>NC_133648.1:3615043-4815043 GCF_009905375.1 Apium graveolens | reverse complement strand
GTCAAATCTACCCAATTTCTCGTCCGAATTTTACGAAATATGGCTCATTTCCAATTAAAATATCAATATGGATTCAAGTATGAGAAAATATCCATAATACCTCCGGACTCAGTATGGAAGAAGAAATGTGTACTAACCCCTTTGAGAATCAACCGAAAACTCAATTGCGGTCAAATCTACCCAGTTTCTCGTCCGAATTTCACGAAATATTGCTCGGTTCAAATTATAATATCAATATGGATTAAAATATGTGAAAATATCCATAATACATTCGAAATCAGTATGGAAGAATAAACTGTGTACTAGCCCCTTTGACAATCCCCCGAAAACTCCATTTCGGTCAAATCTACGCAGTTTCTCGTCCGAATTTGAGGAAATATGGCTCGGTTCAAATTAAAATATCAATATGGATTCAAGTATGTGAAACTATCCGTAATACATCCGGACTCACTATTGAAGTAAAACTATATACTAACCCCTTTGAGAATCCACCGTAAACACCATTTCCGTCAAATCTACCCAGTTTCTCGTTCGAATTTCACGAAATATGGCTCGGTTCAAATTAAAATATCAATATAAATTAAAATATTTGAAAATATCCTTAATACATTCAAACTCAGTATGGAAGAAAATTGTGTACTAATCCATTTGAGAATCCACCGAAAACTCCATTTCCGTCAAATCTACGCAGTTTCTCGTCCCAGTTTGAAGAAATATGGCTCGGTTCAAATTAACATATAAATATGGATTCAAGTATGTGAAAATATCCGTAATACATCCGGACTCAGTATTGAAGAAAAAACTGTGTACTAACCCCTTTGAGAATCCACCGAAAACTCCATTTCCGTCAAATCTACGCAGTTTCTCGTCCGAATTTTATGAAATATGGCTCATTTCTAATTAAAATATCAATATGGATTCAAGTATGGGAAAATATCCATAAAACCTCCGGACTCAGTATGGAAGAAAAAATGTGTACTAACCCCTTTGAGAATCAACCGAAAACTCAATTGCGGTCAAATCTACCAAGTTTCTCGTCCGAATTTCACGAAATATGGCTCGGTTCAAATTAGAATATCAATATGGATTAAAATATGTGAAAATATCCATAATACATTCGAACTCAGTATGGAAGAAAAAACTGTGTACTAGCCCCTTTGACAATCCACCGAAAACTCCATTTCGGTCAAATCTACGCAGTTTCTCGTCCGAATTTGAGGAAATATGGCTCTGTTCAAATTAACATATAAATATGGATTCAAGTATGTGAAAATATCCGTAATACATCCGGACTCGGTATTGAAGAAAAAACTTTGTACTAACCCCTTTGAGAATCCACCGAAAACTCCATTTCCGTCAAATCTACCCAATTTCTCGTCCGAATTTTACGAAATATGGCTCATTTCCAATTAAAATATCAATATGGATTCAAGTATGAGAAAATATCCATAATACCTCCGGACTCAGTATGGAAGAAGAAATGTGTACTAACCCCTTTGAGAATCAACCGAAAACTCAATTGCGGTCAAATCTACCCAGTTTCTCGTCCGAATTTCACGAAATATTGCTCGGTTCAAATTATAATATCAATATGGATTAAAATATGTGAAAATATCCATAATACATTCGAAATCAGTATGGAAGAATAAACTGTGTACTAGCCCCTTTGACAATCCCCCGAAAACTCCATTTCGGTCAAATCTACGCAGTTTCTCGTCCGAATTTGAGGAAATATGGCTCGGTTCAAATTAAAATATCAATATGGATTCAAGTATGTGAAACTATCCGTAATACATCCGGACTCACTATTGAAGTAAAACTATATACTAACCCCTTTGAGAATCCACCGTAAACACCATTTCCGTCAAATCTACCCAGTTTCTCGTTCGAATTTCACGAAATATGGCTCGGTTCAAATTAAAATATCAATATAAATTAAAATATTTGAAAATATCCTTAATACATTCAAACTCAGTATGGAAGAAAATTGTGTACTAATCCATTTGAGAATCCACCGAAAACTCCATTTCCGTCAAATCTACGCAGTTTCTCGTCCCAGTTTGAAGAAATATGGCTCGGTTCAAATTAACATATAAATATGGATTCAAGTATGTGAAAATATCCGTAATACATCCGGACTCAGTATTGAAGAAAAAACTGTGTACTAACCCCTTTGAGAATCCACCGAAAACTCCATTTCCGTCAAATCTACGCAGTTTCTCGTCCGAATTTTATGAAATATGGCTCATTTATAATTAAAATATCAATATGGATTCAAGTATGGGAAAATATCCATAATACCTCCGGACTCAGTATGGAAGAAAAAATGTGTACTAACCCCTTTGAGAATCAACCGAAAACTCAATTACGGTCAAATCTACCAAGTTTCTCGTCCGAATTTCACGAAATATGGCTCGGTTCAAATTAGAATATCAATATGGATTAAAATATTTGAAAATATCCATAATACATTCGAACTCAGTATGGAAGAAAAAACTGTGTACTAGCCCCTTTGACAATCCACCGAAAACTCCATTTCGGTCAAATCTACGTAGTTTCTCGTCCGAATTTGAGGAAATATGGCTCTGTTCAAATTAACATATATTATGGATTCAAGTATGTGAAAATATCCGTAATACATCCAGACTCGGTATTGAAGAAAAAACTTTGTACTAACCCCTTTGAGAATCCACCGAAAACTCCATTTCCGTCAAATCTACCCAATTTCTCGTCCAAATTTTACGAAATATGGCTCATTTCCAATTAAAATATCAATATGGATTCAAGTATGAGAAAATATCCATAATACCTCCGGACTCAGTATGGAAGAAGAAATGTGGACTAACCCCTTTGAGAATCAACCGAAAACTCAATTGCGGTCAAATCTACCCAGTTTCTCGTCCGAATTTCATGAAATATTGCTCGGTTCAAATTATAATATCAATATGGATTAAAATATGTGAAAATATCCATAATACATTCGAAATCAGTATGGAAGAATAAACTGTGTACTAGCCCCTTTGACAATCCCCCGAAAACTCCATTTCGGTCAAATCTACGCAGTTTCTCGTCCGAATTTGAGGAAATATGGCTCGGTTCAAATTAAAATATCAATATGGATTCAAGTATATGAAACTATCCGTAATACATCCGGACTCACTATTGAAGAAAAACTATATACTAACCCCTTTGAGAATCCACCGTAAACACCATTTCCGTCAAATCTACCCAGTTTCTCGTTCGAATTTCACGAAATATGGCTCGGTTCAAATTAAAATATCAATATAAATTAAAATATGTGAAAATATCCTTAATACATTCGAACTCAGTATGGAAGAAAATTGTGTACTAATCCATTTGAGAATCCACCGAAAACTCCATTTCCGTCAAATCTACGCAGTTTCTCGTCCCAGTTTGAAGAAATATGGCTCGGTTCAAATTAACATATAAATATGGATTCAAGTATGTGAAAATATCCGTAATACATCCGGACTCAGTATTGAAGAAAAAACTGTGTACTAACCCCTTTGAGAATCCACCGAAAACTCCATTTCTGTCAAATCTACGCAGTTTCTCGTCCGAATTTTATGAAATATGGCTCATTTCTATTTAAAATATCAATATGGATTCAAGTATGGGAAAATATCCATAATACCTCCGGACTCAGTATGGAAGAAAAAATGTGTACTAACCCCTTTGAGAATCAACCGAAAACTTAATTGCGGTCAAATCTACCAAGTTTCTCGTCCGAATTTCACGAAATATGGCTCGGTTCAAATTAGAATATCAATATGGATTAAAATATGTGAAAATATCCATAATACATTCGAACTCAGTATGGAAGAAAAACTGTGTACTAGCCCCTTTGACAATCCACCGAAAACTCCATTTCGGTCAAATCTACGCAGTTTCTCGTCCGAATTTGAGGAAATATGGCTCTGTTCAAATTAACATATAAATATGGATTCAAGTATGTGAAAATATCATAATACATCCGGACTCGGTATTGAAGAAAAAACTTTGTACTAACCCCTTTGAGAATCCACCGAAAACTCCATTTCCGTCAAATCTACCCAATTTCTCGTCCGAATTTTACGAAATATGGCTCATTTCCAATTAAAATATCAATATGGATTCAAGTATGAGAAAATATCCATAATACCTCCGGACTCAGTATGGAAGAAGAAATGTGTACTAACCCCTTTGAGAATCAACCGAAAACTCAATTGCGGTCAAATCTACCCAGTTTCTCGTCCGAATTTCACGAAATATTGCTCGGTTCAAATTATAATATCAATTTGGATTAAAATATGTGAAAATATCCATAATACATTCGAAATCAGTATGGAAGAATAAACTGTGTACTAGCCCCTTTGACAATCCCCCGAAAACTCCATTTCGGTCAAATCTACGCAGTTTCTCGTCCGAATTTCAGGAAATATGGCTCGGTTCAAATTAAAATATCAATATGGATTCAAGTATGTGAAACTATCCGTAATACATCCGGACTCACTATTGAAGAAAAACTATATACTAACCCCTTTGAGAATCCACCGTAAACACCATTTCCGTCAAATCTACCCAGTTTCTCGTTCGAATTTCACGAAATATGGCTCGGTTCAAATTAAAATATCAATATAAATTAAAATATGTGAAAATATCCTTAATACATTCGAACTCAGTATGGAAGAAAATTGTGTACTAATCCATTTGAGAATCCACCGAAAACTCCATTTCCGTCAAATCTACGCAGTTTCTCGTCCCAGTTTGAAGAAATATGGCTCGGTTCAAATTAACATATAAATATGGATTCAAGTATGTGAAAATATCCGTAATACATCCGGACTCAGTATTGAAGAAAAAACTGTGTACTAACCCCTTTGAGAATCCACCGAAAACTCCATTTCCGTCAAATCTACGCAGTTTCTCGTCCGAATTTTATGAAATATGGCTCATTTCTAATTAAAATATCAATATGGATTCAAGTATGGGAAAATATCCATAATACCTCCGGACTCAGTATGGAAGAAAAAATGTGTACTAACCCCTTTGAGAATCAACCGAAAACTCAATTGCGGTCAAATCTACCAAGTTTCTCGTCCGAATTTCACGACATATGGCTCGGTTCAAATTAGAATATCAATATGGATTAAAATATGTGAAAATATCCATAATACATTCGAACTCAGTATGGAAGAAAAAACTGTGTACTAGCCCCTTTGACAATCCACCGAAAACTCCATTTCGGTCAAATCTACGCAGTTTCTCGTCCGAATTTGAGGAAATATGGCTCTGTTCAAATTAACATATAAATATGAATTCAAGTATGTGAAAATATCCGTAATACATCCGGACTCGGTATTGAAGAAAAAACTTTGTACTAACCCCTTTGAGAATCCACCGAAAACTCCATTTCCGTCAAATCTACCCAATTTCTCGTCCGAATTTTACGAAATATGGCTCATTTCCAATTAAAATATCAATATGGATTCAAGTATGAGAAAATATCCATAATACCTCCGGACTCAGTATGGAAGAAGAAATGTGTACTAACCCCTTTGAGAATCAACCGAAAACTCAATTGCGGTCAAATCTACCCAGTTTCTCGTCCGAATTTCACGAAATATTGCTCGGTTCAAATTATAATATCAATATGGATTAAAATATGTGAAAATATCCATAATACATTTGAAATCAGTATGGAAGAATAAACTGTGTACTAGCCCCTTTGACAATCCCCCGAAAACTCCATTTCGGTCAAATCTACGCAGTTTCTCGTCCGAATTTGAGGAAATATGGCTCGGTTCAAATTAAAATATCAATATGGATTCAAGTATGTGAAACTATCCGTAATACATCCGGACTCACTATTGAAGAAAAACTATATACTAACCCCTTTGAGAATCCACCGTAAACACCATTTCCGTCAAATCTACCCAGTTTCTCGTCCGAATTTCACGAAATATGGCTCGGTTCAAATTAAAATATCAATATAAATTAAAATATGTGAAAATATACTTAATACATTCGAACTCAGTATGGAAGAAAATTGTGTACTAATCCATTTGAGAATCCACCGAAAACTCCATTTCCGTCAAATCTACGCAGTTTCTCGTCCCAGTTTGAAGAAATATGGCTCGGTTCAAATTAACATATAAATATGGATTCAAGTATGTGAAAATATCCGTAATACATCCGGACTCAGTATTGAAGAAAAAACTGTGTACTAACCCCTTTGAGAATCCACCGAAAACTCCATTTCCGTCAAATCTACGCAGTTTCTCGTCCGAATTTTATGAAATATGGCTCATTTCTAATTAAAATATCAATATGGATTCAAGTATGGGAAAATATCCATAATACCTCCGGACTCAGTATGGAAGAAAAAATGTGTACTAACCCCTTTGAGAATCAACCGAAAACTCAATTGCGGTCAAATCTACCAAGTTTCTCGTCCGAATTTCACGAAATATGGCTCGGTTCAAATTAGAATATCAATATGGATTAAAATATGTGAAAATATCCATAATACATTCGAACTCAGTATGGAAGAAAAAACTGTGTACTAGCCCCTTTGACAATCCACCGAAAACTCCATTTCGGTCAAATCTACGCAGTTTCTCGTCCGAATTTGAGGAAATATGGCTCTGTTCAAATTAACATATAAATATGGATTCAAGTATGTGAAAATATCCGTAATACATCCGGACTCGGTATTGAAGAAAAAACTTTGTACTAACCCCTTTGAGAATCCACCGAAAACTCCATTTCCGTCAAATCTACCCAATTTCTCGTCCGAATTTTACGAAATATGGCTCATTTCCAATTAAAATATCAATATGGATTCAAGTATGAGAAAATATCCATAATACCTCCGGACTCAGTATGGAAGAAGAAATGTGTACTAACCCCTTTGAGAATCAACCGAAAACTCAATTGCGGTCAAATCTACCCAGTTTCTCGTCCGAATTTCACGAAATATTGCTCGGTTCAAATTATAATATCAATATGGATTAAAATATGTGAAAATATCCATAATACATTCGAAATCAGTATGGAAGAATAAACTGTGTACTAGCCCCTTTGACAATCCCCCGAGAACTCCATTTCGGTCAAATCTACGTAGTTTCTCGTCCGAATTTGAGGAAATATGGCTCGGTTCAAATTAAAATATCAATATGGATTCTAGTATGTGAAACTATCCGTAATACATCCGGACTCACTATTGAAGAAAAACTATATACTAACCCCTTTGAGAATCCACCGTAAACACCATTTCCGTCAAATCTACCCATTTCTCGTCCGAATTTCACGAAATATGGCTCGGTTCAAATTAAAATATCAATATAAATTAAAATATGTGAAAATAACCTTAATACATTCGAACTCAGTATGGAAGAAAATTATGTACTAATCCATTTGAGAATCCACCGAAAACTCCATTTCCGTCAATCTACGCAGTTTCTCGTCCCAGTTTGAAGAAATATGGCTTGGTTCAAATTAACATATAAATATGGATTCAAGTATGTGAAAATATCCGTAATACATCCGGACTCAGTATTGAAGAAAAAACTGTGTACTAACCCCTTTGAGAATCCACCGAAAACTCCATTTCCGTCAAATCTACGCAGTTTCTCGTCCGAATTTTACGAAATATGGCTCATTTCTAATTAAAATATCAATATGGATTCAAGTATGGGAAAATATCCATAATACCTCCGGACTCAGTATGGAAGAAAAAATGTGTACTAACCCCTTTGAGAATCAACCGAAAACTAAATTGCGGTCAAATCTACCAAGTTTCTCGTCCGAATTTCACGAAATATGGCTCGGTTCAAATTAGAATATCAATATGGATTAAAATATGTGAAAATATCCATAATACATTCGAACTCAGTATGGAAGAAAAAACTGTGTACTAGCCCCTTTGACAATCCATCGAAAACTCCATTTCGGTCAAATCTACGCAGTTTCTCGTCCGAATTTGAGGAAATATGGCTCTGTTCAAATTAACATATAAATATGGATTCAAGTATGTGAAAATATCCGTAATACATCCGGACTCGGTATTGAAGAAAAAACTTTGTACTAACCCCTTTGAGAATCCACCGAAAACTCCATTTCCGTCAAATCTACCCAATTTCTCGTCCGAATTTTACGAAATATGGCTCATTTCCAATTAAAATATCAATATGGATTCAAGTATGAGAAAATATCCATAATACCTCCGGACTCAGTATGGAAGAAGAAATGTGTACTAACCCCTTTGAGAATCAACCGAAAACTCAATTGCGGTCAAATCTACCCAGTTTCTCGTCCGAATTTCACAAAATATTGCTCGGTTCAAATTATAATATCAATATGGATTAAAATATGTGAAAAATATCCATAATACATTCGAAATCAGTATGGAAGAATAAACTGTGTATTAAGCCCCTTTGACAATCCCCCGAAAACTCCATTTCGGTCAAATCTACGCAGTTTCTCGTCCGAATTTGAGGAAATATGGCTCGGTTCAAATTAAAATATCAATATGGATTCAAGTATGTGAAACTATCCGTAATACATCCGGACTCACTATTGAAGAAAAACTATATACTAACCCCTTTGAGAATCCACCGTAAACACCATTTCCGTCAAATCTACCCAGTTTCTCGTTCGAATTTCACGAAATATGGCTCGATTCAAATTAAAATATCAATATAAATTAAAATATGTGAAAATATCCTTAATACATTCGAACTCAGTATGGAAGAAAATTGTGTACTAATCCATTTGAGAATCCACCGAAAACTCCATTTCCGTCAAATCTACGCAGTTTCTCGTCCCAGTTTGAAGAAATATGGCTCGGTTCAAATTAACATATAAATATGGATTCAAGTATGTGAAAATATCCGTAATACATCCGGTCTCAGTATTGAAGAAAAAACTGTGTACTAACCCCTTTGAGAATCCACCGAAAACTCCATTTCCGTCAAATCTACGCAGTTTCTCGTCCGAATTTTATGAAATATGGCTCATTTCTAATTAAAATATCAATATGGATTCAAGTATGGGAAAATATCCATAATACCTTCGGACTCAGTATGGAAGAAAAAATGTGTACTAACCCCTTTGAGAATCAACCGAAAACTCAATTGCGGTCAAATCTACCAAGTTTCTCGTCCGAATTTCACGAAATATGGCTCGGTTCAAATTAGAATATCAATATGGATTAAAATATGTGAAAATATCCATAATACATTCGAACTCAGTATGGAAGAAAAAACTGTGTACTAGCCCCTTTGACAATCCACCGAAAACTCCATTTCGGTCAAATCTACGCAGTTTCTCGTCCGAATTTGAGGAAATATGGCTCTATTCAAATTAACATATAAATATGGATTCAAGTATGTGAAAATATCCGTAATACATCCGGACTCGGTATTGAAGAAAAAACTTTGTACTAACCCCTTTGAGAATCCACCGAAAACTCCATTTCCGTCAAATCTACCCAATTTCTCGTCCGAATTTTACGAAATATGGCTCATTTCCAATTAAAATATCAATATGGATTCAAGTATGAGAAAATATCCATAATACCTCCGGACTCAGTATGGAAGAAGAAATGTGTACTAACCCCTTTGAGAATCAACCGAAAACTCAATTGCGGTCAAATCTACCCAGTTTCTCGTCCGAATTTCACGAAATATTGCTCGGTTCAAATTATAATATCAATATGGATTAAAATATGTGAAAATATCCATAATACATTCGAAATCAGTATGGAAGAATAAACTGTGTACTAGCCCCTTTGACAATCCCCCGAAAACTCCATTTCGGTCAAATCTACGTAGTTTCTCGTCCGAATTTGAGGAAATATGGCTCGGTTCAAATTAAAATATCAATATGGATTCAAGTATGTGAAACTATCCGTAATACATCCGGACTCACTATTGAAGAAAAACTATATACTAACCCCTTTGAGAATCCACCGTAAACACCATTTCCGTCAAATCTACCCAGTTTCTCGTCCGAATTTCACGAAATATGGCTCGGTTTAAATTAAAATATCAATATAAATTAAAATATGTGAAAATATCCTTAATACATTCGAACTCAGTATGGAAGAAAATTATGTACTAATCCATTTGAGAATCCACCGAAAACTCCATTTCCGTCAAATCTACGCAGTTTCTCGTCCCAGTTTGAAGAAATATGGCTTCGGTTCAAATTAACATATAAATATGGATTCAAGTATGTTAAAATATCCGTAATACATCCGGACTCAGTATTGAAGAAAAAACTGTGTACTAACCCCTTTGAGAATCCACCGAAAACTCCATTTCCGTCAAATCTACGCAGTTTCTCGTCCGAATTTTATGAAATATGGCTCATTTCTAATTAAAATATCAATATGGATTCAAGTATGGGAAAATATCCATAATACCTCCGGACTCAGTATGGAAGAAAAAATGTGTACTAACCCCTTTGAGAATCAACCGAAAACTAAATTGCGGTCAAATCTACCAAGTTTCTCGTCCGAATTTCACGAAATATGGCTCGGTTCAAATTAGAATATCAATATGGATTAAAATATGTGAAAATATCCATAATACATTCGAACTCAGTATGGAAGAAAAAACTGTGTACTAGCCCCTTTGACAATCCACCGAAAACTCCATTTCGGTCAAATCTACGCAGTTTCTCGTCCGAATTTGAGGAAATATGGCTCTGTTCAAATTAACATATAAATATGGATTCAAGTATGTGAAAATATCCGTAATACATCCGGACTCGGTATTGAAGAAAAAACTTTGTACTAACCCCTTTGAGAATCCACCGAAAACTCCATTTCCGTCAAATCTACCCAATTTCTCGTCCGAATTTTACGAAATATGGCTCATTTCCAATTAAAATATCAATATGGATTCAAGTATGAGAAAATATCCATAATACCTCCGGACTCAGTATGGAAGAAGAAATGTGTACTAACCCCTTTGAGAATCAACCGAAAACTCAATTGCGGTCAAATCTACCCAGTTTCTCGTCCGAATTTCACGAAATATTGCTCGGTTCAAATTATAATATCAATATGGATTAAAATATGTGAAAATATCCATAATACATTCGAAATCAGTATGGAAGAATAAACTGTGTATTAGCCCCTTTGACAATCCCCCGAAAACTCCATTTCGGTCAAATCTACACAGTTTCTCGTCCGAATTTGAGGAAATATGGCTCGGTTCAAATTAAAATATCAATATGGATTCAAGTATGTGAAACTATCCGTAATACATCCGGACTCACTATTGAAGAAAAACTATATACTAACCCCTTTGAGAATCCACCGTAAACACCATTTCCGTCAAATCTACCCAGTTTCTCGTTCGAATTTCACGAAATATGGCTCGGTTCAAATTAAAATATCAATATAAATTAAAATATGTGAAAATATCCTTAATACATTCGAACTCAGTATGGAAGAAAATTGTGTACTAATCCATTTGAGAATCCACCGAAAACTCCATTTCCGTCAAATCTACGCAGTTTCTCGTCCCAGTTTGAAGAAATATGGCTCGGTTCAAATTAACATATAAATATGGATTCAAGTATGTGAAAATATCCGTAATACATCCGGACTCGGTATTGAAGAAAAAACTTTGTACTAACCCCTTTGAGAATCCACCGAAAACTCCATTTCCGTCAAATCTACCCAATTTCTCGTCCGAATTTTACGAAATATGGCTCATTTCCAATTAAAATATCAATATGGATTCAAGTATGAGAAAATATCCATAATACCTCCGGACTCAGTATGGAAGAAGAAATGTGTACTAACCCCTTTGAGAATCAACCGAAAACTCAATTGCGGTCAAATCTACCCAGTTTCTCGTCCGAATTTCACGAAATATTGCTCGGTTCAAATTATAATATCAATATGGATTAAAATATGTGAAAATATCCATAATACATTCGAAATCAGTATGGAAGAATAAACTGTGTACTAGCCCCTTTGACAATCCCCCGAAAACTCCATTTCGGTCAAATCTACGCAGTTTCTCGTCCGAATTTGAGGAAATATGGCTCGGTTCAAATTAAAATATCAATATGGATTCAAGTATGTGAAACTATCCGTAATACATCCGGACTCACTATTGAAGAAAAACTATATACTAACCCCTTTGAGAATCCACCGTAAACACCATTTCCGTCAAATCTACCCAGTTTCTCGTTCGAATTTCACGAAATATGGCTCGATTCAAATTAAAATATCAATATAAATTAAAATATGTGAAAATATCCTTAATACATTCGAACTCAGTATGGAAGAAAATTGTGTACTAATCCATTTGAGAATCCACCGAAAACTCCATTTCCGTCAAATCTACGCAGTTTCTCGTCCCAGTTTGAAGAAATATGGCTCGGTTCAAATTAACATATAAATATGGATTCAAGTATGTGAAAATATCCGTAATACATCCGGTCTCAGTATTGAAGAAAAAACTGTGTACTAACCCCTTTGAGAATCCACCGAAAACCTCCATTTCCGTCAAATCTACGCAGTTTCTCGTCCGAATTTTATGAAATATGGCTCATTTCTAATTAAAATATCAATATGGATTCAAGTATGGGAAAATATCCATAATACCTTCGGACTCAGTATGGAAGAAAAAATGTGTACTAACCCCTTTGAGAATCAACCGAAACTCAATTGCGGTCAAATCTACCAAGTTTCTCGTCCGAATTTCACGAATATGGCTCGGTTCAAATTAGAATATCAATATGGATTAAAATATGTGAAAATATCCATAATACATTCGAACTCAGTATGGAAGAAAAAACTGTGTACTAGCCCCTTTGACAATCCCCCGAAAACTCCATTTCGGTCAAATCTACGCAGTTTCTCGTCCGAATTTGAGGAAATATGGCTCTGTTCAAATTAACATATAAATATGGATTCAAGTATGTGAAAATATCCGTAATACATCCGGACTTCGGTATTGAAGAAAAAACTTTGTACTAACCCCTTTGAGAATCCACCGAAAACTCCATTTCCGTCAAATCTACCCAATTTCTCGTCCGAATTTTACGAAATATGGCTCATTTCCAATTAAAATATCAATATGGATTCAAGTATGAGAAAATATCCATAATACCTCCGGACTCAGTATGGAAGAAGAAATGTGTACTAACCCCTTTGAGAATCAACCGAAAACTCAATTGCGGTCAAATCTACCCAGTTTCTCGTCCGAATTTCACGAAATATTGCTCGGTTCAAATTATAATATCAATATGGATTAAAATATGTGAAAATATCCATAATACATTCGAATCAGTATGGAAGAATAAACTGTGTACTAGCCCCTTTGACAATCCCCCGAAAACTCATTCGGTCAAATCTACGTAGTTTCTCGTCCGAATTTGAGAAATATGGCTCGGTTCAAATTAAAATATCAATATGGATTCAAGTATGTGAAACTATCCGTAATACATCCGGACTCACTGTTGAAGAAAAACTATATACTAACCCCTTTGAGAATCCACCGTAAACACCATTTCCGTCAAATCTACCCAGTTTCTCGTCCGAATTTCACGAAATATGGCTCGGTTTAAATTAAAATATCAATATAAATTAAAATATGTGAAAATATCCTTAATACATTCGAACTCAGTATGGAAGAAAATTATGTACTAATCCATTTGAGAATCCACCGAAAACTCCATTTCCGTCAAATCTACGCAGTTTCTCGTCCCAGTTTGAAGAAATATGGCTTGGTTCAATTAACATATAAATATGGATTCAAGTATGTGAAAATATCCGTAATACATCCGGACTCAGTAGTGAAGAAAAAACTGTGTACTAACCCCTTTGAGAATCCACCGAAAACTCCATTTACGTCAATCTACGCAGTTTCTCGTCCGAATTTTATGAAATATGGCTCATTTCTAATTAAAATATCAATATGGATTCAAGTATGGGAAAATATCCATAATACCTCCGACTCAGTATGGAAGAAAAATGTGTACTAACCCCTTTGAGAATCAACCGAAAACTAAATTGCGGTCAAATCTACCAAGTTTCTCGTCCGAATTTCACGAAATATGGCTCGGTTCAAATTAGAATATCAATATGGATTAAAATATGTGAAAATATCCATATACATTCGAACTCAGTATGGAAGAAAAAACTGTGTACTAGCCCCTTTGACAATCCACCGAAAACTCCATTTCGGTCAAATCTACGCAGTTTCTCGTCCGAATTTGAGGAAATATGGCTCTGTTCAAATTAACATATAAATATGGATTCAAGTATGTGAAAATATCCGTAATACATCCAGACTCGGTATTGAAGAAAAAACTTTGTACTAACCCCTTTGAGAATCCACCGAAACTCCATTTCCGTCAAATCTACCCAATTTCTCGTCCGAATTTTACGAAATATGGCTCATTTCCAATTAAAATATCAATATGGATTCAAGTATGAGAAAATATCCATAATACCTCCGGACTCAGTATGGAAGAAGAAATGTGTACTAACCCCTTTGAGAATCACCGAAAACTCAATTGCGGTCAAATCTACCCAGTTTCTCGTCCGAATTTCACGAAATATTGCTCGGTTCAAATTATAATATCAATATGGATTAAAATATGTGAAAATATCCATAATACATTCGAAATCAGTATGAAAGAATAAACTGTGTATTAGCCCCTTTGACAATCCCCCGAAAACTCCATTTCGGTCAAATCTACACAGTTTCTCGTCCGAATTTGAGGAAATATGGCTCGGTTCAAATTAAAATATCAATATGGATTCAAGTATGTGAAACTATCCGTAATACATCCGGACTCACTATTGAAGAAAAACTATATACTAACCCCTTTGAGAATCCACCGTAAACACCATTTCCGTCAAATCTACCCAGTTTCTCGTTCGAATTTCACGAAATATGGCTCGGTTCAAATTAAAATATCAATATAAATTAAAATATGTGAAAATATCCTTAATACATTCGAACTCAGTATGGAAGAAAATTGTGTACTAATCCATTTGAGAATCCACCGAAAACTCCATTTCCGTCAAATCTACGCAGTTTCTCGTCCCAGTTTGAAGAAATATGGCTCGGTTCAAATTAACATATAAATATGGATTCAGTATGTGAAAATATCCGTAATACATCCGGACTCGGTATTGAAGAAAAAACTTTGTACTAACCCCTTTGAGAATCCACCGAAAACTCCATTTCCGTCAAATCTACCCAATTCCTCGTCCGAATTTTACGAAATATGGCTCATTTCCAATTAAAATATCAATATGGATTCAAGTATGAGAAAATATCCATATACCTCCGGACTCAGTATGGAAGAAGAAATGTGTACTAACCCCTTTGAGAATCAACCGAAAACTCAATTGCGGTCAATCTACCCAGTTTCTCGTCCGAATTTCACGAAATATTGCTCGGTTTCAAATTATAATATCAATATGGATTAAAATATGTGAAAATATCCATAATACATTCGAAATCAGTATGGAAGAATAAACTGTGTACTAGCCCCTTTGACAATCCCCCGAAAACTCCATTTCGGTCAAATCTACGCAGTTTCTCGTCCGAATTTGAGGAAATATGGCTCGGTTCAAATTAAAATATCAATATGGATTCAAGTATGTGAAACTATCCGTAATACATCCGGACTCACTGTTGAAGAAAAACTATATACTAACCCCTTTGAGAATCCACCGTAACACCATTTCCGTCAAATCTACCCAGTTTCTCGTTCCGAATTTCACGAAATATGGCTCGGTTCAAATTAAAATATCAATATAAATTAAAATATGTGAAAATATCCTTAATACATTCGAACTCAGTATGGAAGAAAATTATGTACTAATCCATTTGAGAATCCACCGAAAACTCCATTTCCGTCAAATCTACGCAGTTTCTCTTCCCAGTTTGAAGAAATATGGCTTGGTTCAAATTAACATATAAATATGGATTCAAGTATGTGAAAATATCCGTAATACATCCGGACTCAGTATTGAAGAAAAAAACTGTGTACTAACCCCTTTGAGAATCCACCGAAAACTCCATTTCCGTCAAATCTACGCAGTTTCTCGTCCGAATTTTATGAAATATGGCTCATTTCTAATTAAAATATCAATATGGATTCAAGTATGGGAAAATATCCATAATACCTCCGGACTCAGTATGGAAGAAAAAAATGTGTACTAACCCCTTTGAGAATCAACCGAAAACTAAATTGCGGTCAAATCTACCAAGTTTCTCGTCCGAATTTCACGAAATATGGCTCGGTTCAAATTAGAATGTCAATATGGATTAAAAATATGTGAAAATATCCATAATACATTCGAACTCAGTATGGAAGAAAAAACTGTGTACTAGCCCCTTTGACAATCCACCGAAAACTCCATTTCGGTCAAATCTACGCAGTTTCTCGTCCGAATTTGAGGAAATATGGCTCTGTTCAAATTAACATATAAATATGGATTCAAGTATGTGAAAATATCCCTAATACATCCGGACTCGGTATTGAAGAAAAAACTTTGTACTAACCCTTTGAGAATCCACCGAAAACCTCCATTCCGTCAAATCTACCCAATTTCTCGTCCGAATTTTACGAATATGGCTCATTTCCAATTAAAATATCAATATGGATTCAAGTATGAGAAAATATCCATAATACCTCCGGACTCAGTATGGAAGAAGAAATGTGTACTAACCCCTTTGAGAATCAACCGAAAACTCAATTGCGGTCAAATCTACCCAGTTTCTCGTCCGAATTTCACGAAATATTGCTCGGTTCAAATTATAATATCAATATGGATTAAAATATGTGAAAATATCCATAATACATTCGAAATCAGTATGGAAGAATAAACTGTGTATTAGCCCCTTTGACAATCCCCCGAAAACTCCATTTCGGTCAAATCTACGCAGTTTCTCGTCCGAATTTGAGGAAATATGGCTCGGTTCAAATTAAAATATCAATATGGATTCAAGTATGTGAACTATCCGTAATACATCCGGACTCACTATTGAAGAAAAACTATATACTAACCCCTTTGAGAATCCACCGTAAACACCATTTCCGTCAAATCTACCCAGTTTCTCGTTCGAATTTCACGAAATATGGCTCGGTTCAAATTAAAATATCAATATAAATTAAAATATGTGAAAATATCCTTAATACATTCGAACTCAGTATGGAAGAAAATTGTGTACTAATCCATTTGAGAATCCACCGAAAACTCCATTTCCGTCAAATCTACGCAGTTTCTCGTCCCAGTTTGAAGAAATATGGCTCGGTTCAAATTAACATATAAATATGGATTCAAGTATGTGAAAATATCCGTAATACATCCGGACTCGGTATTGAAGAAAAACTTTGTACTAACCCCTTTGAGAATCCACCGAAAACTCCATTTCCGTCAAATCTACCCAATTTCTCGTCCGAATTTTACGAAATATGGCTCATTTCCAATTAAAATATCAATATGGATTCAAGTATGAGAAAATATCCATAATACCTCCGGACTCAGTATGGAAGAAGAAATGTGTACTAACCCCTTTGAGAATCAACCGAAAACCAATTGCGGTCAAATCTACCCAGTTTCTCGTCCGAATTTCACGAAATATTGCTCGGTTCAAATTATAATATCAATATGGATTAAAATATGTGAAAATATCCATAATACATTCGAAATCAGTATGGAAGAATAAACTGTGTACTAGCCCCTTTGACAATCCCCCGAAAACTCCATTTCGGTCAAACTACGCAGTTTCTCGTCCGAATTTGAGGAAATATGGCTCGGTTCAAATTAAAATATCAATATGGATTCAAGTATGTGAAAACTATCCGTAATACATCCGGACTCACTATTGAAGAAAAACTATATACTAACCCCTTTGAGAATCCACCGTAAACACCATTTCCGTCAATCTACCCAGTTTCTCGTCCGAATTTCACGAAATATGGCTCGGTTCAAATTAAACTATCAATATAAATTAAAATATGTGAAAATATCCTTAATACATTCGAACTCAGTATGGAAGAAAATTGTGTACTAATCCATTTGAGAATCCACCGAAAACTCCATTTCCGTCAAATCTACGCAGTTTCTCGTCCCAGTTTGAAGAAATATGGCTCGGTTCAAATTAACATATAAATATGGATTCAAGTATGTGAAAATATCCGTAATACATCCGGACTCAGTATTGAAGAAAAAACTGTGTACTAACCCCTTTGAGAATCCACCGAAAACTCCATTTCCGTCAAATCTACGCAGTTTCTCGTCCGAATTTTATGAAATATGGCTCATTTCTAATTAAAATATCAATATGGATTCAAGTATGGGAAAATATCCATAATACCTCCGGACTCAGTATGGAAGAAAAAATGTGTACTAACCCCTTTGAGAATCAACCGAAAACTAAATTGCGGTCAAATCTACCAAGTTTCTCGTCCGAATTTCACGAAATATGGCTCGGTTCAAATTAGAATATCAATATGGATTAAAATATGTGAAAATATCCATAATACATTCGAACTCAGTATGGAAGAAAAAACTGTGTACTAGCCCCTTTGACAATCCACCGAAAACTCCATTTCGGTCAAATCTACGCAGTTTCTCGTCCGAATTTGAGGAAATATGGCTCTGTTCAAATTAACATATAAATATGGATTCAAGTATGTGAAAATATCCGTAATACATCCGGACTCGGTATTGAAGAAAAAACTTGTACTAACCCCTTTGAGAATCCACCGAAAACTCCATTTCCGTCAAATCTACCCAATTTCTCGTCCGAATTTTACGAAATATGGCTCATTTCCAATTAAAATATCAATATGGATTCAAGTATGAGAAAATATCCATAATACCTCCGGACTCAGTATGGAAGAAGAAATGTGTACTAACCCCTTTGAGAATCAACCGAAACTCAATTGCGGTCAAATCTACCCAGTTTCTCGTCCGAATTTCACGAAATATTGCTCGGTTCAAATTATAATATCAATTTGGATTAAAATATGTGAAAATATCCATAATACATTCGAAATCAGTATGGAAGAATAAACTGTGTACTAGCCCCTTTGACAATCCCCCGAAAACTCCATTTCGGTCAAATCTACGCAGTTTCTCGTCCGAATTTGAGGAAATATGGCTCGGTTCAAATTAAAATATCAATATGGATTCAAGTATGTGAAACTATCCGAATACATCCGGACTCACTATTGAAGAAAAACTATATACTAACCCCTTTGAGAATCCACCGTAAACACCATTTCCGTCAAATCTACCCAGTTTCTCGTCGAATTTCACGAAATATGGCTCGGTTCAAATTAAAATATCAATATAAATTAAAATATGTGAAAATATCCTTAATACATTCGAACTCAGTATGGAAGAAAATTGTGTACTAATCCATTTGAGAATCCACCGAAAACTCCATTTCCGTCAAATCTACGCAGTTTCTCGTCCCAGTTTGAAGAAATATGGCTCGGTTCAAATTAACATATAAATATGGATTCAAGTATGTGAAAATATCCGTAATACATCCGGACTCAGTATTGAAGAAAAAACTGTGTACTAACCCCTTTGAGAATCCACCGAAAACTCCATTTCCGTCAAATCTACGCAGTTTCTCGTCCGAATTTTATGAAATATGGCTCATTTCTAATTAAAATATCAATATGGATTCAAGTATGGGAAAATATCCATAATACCTCCGGACTCAGTATGGAAGAAAAAATGTGTACTAACCCCTTTGAGAATCAACCGAAAACTCAATTGCGGTCAAATCTACCAAGTTTCTCGTCCGAATTTCACGAAATATGGCTCGGTTCAAATTAGAATATCAATATGGATTAAAATATGTGAAAATATCCATAATACATTCGAACTCAGTATGGAAGAAAAAACTGTGTACTAGCCCCTTTGACAATCCACCGAAAACTCCATTTCGGTCAAATCTACGCAGTTTCTCGTCCGAATTTGAGGAAATATGGCTCTGTTCAAATTAACATATAAATATGGATTCAAGTATGTGAAAATATCCGTAATACATCCGGACTCGGTATTGAAGAAAAAACTTTGTACTAACCCCTTTGAGAATCCACCGAAAACTCCATTTCCGTCAAATCTACCCAATTTCTCGTCCGAATTTTACGAAATATGGCTCATTTCCAATTAAAATATCAATATGGATTCAAGTATGAGAAAATATCCATAATACCTCCGGACTCAGTATGGAAGAAGAAATGTGTACTAACCCCTTTGAGAATCAACCGAAAACTCAATTGCGGTCAAATCTACCCAGTTTCTCGTCCGAATTTCACGAAATATTGCTCGGTTCAAATTATAATATCAATATGGATTAAAATATGTGAAAATATCCATAATACATTCGAAATCAGTATGGAAGAATAAACTGTGTACTAGCCCCTTTGACAATCCCCCGAAAACTCCATTTCGGTCAAATCTACGCAGTTTCTCGTCCGAATTTGAGGAAATATGGCTCGGTTCAAATTAAAATATCAATATGGATTCAAGTATGTGAAACTATCCGTAATACATCCGGACTCACTATTGAAGAAAAACTATATACTAACCCCTTTGAGAATCCACCGTAAACACCATTTCCGTCAAATCTACCCAGTTTCTCGTTCGAATTTCACGAAATATGGCTCGGTTCAAATTAAAATATCAATATAAATTAAAATATGTGAAAATATCCTTAATACATTCGAACTCAGTATGGAAGAAAATTGTGTACTAATCCATTTGAGAATCCACCGAAAACTCCATTTCCGTCAAATCTACGCAGTTTCTCGTCCCAGTTTGAAGAAATATGGCTCGGTTCAAATTAACATATAAATATGGATTCAAGTATGTGAAAATATCCGTAATACATCCGGACTCAGTATTGAAGAAAAAACTGTGTACTAACCCCTTTGAGAATCCACCGAAAACTCCATTTCCGTCAAATCTACGCAGTTTCTCGTCCGAATTTTATGAAATATGGCTCATTTCTAATTAAAATATCAATATGGATTCAAGTATGGGAAAATATCCATAATACCTCCGGACTCAGTATGGAAGAAAAAATGTGTACTAACCCCTTTGAGAATCAACCGAAAACTCAATTGCGGTCAAATCTACCAAGTTTCTCGTCCGAATTTCACGAAATATGGCTCGGTTCAAATTAGAATATCAATATGGATTAAAATATGTGAAAATATCCATAATACATTCGAACTCAGTATGGAAGAAAAAACTGTGTACTAGCCCCTTTGACAATCCACCGAAAACTCCATTTCGGTCAAATCTACGCAGTTTCTCGTCCGAATTTGAGGAAATATGGCTCTGTTCAAATTAACATATAAATATGGATTCAAGTATGTGAAAATATCCGTAATACATCCGGACTCGGTATTGAAGAAAAAACTTTGTACTAACCCCTTTGAGAATCCACCGAAAACTCCATTTCCGTCAAATCTACCCAATTTCTCGTCCGAATTTTACGAAATATGGCTCATTTCCAATTAAAATATCAATATGGATTCAAGTATGAGAAAATATCCATAATACCTCCGGACTCAGTATGGAAGAAGAAATGTGTACTAACCCCTTTGAGAATCAACCGAAAACTCAATTGCGGTCAAATCTACCCAGTTTCTCGTCCGAATTTCACGAAATATTGCTCGGTTCAAATTATAATATCAATATGGATTAAAATATGTGAAAATATCCATAATACATTCGAAATCAGTATGGAAGAATAAACTGTGTACTAGCCCCTTTGACAATCCCCCGAAAACTCCATTTCGGTCAAATCTACGCAGTTTCTCGTCCGAATTTGAGGAAATATGGCTCGGTTCAAATTAAAATATCAATATGGATTCAAGTATGTGAAACTATCCGTAATACATCCGGACTCACTATTGAAGAAAAACTATATACTAACCCCTTTGAGAATCCACCGTAAACACCATTTCCGTCAAATCTACCCAGTTTCTCGTCCGAATTTCACGAAATATGGCTCGGTTCAAATTAAAATATCAATATAAATTAAAATATGTGAAAATATCCTTAATACATTCGAACTCAGTATGGAAGAAAATTGATGTACTAATCCATTTGAGAATCCACCGAAAACTCCATTTCCGTCAAATCTACGCAGTTTCTCGTCCCAGTTTGAAGAAATATGGCTCGGTTCAAATTAACATATAAATATGGATTCAAGTATGTGAAAATATCCGTAATACATCCGGACTCAGTATTGAAGAAAAAACTGTGTACTAACCCCTTTGAGAATCCACCGAAAACTCCATTTCCGTCAAATCTACGCAGTTTCTCGTCCGAATTTTATGAAATATGGCTCATTTCTAATTAAAATATCAATATGGATTCAAGTATGGGAAAATATCCATAATACCTCCGGACTCAGTATGGAAGAAAAAATGTGTACTAACCCCTTTGAGAATCAACCGAAAACTAAATTGCGGTCAAATCTACCAAGTTTCTCGTCCGAATTTCACGAAATATGGCTCGGTTCAAATTAGAATATCAATATGGATTAAAATATGTGAAAATATCCATAATACATTCGAACTCAGTATGGAAGAAAAAACTGTGTACTAGCCCCTTTGACAATCCACCGAAAACTCCATTTCGGTCAAATCTACGCAGTTTCTCGTCCGAATTTGAGGAAATATGGCTCTGTTCAAATTAACATATAAATATGGATTCAAGTATGTGAAAATATCCGTAATACATCCGGACTCGGTATTGAAGAAAAAACTTTGTACTAACCCCTTTGAGAATCCACCGAAAACTCCATTTCCGTCAAATCTACCCAATTTCTCGTCCGAATTTTACGAAATATGGCTCATTTCCAATTAAAATATCAATATGGATTCAAGTATGAGAAAATATCCATAATACCTCCGGACTCAGTATGGAAGAAGAAATGTGTACTAACCCCTTTGAGAATCAACCGAAAACTCAATTGCGGTCAAATCTACCCAGTTTCTCGTCCGAATTTCACGAAATATTGCTCGGTTCAAATTATAATATCAATATGGATTAAAATATGTGAAAATATCCATAATACATTCGAAATCAGTATGGAAGAATAAACTGTGTACTAGCCCCTTTGACAATCCCCCGAAAACTCCATTTCGGTCAAATCTACGCAGTTTCTCGTCCGAATTTGAGGAAATATGGCTCGGTTCAAATTAAAATATCAATATGGATTCAAGTATGTGAAACTATCCGTAATACATCCGGACTCACTATTGAAGAAAAACTATATACTAACCCCTTTGAGAATCCACCGTAAACACCATTTCCGTCAAATCTACCCAGTTTCTCGTTCGAATTTCACGAAATATGGCTCGGTTCAAATTAAAATATCAATATAAATTAAAATATGTGAAAATATCCTTAATACATTCGAACTCAGTATGGAAGAAAATTGTGTACTAATCCATTTGAGAATCCACCGAAAACTCCATTTCCGTCAAATCTACGCAGTTTCTCGTCCCAGTTTGAAGAAATATGGCTCGGTTCAAATTAACATATAAATATGGATTCAAGTATGTGAAAATATCCGTAATACATCCGGACTCAGTATTGAAGAAAAAACTGTGTACTAACCCCTTTGAGAATCCACCGAAAACTCCATTTCCGTCAAATCTACGCAGTTTCTCGTCCGAATTTTATGAAATATGGCTCATTTCTAATTAAAATATCAATATGGATTCAAGTATGGGAAAATATCCATAATACCTTCGGACTCAGTATGGAAGAAAAAATGTGTACTAACCCCTTTGAGAATCAACCGAAAACTCAATTGCGGTCAAATCTACCAAGTTTCTCGTCCGAATTTCACGAAATATGGCTCGGTTCAAATTAGAATATCAATATGGATTAAAATATGTGAAAATATCCATAATACATTCGAACTCAGTATGGAAGAAAAAACTGTGTACTAGCCCCTTTGACAATCCACCGAAAACTCCATTTCGGTCAAATCTACGCAGTTTCTCGTCCGAATTTGAGGAAATATGGCTCTGTTCAAATTAACATATAAATATGGATTCAAGTATGTGAAAATATCCGTAATACATCGGACTCGGTATTGAAGAAAAACTTTGTACTAACCCCTTTGAGAATCCACCGAAAACTCCATTTCCGTCAAATCTACCCAATTCTCGTCCGAATTTTACGAAATATGGCTCATTTCCAATTAAAATATCAATATGGATTCAAGTATGAGAAAATATCCATAATACCTCCGGACTCAGTATGGAAGAAGAAATGTGTACTAACCCCTTTGAGAATCAACCGAAAACTCAATTGCGGTCAAATCTACCCAGTTTCTCGTCCGAATTTCACGAAATATTGCTCGGTTCAAATTATAATATCAATATGGATTAAAATATGTGAAAATATCCATAATACATTCGAAATCAGTATGGAAGAATAAACTGTGTACTAGCCCCTTTGACAATCCCCCGAAACTCCATTTCGGTCAAATCTACGCTAGTTTCTCGTCCGAATTTGAGGAAATATGGCTCGGTTCAAATTAAAATATCAATATGGATTCAAGTATGTGAAACTATCCGTAATACATCCGGACTCACTATTGAAGAAAAACTATATACTAACCCCTTTGAGAATCCACCGTAAACACCATTTCCGTCAAATCTACCCAGTTTCTCGTCCGAATTTCACGAAATATGGCTCGGTTCAAATTAAAATATCAATATAAATTAAAATATGTGAAAATATCCTTAATACATTCGAACTCAGTATGGAAGAAAATTATGTACTAATCCATTTGAGAATCCACCGAAAACTCCATTTCCGTCAAATCTACGCAGTTTCTCGTCCCAGTTTGAAGAAATATGGCTCGGTTCAAATTAACATATAATATGGATTCAAGTATGTAAAATATCCGTAATACATCCGGACTCAGTATTGAAGAAAAACTGTGTACTAACCCCTTTGAGAATCCACCGAAAACTCCATTTCCGTCAAATCTACGCAGTTTCTCGTCCGAATTTTATGAAATATGGCTCATTTCTAATTAAAATATCAATATGGATTCAAGTATGGGAAAATATCCATAATACCTCCGGACTCAGTATGGAAGAAAAAATGTGTACTAACCCCTTTGAGAATCAACCGAAAACTAAATTGCGGTCAAATCTACCAAGTTTCTCGTCCGAATTTCACGAAATATGGCTCGGTTCAAATTAGAATATCAATATGGATTAAAATATGTGAAAATATCCATAATACATTCGAACTCAGTATGGAAGAAAAAACTGTGTACTAGCCCCTTTGACAATCCACCGAAAACTCCATTTCGGTCAAATCTACGCAGTTTCTCGTCCGAATTTGAGGAAATATGGCTCTGTTCAAATTAACATATAAATATGGATTCAAGTATGTGAAAATATCCGTAATACATCCAGACTCGGTATTGAAGAAAAACTTTGTACTAACCCCTTTGAGAATCCACCGAAAACTCCATTTCCGTCAAATCTACCCAATTTCTCGTCCGAATTTTACGAAATATGGCTCATTTCCAATTAAAATATCAATATGGATTCAAGTATGAGAAAATATCCATAATACCTCCGGACTCAGTATGGAAGAAGAAATGTGTACTAACCCCTTTGAGAATCAACCGAAAACTCAATTGCGGGTCAAATCTACCCAGTTTCTCGTCCGAATTTCACGAAATATTGCTCGGTTCAAATTATAATATCAATATGGATTAAAATATGTGAAAATATCCATAATACATTCGAAATCAGTATGGAAGAATAAACTGTGTATAGCCCCTTTGACAATCCCCGAAAACTCCATTTCGGTCAAATCTACACGTTTCTCGTCCGAATTGAGGAAATATGGCTCGGTTCAAATTAAAATATCAATATGGATTCAAGTATGTGAAACTATCCGTAATACATCCGGACTCACTATTGAAGAAAAACTATATACTAACCCCTTTGAGAATCCACCGTAAACACCATTTCCGTCAAATCTACCAGTTTCTCGTCCGAATTTCACGAAATATGGCTCGGTTCAAATTAAAATTCAATAAATTAAAATATGTGAAAATATCCTTAATACATTCGAACTCAGTATGGAAGAAAATTGTGTACTAATCCATTTGAGAATCCACCGAAAACTCCATTTCCGTCAAATCTACGCAGTTTCTCGTCCCAGTTTGAAGAAATATGGCTTCGGTTCAATTAACATCTAAATATGGATTCAAGTATGTGAAAATATCCGTAATACATCCGGACTCGGTATTGAAGAAAAACTTTGTACTAACCCCTTTGAGAATCCACCGAAAACTCCATTTTCCGTCAAATCTACCAATTTCTCGTCCGAATTTTACGAAATATGGCTCATTTCCAATTAAAATATCAATATGGATTCAAGTATGAGAAATATCCATAATACCTCCGGGACTCAGTATGGAAGAAGAAATGTGTACTAACCCTTTGGAGAATCACCGAAAAATCAAATTGCGGTCAAATCTACCCAGTTTCTCGTCCGAATTTCACGAAATATTGCTCGGTTCAAATTATAATATCAATATGGATTAAAATATGTGAAAATATCCATAATACATTCGAAATCAGTATGGAAGAATAAACTGTGTACTAGCCCCTTTGACAATCCCCTTCGAAAACTCCATTTCGGTCAAATCTACGCAGTTTCTCGTCCGAATTGAGGAAATATGGCTCGGTTCAAATTAAAATATCAACTATGGATTCAAGTATGTGAAAACTATCGTAATACATCCGGACTCACTATTGAAGAGAAAACTCTATACTAACCCACTTTGGAGAATCCACGTAAACCCCATTTCCGTCAAATCTACCCCGTTTTCTCGTTCGAATTTTCACGGAAATATGGCTCGATTCAAATTAAAAATATCAATATAAATTAAAATATGTGAAATATCCTTAATACATTCGAACTCAGTATGGACAAGAAAATTGTGTACTAATCCATGTTGAGAATCCACCGAAAACTCCATTTCCGTCAAATCTACGCAGTTTCTCGTCCCAGTTTGAAGAAATATGGCCTCGGTTCAAATTAACATATAAATATGGATCTCAAGTATGTGAACATATCCGTAATACATCCGGTCTCAGTATTGAAGAAAAAATCTGTGTACTAACCCCTTTTGAGAATCCACCGAAAACTCCATTTTCCGTCAAATCTACGCAGTTTCTCGTCAGAATTTATGAAATATGGTCATTTCTAATTAAAATATCAATATGGATTCAAGTATGGGAAATATCCATAATACCTCCGGACTCAGTATGGAAGAAAAATGTGTACTAACCCCTTTGAGAATCAACCGAAAACTCAATTGCGGTCAAATCTACCAAGTTTCTCGTCCGAATTTCACGAAATATGGCTCGGTTCAAATTAGAATATCAATATGGATTAAAATATGTGAAAATATCCATAATACATTCGAACTCAGTATGGAAGAAAAAACTGTGTAAGCCCCTTTGACAATCCACCGAAAACTCCATTTCGGTCAAATCTACGCAGTTTCTGTCGATTGAGGAAATATGGCTCGGTTCAAATTAACATATAAATATGGATTCAAGTATGTGAAAATATCCGTAATACATCCGGACTCGGTATTGAAGAAAAAACTTTGTACTAACCCCTTTGAGAATCCACCGAAAACTCCATTTCCGTCAAATCTACCCAATTTCTCGTCCGAATTTTACAAATATGGCTCATTTCCAATTAAAATATCATATGGATTCAAGTATGAGAAAATATCCATAATACCTCCGGACTCAGTATGGAAGAAGAAATGTGTACTAACCCCTTTGAGAATCAACCGAAAACTCAATTGCGGTCAAATCTACCCAGTTTCTCGTCCGAATTTCACGAATATTGCTCGGTTCAAATTATAATATCAATATGGATTAAAATATGTGAAAATATCCAACATACATCGAAATCAGTATGGAAGAATAAACTGTGTACTAGCCCCTTTGACAATCCCCGAAAACTCCATTTCGGTCAAATCTACGTAGTTTCTCGTCCGAATTTGAGGAAATTGGCTAGGTCTTCAAATATCAATATGGATTCAGTATGTGAACTATCCGTAATACATCCGGACTCACTATTGAAGAAAAACATATACTAACCCCTTTGAGAATCCACCGTAACACCATTTCCGTCAAATCTACCCGTTTCTCGTATTTCACGAAATATGGCTCGGTTTAAATTAAAATATCATATAAATTAAAATATGTGAAAATATCCTTAATGACATTCGAACTCAGTATGGAAGAAATTTATGTACTAATCCATTTGAGAATCCACCGAAAATCCATTTCCGGTCAAAATCTACGCAGTTTGTCTGTCCCAGTTTGAAGAAATATGGGCTGGTTCAAATTAACATATAATATGGATTCAAGTATGTGAAAATATCCGTAATACATCCGGACTCAGTATTGAAGAAAAACTGTGTAATAACCCCTTTGAGAATCCCCCGAAACTCCATTTACGTCAAATCTACGCAGTTTCTCGTCGAATTTTATGAAATATGGCTCATTTCTAATTAAAAATATCAATATGGATTCAAGTATGGGAAAATATCCATAATACCCTCGGACTCAGTATGGAAGAAAAAATGTGTACTAACCCTTTGAGAATCAACCGAAAACTAAATTGCGGTCAATCTACCAAGTTTCTCGTCCGAATTTCACGAAATATGGCTCGTTCAAATTAGAATATCAATATGGATTAAAATATGTGAAAATATCCATATAATACATTCGAACTCAGTATGGAAGAAAAAACTGGTGTACTAGCCCCTTTGACAATCCACCGAAAACTCCATTTCGGTCAAATCTACGCAGTTTCTCGTCCGAATTTGAGGAAATATGGCTCTGTTCAAATTAAATATAAATATGGATTCACGTATGTGAAAATATCCGTAATACATCCAGAACTCGGATTGAAGAAAAACTTTGTACTAACCCCTTTGAGAATCCACCGAAAACTCCATTTCCGTCAAATCTACCCAATTTCTCGTCCGAATTTTACGAAATATGGCTCTTCCAATTAAAATATCATAATTCAAGTATGAGAAAATATCCATAATACCTCGACTCAGTATGGAAGAAGAAATGTGTACTAACCCTTTGAGAATCACCGAAAACTCAATTGCGGTCAAATCTACCAGTTTCTCGTCCGAATTTCACGAAATATTGCTCGGTTCAAATTATAATATCAATATGGATTAAAATATGTGAAAATATCCGTAATACATCGAATCAGTATGAAGAATAAACTGTGTACTAGCCCCTTTGACAATCCCCCGAAAACTCCATTTCGTCAAATCTACACAGTTTCTCGTCCGAATTTGAGGAAATATGGCTCGGTTCAAATTAAAATATCAATATGGATTCAAGTATAAATATCCGTAATACATCCGGACTCACTATGAAGAAAAACTATATACTAACCCCTTTGAGAATCCACCGTAAACACCTTTCCGTCAAATCTACCCAGTTTCTCGTCGAATTTCACGAAATATGGCTCGGTTCAAATTAAAATATCAATAAAATTAAAATATGTGAAAATATCCTTAATACATTCGAACTCAGTATGGAAGAAAAATGTGTACTATCCATTGAGAATCCACCGAAAACTCCATTTCCGTCAAATCTACGCAGTTTCTCGTCCAGTTTGAAGAAATATGGCTCGGTTCAAATTAACATATAAATATGGATTCAAGTATGTGAAAATATCCGTAATACATCCGGACTCGGTATTGAAGAAAAAACTTTGTACTAACCCCTTTGAGAATCCACCGAAAACTCCATTTCCGTCAAATCTACCCAATTTCTCGTCCGAATTTACGAAATATGGCTCATTTCCAATTAAAATATCAATATGGATTCAAGTATGAGAAATATCCATAATACCTCGGACTCAGTATGGAAGAAGAAATGTGTACTAACCCCTTTGAGAATCAACCGAAAACTCAATTGCGGTCAAATCTACCCAGTTTCTCGTCCGAATTTCACGAAATATTGCTCGGTTCAAATTTAATATCAATATGGATTAAAATATGTGAAAATATCCATAATACATTCGAATCAGTATGGAAGAATAAACTGTGTACTAGCCCCTTTGACAATCCCCCGAAAACTCCATTTCGGTCAAATCTACGCAGTTTCTCGTCCGAATTTGAGGAAATATGGCTCGGTTCAAATTAAAATATCAATATGGATTCAAGTATGTGAAATATCCGTAATACATCCGGACTCACTATTGAAGAAAAACTATATACTAACCCCTTTGAGAATCCACCGTAAACACCATTTCGTCAAATCTACCAGTTTCTCGTCCGAATTTCACGAAATATGGCTCGGTTCAAATTAAAATATCAATATAATTAAAATATGTGAAAAATATCCTTAATACATTCGAACTCAGTATGGAAGAAAATTATGTACTAATCCATTTGAGAATCCACCGAAAACTCCATTTCCGTCAAATCTACGCAGTTTCTCGTCCCAGTTTGAAATATGGCTTGGTTCAAATTAACATATAATATGGATTCAAGTATGTGAAAATATCCGTAATACATCCGGACTCAGTATTGAAGAAAAACTGTGTACTAACCCCTTTGAGAATCCACCGAAAACTCCATTTCCGTCAAATCTACGCAGTTTCTCGTCCGAATTTTATGAAATATGGCTCATTTCTAATTAAAATATCAATATGGATTCAAGTATGGGAAAATCCATAATACCTCCGGACTCAGTATGGAAGAAAAATGTGTACTAACCCCTTTGAGAATCAACCGAAAAACTAAATTGCGGTCAAATCTACCAAGTTTCTCGTCCGAATTTCACGAAATATGGCTCGGTTCAAATTAGAATATCAATATGGATTAAAATATGTGAAAATATCCATAATACATTCGAACTCAGTATGGAAGAAAAACTGTGTACTAGCCCCTTTGACAATCCACCGAAAACTCCATTTCGGTCAATCTACGCAGTTTCTCGTCCGAATTTGAGGAAATATGGCTGTTCAAATTAACATATAATATGGATTCAAGTATGTGAAAATATCCGTAATACATCCGGACTCGGTATTGAAGAAAAAACTTTGTACTAACCCCTTTGAGAATCCACCGAAAACTCCATTTCCGTCAAATCTACCCAATTTCTCGTCCGAATTTTACGAAATATGGCTCATTTCCAATTAAAATATCAATATGGATTCAAGTATGAGAAAATATCCATAATACCTCCGGACTCAGTATGGAAGAAGAAATGTGTACTAACCCCTTTGAGAATCAACCGAAAACTCAATTGCGGTCAAATCTACCCAGTTTCTCGTCCGAATTTCACGAAATATTGCTCGGTTCAAATTATATATCAATATGGATTAAAATATGTGAAAATATCCATAATACATCGAAATCAGTATGGAAGAATAAACTGTGTATTAAGCCCTTTGACAATCCCCCGAAAAACTCCATTTCGGTCAAATCTACGCAGTTTCTCGTCCGAATTTGAGGAAATATGGCTCGGTTCAAATTAAAATATCAATATGGATTCAAGTATGTGAAACTATCCGTAATACATCCGGACTCACTATTGAAGAAAAACTATATACTAACCCCTTTGAGAATCCACCGTAAACACCATTTCCGTCAAATCTACCCAGTTTCTCGTCGAATTTCACGAAATATGGCTCGGTTCAAAAAATATCAATATAAATTAAAATATGTGAAAATATCCTTAATACATTCGAACTCAGTATGGAAGAAAATTGTGTACTAATCCATTTGAGAATCCACCGAAAACTCCATTTCCGTCAAATCTACGCAGTTTTCGTCCCAGTTTGAAGAAATATGGCTCGGTTCAAATTAACATATAAATATGGATTCAAGTATGTGAAAATATCCGTAATACATCCGGACTCGGTATTGAAGAAAAAACTTTGTACTAACCCCTTTGAGAATCCACCGAAAACTCCATTTCCGTCAAATCTACCAAGTTTCTCGTCCGAATTTTACGAAATATGGCTCATTTCAATTAAAATATCAATATGGATTCAAGTATGAGAAAATATCCATAATACTCCGGACTCAGTATGGAAGAAAAATGTGTACTAACCCCTTTGAGAATCAACCGAAAACTCAATTGCGGTCAAATCTACCAGTTTCTCGTCCGAATTTCACGAAATATGGCTCGGTTCAAATTAGAATTCAATATGGATTAAAATATGTGAAAATATCCATAATACATTCGAATCAGTATGGAAGAAAACTGTGTACTAGCCCCTTTGACAATCCCCGAAAACTCCATTTCGGTCAAATCTACGCAGTTTCTCGTCCGAATTTGAGGAAATATGGCTCGGTTCAAATTAAATATCAATATGGATTCAAGTATGTGAAATATCCGTAATACATCCGGACTCACTATTGAAGAAAAATATATACTAACCCCTTTGAGAATCCACCGAAACATTTCCGTCAAATCTACCCATTTCTCGTCGAATTTCACGAAATATGGCTCGTTCAAATTAAAATATCAATATAAAAAAATATGTGAAATATCTTAATACATTCGAACTCAGTATGGAAGAAGAAATGTGTACTAACCATTTGAGAATCACCGAAAACTCCATTCCGTCAAATCTACGCAGTTTCGTCCCAGTTTGAAGAAATATGCTGGTTCAAATTAATATAAATATGGATTAAAAGTATGTGAAAATATCCGTAATACATCCGATCTAGTGAAGAAAAAACTGTGTACTACCCCTTTGAGAATCCACCGAAACTCCATTTCCGTCAAATCTACGCAGTTTCTCGTCCGAATTTATGAAATTGGTCTTTCTAATTAAAATATCAATATGGATTCAAGTATGGGAAAATATCCATAATACATCCGGACTCAGTATGGAAGAAAAAATGTGTACTAACCCCTTTGAGAATCAACCGAAAACAATTGCGTCAAATCTACCAGTTTCTCGTCGAATTTCACGAAATATGGCTCGGTTCAAATTAGAATATCAATATGGATTAAAATATGTGAAAATATCCATAATACATTCGAACTCAGTATGGAAGAAAAAACTGTGTACTAGCCCCTTTGACAATCCACCGAAAACTCCATTTCGGTCAAATCTACGCAGTTTCTCGTCCGAATTTGAGGAAATATGGCTCTGTTCAAATTAACATATAAATATGGATTCAAGTATGTGAAAATATCCGTAATACATCCGGACTCGGTATTGAAGAAAAAACTTTGTACTAACCCCTTTGAGAATCCACCGAAAACTCCATTTCCGTCAAATCTACCCAATTTCTCGTCCGAATTTTACGAAATATGGCTCATTTCCAATAAAATATCATATGGATTCAAGTATGAGAAAATATCCATAATACCTCCGGACTCAGTATGGAAGAAGAAATGTGTACTAACCCTTTGAGAATCAACCGAAAACTCAATTGCGGTCAAATCTACCCAGTTTCTCGTCGAATTTCACGAATATTGCTCGGTTCAAATTATAATATCAATAGGGATTAAAATATGTGAAAAATATCCATACATTCGAAATCAGTATGGAAGAATAAACTGTGTACTAGCCCCTTTGACAATCCCCGAAAACTCCATTTCGGTCAAATCTACGCAGTTTCTCGTCCGAATTTGAGGAAATATGGCTCGGTTCAAATAAAATATCAATATGGATTCAAGTATGTGAAACTATCCGTAATACATCCGGACTCACTATTGAAGAAAAACTATATCCTAACCCCTTTGAGAATCCACCGAAACACCATTTCCGTCAAATCTACCCAGTTTCTCGTCCGAATTTCACGAAATATGGCTCGGTTCAAATTAAAATATCAATATAAATTAAAATATGTGAAAATATCCTTAATACATTCGAACTCAGTATGGAAGAAAATTGTGTACTAATCCATTTGAGAATCCACCGAAAACTCCATTTCCGTCAAATCTACGCAGTTTCTCGTCCCAGTTTGAAGAAATATGGCTCGGTTCAAATTAACATATAAATATGGATTCAAGTATGTGAAAATATCCGTAATACATCCGGACTCAGTATTGAAGAAAAAACTGTGTACTAACCCCTTTGAGAATCCACCGAAAACTCCATTCCGTCAAATCTACGCAGTTTCTCGTCCGAATTTTATGAAATATGGCTCATTTCTAATTAAAATATCAATATGGATTCAAGTATGGGAAAATATCCATAATACCTCCGGACTCAGTATGGAAGAAAAAATGTACTAACCCCTTTGAGAATCAACCGAAAACTCAATTGCGGTCAAATCTACCAAGTTTCTTCCGAATTTAAAATATGGCTCGGTTCAAATTAGAATATCAATATGGATTAAAATATGTGAAAATATCCATAATACATTCGAACTCAGTATGGAAGAAAAACTGTGTACTAGCCCCTTTGAAATCCACCGAAAACTCCATTTCGGTCAAATCTACGCAGTTCTCGTCCGAATTTGAGGAAATATGGCTCTGTTCAAATTAACATATAAATATGGATTCAAGTATGTGAAAATATCCGTAATACATCCGGACTCGGTATTGAAGAAAAAACTTTGTACTAACCCCTTTGAGAATCCACCGAAAACTCCATTTCCGTCAAATCTACCCAATTTCTCGTCCGAATTTACGAAATATGGCTCATTTCCAATTAAAATATCAATATGGATTCAAGTATGAGAAATATCCATAATACCTCCGGACTCAGTATGAAGAAGGAAATGTGTACTAACCCCTTTGAGAATCAACCGAAAACTCAATTGCGGTCAAATCTACCCAGTTTCTCGTCCGAATTCACGAAATATTGCTCGGTTCAAATTATAATATCAATGGATTAAATATGTGAAAATATCCTAATACATTCGAAATCAGTATGGAAGAATAAACTGTGTACTAGCCCCTTTGACAATCCCCCGAAAACTCCATTCGGTCAAATCTACGCAGTTTCTCGTCCGAATTTGAGGAAATATGGCTCGGTTCAAATTAAAATATCAATATGGATTCAAGTATGTGAAACTATCCGTAATACATCCGGACTCACTATTGAAAAAAACTATATACTAACCCCTTTGAGAATCCACCGTAAACACCATTTCCGTCAAATCTACCCAGTTTCTCGTTCGAATTTCACGAAATATGGCTCGGTTCAAATTAAAATATCAATATAAATTAAAATATGTGAAAATATCCTTAATACATTCGAACTCAGTATGGAAGAAAATTGTGTACTAATCCATTTGAGAATCCACCGAAAACTCCATTTCCGTCAAATCTACGCAGTTTCTCGTCCCAGTTTGAAGAAATATGGCTCGGTTCAAATTAACATAAAATATGGATTCAAGTATGTGAAAATATCCGTAATACATCCGGACTCAGTATTGAAGAAAAAACTGTGTACTAACCCCTTTGAGAACCACCGAAAACTCCATTTCCGTCAAATCTACGCAGTTTCTCGTCCGATATTTTATCATATGGCTCATTAATTAAAATATCAATATGGATTCAAGTATGGGAAAATATCCATAATACCCCGGACTCAGTATGGAAGAAAAAATGTGTACTAACCCCTTTGAGAATCAACCGAAAACTCAATTGCGGTCAAATCTACCAAGTTTCTCGTCCGAATTTCACGAAATATGGCTCGGTCAAATTAGAATATCAATATGGATTAAAATATGTGAAAATATCCATAATACATTCGAACTCAGTATGGAAGAAAAAACTGTGTACTAGCCCCTTTGACAATCCACCGAAAACTCCATTTCGGTCAAATCTACGCAGTTTCTCGTCCGAATTTGAGGAAATATGCTCTGTTCAAATTAACAATAAATATGGATTCAAGTATGTGAAAATATCCGTAATACATCCGACTCGGTATTGAAGAAAAAACTTTGTACTAACCCCTTTGAGAATCCACGAAAACTCCATTTCCGTCAAATCTAACCCAATTTCTCGTCCGAATTTTACGAAATATGGCTCATTTCCAATTAAAATATCAATATGGATTCAAGTATGAGAAAATATCCATAATACCTCCCGGACTCAGTATGGAAGAAGAAATGTGTACTAACCCCCTTTGAGAATCAACCGAAAACTCAAATTGCGGTCAAATCATACCAGTTTCTCGTCCGAATTCACGAAATATTGCTCGGTTCAATTATAATATCCATATGGATTAAATATGTGAAAATATCCATAATACATTCGAAATCAGTATGGAAGAATAAACTGTGTACTAGCCCCTTTGACAATCCCCCGAAAACTCCATTTCGGTCAAATCTACGCAGGTTTCTCGTCCGAATTTGAGGAAATATGGCTCGGTTCAAAATTAAAATATCAATATGGATTCAAGTATGTGAAACTATCCGTATACATCCGGACGCACTATTGAAGAAAAACTATATACTACCCCTTTGAGAATCCACCGTAACACCATTTCCGTCAAATCTACCCCATTTCTCGTTCCGAATTTCACGAAATATGGCTCGGTTCAAATTAAAATATCAATAGAAATTAAATATGTGAAAATATCCTTAATACATTCGAACTCAGTATGGAAGAAAATTGATGTACTAATCCATTTGAGAATCCACCGAAAACTCCATTTCCGTCAAATCTACGCAGTTTCTCGTCCCAGTTTGAAAGAAATATGGCTCGGTTCAATTAACATTAAATATGGATTCAAGTATGTGAAAATATCCGTAATACATCCGGGACCTCAGTATTGAAGAAAAAACTGTGGACTAACCCCTTTGAGAATCCACCGAAAACTCCATTTCCGTCAAATCTACCGCAGTTTTCTCGTCCGAATTTTATGAAAATATGGCTCATTTCTAATTAAAATATCAATATGGATTCAAGTATGGGAAAATATCCATAATACCTCCGGACTCAGTATGGAAAGAGAAAACATGTGTACTAACCCCTTTGAGAATCAACCGAAAACTCAATTGCGGTCAAATCTACCAAGTTTCTCGTCCGAATTTCACGAAAATATGGCTCGGTTCAAATTAGAATATCAATATGGATTAAAATATTGTGAAAATATCCATAATACATTCGAACTCAGTATGGAAGAAAAAACTGTGTACTAGCCCCTTTGACAATCCACCGAAAACTCCATTTCGGTCAAATCTACGCAGTTTCTCGTTCCGAATTTGAGGAAATATGGCTCTGTTCAAATTAACATATAAATATGGATTCAAGTATGTGAAAATATCCGTAATACATCCGGACTCGGTATTGAAGAAAAAACTTTGTACTAACCCCTTTGAGAATCCACCACGAAAACTCCATTTCCGTCAAATCTACCCAATTTCTCGTCCGAATTTTACGAAATATGGCTCATTTCCAATTAAAATATCAATATGGATTCAAGTATGAGAAAATATCCATAATACCTCCGGACTCAGTATGGAAGAAGAATGTGTACTAACCCTTTGAGAATCAACGAAAACTCAATTGCGGTCAAATCTACCCAGTTTCTCGTCCGAATTTCACGAAAATTGCTCGGTTCAAATTATAATATCAATATGGATTAAAATATGTGAAAATATCCATAATACATTCGAAATCAGTATGAAGAATAAACTGTGTACTAGCCCTTTGACAATCCCCGAAAAACTCCATTTCGGTCAAATCTACGCAGTTTCTCGTCCGAATTTGAGGAAATATGGCTCGGTTCAAATTAAAATATCAATATGGATTCAAGTATGTGAAACTATCCGTAATACATCCGGACTCACTATTGAAGAAAAAACTATATACTAACCCCTTTGAGAATCACCGTAAACACCATTTCCGTCAAATCTACCAGTTTCTCGTCGAATTTCACGAAATATGGCTCGGTTCAAATTAAATATCAATATAAATTAAAATATGTGAAAATATCCTTAATACATTCGAACTCAGTATGGAAGAAGAAAATTGTGTACTAATCCATTTGAGAATTCCACCGAAACTCCATTTCCGTCAAATCTACGCAGGTTTCTCGTCCCAGTTTGAAGAAATATGGCTCGGTTCAAATTAACATAAAATAGGGATTCAAGTATGTGAAAATATCCGTAATACATCCGGACTCAGTATGAAGAAAAAAACTGTGTACTAACCCCTTGAGAATCCACCGAAAACTCCATTTCCGTCAAATTACCAGTTTCTCGTCCGAATTTTATGAAATATGGCTCATTTCAATTAAAATATCAATGGATTCAAGTATGGGAAAATATCCATAATACCTCCGGACTCAGTATGGAAGAAAAAATGTGTACTAACCCCTTTGAGGAATCAACCGAAAACTAATTGCGGTCAAATCTACCAGTTTCTCGTCCGAATTTCACGAAAATAGGCTCGGTTCAAATTAGAATATCAATATAGGATTAAATATGTGAAAATATCCATAATACATTCGAAACAGTATTAGGGAAGAAAAAATGTGTACTAGCCCCTTTGACAATCCACCGAAAACTCCATTCGCGTCAAATCTACGCAGTTTCTCGTCCGAATTTGAGGAGAAATATGGCTCTCGTTCAATTAACATATAAATATGGATTCAAGTATGTGAAAATATCGTAATACATCCGGACTATTTGAAAAAAACTAATACTAACCCTTTGAGAATCCACCGAAAACCCATTTCCGTCAAATCTACCCAAGTTTCTCGTCCGAATTTTACGAAATATGGCTCGGTTCAATTAAAATATCATAATTCAAGTATGAGTAAATATCCATAATACCTCGACTCAGTATGGAAGAAAATGTGTACTAATCCTTTGAGAATCACCGAAAACTCAATTGCGCGTCAAATCTACGCAGTTTCTCGCTCCGAATTTCCGAATATGCTTGACGTTCAAATATAATATAAATATGGATTCAATATGTGAAAATATCCGTAATACATCCGGACTCAGTATGGAAGAAAAAACTGTGTACTACCCCTTTGACAATCCCCGAAAACTCCATTTCTGTCAAATCTACGCAGTTTCTCGTCCGAATTTAGAAATATGGCTCATTTCTATTAAAATATCATATGGATTCAAGTATGGGAAAATATCCATAATACCTCCGGACTCAGTATGGAAGAAAAAATGTGTACTAACCCCTTTGAGAAATCCACCGAAAACTTAATTGCGGTCAAATCTACCAAGTTTCTCGTCCGAATTTCACGAAATATGGCTCGGTTCAAATTAAATATCAATATGGATTAAAATATGTGAAAATATCCGTAATACATTCGAACTCAGTATGGAAGAAAAATGTGTACTAAGCCCCTGTGACAATCCACCGAAAACTCCATTTCGGTCAAATCTACGCAGTTTTTCTCGTACGAAGTTGAGAAATATGGGCTCTGGTTCAAATTAACATATAAATATGGATTCAAGTATGTGAAAATATCAATAATACATCCGGACTCAGGTATTGAAGAAAAAACTTTGTACTAACCCCTTTGAGAATCCACCGAAAACTCCATTTCCGTCAAATCTACCCAATTTCTCGTCCGAATTTACGAAATATGGCTCATTTCCAATTAAAATATCAATATGGATTCAAGTATGAGAAAATATCCATAATACCTCCGGACTCAGTATGGAAGAAGAAATGTGTACTAACCCCTTTGAGAATCAACCGAAAACTCAATTGCGGTCAAATCTACCCAGTTTCTCGTCCGAATTTCACGAAATATTGCTCGGTTCAAATTTATAAATATCAATTTGGATTAAACTATGTGAAAATATCCATAATACATTCGAAATCAGTATGGAAGAATAAACTGTGTACTAGCCCCTTGACAATCCCCCGAAAACTCCATTTCGGTCCAAATCTACGCAGTTTCTCGTCCGAATTTCAGGAAATATGGCTCGGTTCAAATTAAAATATCAATATGGATTAAGTATGTGAAACTATCCGTAATACATCCGGACTCACTATTGAAGAAAAACTATATACTAACCCCTTTGAGAATCCACCGTAAACACCATTTCCGTTCAAATCTACCCAGTTTCTCGTTCGAATTTCACGAAATATGGCTCGGTTCAAATTAAAATATCAATATAAATTAAAATATGTGAAAATATCCTTAATACATTCGAACTCAGTATGGAAGAAAATTGTGTACTAATCCATTTGAGAATCCACCGAAAACTCCATTTCCGTCAAATCTACGCAGTTTCTCGTCCCAGTTTGAAGAAATATGGCTCGGTTCAAATTAACATATAAATATGGATTCAAGTATGTGAAAATATCCGTAATACATCCGGACTCAGTATTGAAAGAAAAACTGTGTACTAACCCCTTTGAGAATCCACCGAAAACTCCATTTCCGTCAAATCTACGCAGTTTCTCGTCCGAATTTTATGAATATGGCTCATTTCTAATTAAAATATCAATATGGATTCAAGTATGGGAAAATATCCATAATACCTCCGGACTCAGTATGGAAGAAAAAATGTGTACTAACCCCTTTGAGAATCAACCGAAAACTCAATTGCGGTCAAATCTACCAAGTTTCTCGTCCGAATTTCACGACATATGGCTCGGTTCAAATTAGAATATCAATATGGATTAAAATATGTGAAAATATCCATAATACATTCGAACTCAGTATGGAAGAAAAAACTGTGTACTAGCCCCTTTGACAATCCACCGAAAACTCCATTTCGGTCAAATCTACGCAGTTTCTCGTCCGAATTGAGGAAATATGGCTCTGTTCAAATTAACATATAAATATGAATTCAAGTATGTGAAAATATCCGTAATACATCCGGACTCGGTATTGAAGAAAAAACTTTGTACTAACCCCTTTGAGAAATCCACCGAAAACTCCATTTCCGTCAAATCTACCCAATTTCTCGTCCGAATTTTACGAAATATGCTCATTTCCAATTAAATATCAATATGGATTCAAGTATGAGAAAATATCCATAATACCTCCGGACTCAGTATGGAAGAAGAAATGTGTCTAACCCCTTGAGAATCACCGAAAACTCAATTGCGGTCAAATCTACCCAGTTTCTCGTCCGAATTTCACGAAATATTGCTCGGTTCAAATTATAATATCAATATGGATTAAAATATGTGAAAATATCCATAATACATTTGAAATCAGTATGGAAGAATAAACTGTGTACTAGCCCCTTTGACAATCCCCCGAAAAACTCCATTTCGGTCAAATCTACGCAGTTTCTCGTCCGAATTTGAGGAAATATGGCTCGGTTCAAATTAAAATATCAATATGGATTCAAGTATGTGAAACTATCCGTAATACATCCGGACTCACTATTGAAGAAAAACTATATACTAACCCCTTTGAGAATCCACCGTAAACACCATTTCCGTCAAATCTACCCAGTTTCTCGTCCGAATTTCACGAAATATGGCTCGGTTCAAATTAAAATATCAATATAAATTAAAATATGTGAAAATATACTTAATACATTCGAACTCAGTATGGAAGAAAATTGTGTACTAATCCATTTGAGAATCCACCGAAAACTCCATTTCCGTCAAATCTACGCAGTTTCTCGTCCCAGTTTGAAGAAATATGGCTCGGTTCAAATTAACATATAAATATGGATTCAAGTATGTGAAAATATCCGTAATACATCCGGACTCAGTATTGAAGAAAAAACTGTGTACTAACCCCTTTGAGAATCCACCGAAAACTCCATTCCGTCAAATCTACGCAGTTTCTCGTCCGAATTTTATGAAATATGGCTCATTTCTAATTAAATATCAATATGGATTCAAGTATGGGAAAATATCCATAATACCTCCGGACTCAGTATGGAAGAAAAATGTGTACTAACCCCTTTGAGAATCAACCGAAAACTCAATTGCGGTCAAATCTACCAAGTTTCTCGTCCGAATTTCACGAAATATGGCTCGGTTCAAATTAGAATATCAATATGGATTAAAATATGTGAAAATATCCATAATACATTCGAACTCAGTATGGAAGAAAAAACTGTGTACTAGCCCCTTTGACAATCCACCGAAAACTCCATTTCGGTCAAATCTACGCAGTTTCTCGTCCGAATTTGAGGAAATATGGCTCTGTTCAAATTAACATATAAATATGGATTCAAGTATGTGAAAATATCCGTAATACATCCGGACTCGGTATTGAAGAAAAAACTTTGTACTAACCCCTTTGAGAATCCACCGAAAACTCCATTTCCGTCAAATCTACCCAATTTCTCGTCCGAATTTTACGAAATATGGCTCATTTCCAATTAAAATATCAATATGGATTCAAGTATGAGAAAATATCCATAATACCTCCGGACTCAGTATGGAAGAAGAAATGTGTACTAACCCCTTTGAGAATCAACCGAAAACTCAATTGCGGTCAAATCTACCCAGTTTCTCGTCCGAATTTCACGAAATATTGCTCGGTTCAAATTATAATATCAATATGGATTAAATATGTGAAAATATCCATAATACATTCGAAATCAGTATGGAAGAATAAACTGTGTACTAGCCCCTTTGACAATCCCCCGAGAACTCCATTTCGGTCAAATCTACGTAGTTTCTCGTCCGAATTTGAGGAAATATGGCTCGGTTCAAATTAAAATATCAATATGGATTCTAGTATGTGAAACTATCCGTAATACATCCGGACTCACTATTGAAGAAAAACTATATACTAACCCCTTTGAGAATCCACCGTAAACACCATTTCCGTCAAATCTACCCAATTTCTCGTCCGAATTTCACGAAATATGGCTCGGTTCAAATTAAAATATCAATATAAATTAAAATATGTGAAAATAACCTTAATACATTCGAACTCAGTATGGAAGAAAATTATGTACTAATCCATTTGAGAATCCACCGAAAACTCCATTTCCGTCAAATCTACGCAGTTTCTCGTCCCAGTTTGAAGAAATATGGCTTGGTTCAAATTAACATATAAATATGGATTCAAGTATGTGAAAATATCCGTAATACATCCGGACTCAGTATTGAAGAAAAAACTGTGTACTAACCCCTTTGAGAATCCACCGAAAACTCCATTTCCGTCAAATCTACGCAGTTTCTCGTCCGAATTTTACGAAATATGGCTCATTTCTAATTAAAATATCAATATGGATTCAAGTATGGGAAAATATCCATAATACCTCCGGACTCAGTATGGAAGAAAAAATGTGTACTAACCCCTTTGAGAATCAACCGAAAACTAAATTGCGGTCAAATCTACCAAGTTTCTCGTCCGAATTTCACGAAATATGGCTCGGTTCAAATTAGAATATCAATATGGATTAAAATATGTGAAAATATCCATAATACATTCGAACTCAGTATGGAAGAAAAAACTGTGTACTAGCCCCTTTGACAATCCATCGAAAACTCCATTTCGGTCAAATCTACGCAGTTTCTCGTCCGAATTTGAGGAAATATGGCTCTGTTCAAATTAACATATAAATATGGATTCAAGTATGTGAAAATATCCGTAATACATCCGGACTCGGTATTGAAGAAAAAACTTTGTACTAACCCCTTTGAGAATCCACCGAAAACTCCATTTCCGTCAAATCTACCCAATTTCTCGTCCGAATTTTACGAAATATGGCTCATTTCCAATTAAAATATCAATATGGATTCAAGTATGAGAAAATATCCATAATACCTCCGGACTCAGTATGGAAGAAGAAATGTGTACTAACCCCTTTGAGAATCAACCGAAAACTCAATTGCGGTCAAATCTACCCAGTTTCTCGTCCGAATTTCACAAAATATTGCTCGGTTCAAATTATAATATCAATATGGATTAAAATATGTGAAAATATCCATAATACATTCGAAATCAGTATGGAAGAATAAACTGTGTATTAACCCCTTTGACAATCCCCCGAAAACTCCATTTCGGTCAAATCTACGCAGTTTCTCGTCCGAATTTGAGGAAATATGGCTCGGTTCAAATTAAAATATCAATATGGATTCAAGTATGTGAAACTATCCGTAATACATCCGGACTCACTATTGAAGAAAAACTATATACTAACCCCTTTGAGAATCCACCGTAAACACCATTTCCGTCAAATCTACCCAGTTTCTCGTTCGAATTTCACGAAATATGGCTCGATTCAAATTAAAATATCAATATAAATTAAAATATGTGAAAATATCCTTAATACATTCGAACTCAGTATGGAAGAAAATTGTGTACTAATCCATTTGAGAATCCACCGAAAACTCCATTTCCGTCAAATCTACGCAGTTTCTCGTCCCAGTTTGAAGAAATATGGCTCGGTTCAAATTAACATATAAATATGGATTCAAGTATGTGAAAATATCCGTAATACATCCGGTCTCAGTATTGAAGAAAAAACTGTGTACTAACCCCTTTGAGAATCCACCGAAAACTCCATTTCCGTCAAATCTACGCAGTTTCTCGTCCGAATTTTATGAAATATGGCTCATTTCTAATTAAAATATCAATATGGATTCAAGTATGGGAAAATATCCATAATACCTTCGGACTCAGTATGGAAGAAAAAATGTGTACTAACCCCTTTGAGAATCAACCGAAAACTCAATTGCGGTCAAATCTACCAAGTTTCTCGTCCGAATTTCACGAAATATGGCTCGGTTCAAATTAGAATATCAATATGGATTAAAATATGTGAAAATATCCATAATACATTCGAACTCAGTATGGAAGAAAAAACTGTGTACTAGCCCCTTTGACAATCCACCGAAAACTCCATTTCGGTCAAATCTACGCAGTTTCTCGTCCGAATTTGAGGAAATATGGCTCTATTCAAATTAACATATAAATATGGATTCAAGTATGTGAAAATATCCGTAATACATCCGGACTCGGTATTGAAGAAAAAACTTTGTACTAACCCCTTTGAGAATCCACCGAAAACTCCATTTCCGTCAAATCTACCCAATTTCTCGTCCGAATTTTACGAAATATGGCTCATTTCCAATTAAAATATCAATATGGATTCAAGTATGAGAAAATATCCATAATACCTCCGGACTCAGTATGGAAGAAGAAATGTGTACTAACCCCTTTGAGAATCAACCGAAAACTCAATTGCGGTCAAATCTACCCAGTTTCTCGTCCGAATTTCACGAAATATTGCTCGGTTCAAATTATAATATCAATATGGATTAAAATATGTGAAAATATCCATAATACATTCGAAATCAGTATGGAAGAATAAACTGTGTACTAGCCCCTTTGACAATCCCCCGAAAACTCCATTTCGGTCAAATCTACGTAGTTTCTCGTCCGAATTTGAGGAAATATGGCTCGGTTCAAATTAAAATATCAATATGGATTCAAGTATGTGAAACTATCCGTAATACATCCGGACTCACTATTGAAGAAAAACTATATACTAACCCCTTTGAGAATCCACCGTAAACACCATTTCCGTCAAATCTACCCAGTTTCTCGTCCGAATTTCACGAAATATGGCTCGGTTTAAATTAAAATATCAATATAAATTAAAATATGTGAAAATATCCTTAATACATTCGAACTCAGTATGGAAGAAAATTATGTACTAATCCATTTGAGAATCCACCGAAAACTCCATTTCCGTCAAATCTACGCAGTTTCTCGTCCCAGTTTGAAGAAATATGGCTTCGTTCAAATTAACATATAAATATGGATTCAAGTATGTTAAAATATCCGTAATACATCCGGACTCAGTATTGAAGAAAAAACTGTGTACTAACCCCTTTGAGAATCCACCGAAAACTCCATTTCCGTCAAATCTACGCAGTTTCTCGTCCGAATTTTATGAAATATGGCTCATTTCTAATTAAAATATCAATATGGATTCAAGTATGGGAAAATATCCATAATACCTCCGGACTCAGTATGGAAGAAAAAATGTGTACTAACCCCTTTGAGAATCAACCGAAAACTAAATTGCGGTCAAATCTACCAAGTTTCTCGTCCGAATTTCACGAAATATGGCTCGGTTCAAATTAGAATATCAATATGGATTAAAATATGTGAAAATATCCATAATACATTCGAACTCAGTATGGAAGAAAAAACTGTGTACTAGCCCCTTTGACAATCCACCGAAAACTCCATTTCGGTCAAATCTACGCAGTTTCTCGTCCGAATTTGAGGAAATATGGCTCTGTTCAAATTAACATATAAATATGGATTCAAGTATGTGAAAATATCCGTAATACATCCAGACTCGGTATTGAAGAAAAAACTTTGTACTAACCCCTTTGAGAATCCACCGAAAACTCCATTTCCGTCAAATCTACCCAATTTCTCGTCCGAATTTTACGAAATATGGCTCATTTCCAATTAAAATATCAATATGGATTCAAGTATGAGAAAATATCCATAATACCTCCGGACTCAGTATGGAAGAAGAAATGTGTACTAACCCCTTTGAGAATCAACCGAAAACTCAATTGCGGTCAAATCTACCCAGTTTCTCGTCCGAATTTCACGAAATATTGCTCGGTTCAAATTATAATATCAATATGGATTAAAATATGTGAAAATATCCATAATACATTCGAAATCAGTATGGAAGAATAAACTGTGTATTAGCCCCTTTGACAATCCCCCGAAAACTCCATTTCGGTCAAATCTACACAGTTTCTCGTCCGAATTTGAGGAAATATGGCTCGGTTCAAATTAAAATATCAATATGGATTCAAGTATGTGAAACTATCCGTAATACATCCGGACTCACTATTGAAGAAAAACTATATACTAACCCCTTTGAGAATCCACCGTAAACACCATTTCCGTCAAATCTACCCAGTTTCTCGTTCGAATTTCACGAAATATGGCTCGGTTCAAATTAAAATATCAATATAAATTAAAATATGTGAAAATATCCTTAATACATTCGAACTCAGTATGGAAGAAAATTGTGTACTAATCCATTTGAGAATCCACCGAAAACTCCATTTCCGTCAAATCTACGCAGTTTCTCGTCCCAGTTTGAAGAAATATGGCTCGGTTCAAATTAACATATAAATATGGATTCAAGTATGTGAAAATATCCGTAATACATCCGGACTCGGTATTGAAGAAAAAACTTTGTACTAACCCCTTTGAGAATCCACCGAAAACTCCATTTCCGTCAAATCTACCCAATTTCTCGTCCGAATTTTACGAAATATGGCTCATTTCCAATTAAAATATCAATATGGATTCAAGTATGAGAAAATATCCATAATACCTCCGGACTCAGTATGGAAGAAGAAATGTGTACTAACCCCTTTGAGAATCAACCGAAAACTCAATTGCGGTCAAATCTACCCAGTTTCTCGTCCGAATTTCACGAAATATTGCTCGGTTCAAATTATAATATCAATATGGATTAAAATATGTGAAAATATCCATAATACATTCGAAATCAGTATGGAAGAATAAACTGTGTACTAGCCCCTTTGACAATCCCCCGAAAACTCCATTTCGGTCAAATCTACGCAGTTTCTCGTCCGAATTTGAGGAAATATGGCTCGGTTCAAATTAAAATATCAATATGGATTCAAGTATGTGAAACTATCCGTAATACATCCGGACTCACTATTGAAGAAAAACTATATACTAACCCCTTTGAGAATCCACCGTAAACACCATTTCCGTCAAATCTACCCAGTTTCTCGTTCGAATTTCACGAAATATGGCTCGATTCAAATTAAAATATCAATATAAATTAAAATATGTGAAAATATCCTTAATACATTCGAACTCAGTATGGAAGAAAATTGTGTACTAATCCATTTGAGAATCCACCGAAAACTCCATTTCCGTCAAATCTACGCAGTTTCTCGTCCCAGTTTGAAGAAATATGGCTCGGTTCAAATTAACATATAAATATGGATTCAAGTATGTGAAAATATCCGTAATACATCCGGTCTCAGTATTGAAGAAAAAACTGTGTACTAACCCCTTTGAGAATCCACCGAAAACTCCATTTCCGTCAAATCTACGCAGTTTCTCGTCCGAATTTTATGAAATATGGCTCATTTCTAATTAAAATATCAATATGGATTCAAGTATGGGAAAATATCCATAATACCTTCGGACTCAGTATGGAAGAAAAAATGTGTACTAACCCCTTTGAGAATCAACCGAAAACTCAATTGCGGTCAAATCTACCAAGTTTCTCGTCCGAATTTCACGAAATATGGCTCGGTTCAAATTAGAATATCAATATGGATTAAAATATGTGAAAATATCCATAATACATTCGAACTCAGTATGGAAGAAAAAACTGTGTACTAGCCCCTTTGACAATCCACCGAAAACTCCATTTCGGTCAAATCTACGCAGTTTCTCGTCCGAATTTGAGGAAATATGGCTCTGTTCAAATTAACATATAAATATGGATTCAAGTATGTGAAAATATCCGTAATACATCCGGACTCGGTATTGAAGAAAAAACTTTGTACTAACCCCTTTGAGAATCCACCGAAAACTCCATTTCCGTCAAATCTACCCAATTTCTCGTCCGAATTTTACGAAATATGGCTCATTTCCAATTAAAATATCAATATGGATTCAAGTATGAGAAAATATCCATAATACCTCCGGACTCAGTATGGAAGAAGAAATGTGTACTAACCCCTTTGAGAATCAACCGAAAACTCAATTGCGGTCAAATCTACCCAGTTTCTCGTCCGAATTTCACGAAATATTGCTCGGTTCAAATTATAATATCAATATGGATTAAAATATGTGAAAATATCCATAATACATTCGAAATCAGTATGGAAGAATAAACTGTGTACTAGCCCCTTTGACAATCCCCCGAAAACTCCATTTCGGTCAAATCTACGTAGTTTCTCGTCCGAATTTGAGGAAATATGGCTCGGTTCAAATTAAAATATCAATATGGATTCAAGTATGTGAAACTATCCGTAATACATCCGGACTCACTGTTGAAGAAAAACTATATACTAACCCCTTTGAGAATCCACCGTAAACACCATTTCCGTCAAATCTACCCAGTTTCTCGTCCGAATTTCACGAAATATGGCTCGGTTTAAATTAAAATATCAATATAAATTAAAATATGTGAAAATATCCTTAATACATTCGAACTCAGTATGGAAGAAAATTATGTACTAATCCATTTGAGAATCCACCGAAAACTCCATTTCCGTCAAATCTACGCAGTTTCTCGTCCCAGTTTGAAGAAATATGGCTTGGTTCAAATTAACATATAAATATGGATTCAAGTATGTGAAAATATCCGTAATACATCCGGACTCAGTATTGAAGAAAAAACTGTGTACTAACCCCTTTGAGAATCCACCGAAAACTCCATTTACGTCAAATCTACGCAGTTTCTCGTCCGAATTTTATGAAATATGGCTCATTTCTAATTAAAATATCAATATGGATTCAAGTATGGGAAAATATCCATAATACCTCCGGACTCAGTATGGAAGAAAAAATGTGTACTAACCCCTTTGAGAATCAACCGAAAACTAAATTGCGGTCAAATCTACCAAGTTTCTCGTCCGAATTTCACGAAATATGGCTCGGTTCAAATTAGAATATCAATATGGATTAAAATATGTGAAAATATCCATAATACATTCGAACTCAGTATGGAAGAAAAAACTGTGTACTAGCCCCTTTGACAATCCACCGAAAACTCCATTTCGGTCAAATCTACGCAGTTTCTCGTCCGAATTTGAGGAAATATGGCTCTGTTCAAATTAACATATAAATATGGATTCAAGTATGTGAAAATATCCGTAATACATCCAGACTCGGTATTGAAGAAAAAACTTTGTACTAACCCCTTTGAGAATCCACCGAAAACTCCATTTCCGTCAAATCTACCCAATTTCTCGTCCGAATTTTACGAAATATGGCTCATTTCCAATTAAAATATCAATATGGATTCAAGTATGAGAAAATATCCATAATACCTCCGGACTCAGTATGGAAGAAGAAATGTGTACTAACCCCTTTGAGAATCAACCGAAAACTCAATTGCGGTCAAATCTACCCAGTTTCTCGTCCGAATTTCACGAAATATTGCTCGGTTCAAATTATAATATCAATATGGATTAAAATATGTGAAAATATCCATAATACATTCGAAATCAGTATGAAAGAATAAACTGTGTATTAGCCCCTTTGACAATCCCCCGAAAACTCCATTTCGGTCAAATCTACACAGTTTCTCGTCCGAATTTGAGGAAATATGGCTCGGTTCAAATTAAAATATCAATATGGATTCAAGTATGTGAAACTATCCGTAATACATCCGGACTCACTATTGAAGAAAAACTATATACTAACCCCTTTGAGAATCCACCGTAAACACCATTTCCGTCAAATCTACCCAGTTTCTCGTTCGAATTTCACGAAATATGGCTCGGTTCAAATTAAAATATCAATATAAATTAAAATATGTGAAAATATCCTTAATACATTCGAACTCAGTATGGAAGAAAATTGTGTACTAATCCATTTGAGAATCCACCGAAAACTCCATTTCCGTCAAATCTACGCAGTTTCTCGTCCCAGTTTGAAGAAATATGGCTCGGTTCAAATTAACATATAAATATGGATTCAAGTATGTGAAAATATCCGTAATACATCCGGACTCGGTATTGAAGAAAAAACTTTGTACTAACCCCTTTGAGAATCCACCGAAAACTCCATTTCCGTCAAATCTACCCAATTCCTCGTCCGAATTTTACGAAATATGGCTCATTTCCAATTAAAATATCAATATGGATTCAAGTATGAGAAAATATCCATAATACCTCCGGACTCAGTATGGAAGAAGAAATGTGTACTAACCCCTTTGAGAATCAACCGAAAACTCAATTGCGGTCAAATCTACCCAGTTTCTCGTCCGAATTTCACGAAATATTGCTCGGTTCAAATTATAATATCAATATGGATTAAAATATGTGAAAATATCCATAATACATTCGAAATCAGTATGGAAGAATAAACTGTGTACTAGCCCCTTTGACAATCCCCCGAAAACTCCATTTCGGTCAAATCTACGCAGTTTCTCGTCCGAATTTGAGGAAATATGGCTCGGTTCAAATTAAAATATCAATATGGATTCAAGTATGTGAAACTATCCGTAATACATCCGGACTCACTGTTGAAGAAAAACTATATACTAACCCCTTTGAGAATCCACCGTAAACACCATTTCCGTCAAATCTACCCAGTTTCTCGTCCGAATTTCACGAAATATGGCTCGGTTCAAATTAAAATATCAATATAAATTAAAATATGTGAAAATATCCTTAATACATTCGAACTCAGTATGGAAGAAAATTATGTACTAATCCATTTGAGAATCCACCGAAAACTCCATTTCCGTCAAATCTACGCAGTTTCTCTTCCCAGTTTGAAGAAATATGGCTTGGTTCAAATTAACATATAAATATGGATTCAAGTATGTGAAAATATCCGTAATACATCCGGACTCAGTATTGAAGAAAAAACTGTGTACTAACCCCTTTGAGAATCCACCGAAAACTCCATTTCCGTCAAATCTACGCAGTTTCTCGTCCGAATTTTATGAAATATGGCTCATTTCTAATTAAAATATCAATATGGATTCAAGTATGGGAAAATATCCATAATACCTCCGGACTCAGTATGGAAGAAAAAATGTGTACTAACCCCTTTGAGAATCAACCGAAAACTAAATTGCGGTCAAATCTACCAAGTTTCTCGTCCGAATTTCACGAAATATGGCTCGGTTCAAATTAGAATGTCAATATGGATTAAAATATGTGAAAATATCCATAATACATTCGAACTCAGTATGGAAGAAAAAACTGTGTACTAGCCCCTTTGACAATCCACCGAAAACTCCATTTCGGTCAAATCTACGCAGTTTCTCGTCCGAATTTGAGGAAATATGGCTCTGTTCAAATTAACATATAAATATGGATTCAAGTATGTGAAAATATCCATAATACATCCGGACTCGGTATTGAAGAAAAAACTTTGTACTAACCCCTTTGAGAATCCACCGAAAACTCCATTTCCGTCAAATCTACCCAATTTCTCGTCCGAATTTTACGAAATATGGCTCATTTCCAATTAAAATATCAATATGGATTCAAGTATGAGAAAATATCCATAATACCTCCGGACTCAGTATGGAAGAAGAAATGTGTACTAACCCCTTTGAGAATCAACCGAAAACTCAATTGCGGTCAAATCTACCCAGTTTCTCGTCCGAATTTCACGAAATATTGCTCGGTTCAAATTATAATATCAATATGGATTAAAATATGTGAAAATATCCATAATACATTCGAAATCAGTATGGAAGAATAAACTGTGTATTAGCCCCTTTGACAATCCCCCGAAAACTCCATTTCGGTCAAATCTACGCAGTTTCTCGTCCGAATTTGAGGAAATATGGCTCGGTTCAAATTAAAATATCAATATGGATTCAAGTATGTGAAACTATCCGTAATACATCCGGACTCACTATTGAAGAAAAACTATATACTAACCCCTTTGAGAATCCACCGTAAACACCATTTCCGTCAAATCTACCCAGTTTCTCGTTCGAATTTCACGAAATATGGCTCGGTTCAAATTAAAATATCAATATAAATTAAAATATGTGAAAATATCCTTAATACATTCGAACTCAGTATGGAAGAAAATTGTGTACTAATCCATTTGAGAATCCACCGAAAACTCCATTTCCGTCAAATCTACGCAGTTTCTCGTCCCAGTTTGAAGAAATATGGCTCGGTTCAAATTAACATATAAATATGGATTCAAGTATGTGAAAATATCCGTAATACATCCGGACTCGGTATTGAAGAAAAAACTTTGTACTAACCCCTTTGAGAATCCACCGAAAACTCCATTTCCGTCAAATCTACCCAATTTCTCGTCCGAATTTTACGAAATATGGCTCATTTCCAATTAAAATATCAATATGGATTCAAGTATGAGAAAATATCCATAATACCTCCGGACTCAGTATGGAAGAAGAAATGTGTACTAACCCCTTTGAGAATCAACCGAAAACTCAATTGCGGTCAAATCTACCCAGTTTCTCGTCCGAATTTCACGAAATATTGCTCGGTTCAAATTATAATATCAATATGGATTAAAATATGTGAAAATATCCATAATACATTCGAAATCAGTATGGAAGAATAAACTGTGTACTAGCCCCTTTGACAATCCCCCGAAAACTCCATTTCGGTCAAATCTACGCAGTTTCTCGTCCGAATTTGAGGAAATATGGCTCGGTTCAAATTAAAATATCAATATGGATTCAAGTATGTGAAACTATCCGTAATACATCCGGACTCACTATTGAAGAAAAACTATATACTAACCCCTTTGAGAATCCACCGTAAACACCATTTCCGTCAAATCTACCCAGTTTCTCGTCCGAATTTCACGAAATATGGCTCGGTTCAAATTAAAATATCAATATAAATTAAAATATGTGAAAATATCCTTAATACATTCGAACTCAGTATGGAAGAAAATTATGTACTAATCCATTTGAGAATCCACCGAAAACTCCATTTCCGTCAAATCTACGCAGTTTCTCTTCCCAGTTTGAAGAAATATGGCTTGGTTCAAATTAACATATAAATATGGATTCAAGTATGTGAAAATATCCGTAATACATCCGGACTCAGTATTGAAGAAAAAACTGTGTACTAACCCCTTTGAGAATCCACCGAAAACTCCATTTCCGTCAAATCTACGCAGTTTCTCGTCCGAATTTTATGAAATATGGCTCATTTCTAATTAAAATATCAATATGGATTCAAGTATGGGAAAATATCCATAATACCTCCGGACTCAGTATGGAAGAAAAAATGTGTACTAACCCCTTTGAGAATCAACCGAAAACTAAATTGCGGTCAAATCTACCAAGTTTCTCGTCCGAATTTCACGAAATATGGCTCGGTTCAAATTAGAATATCAATATGGATTAAAATATGTGAAAATATCCATAATACATTCGAACTCAGTATGGAAGAAAAAACTGTGTACTAGCCCCTTTGACAATCCACCGAAAACTCCATTTCGGTCAAATCTACGCAGTTTCTCGTCCGAATTTGAGGAAATATGGCTCTGTTCAAATTAACATATAAATATGGATTCAAGTATGTGAAAATATCCGTAATACATCCGGACTCGGTATTGAAGAAAAAACTTTGTACTAACCCCTTTGAGAATCCACCGAAAACTCCATTTCCGTCAAATCTACCCAATTTCTCGTCCGAATTTTACGAAATATGGCTCATTTCCAATTAAAATATCAATATGGATTCAAGTATGAGAAAATATCCATAATACCTCCGGACTCAGTATGGAAGAAGAAATGTGTACTAACCCCTTTGAGAATCAACCGAAAACTCAATTGCGGTCAAATCTACCCAGTTTCTCGTCCGAATTTCACGAAATATTGCTCGGTTCAAATTATAATATCAATTTGGATTAAAATATGTGAAAATATCCATAATACATTCGAAATCAGTATGGAAGAATAAACTGTGTACTAGCCCCTTTGACAATCCCCCGAAAACTCCATTTCGGTCAAATCTACGCAGTTTCTCGTCCGAATTTGAGGAAATATGGCTCGGTTCAAATTAAAATATCAATATGGATTCAAGTATGTGAAACTATCCATAATACATCCGGACTCACTATTGAAGAAAAACTATATACTAACCCCTTTGAGAATCCACCGTAAACACCATTTCCGTCAAATCTACCCAGTTTCTCGTCCGAATTTCACGAAATATGGCTCGGTTCAAATTAAAATATCAATATAAATTAAAATATGTGAAAATATCCTTAATACATTCGAACTCAGTATGGAAGAAAATTATGTACTAATCCATTTGAGAATCCACCGAAAACTCCATTTCCGTCAAATCTACGCAGTTTCTCTTCCCAGTTTGAAGAAATATGGCTTGATTCAAATTAACATATAAATATGGATTCAAGTATGTGAAAATATCCGTAATACATCCGGACTCAGTATTGAAGAAAAAACTGTGTACTAACCCCTTTGAGAATCCACCGAAAACTCCATTTCCGTCAAATCTACGCAGTTTCTCGTCCGAATTTTATGAAATATGGCTCATTTCTAATTAAAATATCAATATGGATTCAAGTATGGGAAAATATCCATAATACCTCCGGACTCAGTATGGAAGAAAAAATGTGTACTAACCCCTTTGAGAATCAACCGAAAACTAAATTGCGGTCAAATCTACCAAGTTTCTCGTCCGAATTTCACGAAATATGGCTCGGTTCAAATTAGAATATCAATATGGATTAAAATATGTGAAAATATCCATAATACATTCGAACTCAGTATGGAAGAAAAAACTGTGTACTAGCCCCTTTGACAATCCACCGAAAACTCCATTTCGGTCAAATCTACGCAGTTTCTCGTCCGAATTTGAGGAAATATGGCTCTGTTCAAATTAACATATAAATATGGATTCAAGTATGTGAAAATATCCGTAATACATCCGGACTCGGTATTGAAGAAAAAACTTTGTACTAACCCCTTTGAGAATCCACCGAAAACTCCATTTCCGTCAAATCTACCCAATTTCTCGTCCGAATTTTACGAAATATGGCTCATTTCCAATTAAAATATCAATATGGATTCAAGTATGAGAAAATATCCATAATACCTCCGGACTCAGTATGGAAGAAGAAATGTGTACTAACCCCTTTGAGAATCAACCGAAAACTCAATTGCGGTCAAATCTACCCAGTTTCTCGTCCGAATTTCACGAAATATTGCTCGGTTCAAATTATAATATCAATATGGATTAAAATATGCGAAAATATCCATAATACATTCGAAATCAGTATGGAAGAATAAACTGTGTATTAGCCCCTTTGACAATCCCCCGAAAACTCCATTTCGGTCAAATCTACACAGTTTCTCGTCCGAATTTGAGGAAATATGGCTCGGTTCAAATTAAAATATCAATATGGATTCAAGTATGTGAAACTATCCGTAATACATCCAAACTCACTATTGAAGAAAAACTATATACTAACCCCTTTGAGAATCCACCGTAAACACCATTTCCGTCAAATCTACCCAGTTTCTCGTTCGAATTTCACAAAATATGGCTCGGTTCAAATTAAAATATCAATATAAATTAAAATATGTGAAAATATCCTTAATACATTCGAACTCAGTATGGAAGAAAATTGTGTACTAATCCATTTGAGAATCCACCGAAAACTCCATTTCCGTCAAATCTACGCAGTTTCTCGTCCCAGTTTGAAGAAATATGGCTCGGTTCAAATTAACATATAAATATGGATTCAAGTATGTGAAAATATCCGTAATACATCCGGACTCAGTATTGTAGAAAAAACTGTGTACTAACCCCTTTGAGAATCCACCGAAAACTCCATTTCCGTCAAATCTACGCAGTTTCTCGTCCGAATTTTATGAAATATGGCTCATTTCTATTTAAAATATCAATATGGATTCAAGTATGGGAAAATATCCATAATACCTCCGGACTCAGTATGGAAGAAAAAATGTGTACTAACCCCTTTGAAAAATCAACCGAAAACTCAATTGCGGTCAAATCTACCAAGTTTCTCGTCCGAATTTCACGAAATATGGCTCGGTTCAAATTAGAATATCAATATGGATTAAAATATGTGAAAATATCCATAATACATTCGAACTCAGTATGGAAGAAAAAACTGTGTACTAGCCCCTTTGACAATCCACCGAAAACTCCATTTCGGTCAAATCTACGCAGTTTCTCGTCCGAATTTGAGGAAATATGGCTCTGTTCAAATTAACATATAAATATGGATTCAAGTATGTGAAAATATCCGTAAAACATCCGGACTCGGTATTGAAGAAAAAACTTTGTACTAACCCCTTTGAGAATCCACCGAAAACTCCATTTCCGTCAAATCTACCCAATTTCTCGTCCGAATTTTACGAAATATGGCTCATTTCCAATTAAAATATCAATATGGATTCAAGTATGAGAAAATATCCATAATACCTCCGGACTCAGTATGGAAGAAGAAATGTGTACTAACCCCTTTGAGAATCAACCGAAAACTCAATTGCGGTCAAATCTACCCAGTTTCTCGTCCGAATTTCACGAAATATTGCTCGGTTCAAATTATAATATCAATATGGATTAAAATATGTGAAAATATCCATAATACATTCGAAATCAGTATGGAAGAATAAACTGTGTACTAGCCCCTTTGACAATCCCCCGAAAACTCCATTTCGGTCAAATCTACGCAGTTTCTCGTCCGAATTTGAGGAAATATGGCTCGGTTCAAATTAAAATATCAATATGGATTCAAGTATGTGAAACTATCCGTAATACATCCGGACTCACTATTGAAGAAAAACTATATACTAACCCCTTTGAGAATCCACCATAAACACCATTTCCGTCAAATTTACCGAGTTTCTCGTCCGAATTTCACGAAATATGGCTCAGTTCAAATTAAAATATCAATATACATTAAAATATGTGAAAATATCCTTAATACATTCGAACTCAGTATGGAAGAAAATTGAGAACTAATCCATTTGAGAATCCACCGAAAACTCCATTTCCGTCAAATCTACGCAGTTTCTCGTCCCAGTTTGAAGAAATATGGCTCGGTTCAAATTAACATATAAATATGGATTCAAGTATGTGAAAATATCCGTAATACATCCGGACTCAGTATTGAAGAAAAAACTGTGTACTAACCCCTTTGAGAATCCACCGAAAACTCCATTTCCGTCAAATCTACGCAGTTTCTCGTCCGAATTTTATGAAATATGGCTCATTTCTAATTAAACTATCAATATGGATTCAAGTATGGGAAAATATCCATAATACCTCTGGACTCAGTATGGAAGAAAAAATGTGTACTAACCCCTTTGAGAATCAACCGAAAACTCAATTGCGGTCAAATCTACCAAGTTTCTCGTCCGAATTTCACGAAATATGGCTCGGTTCAAATTAGAATATCAATATGGATTAAAATATGTGAAAATATCCATAATACATTCGAACTCAGTATGGAAGAAAAAACTGTGTACTAGCCCCTTTGACAATCCACCGAAAACTCCATTTTGGTCAAATCTACGCAGTTTCTCGTCCGAATTTGAGGAAATATGGCTCTATTCAAATTAACATATAAATATGGATTCAAGTATGTGAAAATATCCGTAATACATCCGGACTCGGTATTGAAGAAAAAACTTTGTACTAACCCCTTTGAGAATCCACCGAAAATCCATTTCCGTCAAATCTACCCAATTTCTCGTCCGAATTTTACGAAATATGGCTCATTTCCAATTAAAATATCAATATGGATTCAAGTATGAGAAAATATCCATAATACCTCCGGATTCAGTATGGAAGAAGAAATGTGTACTAACCCCTTTGAGAATCAACCGAAAACTCAATTGCGGTCAAATCTACCCAGTTTCTCGTCCGAATTTCACGAAATATTGCTCGGTTCAAATTATAATATCAATATGGATTAAAATATGTGAAAATATCCATAATACATTCAGACTCAGTATGGAAGAAAAAACTGTGTAATAACCCCTTTGAGAATCCACGGAAAACTCCATTTCCAGTCAAATCTACGCAGTTTCTCGTCCGAATTTGAGGAAATATGGCTCGGTTCAAATTAAAATATCAATATGGATTCAAGTATGTGAAACTATCCGTAATACATCCGGACTCACTATTGAAGAAAAACTATATACTAACCCCTTTGAGAATCTACCGTAAACACCATTTCCGTCAAATCTACCCAGTTTCTCGTCCGAATTTCACGAAATATGGCTCGGTTCAAATTAAAATATCAATATAAATTAAAATATGTGAAAATATCCTTAATACATTTGAACTCAGTATGGAAGAAAATTGTGTACTAATCCATTTGAGAATCCACCGAAAACTCCATTTCCGTCAAATCTACGCAGTTTCTCGTCCCAGTTTGAAGAAATATGGCTTGGTTCAAATTAACATATAAATATGGATTCAAGTATGTGAAAATATCCGTAATACATCCCGACTCAGTATTGAAGAAAAAACTGTGTACTAACCCCTTTGAGAATCCACCGAAAACTCCATTTCCGTCAAATCTACGCAGTTTCTCGTCCGAATTTTATGAAATATGGCTCATTTCTAATTAAAATATCAATATGGATTCATGTATGGGAAAATATCCATAATACCTCTGGACTCAGTATGGAAGAAAAAATGTGTACTAACCCCTTTGAGAATCAACCGAAAACTCAATTGCGGTCAAATCTACCAAGTTTCTCGTCCGAATTTCACGAAATATGGCTCGGTTCAAATTAGAATATCAATATGGATTAAAATATGTGAAAATATCCATAATACATTCGAACTCAGTATGGAAGAAAAAACTGTGTACTAGCCCCTTTGACAATCCACCGAAAACTCCATTTCGGTCAAATCTACGCAGTTTCTCGTCCGAATTTGAGGAAATATGGCTCTGTTCAAATTAATCTATAAATATGGATTCAAGTATGTGAAAATATCCGTAATACATTCGGACTCGGTATTGAAGAAAAAACTTTGTACTAACCCCTTTGAGAATCCACCGAAAACTCCATTTCCGTCAAATCTACCCAATTTCTCGTCCGAATTTTACGAAATATGGCTCATTTCCAATTAAAATTTCAATATGGATTCAAGTATTAGAAAATATCCATAATACCTCCGGACTCAGTATGGAAGAAGAAATGTGTACTAACCCCTTTGAGAATCAACCGAAAACTCAATTGCGGTCAAATCAACCCAGTTTATCGTCCGAATTTCACGAAATATTGCTCGATTCAAATTATAATATCAATATGGATTAAAATATGTGAAAATATCCATAATACATTCGAAATCAGTAAGGAAGAATAAACTGTGTACTAGCCCCTTTGACAATCCCCCGAAAACTCCATTTCGGTCAAATCTACGCAGTTTCTCGTCCGAATATGAGGAAATATGGCTCGGTTCAAATTAAAATATCAATATGGATTCAAGTATGTGAAACTATCCGTAATACATCCGGACTCACTATTGAAGAAAAACTATATACTAACCCCTTTGAGAATCCACCGTAAACACCATTTCCGTCAAATCTACCCAGTTTCTCGTCCGAATTTTATGAAATATGGCTCGGTTCTAATTAAAATATCAATATGGATTCAAGTATGATAAAATATCCATAATACATCCGGACTCAGTATGGAAGAAAAAATGTGTACTAACCCCTTTGAGAATCAACCAAAAACTCCATTTCGTTCAAATCTACCCAGTTTCTCGTCCGAATTTCACGAAATATGGCTCGGTTCAAATTAGAATATCAATATGGATTAAAATATGTGAAAATATCCATAATACATTCAGACTCAGTATGGAAGAAAAAACTGTGTAATAACCCCTTTGAGAATCCACTGAAAACTCCATTTCCGTCAAATCTACGCAGTTTCTCGTCCGAATTTGAGGAAATATGGCTCGGTTCAAATTAACAAATAAATATGGATTCAAGTATGTTAAAATATCCGTAATACATCCGGACTCAGTATTGAAGAAAAAACTGTGTACTAACCCCTTTGAGAATCCACCAAAAACTCCATTTCCTTCAAATCTACCCAGTTTCTCGTCCGAATTTTACGAAATATGGCTCAGTTCAAATTAAAATATCACTATTGATTCAAGTGTGAGAAATTATCCATAATACATCCAGACTCAGTATGGAAGAAAAAATGTGTACTAACCACTTTGAGAATCAACCGAAAACTCCATTTCGGTCAAATCTACCCAGTTTCTCGTCTGAATTTCACGAAATATGGCTCGGTTCAAATTAGAATATCAATATGGATTAAAATATGTAAAAATATCCATAACACATTCAAACTCAGTATGGAAGAAAAAACTGTGTACTAGCCCCTTTGACAATCCACCGAAAACTCCATTTCGGTCAAATCTACGCAGTTTCTCGTCCGAATTTGAGGAAATATGGCTCGGTTCAAATTAAAATATCAATATGGATTCAAGTATGTGAATTATCCGTAATACATCCGGAATCACTATTGAAGAAAAACTGTGTACTAACCCCTTTGAGAATCCACCGTAAACTCCATTTCCGTCAAATCTACCCAGTTTCTCGTCCGAATTTTATAAGATATGGCTCGGTTCAAATTAAAATATTAATATGAATTCAAGTATGAGAAAATATCCATAATACATTCGGACTCAGTATGAAAGAAAAAATGTGTACTAACCCCTCTGAGAATCAACCGAAAACTCCATTTCGTTCAAATCTACCCAGTTTCACGTCCGAATTTCACGAAATATGGCTCGATTCAAATTAAAATATCAATATAAATTAAAATATGTGAAAATATCCATAATACATTCGAATTCAGTATGGAAGAAAATTGTGTACTAATCCATTTGAGAATCCACCGAAAACTCCATTTCTGTCAAATCTACGCAGTTTCTCGTCCGAATTTGAAGAAATATGGCTCGGTTCAAATTAACATATAAATATGGATTCAAGTATGTGAAAATATCCGTAATACATCCGGACTCAGTATTGAAGAAAAAACTGTGTACTAACCCCTTTGAGAATCCACCGAAAACTCCATTTCCGTCAAATTTATGCAGTTTCTCGTCCGAATTTTATAAAATATGGCACATTTCAAATTAAAATATCAATATGGATTAAAATATGTGAAAATATCCATAATACATTCGAACTCAGTATGGAAGAAAAAACTGTGTACTAGCCCCTTTGACAATCCACCGAAAACTCCATTTCGGTCAAATCTACGCAGTTTCTCGTCCGAATTTGAGGAAATATGGCTCTTTTCAAATTAACATATAAATATGGATTCAAGTATGTGAAAATATCCGTAATACATCCGGACTCGGTATTGAAGAAAAAACTGTGTAGTAACCCCTTTGAGAATCCACCGAAAACTCCATTTCCGTCAAATCTACCCAATTTCTCGTTCTTATTTTACGAAATATGGCTCATTTCAATTTAAAATATCAATATGGATTCAAGTATGAGAAAATATCCATAATACCTCCGGACTCAGTGTGGAAGAAGAAATGTGTACTAACCCTTTTGAGAATCAACCGAAAACTCAATCGCGGTCAAATCTACCCAGTTTCTCGTCCGAATTTCATGAAATATGGCTCGGTTCAAATTTGAATATCAATATGGATTAAAATATGTGAAAATATCCATAATACATTCGAAATCAGTATGGAAGAAAAAACTGTGTACTAGCCCCTTTGACAATCCACCGAAAACTCCATTTCGGTCAAATCTACGCAGTTTCTCGTCCGAATTTGAGGAAATATGGCTCAGTTCAAATTAAAATATCAATATGGATTCAAGTATGTGAAACTATCCGTAATACATCCGGACTCACTATTGAAGAAAAACTGTATACTAACCCCTTTGAGAATCCACCGTAAACTCCATTTCTGTCAAATCTACCCAGTTTCTCGTCCGAATTTTATGAAATATGGCTCAGTTCAAATTAAAATATCAATATGGATTCAAGTATGATAAAATATCCATAATACATCCGGACTCAGTATGGAAAAAAAATGTGTACTAACCCCTTTGAGAATCAACCGAAAACTCCATTTCGTTCAAATCTACCCAGTTTCTCGTCCGAATTTCACGAAATATGGCTCGGTTCAAATTAGAATATCAATATGGATTAAAATATGTGAAAATATCCATAATACATTCGGACTCAGTATGGAAGAAAAAACTGTATAATAACCCCTTTGAGAATCCACTGAAAACTCCATTTCCGTCAAATCTACGCAGTTTCTCGTCCGAATTTGAGGAAATATGGCTCGGTTCAAATTAACAAATAAATATGGATTCAAGTATGTGAAAATATCCATAATACATCCGGACTCAGTATTGAAGAAAAAACTGTGTACTAACCCCTTTGAGAATCCACCGAAAACTCCATTTCCGTCAAATCTACCCAGTTTCTCGTCCGAATTTTACGAAATATGGCTGATTTCAAATTAAAATATCAGTATGGATTCAAGTATGAGAAAATATCCACAATACATCCGGACTCAGTATGGAAGAAAAAATGTGTACTAACCCCTTTGAGAATCAACTGAAACCTCAAATGCGGTCAAATCTACCCACTTTCTCGTCCGAATTTCACGAAATATGGCTCGGTTCAATTTAAAATATCAATATAAATTAAAATATGTGAAAATATCCATAATACATTCGAACTCAGTATGAAAGAAAAATCTGTGTACTAATCCCTTTGAGAATCCACCGAAAACTCCATTTTCGTCAAATCTACGCAGTTTCTCGTCCGAATTTGAGGAAATATGGCTCGGTTCAAATTAAAATATCAATATGGATTCAAGTATATGAAAATATCCGTAATACATCCAGACTCAATATTGAAGAAAAACTGTGTACTAACCCCTTTGAGAATCCACCGTAAACTCTATTCCCGTCAAATATACCCAGTTTCTCGTTCGAATTTTACGAAATATGGCTCGGTTCAAATTAAAATATCAATATGGATTCAAGTATGAGAAAATATCCATAATACATCTGGACTCAGTATGGAAGAAAAAATGTGTACTAACCCCTTTGAGAATCAACCGAAAACTCAATTACGGTCAAATCTACCCAGTTTCTCGTCCGAATTTCATGAAATATGGCTCGGTTCAAATTAGAATATCAATATGGATTAAAATATGTGAAAATATCCATAATACATTCGGACTCAGTATGGAAGAAAAAACTGTGTAATAACCCCTTTGAGAATCCACCGAAAACTCAATTTCCGTCAAATCTACGCAGTTTCTCGTCCGAATTTGAGGAAATATGGCTCGGTTCAAATTAACATATAAATATAGATTCAAGTATGTGAAAATATCCGTAATACATCCGGACTCAGTATTGAAGAAACACTGTGTACTAACCCCTTTGAGAATCCACTGAAAACTCCATTTCCTTCAAATCTACCCAGTTTCTCGTCCGAATTTTACGAAATATGGCTCGGTTCAAATTAAAATATCAATATGGATTCAAGTATGAGAAAATATCCATAATATATCTGGACTCAGTATGGATGAAAAAATGTGTACTAACCACTTTGAGAATCAACCGAAAACTCAATTTCGGTCAAATCTACCCAGTTTCTCGTCTGAATTTCACGAAATATGGCTCGGTTCAAATTAGAATATCAATATGGATTAAAATATGTGAAAATATCCATAATACATTCGAACTCAGTATGGAAGAAAAAACTGTGTACTAGCCCTTTTGGCAATCCACCGAAAACTCCATTTCGGTCAAATCTACGCAGTTTCTCGTCCGAATTTGAGGAAATATGGCTCGGTTCAAATTAAAATATCTATATGGATTCAAGTATGTGAAAATATATTAATACATCTGGACTCACTATTGAAGAAAAATTGTGTACTAACCCCTTTGAGAAACCACCGTAAACTCCATTTCCGTCAAATTTACACAGTTTCTCGTCCGAATTTTATGAAATATGGCTCGGTTCAAATTAAAATATCAATACGGATTCAAGTATGATAAAATATCCATAATACATCCGGACTCAGTATGGAAGAAAAAATGTGTACTAACCTCTTTGAGAATCAACCGAAACTCCATTTCGTTCAAATCTACCCAGTTTCTCGTCCGAATTTCACGAAATATGGCTCGGTTCAAATTAGAATATCAATATGGATTAAAATATGTGAAAGTATCCATAATACATTCGGACTCAGTATGGAAGAAAAAACTGTGTAATAACCCCTTTGAGAATCCACTGAAAACTCCATTTCCGTCAAATCTACGCAGTTTCTCGTCCGAATTTGAGGAAATATGGCTCGGTTCAAATTAACATATAAATATGGATTGAAGTATGTGAAATTATCCGTAATACATCCGGACTCAGTATTGAAGAAAAAACTGTGTACTAACCCCTTTGAGAATCCACCGAAAACTCCATTTCCGTCAAATCCCCAGTTTCTCGTCCGAATTTTACAAAATATGGCTCATTTCAAATTAAAATATCAATATGGATTCAAGTATGAGAAAATAACCATAATACATCCGGACTTAGTATGGAAGAAAAAATGTGTACTAACCCCTTTGAGAATCAACCGAAACCTCAAATACGGTCAAATCTACCCCGTTTCTCGTCCGAATTTCACGAAATATGGCTCGGTTCAAATTAAAATATCAATATAAATTAAAATATGTGAAAATATCCATAATACATTCGAACTCAGTATGGAAGAAAAAATTGTGTACTAATCCCTTTGAGAATCCACCGAAAACTCCATTTCCGTCAAATCTACGCAGTTTCTCGTCCGAATTTGAGGAAATATGGCTCGGTTCAAATTAAAATATCAATATGGATTCAAGTATGTGAAAATATCCGTAATACATCCGGACTCACTATTGAAGAAAAACTGTGTACTAACCCCTTTGAGAATCCACCGTAAACTCCATTTCCGTCAAATCTACGCAGTTTCTCGTCCGAATTTGAGGAAATATGGCTCGGTTCAAATTAAAATATCAATATGGATTCAAGTATGATAAAATATCCATAATACATCTGGACTCAGTATGGAAGAATAAATGTGTACTAACCCCTTTGAGAATCAACCGAAAACTCAATTACGGTCAAATCTACCCAGTTTCTCGTCCGAATTTCACGAAATATGGCTCAGTTCAAATTAGAATATCAATATGGATTAAAATATGTGAAAATATCCATAATACATTCGGACTCAGTATGGCAGAAAAAACTGTGTAATAACCCCTTTGAGAATCCACCGAAAACTCCATTTCCGTCAAATCTACGCAGTTTCTCGTCCGAATTTGAGGAAATATGGCTCGATTTAAATTAACATATAAATATGAATTCAAGTATGTGAAAATATCCGTAATACATCCGGACTCGGTATTGAAGAAAAACTGTGTACTAACCCCTTTGAGAATCCACCGAAAACTCCATTTCCTTCAAATCTACCCAGTTTCTCGTCCGAATTTTACGAAATATGGCTCGGTTTAAATTAAAATATCAATATGGATTCAAGTATGAAAAAATATCCATAATACATCCGGACTCAGTATGGAAGAAAAAATGTGAACTAACCACTTTGAGAATCAACCGAAAACTCAATTTCGGTCAAATCTACCCAGTTTCTCATCCGAATTTCATGAAATATGACTCGGTTCAAATTAGAATATCAATATGGATTAAAATATGTGAAAATATCCATAATACATTCGAACTCAGTATGGAAGAAAAAACTGTGTACTAGCCCCTTTGACAATCCACCGAAAACTCCATTTCGGTCAAATCTACGCAGTTTCTCGTCCATATTTGAGGAAATATGGCTCGGTTCAAATTAAAATATCAATATGGATTCAAGTATGTGAAAATATATTAATACATCCGGACTCACTATTGAAGAAAAATTGTGTACTAACCTCTTTGAGAATCCACTGTAAACTCCATTTCCGTCAAATCTACCCAGTTTCTCGTCCGAATTTTATGAAATATGGCTCGGTTCAAATTAAAATATCAATATGGATTCAAGTATGAGAAAATATCCATAATACATCCGGACTCAGTATGGAAGAAAAAATTTGTACTAACCCCTTTGAGAATCAACCGAAAACTCCATTTCGTTCAAATCTACCCAGTTTCTCGTCCGAATTTCACGAAATATGGCTCGGTTCAAATTAGAATATCAATATGGATTAAAATATGTGAAAATATCCATAATACATTCGGACTCAGTATGGAAGAAAAAACTGTGTAATAACCCCTTTGAGAATCCACTGAAAACTCCATTTCCGTCAAATCTACGCAGTTTCTCGTCCGAATTTGAGGAAATATGGCTCGGTTCAAATTAACATATAAATATGGATTCAAGGAAATCAGGCAAGAAGTAGAGAAGCTCTTAGAGGCCGGTTTCATTGAAGAGATACAATTTCTGGAATGGTTAGCAAACCCTGTACTGGTAAAGAAGGCTAATGGAAAATGGAGAATGTGAGTGGATTTCATTGATCTAAATAATGCATACCCAAAGGATTGTTTCCCGTTGACAATGATTGATACCTTGATAAATGCGACCGTTGGTCACGAGATGCTGAGTTTTATGGATGGATTCAGTGGATACAATCAGATCAAGATGCCTAAAGATGACATCCCAAAGGTATCATTCATCACTGACTTTAGTATTTTTTGTTATCTTGTTATGGCGTTTGGTCTCAAAAATGCAGGAGCTACCTATCAAAGGTTGGTGAATAAATTTTTTAAAGATTTTATTGGGATAACAATGGAAGTGTATGTAGATGACATGTTAGTCAAGAGTCTTGTGAAGACCGACCACATAACCCATTTGAGGGAAGCTTTTGAGGTCCTGAGATACCACATTATGATGCTAACCCTGTACAATGTGCTTTCGGAGTGGGATCTGGAAAGTTTTTGGGATTGATTGTCTCCAAGAGGGAAATTAAAGCAAATCTTGATAAGATAAAGGCCATTTTGGACATGGAGCATCCACGATCTATCAAGGATGTTCAAAAACTTACTGGAAGGGTCGCCACCTTAGGACGATTCATCTCCAAGTCCGGAGACAAGTGATTTCCATCCTTTAAATCCTTGAAGAAGGTAAAAGATTTAATATGGACTGAGGAAAGTCAGGAGGCGTTTGAAAGATTGAAGAAGTATATGGTTCAAGCCCCGTTGTTGGCTAAACCAGCTCTGAATGAAACTTTGTACTTATATTTGGCCATTTCAGAAAATGCCTTGAGCGTTGTATTGGTTAAAGAGGAACTTTAAGTCCAGAAACCCATATATTATGTCAGTAAGATTCTGCACGGAGCTGAGTTGAATTATTCGACTATTGAAAAGTTTGTTGTAGCCCTAGTGATGGCTTCAAGGAAGTTGCGTCCTTACTTCCAAGCTCATAAAATTGAAGTGCTAACGAATCAGCCCTTGAGAAACATCATTCATAGTCCCAAAGCTAGTAGGAGATTGATTAAATGGGCAATAGAATTGGGAGAATTCGACATCAAGTACAATCCACGAATGGAAATAAAAGCCCAGATGATGGCTGACTTCATGGTGGAGTGTACCATACCCAACCAAGAAGTCGGGGGGCAGGAAGATACTATACCTCAAGACACAGAAGGTAATAAAGGAGATAAAGAAGAGGGCGTTAAAGAGAAGGAATACTGGGTTCCCTATTTTGATGGAGCATCAAAAACAAATTCAAGTGGAGCAAAGCTTATTTTGTAAATCCCAGATGGGTTCTTGATTGAATATGCCATGAAGTTAGACTTCCCAACCACAAATAATGAAGCTGAGTATGAAGCTCTGATAGCTGGCCTCGGCCTAGCAGGGACATTGAGGGTCAAGAACTTGAAAGTATGTGGAGATTCGAAGCTTGTCATATCTCAGTTCAAGGGAGAGTTTGAGGCGAGAGATGAAACAATGGCCAAGTATGTCCGCCTAGTAAAGGTTGTGATGACTAAGTTCGATGAATGCCATGTTGAGCACATTCCAAGAGAGGAAAATGTTAAGGCAGATGCATTATCTAAGTTCGCCTCATCAGAGATAGAGAAAAGTTCAGGAAGTGTGTACTTCCGTGTTTTGAAAACACGAAGCATTGATGTTAAGCTTGTAGCCCCTATAGGGTTGGGGGAATCATGGATAGATCCTATTAAGGCCCATATTCAAACTGGTTGGCTCCCGAGTGATGTGACTGAAGCACGAAAATTGGTTGTGCGAGCACTGAGATATTCCTTGATCGATGGGATTTTGTATAAAAGATCTTATGTGGTTCCTTACTTAAGATATCTTAGGCCTTATAAGGCATGTTTGGCTCTTGAAGAAGTTCACGAGGGCATTTATGGTCAACACCTGGGGGGCAGAGCCTTGGCACACAAGATAACTCGTTTAGGCTTTTATTGGCCAGAGATGATGGTCGATGCCAAAGAATATGTGAAGAAGTGTGATCGTTGTCAAAAATATGCACCAGTTGTTCGACAGCCCCCTGAGATGTTGACTTCCATCAATTCACCCATTCCCTTTGCCATGTGGGGAATGAATATACTTGGGCCTTTTCCCATGGCCACTGCATAAAGGAAGTTCCTGATTGTAGCTATAGATTATTTTACCAAGTGGATTGAAGCTAAACCTTTAGCCAAGATCACAACCAAGCAGGTTGCACGATTCCTGTAGGAAGACATCATGTGCAGATATGGAATTCCCAGTATCATGGTCACCGATAATGGAACGCAGTTCAATAATGAAGAGTTCAGGAAGTATTGCAAGGAGAATGAGATCGAGTTGCGGTTTACCTCCGTGGCTCATCCACAAGCCAACGGTCAAGCGGAAGTGGCAAATCGTATAATTCTAGATGGGCTAAAGAAAAGGATTGAAAAATCCAGGAATAATTGAGTGGATGAAATACTCCCAATACTTTAAGGTTATCGGACTACTTGTAGAGTTACTACCAGAGCAACACCCTTTATGTTGGCGTATGGAGCGGAGGCGGTTGTTCCCGTGGAAATATCGCACTCATCTCCCAGAATCCAAGCATATAATGCTGAAGAAAATGAGGAAGGGTAAAGGATAGCCCTCGATCTAATTGATGAAGTACGAGATGAGGCACATGCCAAGATAGTGGAATGTCAGAAAAAGGCTTCTTTCTATTACAACTTAAGGGTGAAACAAAGGTTCTTCAAGCAAGGTGACTTGGTTCTGAGGAAGGTGGAAGCTTCTAGTGTTGGGCAGAAGGGAAAACTCGCCCCAAATTGGGAAGGACCGTACAAGATCAAAAGCGTTCAAGGAAGAGGATCCTATAAGCTGGAAACTATAGATGGTTTTGAAGTACCAAGGACTTGGCACGCGCAGAACCTGAAAATCTACTACGTATAAGCCTGATGGGCAAGATTATCGCTTGTCAAAATGGCGAATAGGTTGAAAAGCACCTTGAAGTTTTTCTTGCTTATGATTTCATGTTTTAGTTTTATAAGATTACTATTTTTAAGTTTTAGCTTTACAAAGACTTGTGTAAGGGATGAATCCCGAAAATTTATGAAGTTCATAAAGTTTTCAATATGTGACATTAAGTTTCTGCAACATACGAAGTTCGGTAAATAAACTAAGTACGAATAAGGAGAGATAAAGTTCAATAAATAAGATAGTCATAAAGACAAATAGATACAAATAAATAAGCCACGCAGGGATAGCAAGCTTCTAAGCAGCTCCAGAATCCACGTTCTACATATTTTCATCACCCCCACCCTCAATGGATGTCTCGGTAGTGGCAGAATCACTCGAGAAAGAGCTAACATCCTCCGCGGCGGGTCTGGAAGATGACTCTAGAGGAGGGAGGAGCTGATCCTGAGGAATATCATCCGAGACAACTACACGGGTACGGAACCTCTATAGTAGAGTCTCATCATCGGGGCACACATAGTCCGCCGGGTTAATGTCGAGATAAGCATCGTTCACGGTCCCGAGGGTCGTGTCCCAGCCATTCCTGAAGAAACCAGGGAACATCGTGTTGTCCCTAACCCTCATGGACTGAGCAAACTCCTCCATGTCCAAATAAGAATCAATAACTCTATCCTTCTCTTCCTTCAGAGTGACTAGCTCAGCGTTGCCTCCCCCGGCTCTTCCTCCTTGCGCTTCATCCTCCTTTCTAGCGCAGTATACTTTTTCTTCTGCTTCTTGAGGACGTTATCCACTTTGTCCGAAGCTCTCTTCCAGGACTCAACTTGTCTAATGGTACCTTGGAAGTAAGCATTGGTCTGAAAGGAAAAAGAGAAGTGGAAAATGTAAAGTGAAGAAGTCACATAGATATATAAAAAAAAGATGTTAAGGTAAGAAAATATACTGAGGTAATGGATTGAGCCCCCATAAGCTTTAATCGCTCCAAATCAGGACCGGCCACCACATCGGTAAAGTCTTTAGGGGTGACGCCATGGTAGGACCAGTCCCAAGCATGTTTCATGGAGCCAACCACGGTGTCTCCGCGACGAAAACCCTAAAGAGGTTGAAATGAGCCCGTAGAGATAGGAGCAGGAACAGTTGAGGCTTCGATGCCCGCAGAAGAGGCCTCCACTGTAGGATCACTATGCTTCCTCAAAAAGATAGGCTCTGTAGCCTTACCCCGAGGATCTAACCCTGCGAGACGGGCCTTTTTCATTCTCGTTGTTTCCTCGACGACGGGCAAGTTCTCCTCGTTGATTTCCTTGGCGGCTGCAAAAATAAGGGAAAAACAAAAATAAGTGTTGTCAATAATGCATGAAAGAAAGTAAAAATAAAAAGGGAAGAAAAAATATCTTGCGCAGAGACTGAGGAAAGCCCGACGTAGATTAAAGTAAATTCCTCTAACAGAGTCCAGCAGGGAGTCTGACCATTATCCTTTATAAGCTTGTTATAGATGATAGTTTCTTCAGGAGATAGGTAAATGGTTTTGGGGCTACCATCACTGACCTTCCCGAAGGAGGATCTGAAAAGTGTGCCCTGGTTACTATTCTCCCATCTGAGCCCCTAGAAACTATCCCTCCAGTGCTGGTTGTTATCAGGAATTGAAACACTACTGAAGATCTGTGGAGACTTGGGTCTTTGTCTAATATAAACCCAACCGGGTTGGGCACTATTTATAACATTAAAAAATTTTCCTAAACAAAGCTACGGAAAGGGGAAACCCACTCTTAAGGCATAAAACCATGAAACAAAGAATATTTCGCCAAGTATTTGGAGGAAGTTGGCAAGGGTTAATTTGCAAATCAGCTAACAACCTAGGAATGAATTCATGAAAAGGAAACCTCAGCCCCACGATAAGGGCATCGGTGTAAACAAATAAAGTGTTAAGCTTCCAGTGGTATGTGCGTGAAAGAGATGTGTCCTAAGTCCAATCATGTATGATGATTTAGGAATAACTTTTATGTAATTTGTTTGATTTCAATTATATTAATTAAAAGACTTGTTTTGTTTTTATTACGGGCTTTATCTATTTAAGTGTTTAAATAAGAAATACCATAGTTTAGAGTAAATCTTTGTACGGATTATGATGAGATCATAATAATGAGACCTAAAAGATGATAACTCTTAACTTAAATAGTTCCTGGTCGTAGGATTACTAATCGGTAATTAGTAATCCGCAATGATTGGTACATATTATGTTTGCTTCATTATGAAGGATGTATGTTCTCATAGACATTTGTGTGGTGACACTATAGCTAGTATGTAGGTGCTTATTATAGAATAAGTTCACTGAACATGACTCGCACAGCTGAACAACTGATGGAGTTCACTCACGTGTCAGCAGTTGTCCACATAGTGATAGTTGTACAAGTGTCCTTAGACTTGAGGTCATCATAGTCATCTTGTGTACACCGAACTATACTTTGGTTTAGTTCTTAGTCTCCAGGGACAATTATAAGGGCTCTTCTGGATGTAGGAATTTATACACGAAGATAGTGAATGATCAATAAAGGATCTACCCCTTCCAGTGAAGGAAGAGAATATTCTATGATGATCCACTTATGCTAGTTCAAGAATCTCTAGCCAGAGTGAATGGAATTAGAAAGGAGTTTCTAGTTCACATTAATTAGAACTAAGCATAGTGAATGGGAAAGCATATGATTAAATTAAATAGGCTTGACACGAGTTACATGCCTTGTATTTAATCGGGACATTGTAGGGTTGAAGGAATTGATTGTACGGTAACTATTTACTGAATAGGTTCTTGGTATTCTAAGCAGTGAATTCGTATTATCCGGATAGTCGCGATATGCTGAGAAGTATCCCTCACGATGTAGAATAAATATGATTAATTTATTAATTAATCATATTTAATGAATTAGAGAATTTATATAAATAATGATAAAATAGTTTTATTATTATTTATTTCTAATTAGATTGAACCTACAGGGTCACACCATAAAAGAGAATGATTTAATGGTGGAGGAATTAATTAATAATGGCTGGTAATTATTTATTTGTGAAATAAATAAATAACTAGAAATTTTAATAATTGATTAAATGAGATTTAATTAATTATAAATTAATTAATAAAAGTTCTTAATATTATTAATTAGGAAGTTAACCTTTGGAAATTAAATCAAGTGAGAGAATTTTTTAGATATATTTGAAATGTCATGTCTAATATGTTTCATGTTTAGTTTTCAGATCATAACAAACAGGAAATATCAGGACTTACTGAAATCAGGACTTACTGGAAGTCAAGACTTAAGGATATCAGGATTTAAGGTCATATCAGAACTTAAGTACGGGAGGACTTACAGTTAAGGAAGGAATCTGATTTGCAGTAGAAGATCGAGACTAAAACAAAGGAAGATATGCATGGAAAGAGTTAGAGGACTGAAAGACTTGTATAAGATATATGATTGATATATTTTGGGAGACAGAATTATATTCCATATCAATTAGAAGTTATCTTATAACTGTGTACTATATAAACACAGACATAGATTTACACTATAAGTGTTATCATTATCGAGAAGATCATACATGGGAAAGCAACAACAATGAAAGTTGTAACCTAGCAGCTCTTAGTGATATTTGTTCAACACTGAGAGAGAACAACGTTTCTTATTGTAACAGAGTTTATTCAATATACTTGATCTTTGTTACATACTTGTGTTAAATCGATTTGATTGTGTAAACACTGTATTCAACCCCCTTCTACAGTGTTGTGTGACCTAACAAGTGGTATCAGAGCTTTTCTGTTAACACACATACAGTAAAGATCCAAACAATCATGTCTGAAGAAGCACAAACTCCAACCAAGCCCACCAAAACTCAAGAAACTCAAAACACCCAAACTCATAGTCGATATGAGACTATTTGGGTTCCCATACTGAGACCTTCTGAGTATCCCATATGGAAAGTGAAGATGGCTATATTTCTGGAAGCTACAGATCCAGAATACCTTGACAGAATTTATGAAGGATCACATATGCCTACCAAGCTCTCTATTGTAGTTGCTGATCAACCAGCAAAGACCATACCCAAGGAGAAAAGTGAGTATACAGCTGATGATATCTCATCTATTGCCAAGGATGCAAGGGTAAGACATTTGCTACATAGTACCATTGATAATGTTATGTCAAACAGGGTAATTAATTGCAAGACTGCAAAGGAGATATGGGATGCTTTGGTAACAAGGTGTCAGGGAACTGATGCAATCAAGAAGAACAGGAGGACTATACTCACTCAAGAGTATGAGCACTTTGACTCAAAAGCAGATGATTCATTAACTGAATTATATGACAGGTTTGTCAAACTCTTGAATGATCTGTCACTTGTGGACAAGGAATATGGTCTTGAAGATTCAAATCTAAAATTCCTTTTAGCTCTTCCAGAAAATTGGGATTTGAAGTCTACTGCCATAAGAGACAACTATGCTCTTGATGAAACTACTGTTGATGAAATTTATGGTATGTTCAAGACTCATGAACTTGAGATGGATCAAAGGAGCAAGAGACATGGAAGAAAGTCAAGGACAGTTGCTCTTAAGGCTGAGGAGGAATCTCCTAAAGTTATTGTCTCAAAGAAGGGCAAAGAAAAGGCTCTCATCATAAAGTCTGATTCAGAATCATCATATTCTGATGATGATGATTCAGAAACTGAAAGCTTACCTGAAATAGATGATGATGCAGAGATAATGAAATTGTGTGCTCTTATGGTGAAGGGTATCACAAAGATAGCCTACAGGAAATTCAGAAAGGGAAAGAAGTTTTTCAGGAAAGGTGTAAGTGCTGATAAGAAAGGGCTAAGAAAGTCTGAAGGCAAAAGTGTAAAGTCTGACAGAGGAGACAACTCAAATGTCAAATGCTACAATTATGGTGAAAGAGGCCACATATCTCCTGACTGCAAGAAAGGAAAGAGTGACAAAGGCAAGGCACTTGTCATAAAGAAGAAAAGCTGGACAGACACTTCAGATTTTGAAGATGAGGTGAACTATGCCTTGATGGAAAATGCTGATAGCAGTTCTGATGCTGCTGAGTTAAAGGGCAACAGGAAAAACATCCTAGTTCTGGACAGTGGATGTTCAGGACATATGACTGGAAATAAAGCCCTGCTATCAGACTTTATGGAGAAAGCTGGCCCAGGAGTTTCTTATGGAGATGGTAACATGGGAAAAACTCTGGGATATGGCAAGATCAATCTTAGGAATGTCATCATTAAATCAGTAGCTCTTGTCTCAGGACTTAAACACAATCTGCTGAGTATAAGTCAAATCTGTGACAGAGGTTGTTATGTAGATTTCTTTGAAGAACACTATGAAGTTATAAGCAATTCTACAGGAAAAGTGGTTCTGAAAGGTTACAGGCATGGTAACATTTATGAAGCCAGACTTTCAACAAGTTCTTATGGTTCTGTAATCTGTCTGTTGAGCAGAGCATCAATTGAAGAAAGCTGGGATTGGCATAAGAAACTCTCTCATTTAAATTTCAACAATATAAATGAGCTTGTAAAGAAAGATCTTGTGAGAGGACTGCCAAAATCAGTATTTGCTCCTGATGGCCTTTGTGATTTATGTCAAAAGGCGAAACAAAGAAAATCTTCATTCAAGAGCAAAACTGAATCATCAATTCTTGAGCCTTATCATCTACTGCAATGTCATGTCTATTGCAAAGAAGAAATATGCTATGGTTATAGTGGATGAGTTCACAAGATACACTTGGGTGTATTTCTTACACAAGAAGACTGAAACTGCATCTACTATAACTGATGATCATGTCAGACAGCTGGATAAATTGATCAAAAATTTTGTTAAAATCATAAGGAGTGATAATGGCACTGAGTTCAAGAATTCAATCATGGAAGAGTTCTGCAAAGAGCATGGAATAAAACATGAATTTTCTGTACCTGGAACTCCACAGCAAAATGGAGTTGTAGAAAGAAAGAACAAGACTCTCATTGAAGTTGCATGAACTATGCTTGATGAAGCAAAGCTACCAACCTACTTTTAGGCTGAAGCTGTGCAGACTGCTTATTTTACACAGAATGCTACACTGATCAACAAGCATGGAAAAACACCATATGAGATGGTGAAGAAAAAGAAGCCAAATCTGAAATATTTTTATGTATTTGGATGCAAGTGTTTTGTTCTTAAGTCTCATCCTGAATAGCTGTCAAAATTTGATCTAAAAGCTGATGAAGGAATTTTTGTTGGATATCCACTTTCCACAAAAGCCTTCAGAGTCTACAATTTAAGAACAAGGGTTGTCATGGAATCTATCAATGTGTCTTTTGATGATAAGAAGATTACTAGACTTGAAGATTTCAATGAGCATGATCAGCTGAGATTTGAAAATGAAGATTTAAATTCTGATTCTGTAAATTCTGATAATTTAAATCCTGGTCCTGTAAGTTCTGACGGGCTAAATTCTGATGTCATTGAAGCTGTGGTAACTACTCCAAGGGAAAATGCACCTGTCCAGGGGGAGAAAGCTACATATCCTACCACTTACATTGAGAAGCCACTGTAAAAAGGAATTTCAAAAGATGCATAAAATGAGCACAAACAGTTGAGGTGGACTCTTGCATAAATTTGTTTTATAGTAGACTTCATGATTGATGACAGATTTTAAGCACTTTTCTCAGTTATGCCTTATTTCTAAGATGTACTGAAGTTGATCAGATTTTAATCTTTATCTGATATTCTGCTAAATGCACACACTCTCACTTCATATGAATGATGAAAATTACTATGGTGATCAAGTTGTTTCAGATAAACAGTTAAGTGTCATTTGCATAATTCTGAGGACAAGCTCTGATGGAAGTTCTGATGATTAAACTCTGAAGAAAACAAGTCAGTATTTGTATGGAGAATTATAGAAACAAACATTCACTTTTTGAGTACAGAAGCCATATTCTGATGACCATTAAGTTCTGATAATAGTCAAGTTCTGATGTAAATCCTGATGGAAACCCTGATGCTTACGTGGCATTATTTGTTTACTTGGCTTATTTGTGGTAGATACTGAACGGTCATATTTAATCAGAATATAATTAGATGAGATGAAAAATAGTCATAATCATTAAGGGTTAGTGGTAAACGTGTTTTTCTTGAAAAACAGCATGTGCACAGTAATTGTTACTTATTTCCCATACCCATTAACTCTTGTTTTAACTTTAACTGACTATTATTATTACACATCGGTCTAGGGAGACGAGGCATTATTACTTCTACTCTTGATCTTTAAACAGTCCTCGGGTCCCTTGATATTCACTTGGCTATTTAAATGACTGCTCATCCTTCAGTAAAATCACATATTTTCCTACCCAAACACACCTTTTCATTTCTCTTAAACAATGGAAAATTTCAGTTGGTTTTACTGCTATGGCACAGACACTGTGACCATTTTCAGAAATGGAATTCAGACTTCATATCCTATCAACAACATTCCATACGACATCTGGATTCCACTTCCAGAAAACATCAAAAATGATCTGTTGTCTTTCCAAAGAGAATTTAATCTCCGCATTCTTAAACAGCAGGAGAAAATTATCCGTCTTGTTGTGCTATTTGTCAGCAGCAGGAGGACCTAGACTAGGGAATCTTGTAATTTTTGCATGTAATCTATAAATTTCATGACATGTACTCGTTTGATATATTAATAAAATTCCATCTGCTTGCAAGATCTAGTATATGTTTCTCTCAGATTATGTGTTGTGAATGTTCTTGTTGTGGTTTGTTAATCTTTACATCTATTTGAACTATATCTCTTGATGAATATTTAGATTAAAATAATGGTCGATAATAAATTGTAATGATTTGAGAAACAGGTGAAGCACCGGTTCATGCATCAGAACCTGTGACTATTGAAGCTGAGAATGTTACTTCTCAGAAAAAAAACTGCAGCTCAAAGTTCTGTTACTTTGAAAAGGAAATCTGTATATTCTGATGCTGCAATAACAACTCCTTCATTGGCAAGGAGGTTGAAGAAAATGAGGGCAAAGAGGTATAATGCTAAATATCCATCTGAAGATACTGCAGAAGCTGAGGAAGGGGATCAGGAATCTCTGATCTCATCAGAACCTGTTGTAATTGAAGCTTTGCCATCCCCACCTAAAGCTAAAGACACTGTTCCGGAAACAGTGGTTACACCTCCTGTCTCTCCTATTGAAGCTATAGATGATGCTGAAGAACAAACTATAAATTCTGAAATAGATATTCATAATCTGAATATACCCAATGTTCTTTATCTAGAAGCTCCACCAACAGCAACTCAGACATCACCAACTCATTCTCCAATCTTAAATGCTGAGATACCATCTACATCAAAGACACCAGCTCTGGAGATAAATTCTGATGATCAGAATTTAGATGATGTTATTCCTGAATCTTCAGCTGCTTCACACACTATTGTGCTATCAGAAAATAATGAATCTTCCTCAAGTTCTGGAGACAGTATTTCTGTTGACACTCCAGTTCCCATTCTGGGCAAGGAAGCTTTGGTGAAGAAATTTGTTGAACAGGATGCTCCTGTACCTTGGGAAGAAACTCACAGGGGAGTTGAGTGGACCAAGAAGTGGAATGAATCAGATTTTATTCCAAGCACCAAAATTCTGACAGAGCATGTATTAAAAGCTGATGAGTCATTGTCAAATTCTGATTTCAAGATTCAACTCAAGGTTACAGCTATGAGTATAAGAAGTCTCCATGGTCTACATTCTATTACTCATGCTAAGGTTGATACACTCAAGGAACAAGCTGATAAGCTAGATATACGGATCAAGCTTGACAGGACCAGATATATCAGACCTACTCTTGAGGAAATTGGAGTCATTAAGAAGATTCAAGAGAAGCAATAGGCCCAAATTACTGAGGTCCTAGAAAATCAAGCTTCTCAGAAAGCTCAATTGGATGAAATCCAATCTTCAGTTGAACTTCTTCTCTCTCTCTCTTACTTCCTGATGATGCCAAAAAGGGGGAGAAGGTAGTTAAGTCCAAATGCTCACCTACTCAAATACTGAAGAAGAAGGATGACAAAGGTGATGATCAGGGAAACTCTGATAAGAGCAAAGGTCAACAAGGAAAAGTTCAAGGAAAATCTTCTACACAGAACAAGTCAAATTCTGATGTTGTGAATGAAAAAAGTCTGAAGTCAAGTTCTGATAAGCAAAGTCTGATGACAAAGCCTGATATTCTGATTCAAGGTGAAAGTCAAGACTCACAGAAGTTCATGCAAACTCTGAAGTACAAGGGGAAGCAGACTACTGTTTATTACAAGGATCCTAAAATCCAGATTTTTGATGAAGAAATAGCAAGAAGATTATTCATGAAGCATAATCCAAGAATGGATTTGGAAACTCTCAAGGAGGAAGAAGCTAGATTTGCATCTGAGAAGACAAATCTAAAGTCTAAAGCTTCTGATGCAAAGAAACCTCCAAGGCCTAAGAAAAAGGCATTGTGATCAAGGAAAAGTCAAATTCTGAGACTTCAAAGTTCAAGACTAGATCACAGACTGAGATTGATCCCAAAGACAAAGGGAAAAGAAAAGTTGATGAACCAACCAAGCCACTGGAGATGAAAATTCCTCAAGTTCTGATGAAACCAGTGTGTAAAATGGTTCAAGTTACTGATGATAATCTTGTTGAAGATGAAACTGTTCAAATTCTAAAAAGATTAAAGGTAACTGAAGAATCTAAAACAACCTCTGACATTGCTCAAGTTGTTCAGAATGAAGGACAGCAAGCAACAGAAGAAACAGCAAATTCTGATCAAGCTATCAAGACATCAACTACTGACAATGCTCAAGTTGATTTGAAAAAGATGACAATTGTTGATAAGAAGAAGCTGTTATGGAAGAAATCTACTCTAGTTGAACCAAAGTCCAATCTTATGATTAATCAACTCGCTACATTTGGGTTGAGAGCCAAGCAACCTAGAGATAGAGCTGGATTAGCTTCTGATGAAGAAAAGATACAAACAGGAGTAGAGGTTACTCTAAGAGATCCTTTCATGTTGACAGACAGACCATATGAACAAATCAAACAAAAGCACCTTGACAAGGTGTTGTCAGCTCAAATTGTGATAGATGCTCATGATAAGGATGATCTGAAAGAGAAATTGATTTTATTTCTTAATAATAGAATGACTTACAGACTAGCTGATACTGATGTACTAAAGAAGTCTGTCAGAGAGCTTCAACATATTCACTATCTTTTGGAAGTAAAATCTGATGTTACAAGAAGATGGTCAGAATACATTTTGAAGGCTATAAGAGATCTACTCAGAATCTCTGGTACAAAGACTTCTCATAACAGTCCAATGATTACTGAAGATGATGAAAGAGAAAATCCTATGCTGAAGAATTATGCTAAGGTGGAAGTTATTCTGAAAGAAAGATGCTTATGTTATAATGAAAACTCTTCACATCCTAAAGTTATCAGACTTGGTGATGGACTTGAAAGAACATCAATTCAAGCCCTCAGAACAGCCATTTATCAAATTGGTGATAGTAAAGATAAAGAACTGATGCAGGTCAAAGCACAGTTTGTAATAACCCCAATTTCTGGAATTTTTGAAACACGGATGAATAGTAACTTTTGCTGATGATGCTGATTAAGGAAAATTATCAGACCACGCTATATAGGAGTACTGTTATGGAAATTCTAAGATCGTATTAGTATTCCATAAAGTAAATAAGTGTATGTAAAGATCGTCAGAATCCAAATTCAAACACTTTGATTTTTCCGGAAATCCACTAGATGCCGAAATAATTGAGTATAAGGTAACATGATTAAAAGGATTTAATTCAAGGATTATAAGAGAGGATCATAAAAGGATTATAAAATATTGAGAAAGGTTTAGGGGAACCCAAGTAATAAGATCCCGGGTATGATCCCTCAAACGATAAACGAGAACGAAAGTTAAGCGAACCGTATAACAGATCAGCGGTCATTAGCCAAGTAATTGGGGGTTAATCAAAGAGGTTAATGGATGATTGTTGACTTGCTTTATGTGATTGATGATGATTTCACTAGCCTCATCTTTAGACTTTAGAAAATATGTCCAAGAGAAATTTGAGAAATCATCTACAATTACTAGGAAAAAAATTTTCCTTGAGATTGACAATACATTGACTAGTCCAAACAAGTCCATGTGAAGCAGTTGTAAAGGCTCTTCAATTGCTGAATCAAGTTTCTTCCTGAATGATGCTTTGATTAGCTTCCCCTTTTGGCAGGCATCACACAGTCCATCCTTTGAAAACTCCACTAGAGGAATACCTCTTACCAATTCTTTCTTTACCAGCTCATTCATGGTCTTGAAGTTTAAATGAGATAGCTTCTTGTGCCATAGCCAACTTTCATCCTGAGTTGCTTTACTGAGAAGACAAGTTACAGATTCTGCTTTAGTTGAGTTAAAATCAGCTAGGTACACATTTCCTCTTCTCACACCAGTGAGAACCACTTTCTTGCTTTGATTATTAGTCACAACACAGGCTTCTTTGTTGAAGGTTACTGAATTGCCTTTATCACAAAGCTGGCTGATACTCAGCAGATTGTGTTTGAGACCATCCACTAAGGCAACCTCCTCAATGATGACATTGTCTTTTGAAATCAAGCCATATCCCAGAGTATAACCCTTGTTGTCATCTCCAAAAGTAATACTTGGGCCAACTCTCTCCTTAAACTCTGTGAGCAGGGTAGAATCACCAGTCATGTGTCTTGAACAACCACTGTCCAAGTACCAAAGATTCCTTCTATTTCCCTGCACACATCAAAATCAAATCAAGTTGATTTTGGTACCCAAGTTTCCTTGGGTCCTGCCTTGTTAGCTTTCTTCTTCTGTTTCTTAGGTCTTAACTCATTTGACTTAGGAATTTCAGATTCTTCCTTAGTCATTTGGTTTGGGCCTTTGAAACCATTTAATGCAACAAAATTATCATGCATATTATGGCTACCAGGAAATGGCATGCTTGGTGTAAACATGTTATTCCAGTAGGGCATGCTAAATGGCATTTGAGGCATACTGTATGCAGCATAATATGGATTAGGTGCAAATGGCATATTAGCAAACTGTGCATTCATGTTCTGTGTAAGCATAGCATTAACAGGCTTGGGAGGCATTGCATTCATGTTGGGAAATTGAGACTGAACAGACATGGGAGTAGGCATGGCAGATTTGCAATTAACAGACAAATGATTTACATTACCACACTTGACACAGATTTTTCTAGGAGCATATTTATCAGGTGTGTAGTTATTGTGTTTGTTAATCCCTACTTTACCATTCCTGTTGTTTTTCCTTTTAGTCTCTGTTTTTAACTCAATTTTCTCAAGTCTATCACTTAGCTGTTTGACAATCATGTGACCAACATTACCCCTTTTTCCTTTCTTAACTTAACTTGACTCTCCTGAAACAAAGTTCTTGGAAACAGACCCATACTTCTCATTTAGCTTGATTAGTTTGGCTTTGTTAATGGGCTTGCTCACAGCCGACGGATGAGGATTTTCATCTTTCGACGGATAACACTTTTTGTTATCCGGCGGATAGTTCTCATCATCTGTCGAGTCTACATCTGTCAGCAAACCATCTACCAAATTAGGTTCTAGTTTCTCTTTATTCTTTTTCCAGGCTTCATCACAAAAAGACTCAATTCCTTGAACTTTGGTGATTTGAGCATGGACATCCCTGGATGTTTTTCATGCTTTAATCACCTCTTGTTCACGCTCGAGCTGCTTCTTTAAAATCTCTTCTTTTTTCAAGGAATCAGTTAATTCCTCTTTGGCAATCTTACACTCAATCCTTAGTTTCTCAAAATCAACAAACTGAGACTCAAGCACATTATTCCTCTCACCTAAAAATAAGCTGTTTTCTTTAATTTTAGCATTTTCTTTAGTAAGAGACTTAAGTGTAACACGCAAATGATATAATTCTGTAGACATGTCATTTATGGCATCATTACACTCAGCTTTAGATAAATATGCAAGGTTTGTAGTGATTACCTGATTGCTTGAGGAACTTGTCTCTGTTTCATCAGACTTGGCCATTAGGGCTAGATTGACATAGCTGACATCTTCATCTTCATCCAAACCATCTGATGCCCAGTCATTCTCTTGTGTAATAAAAGCCCTTTCCTTTTGTTTGAGTAGATCAAAGTATTTTTGCTTATAATCCACAGACTCAAACCTTTTCTTACTAGAATCTGACTTTCTACACTCATTTGCAAAATGCCCTGCCAAGCCACATTGGAAACATTTGAATTTTGACTTATCCACCATGTTTCTATTTGGCTTAGCTGCTCCAAAGTTATTCTTAAACTTGAGCTTGGAAAATCTCCTGGAAAGAAATGCTAGGTGCTCATCAATGTCCTCCATGTCATCTTGACTCAATGAATCTTCACTTTCTACTGCAATCCCCTTGCCCTTGCTTTCACAGACCTTAGAAGTTGACTCAACAGCTTCCATCTTCACTTCCTTCTCCTTTTCCAAATCAGCAACTAGTGCAATGGATCCTCCTTTCTTCTTTCCTCTCTCCATCCTTTCATCCTGCTCTATCTCAAGCTCATAGGTCTTCAGGATGCCATACAGTATCTCCAAAGTGAACTCTTTATAATCTTATGAGTTTCTTAATGAGATTGTCATTGGTTTCCATTCCTTTGAAAGAGATCTAAGGAATTTCAGATTAGAGTCTTTAGTCTGATAGACTCTTCCATGCAACTTAAGAGCATTTAGTAGGTTTTGGAATCTACTAAAAATGTCAGTGAGTGACTCACTTTCCTCATTGTGAAAATGCTCATATTGCTGAATTAAGAGCTGCATTTTATTTTCTCTAACTTGCTCGGTGCCATCACATATTATCTGTATAGTATCCCAGACTTCCTTGGCAGTTTTGCAGTTAATAATATTGTCAAACATGTCTGCATCAACTCCATTGAACAGAATGTTCATGGCCTTTTTATCCTTCCTGACTTGTTCAATGTCAGGATCAGACCATTCGTGTCTTAGCTTGGGAACTGATGGCTCGTTTCCTGTTGCAGCTCTCATTGGAACATGAGGACCTTTTTCTATGCAATCCAAATAGGCCTCATCTTGAGAAAGCATATGAAGATGCATCTTTACCTTCCAATGATGGTAATTATCTTTATCTAGAAAAGGAATCTTGACTCCAACGTCAAACTCCATTTCGTTCAAATCTACCCAGTTTCTCGTCCGAATTTCACGAAATATGGCTCCGTTCAAATTAAAATATCAATATAAATTAAAATATGTGAAAATATCCATAATACATTCGAACTCAGTATGGTAGAAAAAATTGTGTACTAATCCCTTTGAGAATCCACCGAAAACTCCATTTCCGTCAAATCTACGCAGTTTCTCGTCCGAATTTTTGGAAATATGGCTCGGTTCAAATTAACATATAAATATGGATTCAAGTATGTGAGAATATCCGTAATACATCCGGACTCAGTATTGAAGAAAAAACTGTGTACTAACCCCTTTGAGAATCCACCGAAAACTCAATTTCCGTCAAATCTACGCAGTTTCTCATCCGAATTTTATGAAATATGGCTCATTTCTAATTAAAATATCAATATCGATTCAAGTATGAGAAAATATCCATAATACCTCCGGACTCAGTATGGAAGAAAAAATGTGTACTAACCCCTTTGAGAATCAACCGAAAACTCAATTGCGGTCAAATCTACCAAGTTTCACGTCCGAATTTCACGAAATATGGCTCGGTTCAAATTAGAATATCAATATGGATTAAAATATGTGAAAATATCCATAATACATTCGAACTCAGTATGGAAGAAAAAACTGTGTACTAGCCCCTTTGACAATCCATCGAAAACTCCATTTCGGTCAAATCTACGCAGTTTCTCGTCCGAATTTGAGGAAATATGGCTCTGTTAAAATTAACATATAAATATAGATTCAAGTATGTCCGTAATACATCCGGACTCGGTATTGAAGAAAAAACTTTGTACTAACCCCTTTGAGAATCCACCGAAAACTCCATTTCCGTCAAATCTACCCAATTTCTCGTCCGAATTTTACGAAATATGGCTCATTTCAAATTAAAATATCAATATGGATTCAAGTATGAGAAAATATCCATAATACCTCCGGACTCAGTATGGAAGAAGAAATGTGTACTAACCCCTTTGAGAATCAACCGAAAACTCAATTGCGGTCAAATCTACCCAGTTTCTCATCCGAATTTCACGAAATATGGCTCGATTCAATTTATAATATCGATATGGATTAAAATATGTGAAAATATCCATAATACATTCGAAATCAGTATGGAAGAATAACTGTGTACTAGCCCCTTTGACAATCCACCGAAAACTCCATTTCGGTCAAATCTACGCAGTTTCTCGTCCGAATTTGAGGAAATATGGCTCAGTTCAAATTAAAATATCAATATGGATTCAAGTATGTGAAAATATCTGTAATACATCCCGACTCACTATTAAAGAAAAACTGTGTACTAACCCCTTTGAGAATCCACCGTAAACTCCATTTCCGTCAAATCTACCCAGTTTCTCGTCCAAATTTTACGAAATATGGCTCGGTTCAAATTAAAATATCAATATGGATTCAACTATGAGAAAATATCCATAATACCTCCGGACTCAGTATGGAAGAAGAAATGTGTACTAACCCCTTTAAGAATCAACCGAAAACTCAATTGCGGTTAAATCTACCCAGTTTCTCGTCCGAATTTCACGAAATATGGCTCGTTTCAAATTAGAATATCAATATGGATTAAAATATGATAAAATATCCATAATACATCCGGACTCAGTATGGAAGAAAAAACTGTGTAATAACCCCTTTGAGAATCCACGGAAAACTCCATTTCCGTCAAATCTACGCAGTTTCTCGTCCGAATTTGAGGAAATATGGCTCGGTTCAAATTAACAAATAAATATGGATTCAAGTATGTCAAAATATCCGTAATACATCCGGACTCAGTATTGAAGAAAAACTGTGTACTAACCCCTTTGAGAATCCACCGAAAACTCCATTTTCTTCAAATCTACCCAGTTTCTCGTCCGAATTTTACGAAATATGGCTCGGTTCAAATTAAAATATCACTATGGATTCAAGTATGATAAAATATCCATAATACCTCCGGACTCAGTATGGAAGAAGAAATGTGTACTAACCCCTTTGAGAATCAACCGAAAACTCAATTGCGGTCAAATCTACCCAGTTTCTCGTCCGAATTTCACGAAATATGGCTCGGTTCAAATTATAATATCAATATGGATTAAAATATGTGAAAATATCCACTTTTACATTCGAAATCAGTATGGAAGAATAAACTGTGTACTAGCCCCTTTGACAATCTACCGAAAACTCCATTTCGGTCAAATCTACGCAGTTTCTCGTCCGAATTTGAGGAAATATGGCTCAGTTCAAATTAAAATATCAATATGGATTCAAGTATGTGAAAATATCTATAATACATCCCGACTCACTATTGAAGAAAAACTGTGTACTAACCCCTTTGAGAATCCACCGTAAACTCCATTTCCGTCAAATCTACCCAGTTTCTCGTCCGAATTTTACGAAATATGGCTCGGTCCAAATTAAAATATCAATATAAATTAAATAATGTGAAAATATCCATAATATATTCGAACTCAGTATGGTAGAAAAAACTGTGTACTAGCCCCTTTGGCAATCCACCGAAAACTCCATTTCGGTCAAATCTACGCAGTTTCTCGTCCGAATTTGAGGAAATATGGCTCGGTTCAAATTAAAATATCAATATGGATTCAAGTATGTGAAAATATCCGTAATACATCCGGACTCGGTATTGAAGAAAAAACTGTGTACTAACCCCTTTGAGAATCCACCGAAAACTCTATTTCCGTCAAATCTACGCAGTTTCTCATCCGAATTTTATGAAATATGGCTCATTTCTAATTAAAATATCAATATGGATTCAAGTATGAGAAAATATCAATAATACCACCGGACTCAGTATGGAAGAAAAAATGTGTACTAACCCCTTTGATAATCAACCGAAAACTCAATTGCGGTCAAATCTACTAAGTTTCTCGTCCGAATTTCACGAAATATGGCTCGGTTCAAATTAGAATATCAATATGGATTAAAATATGTGGAAATATCCATAATACATTCGAACTCAGTATGGATGAAAAAACTGTGTACTAGCCCCTTTGACAATCCACCGAAAACTCCATTTCGGTCAAATCTACGCAGTTTCTCGTCCGAATTTGAGGAAATATGGCTCTGTTCAAATTAACATATAAATATGGATTCAAGTATGTGAAAATATCCGTAATACATTCGGACTCGGTATTGAAGAAAAAACTTTGTACTAACCCCTTTGAGAATCCACCGAAAACTCCATTTCCGTCAAATCTACCCAATTTCGCGTCCGAATTTTACGAAATATGGCTCATTTCAAATTAAATATCAATATGGATTCAAGTATGAGAAAATATCCATAATACCTCCGGACTCAGTATGGAAGAAGAAATGTATACTAACCCCTTTGAGAATCAACCGAAAACTCAATTGCGGTCAAATCTACCCAGTTTCTCGTCCGAATTTCACGAAATATGGCTCGGTTCAAATTAGAATATCAATATGGATTAAAATATGTGAAAAGATCCATAATACATTCGAACTAAGTATGGAAGAAAAAACTGTGTACTAGCCCCTTTGACAATCCACCGAAAACTCCATTTTGGTCAAATCTACGCAGTTTCTCGTCCGAATTTGAGGAAATATGGCTCTGTTCAAATTAACATATAAATATGGATTCATGTATGTAAAAATATCCGTAATACATCCAGACTCGGTATTGAAGAAAAAACTTTGTACTAACCCCTTTGAGAATCCACCGAAAACTCCATTTCCGTCAAATCTACCCAATTTCTCGTCCGAATTTTACGAAATATGGCTCATTTCTAATTAAAATATCAATATGGATTCAAGTATGAAAAAACATCCATAATACCTCCAGACTCAGTATGGAAGAAGAAATGTGTACTAACCCCTTTGAGAATCAACCGAAAACTCAATTGCGGTCAAATCTACCCAGTTTCTCGTCCGAATTTCACGAAATATGGCTCGGTTCAAATTATAATATCAATATGGATTAAAATATGTGAAAATATCCATAATACATTGGAAATCAGTATGGAAGAATAACTGTGTACTAGCCCCTTTGACAATCCACCGAAAACTCAATTTCGGTCAAATCTACGCAGTTTCTCGTCCGAATTTGAGAAAATATGGCTCAGTTCAAATTAAAATATCAATATGGATTCAAGTATGTGAAAATATCTGTAATACATCCTGACTCACTATTGAAGAAAAACTGTGTACTAACCCCTTTGAGAATCCACCGTAAACTCCATTTCCGTCAAATCTACCCAGTTTCTCGTCCGAATTTTACGAAATATGGCTCGGTTCAAATTAAAATATCAATATGGATTCAAGTATGAGAAAATATCCATAATACCTCCGGACTCAGTATGGAAGAAGAAATGTGTACTAACCCCTTTGAGAATCAACCGAAAACTCAATTGCGGTCAAATCTACCCAGTTTCTCGTCCGAATTTCACGAAATATGGCTCGGTTCAAATTATAATATCAATATGGATTAAAATATGTGAAAATATCTATAATACATTAGAAATCAGTATGGAAGAATAAACTGTGTACTAGCCCCTTTGACAATCCTTCGAAAACTCCATTTCGGTCAAATCTACGCAGTTTCTCGTCCGAATTTGAGGAAATATGGCTCAGTTCAAATTAAAATATCAATATGGATTCAAGTATGTGAAAATATCTGTAATACATCCCGACTCACTATTGAAGAAAAACTGTGTACAAACCCCTTTGAAAATCCACCGTAAATTCCATTTCCGTCAAATCTACCCAGTTTCTCGTCCGAATTTTACGAAATATGGCTCGGTTCAAATTAAAATATCAATATGGATTCAAGTATGAGAAAATATCCATAATACCTCCGGACTCAGTATGGAAAAAGAAATGTGTACTAACCCCTTTGAGAATCAACCGAAAACTCAATTGCGGTCAAATCTACCCAGTTTCTCGTCCGAATTTCACGAAATATGGCTCGTTTCAAATTATAATATCAATATGGATTAAAATATGTGAAAATATCCATAATACAATTGGTCTCAGTATGGAAGAAAAAACTGTGTAACAACACCTTTGAGAATCCACGGAAAACTCCATTTCCGTCAAATCTACGTAGTTTCTCGTCCGAATTTGAGGAAATATGGCTCGGTTCAAATTAACAAATAAATATGGATTTAAGTATGTGAAAATATCCGTAATACATCCGGACTCAGTATTGAAGAAAAACTGTGTACTAACCCCTTTGAGAATCCACCGAAAACTCCATTTCCTTCAAATCTACCCAGTTTCTCGTCCGAATTTTACGAAATATGGCTCGATTCAAATTAAAATATCACTATGGATTCAAGTATGAGAAAATATCCATAATACATCCAGACTCAGTATGGAAGAAAAAATGTGTACTAACCATTTTGAGAATCAACCGAAAACTCCATTTCGGTCAAATCTACCCAGTTTCTCGTCTGAATTTCATGAAATATGGCTCGGTTCAAATTACAATATCAATATGGATTAAAATATATGAAAATATCCAAAATACATTCGAACTCAGTATGGAAGAAAAAACTGTGTACTAGCCCCTTTGACAATCCACCGAAAACTCCATTTCGGTCAAATCTACGCAGTTTCTCGTCCGAATTTGAGGAAATATGGCTCGGTTCAAATTAAAATATCAATATGGATACAAGTATTTGAATTATCCGTAATACATCCGGAATCACTATTGAAGAAAAACTGTGTACTAACCCCTTTGGGAATCCACCGTAAACTCCATTTTCGTCAAATCTACCCAGTTTCTCGTCCGAATTTTATAAAATATGGCTCGGTTCAAATTAAAATATCAATATGGATTCAAGTATGAGAAAATATCCATAATACATTCGGACTCAGTATGAAAGAAAAAATGTGTACTAACCCCTCTGAGAATAAACCGAAAACTCCATTTCGTTCAAATCTACCCAGTTTCTCGTTCGAATTTCACGAAATATGGCTCGATTCAAATTAAAATATCAATATAAATTAAAATATGTGAAAATATCCATAATATATTCGAACTCAGTATGGAAGAAAATTGTGTACTAATCCCTTTGAGAATCCACCGAAAACTCCATTTCCGTCAAATCTACGCAGTTTCTCGTCCGAATTTGAGAAAATATGGATCGGTTCAAATTAACATATAAATATGGATTCAAGTATGTGAAAATATCCGTAATACATCCGGACTCAGTATTGAAGAAAAAACTGTGTACTAACCCCTTTGAGAATCCACCGAAAATCCATTTCCGTCAAATCTACGCAGTTTCTCCTCCGAATTTTATGAAATATGGCACATTTCAAATTAAAATATCAATATGGATTCAAGTATGGGAAAATATCCAAAATACCTCCGGACTCAGTATGGAAGAAAAAATGTGTACTAACCCCTTTGAGAATCAACCGAAAACTCAATTGCGGTCAAATCTACCAAGTTTCTCGTCCGAATTTCACGAAATATGGCTCGGTTCAAATTAGAATATCAATATGGATTAAAATATGTGAAAATATCCATAATACATTCGAACTCAGTATGGAAGAAAAAACTGTGTACTAGCCCCTTTGACAATCCACCGAAAACTCCATTTCGGTCAAATCTACGGAGTTTCTCGTCCGAATTTGAGGAAATATGGCTTTGTTCAAATTAACATATAAATATGGATTCAAGTATGTGAAAATATCCGTAATACATCCGGACTCGGTATTGAAGAAAAAACTGTGTAGTAACCCCTTTAAGAATCCACCGAAAACTCCATTTCCGTCAAATCTACCCAATTTCTCGTCCGAATTTTACGAAATATGGCTCATTTCAAATTAAAATATCAATATGGATTCAAGTATGAGAAAATATCCATAATACCTCCGGACTTAGTATGGAAGAAGAAATGTGTACTAACCCTTTTGAGAATCAACCGAAAACTCAATTGTGGGCAAATCTACCCAGTTTCTCGTCCGAATTTCACGATATATGGCTCGGTTCAAATTTGAATATCAATATGGATTAAAATATTTGAAAATATCCATAATACATTCGAAATCAGTATGGAAGAAAAAACTGTGTACTAGCCCCTTTGACAATCCACCGAAAACTCCATTTCGGTCAAATCTACGCAGTTTCTCGTCCGAATTTGAGGAAATATGGCTCGGTTCAAATTAAGATATCAATATGGATTCAAGTATGTGATAATATCCATAATACATCCGGACTCACTATTGAAGAAAAAATGTATACTAACCCCTTTGAGAATCCACCGTAAACTCCATTTCCGTCATATCTACCCAGTTTCTCGTCCGAATTTTATGAAATATGGCTCGGTTCAAATTAAAATATCAATATGGATTCAAGTATGATAAAATATCCATAATACATCCGGACTCAGTATGGAAGAAAAAATGTGTACTAACCCCTTTGAGAATCAACCGAAAATTCTATTTCGTTCAAATCTACCCAGTTTCTCGTCCGAATTTCACGAAATATGGCTCGGTTCAAATTAGAATATCAATATGGATTAAAATATGAAAAAATATCCATAATACATTCGGACTCAGTATGGAAGAAAAAACTGTGTAATAACCCCTTTGAGAATCCACTGAAAACTCCATTTCCGTCAAATCTACGCAGTTTCTCGTCCGAATTTGTGGAAATATGGCTCGGTTCAAATTAACAAATAAATATGGATTCAAGTATGTGAAAATATCCGTAATACATCCGGACTCAGTATTGAAGAAAAAACTGTGTACTAACCCCTTTGCGAATCCACCGAAAACTCCACTTCCGTCAAATCTACCCAGTTTCTCGCCCGAATTTTACGAAATATGGCTGATTTCAAATTAAAATATCAGTATGGATTCAAGTATGAGAAAATATCCACAATACATCCGGACTCAGTATGGAAGAAAAAATGTGTACTAACCCCTTTGAGAATCAACTAAAACCTCAAATGCGGTCAAATCTACCCACTTTCTCATCCGAATTTCACGAAATATGGCTCGGTTCAAATTAAAATATCAATATAAATTAAAATATGTGAAAATATCCATAATACATTCGAACTCAGTATGAAAGAAAAATCTGTGTACTAATCCCTTTGAGAATCCACCGAAAACTCCATTTTCGTCAAATCTACGCAGTTTCTCGTCCGAATTTGAGGAAATATGGCTCGGTTCAAATTAAAATATCAATATGGATTCAAGTATGTGAAAATATCCGTAATACATCCAGACTCAATATTGAAGAAAAACTGTGTACTAACCCCTTTGAGAATCCACCGTAAACTCCATTTCCGTCAAATATACCCAGTTTCTCGTCCGAATTTGACGAAATATGGCTCGGTTCAAATTAACATATAAATATAGATTCAACTATGTGAAACTATCCGTAATACATCCGGACTTAGTATTGAAGAAACACTGTGTACTAACCCCTTTGAGAATCCACTGAAAACTCCATTTCCTTCAAATCTACCCAGTTTCTCGTCCGAATTTTACGAAATATGGCTCGGTTCAAATTAAAATATCAATATGGATTCAAGTATGAGAAAGTATCCATAATACATCCGGACTCAGTATGGATGAAAAAATGTGTACTAACCACTTTGAGAATCAACCGAAAACTCAATTTCGGTCAAATCTACCCAGTTTCTCGTCCGAATTTCACGAAATATGGCTCGGTTCAAATTAGAATATCAATATGGATTAAAATATGTGAAAATATCCATAATACATTCGAACTCAGTATGGAAGAAAAAACTGTGTACTAGCCCCTTTGGCAATCCACCGAAAACTCCATTTCGGTCAAATCTACGCAGTTTCTCGTCCGAATTTGAGGAAATATGGCTCGGTTCAAATTAAAATATCAATATGGATTCAAGTATGTGAAAATATATTAATACATCTGGACTCACTATTGAAGAAAATTTGTGTACTAACCCCTTTGAGAATCCACCGTAAACTCCATTTCCGTCAAATTTACCCAGTTTCTCGTCCGAATTTTATGAAATATGGCTCGGTTCAAATTAAAATATCAATATGGATTCAAGTATGAGAAAATATCCATAATACATCCGGACTCAGTATGGAAGAAAAAATGTTTACTAACCTCTTTGAGAATCAACTGAAAACTCCATTTCGTTCAAATCTACCCAGTTTCTCGTCCGAATTTCATGAAATATGGCTCGGTTCAAATTAGAATATCAATATGGATTAAAATATGTGAAAGTATCCATAATACATTCGGACTCAGTATGGAAGAAAAAACTGTGTAATAACCCCTTTGAGAATCCACTGAAAACTCTATTTCCATCAAATCAACGCAGTTTCTCGTCCGAATTTGAGGAAATATGGCTCAGTTCAAATTAACATATAAATATGGATTGAAGTATGTGAAAATATCCGTAATACATCCGGACTCAGTATTGAAGAAAAAACTGTGTACTAACCCCTTTGAGTATCCACCGAAAACTCCATTTCCGTCAAATCCCCAGTTTCTCGTCCGAATTTTACAAAATATGGCTCATTTCAAATTAAAATATCAATATGGATTCAAGTATGAGAAAATATCCATAATACATCCGGACTCAGTATGGAAGAAAAAATGTGTACTAACCCCTTTGAGAATCAACGGAAACCTCAAATACGGTCAAATCTACCCCGTTTCTCGTCCGAATTTCACGAAATATGGCTCCGTTCAAATTAAAATATCAATATAAATTAAAATATGTGAAAATATCCATAATACATTCGAACTCAGTATGGAAGAAAAAACAGTGTACTAATCCCTTTGAGAATCCACCGAAAACTCCATTTCCGTCAAATCTACGCAGTTTCTCGTCTGAATTTGAGGAAATATGGCTCGGTTCAAATTAAAATATCAATATGGATTCAATAATGGTAAAATATCCGTAATACATCCAGACTCACTATTGAAGAAAAACTGTGTACTAACCCCTTTGAGAATCCACCGTAAACTCCATTTCCGTCAAATCTACGGAGTTTCTCGTCCGAATTTGAGGAAATATTGCTCGGTTCAAATTAAAATATCAATATGGATTCAAGTATGAGAAAATATACATAATACATCTGGACTCAGTATGGAAGAATAAATGTGTACTAACCCCTTTGAGAATCAACCGAAAACTCAATTACGGTCAAATCTACCCAGTTTGTCGTCCGAATTTCACGAAATATGGCTCGGTTCAAATTAGAATATCAATATGGATTAAAATATGTGAAAATATCCATAATACATTCAGACTCAGTATGGCAGAAAAAACTGTGTAATAACCCCTTTGAGAATCCACCGAAAACTCCATTTCCGTCAAATCTACGCAGTTTCTCGTCCGAATTTGAGGAAATATGGCTCGGTTCAAATTAACATATAAATATGAATTCAAGTATGTGAAAATATCTGTAATACATCCGGACTCAGTATTGAAGAAAAACTGTGTACTAACCCCTTTGAGAATCCACCGAAAACTCCATTTCCTTCAAATCTACCCAGTTTCTCGTCCGAATTTTACGAAATATGGCTCGGTTCAAATTAAAATATCATATGGATTCAAGTATGAGAAAATATCCATAATACATCCGGACTCAGTATGGAAGAAAAAATGTGTACTAACCACTTTGAGAATCAACCGAAAACTCAATTTCGGTCAAATCTACCCAGTTTCTCGTCCGAATTTCACGAAATATGGCTCGGTTCAAATTTGAATATCAATATGGATTAAAATATGTGAAAATATCAATAATACATTCGAACTCAGTATGGAAGAAAAAACTGTGTACTAGCCCCTTTGACAATCCACCGAAAACTCCATTTCGGTCAAATCTACGCAGTTTCTCGTCCGAATTTGAGGAAATATGGCTCGGTTCATATTAAAATATCAATATGGATTCAAGTATGTGAAAATATATTAATACATCCGGACTCACTATTGAAGAAAAATTGTGTACTAACCTCTTTGAGAATCCACCGTAAACTCCATTTTCGTCAAATCTACCCAGTTTCTCGTCCGAATTTTATGAAATATGGCTCGGTTCAAATTAAAATATCAATATGGATTCAAGTATGAGAAAATATCCATAATACATCCGGACTCAGTATGGAAGAAAAAATGTGTACTAACCCCTTTGAGAATCAACCGAAAACTCCAGTTCGTTCAAATCTACCTAGTTTCTCGTCCGAATTTCACGAAATATGGCTCGGTTCAAATTAGAATATCAATATGGTTTAAAATATGTGAAAATATCCATAATACATGCGGACTCAGTATGGAAGAAAAAATTGTGTAATAACCCCTTTGAGAATCCACTGAAAACTCCATTTTCGTCAAATCTACGCAGTTTCTCGTCCGAATTTGAGGAAATATGGCTCGGTTCAAATTAACATATAAATATGGATTCAAGGAAATCAAGCAAGAAGTAGAGAAGCTCTTAGAGGCCGGTTTCATTGAAGAGATACAATTTCTGGAATGGTTAGCAAACCCTGTACTGGTAAAGAAGGCTAATGGAAAATGGAGAATGTGAGTGGATTTCATTGATCTAAATAATACATGCCCAAAGGATTGTTTCCCGTTGACAATGATTGATACCTTAATAAATGCGACCGTTGGTCACGAGATGCTAAGTTTTATGGATGGATTCAGTGGATACAATCAGATCAAGATGCATAAAGATGACATCCCAAAGGTACCATTCATCACTGACTTTGGTATTTTTTGTTATCTTGTTATGGCGTTTGGTCTCAAAAATGCAGGAGCTACCTATCAAAGGTTGGTGAATAAATTTTTTAAAGATTTTATTGGGATAACAATGGAAGTGTATGTAGATGACATGTTAGTCAAGAGTCTTGTGAAGACCGACCACATAACCCATTTGAGGGAAGCTTTTGAGGTCCTGAGATACCACATTATGATGCTAAACCCTGCAAAATGTGCTTTCGTAGTGGGATCTGGAAAGTTTTTGGGATTGATTGTCTCCAAGAGGGGAATTAAAGCAAATCTTGATAAGATAAAGGCCATTTTGGATATGGAGCATCCACGATCTATCAAGGATGTTCAAAAACTTACTGGAAGGGTCGCCACCTTAGGACGATTCATCTCCAAGTCCGGAGACAAGTGCTTTCCATCCTTTAAATCCTTGAAGAAGGTAAAAGATTTCATATGGACTGAGGAAAGTCAGGAGGCGTTTGAAAGATTGAAGAAGTATATGGTTCAAGCCCCGTTGTTGGCTAAACCAGCTCTAAATGAAACTTTGTACTTATATTTGGCCATTTCAGAAAATGCCTTGAGCGTTGTATTGGTTAAAGAGGAACTTTAAGTCCAGAAACCCATATATTATGTCAGTAAGATTCTGCACGGAGCTGAGTTGAATTATTTGACTATTGAAAAGTTTGTTTTAGCCCTAGTGATGGCTTCAAGGAAGTTGCGTCCTTACTTCCAAGCTCATAAAATTGAAGTGTTAATGAATCAGCCCTTGAGAAACATCATTCACAGTCCCAAAGCTAGTAGGAGACTGATTAAATGGGCAATAGAATTGGGAGAATTCGACATCAAGTACAATCCACGAATGGAAATAAAAGCCCAGATGATGGCTGACTTCATGGTGGAGTGTACCATACCCAACCAAGAAGTCGGGGGGCAGGAAGATACTATACCTCAAGACACAGAAGGTAATAAAGGAGATAAAGAAGAGGGCGTTAAAGAGAAGGAATACTGGGTTCCCTATTTTGATGGAGCATCAAAAACAAATTCAAGTGGAGCAAGGCTTATTTTGTAAATCCCAGATGGGTTCTTGATTGAATATGCCATGAAGTTAGACTTCCCAACCACAAATAATGAAGCTGAGTATGAAGCTCTGATAGCTGGCCTCGGCCTAGCAGGGACATTGAGGGTCAAGAACTTGAAAGTATGTGGAGATTCGAAGCTTGTCATATCTCAGTTCAAGGGAGAGTTTGAGGCGAGAGATGAAACAATGGCCAAGTATGTCCGCCTAGTAAAGGTTGTGATGACTAAGTTCGATGAATGCCATGTTGAGCACATTCCAAGAGAGGAAAATGTTAAGGCAGATGCATTATCTAAGTTCGCCTCATCAGAGATAGAGAAAAGTTCAGGAAGTGTGTACTTCCGTGTTTTGAAAACACGAAGCATTGATGTTAAGCTTGTAGCCCCTATAGGGTTGGGGGAATCATGGATAGATCCTATTAAGGCCCATATTCAAACTGGTTGGCTCCCGAGTGATGTGACTGAAGCACGAAAATTGGTTGTGCGAGCACTGAGATATTCCTTGATCGATGGGATTTTGTATAAAAGATCTTATATGGTTCCTTACTTAAGATATCTTAGGCCTTATAAGGCATGTTTGGCTCTTGAAAAAGTTCACGAGGGCATTTATGGTCAACACCTGGGGGGCAGAGCCTTGGCACACAAGATAACTCGTTTAGGCTTTTATTGGCCAGAGATGATGGTCGATGCCAAAGAATATGTGAAGAAGTGTGATCGTTGTCAAAAATATGCACCAGTTGTTCGACATCCCCCTGAGATGCTGACTTCCATCAATTCACCCATTCCCTTTGCCATGTGGGGAATGAATATACTTGGGCCTTTTCCCATGGCCACTGCACAAAGGAAGTTCCTGATTGTAGCTATAGATTATTTTACCAAGTGGATTGAAGCTAAACCTTTAGCCAAGATCACAACCAAGCAGGTTGCACAATTCCTGTAGGAAGACATCATGTGCAGATATGGAATTCCCCGTATCATGGTCACCGATAATGGAACGCGGTTCAATAATGAAGAGTTCAGGAAGTATTGCAAGGAGAATGAGATCGAGTTGCGGTTTACCTCCGTGGCTCATCCACAAGCCAACGGTCAAGCGGAAGTGGCAAATCGTATAATTCTAGATGGGCTAAAGAAAAGGATTGAAAAATCCAGGAATAATTGAGTGGATGAAATACTCCCAATACTTTAAGCTTATCGGACTACTTGTAGAGTTACTACCAGAGCAACACCCTTTATGTTGGCGTATGGAGCGGAGGCGGTTGTTCCCGTGGAAATATCGCACTCATCTCCCAGAATCCAAGCATATAATACTGAAGAAAATGAGGAAGGGTAAAGGATAGCCCTCGATCTAATTGATGAAGTACGAGATGAGGCACATGCCAAGATAGTGGAATGTCAGAAAAAGGCTTCTTTCTACTACAACTTAAGGGTGAAACAAAGGTTCTTCAAGCAAGGTGACTTGGTTCTGAGGAAGGTGGAAGCTTCTGGTGTTGGGCAGAAGGGAAAACTCGCCCCAAATTGGGAAGGACCGTACAAGATCAAAAGCGTTCAAGGAAGAGGATCCTATAAGCTAGAAACTATGGATGGTTTTGAAGTACCAAGGACTTGGCACGCGCAGAACCTGAAAATCTACTACGTATAAGCCTGATGGGCAAGATTATTGCTTGTCAAAATGGAGAATAGGTTGAAAAGCACCTTGAAGTTTTTCTTGCTTAGGATTTCATGTTTTAGTTTTATAAGATTACTATTTTTAAGTTTTAGCTTTACAAAGACTTGTGTAAGGGATGAATCCCGAAAATTTATGAAGTTCATACAGTTTTCAATATGTGACATTAAGTTTCTGCAATATACGAAGTTCGGTAAATAAACTAAGTACGAATAAAGAGAGATAAAGTTCAATAAATAAGATAGTCACAAAGACAAATAGATACAAATAAATAAGCCACTCAGGGCTAGCAAGCTTCTAAGCAGCTCCAGAATCCACGTTCTCCATATTTTCATCACCCCCACCCTCAATGGATGTCTCGGTAGTGGCAAAATCACTCGAGGAAGAGCTAACATCCTCCGCGGAGGGTCTGGAAGATGACTCTAGAGGAGGGAGGAGCTGATCCTGAGGAATATCATCCGAGACAACTACACGGGTACGGAACCTCTATAGTAGGGTCTCATCATCGGGGCACACATAGTCCGCCGGGTTAATGTCGAGATAAGCATCGTTCACAGTCCCGAGGGTCGTGTCCCAGCCATTCCTGAAGAAACCAGGGAACATTGTGTTGTCCCTAACCCTTATGGACTGAGCAAACTCCTCCATGTCCAAATAAGAATCAATAACTCTATCCTTCTCTTCCTTCAGAGTGACTAGCTCAGCGTTGGCCTCCCCCAGCTCTTCCTCCTTGCGCTTCATCCTCCTTTCTAGCGCAGTATACTTTTTCTTCTGCTTCTTGAGGATGTTATCCACTTTGTCCGAAGCTCTCTTCCAGGACTCAACTTGTCTAATGGTACCTTGGAAGTAAGCATTGGTCTGAAAGGAAAAAGAGAAGTGGAAAATGTAAAGTGAAGAAGTCACATAGATATATAAAAAAAGATGTTAAGGTAAGAAAATATACTGAGGTAATGGATTGAGCCCCCATAAGCTTTAATCGCTCCAAATCAGGACCGGCCACCACATCGGTAAAGTCTTTAGGGGTGACGCCATGGTAGGACCAGTCCCAAGCATGTTTCATGGAGCCAACCACGGTGTCTCCGCGACGAAAACCCTAAAGAGGTTGAAATGAGCCCGTAGAGATAGGAGCAGGAACAGTTGAGGCTTCGATGCCCGCAGAAGAGGCCTCCACTGTAGGATCACTATGCTTCCTCAAAAAGATAGGCTCTATAGCCTTACCCCGAGGATCTAACCCTGCGAGACGGGCCTTTTTCATTCTCGTTGTTTCCTCGACGACGGGCAAGTTCTCCTTGTCGATTTCCTTGGCGGCTGCAAAAATAAGGGAAAAACAAAAATAAGTGGTGTCAATAATGCATGAAAGAAAGTAAAAATAAAAAGGGAAGAAAAAATATCTTGCGCAGAGACTGAGGAAAGCCCGACGTGGATTAAAGTAAATTCCTCTAACAGAGTCCAGAAGGGAGTCTGACCATTATCCTTTATAAGCTTGTTATAGATGATAGTTTCTTCAGGAGATAGGTAAATGGTTTTGGGGCTACCATCACTGACCTTCCCGAAGGAGGATCTGAAAAGTGTGCCCTGGTTACTATTCTCCCATCTGAGCCCCTAGAAACTATCCCTCCAGTGCTGGTTGTTATCGGGAATTGAAACACTACTGAAGATCTGTGGAGACTTGGGTCTTTGTCTAATATAAACCCAACCGGGTTGGGCACTATTATAACATTAAAAAAATTTCCTAAACACAGCTACGGAAAGGGGAAACCCACTCTTAAGGCATAAAACCATGAAACAAAGAATATTTCGCCAGGTATTTGGAGGAAGTTGGTAAGGGTTAATTTACAAATCAGCTAATAACCTAGGAATGAATTCATGAAAAGGAAACCTCAGCCCCACGATAAGGGCATCGGTGTAAACAAATAAAGTGTTAAGCTTCCAGTGGTATGTGCGTGAAAGAGATGTGTCCTAAGTCCAATCGTGTATGATGATTTAGGAATAACTTTTAAGTAATTTGTTTGATTTCAATTATATTAATTAAAAGACTTGTTTTGTTTTTATTACGGGCTTTATCTATTTAAGTGTTTAAATAAGAAATACCATAGTTTAGAGTAAATCTTTGTACGGATTATGATGAGATCATAATAATGAGACCTAAAAGATGATAACTCTGAACTTAAATAGTTCCTGGTCGTAGGATTACTAATCGGTAATTAGTAATCCGCAAAGATCGGTACATATTATGTTTGCTTCATTATGAAGGATGTATGTTCTCATAGACATTTGTGTGGTGACACTATAGCTAGTATGTAGGTGCTTATTATAGAATAAGTTCACTGAACATGACTCGCACAGCTGAACAACTGATGGAGTTCACTCACGTGTCAGCAGTTGTCCACATAGTGATAGTTGTACAAGTGTCCTTAGACTTGAGGTCATCATAGTCATCTTGTGTACACCGAACTATACTTTGGTTTAGTTCTTAGTCTCCACGGACAATTATAAGGGCTCTTCTGGATGTAGGAATTTGTACCAGAAGATAGTGAATGATCAATAAAGGACCTACCCCTTCCAGTGAAGGAAGAGAATATTCTATGATGATCCACTTATGCTAGTTCAGGAATCTCTAGCCAGAGTGAATGGAATTAGAAAGGAGTTTCTAGTTCACATTAATTAGAACTAAGCATAGTGAATGGGAAAACATATGATTAAATTAGATAGGCTTGACACGAGTTACATACCTTGTATTTAATCGGGACATTGCAGGGTTGAAGGAATTGATTGTACGGTAACTATTTACTGAATAGGTTCTTGGTATTCTAAGCAGTGAATTCGTATTATCCGGATAGTCGCGATATGCTGAGAAGTATCCCTCACGATGTAGAATAAATATGATTAATTTATTAATTAATCATATTTAATGAATTAGAGAATTTATATCAATAATGATAAAATAGTTTTATTATTATTTATTTCTACTACCGGCTTAATATTGAACCTACAGGGTCACACCATAAAAGAGAATGATTTAATGGTGGAAGAATTAATTAATAATGGCTGGTAATTATTTATTTGTGAAATAAATAAATAATTAGAAAATTTAATAATTGATTAAATGAGATTTAATTAATTATAAATTAATTAATAAAAGTTTTTAATATTATTAATTAGGAAGTTAACCTTTGGAAATTAAATCAAGTGAGAGAATTTTTTAGATATATTTGAAATGTCATGTCTAATATGTTTCATGTTTAGTTTTCAGATCTTAACAAACAGGAAATATCAGGACTTACTGAAATCAGGACTTACTGGAAGTCAAGACTTAAGGATATTAGGATTTAAGGTCATATCAGAACTTAAGTACGGGAGGACTTACAATTAAGGAAGGAATCTGATTTGCAGTAGAAGATCGAGACTAAAACAAAGGAAGATATGCATGGAAAGAGTTAGAGGACTGAAAGACTTGTATAAGATATATGATTGATATATTTTGGGAGACAGAATTATATTCCATATCAATTAGAAGTTATCTTATAACTGTGTACTATATAAACACAGACATAGGTTTACACTATAAGTGTTATCATTATCGAGAAGACCATACATGGGAAAGCAACAACAATGAAAGTTGTAACCTAGCAGCTCTTAGTGATATTTGTTCAACACTGAGAGAGAACAACGTTTCTTATTATAACAAAGTTTATTCAATATACTTGATCTTTGTTACATACTTGTGTTAAATCGATTTGATTGTGTAAACACTGTATTCAACCCCCTTCTACAGTGTTGTGTGACCTAACAAGTGGTATCAGAGCTTTTCTGTTAACACGCATACAGTAAAGATCCAAACAATCATGTCTGAAGAAGCACAAACTCCAACCAAGCCCACCAAAACTCAAGAAACTCAAAACACCCAAACTCATAGTCGATATGAGACTATTAGGGTTCCCATACTGAGACCTTCTGAGTATCCCATATGGAAAGTGAAGATGGCTATATTTCTGGAAGCTATAGATCCAGAATACCTTGACAGAATTTATGAAGGACCACATATGCCTACCAAGCTCTCTATTGTAGTTGCTGATCAACCAGCAAAGACCATACCCAAGGAGAAAAGTGACTATACAGCTGATGATATCTCATCTATTGCCAAGGATGCAAGGGTAAGACATTTGCTATATCGTACCATTGATAATGTTATGTCAAACAGGGTAATTAATTGCAAGACTGCAAAGGAGATATGGGATGCTTTGGTAACAAGGTGTCAGGGAACTGATGCAATCAAGAAGAACAGGAGGACTATACTCACTCAAGAGTATGAGCACTTTGACTCAAAAGCTGATGAGTCATTAGTTGAATTATATGATAGGTTTGTCAAACTCTTGAATGATCTGTCACTTGTGGACAAGGAATATGGTCTTGAAGATTCAAATTTAAAATTCCTTTTAGCTCTTCCAGAAAATTGGGATTTGAAGTCTACTGCCATAAGAGAGAACTATGCTCTTGATGAAACTACTGTTGATGAAATTTATGGTATGTTCAAGACTCATGAACTTGAGATGGATCAAAGGAGCAAGAGACATGGAAGAAAGTCAAGGACAGTTGCTCTTAAGGCTGAGGAGGAATCTCCTAAAGTTGTTGTCTCAAAGAAGGGCAAAGAAAAGGCTCTCATCATAAAGTCTGATTCAGAATCATCATATTCTGATGATGATGATTCAGAAACTGAAAGCTTACCTAAAATGGATGATGATGCAGAGATAATGAAATTGTGTGCTCTTATGGTGAAGGGTATCACAAAGATAGCCTACAGGAAATTCAGAAAGGGAAAGAAGTTTTTCAGGAAAGGTGTAAGTGCTGATAAGAAAGGGTTAAGAAAGTCTGAAGGCAAAAGTGCAAAGTCTGACAGAGGAGACAACTCAAATGTCAAATACTACAATTGTGGTGAAAGAGGCCACATATCTCCTGACTGCAAGAAAGGAAAGAGTGACAAAGGCAAGGCACTGGTCATAAAGAAGAAAAGCTGGACAGACACTTCAGATTTTGAAGATGAGGTGAACTATGCCTTGATGGAAAATGCTGATAGCAGTTCTGATGCTGCTGAGTTAAAGGGCAACAGGAAAAACATCCTAGTTCTGGACAGTGGATGTTTAGGACATATGACTGGAAATAAAGCCCTGCTATCAGACTTTGTGGAGAAAGCTAACCCATGAGTTTCTTATGGAGATGGTAACATGGAAAAACTCTGGGATATGGTAAGATCAATCTTGGGAATGTCATCATTGAATCTGTGACAGAGGTTATTATGTAGATTTCTTTGAAGAACACTATGAAGTTATAAGCAATTCTACAGGCAAAGTGGTTCTGAAAGGTTACAGGCATGGTAACATTTATGAAGCCAGACTTTCAACAAGTTCTTATGGTTCTGTAATCTGTCTGTTGAGCAGAGCATCAATTGAAGAAAGCTGGGATTGGCACAAGAAACTCTCTCATTTAAATTTCAACAATATAAATGAGCTTGTAAAGAAAGATCTTGTGAGAGGACTGCCAAAATCAGTATTTGCTCCTGATGGCCTTTGTGATTCATGTCAAAAGGCGAAACAAAGAAAATCTTCATTCAAGGGCAAAACTGAATCATCAATTCTTGAGCATTATCACCTACTGCAATGTCATGTCTATTGCAAAGAAGAAATATGCTATGGTTATAGTGGATGAGTTCACAAGATACACATGGGTGTATTTCTTACACAAGAAGACTGAAACTGCATCTACTATAACTGATGATCATGTCAGACAGCTGGATAAATTGATCAAAGATTCTGTTAAATTATAAGGAGTGATAATGGCACTGAGTTCAAGAATTCAATCATGGAAGAGTTCTGCAAAGAGCATGGAATAAAACAGGAATTTTCTGTACCTGAAACTCCACAGCAAAATGGAGTTGTAGAAAGAAAGAACAAGACTCTCATTGAAGTTGCATGAACTATGCTTGATGAAGCAAAGCTACCAACCTACTTTTAGGCTGAAGCTGTGCAGACTGCTTATTTTACACAGAATGCTACACTGATCAACAAGCATGGAAAAACACCATATGAGATGGTGAAGAAAAAGAAGCCAAATCTGAAATATTTTTATGTATTTGGATGCAAGTGTTTTGTTCTTAAGTCTCATCCTGAATAGCTGTCAAAATTTGATCTAAAAGCTGATGAAGGAATTTTTGTTGGATATCCACTTTCCACAAAAGCCTTCAGAGTCTACAATTTAAGAACAAGGGTTGTCATGGAATCTATCAATGTGTCTTTTGATGATAAGAAGATTACTAGACTTGAAGATTTCAATGAGCATGATCAGCTGAGATTTGAAAATGAAGATTTAAATTCTGATTCTGTAAATTCTGATAATTTAAATCCTGGTCCTGTAAGTTCTGATGGGCTAAATTCTGATGTCATTGAAGCTGTGGTAACTACTCCAAGGGAAAATGCACCTGTCCAGGGGGAGAAAGCTACATATCCTACCACTTACACTGAGAAGCCACTGTAAAAAGGAATTTCAAAAGATGCATAAAATGAGCACAAACAGTTGAGGTGGACTCTTGCATAAATTTGTTTTATAGTAGACTTCATGATTGATGACAGATTTTAAGCACTTTTCTCAGTTATGCCTTATTTCTAAGATGTACTGAAGTTGATCAGATTTTAATCTTTATCTGATATTCTGCTAAATGCACACACTCTCACTCCATATGAATGATGAAAATTACTATGGTGATCAAGTTGTTTCAGATAAACAGTTAAGTGTCATTTGCATAATTCTGAGGACAAGTTCTGATGGAAGTTCTGATGATTAAACTCTGAAGAAAACAAGTCAGTATTTGTATGGAGAATTACAGAAACAAACATTCACTTTTTGAGTACAGAAGCCATATTCTGATGACCATTAAGTTCTGATAATAGTCAAGTTCTGATGTAAATCCTGATGGAAACCCTGATGCTTACGTGGCATTATTTGTTTACTTGGCTTATTTGTGGTAGATACTGAACGGTCATATTTAATCAGAATATAATTAGGTGAGATGAAAAATAGTCATAATCATTAAGGGTTAGTGGTAAACGTGTTTTTCTTGAAAAACAGCATGTGCACAGTAATTGTTACTTATTTCCCATGCCCATTAACTCTTGTTTTAACTTTAACTGACTGTTATTATTACACATCGGTCTAGGGAGACGAGGCATTATTACTTCTACTCTTGATCTTTTAACAGTCCTCGGGTCCCTTGATATTCACTTGGCTATTTAAATGATTGCTCATCCTTCAGTAAAATCATATATTTTCCTACCCAAACACATCTTTTCATTTCTCTTAAACAATGGAAAATTTCAGTTGGTTTTACTACTATGGCACAGACACTGTGACCATTTTCAGAAATGGAATTCAGACTTCATATCCTATCAACAACATTCCATACGACATCTGGATTCCACTTCCAGACAACATCAAAAATGATCTGTTGTCTTTCCAAAGAGAATTTAATCTCCGCATTCTTAAACAGCAGGAGAAAATTATCCGTCTTGTTGTGCTATTTGTCAGCAGCAGGAGGACCTAGACTAGGGAATCTTGTAATTTTTGCATGTAATCTATAAATTTCATGACATGTACTCGTTTGATATATTAATAAAATTCCATCTGCTTGCAAGATCTAGTATCTGTTTCTCTCAGATTATGTGTTGTGAATGTTCTTGTTGTGGTTTGTTAATCTTTACAACTATTTGAACTATATCTCTTGATGAATATTTAGATTAAAATAATGGTCGATAATAAATTGTAATGATTTGAGAAACAGGTGAAGCACCGGTTCATGCATCAGAACCTGTGACTATTGAAGCTGAGAATGTTACTTCTCAGAAAAAAAACTGCAGCTCAAAGTTCTGTTACTTTGAAAAGGAAATCTGTATATTCTGATGCTGCAATAACAACTCCTTCATTGGCAAGGAGGTTGAAGAAAATGAGGGCAAAGAGGTATAATGCTAAATATCCATCTGAAGATACTGCAGAAGCTGAGGAAGCTGAGGAAGGGGATCAGGAATCTCTGATCTCATCAGAACCTGTTGTAATTGAAGCTTTGCCATCCCCACCTAAAGCTAAAGACACTGTTGTGGTTACACCTCCTGTCTCTCCTATTGAAGCTATAGATGATGCTGAAGAACAAACTATAAATTCTGAAATAGATATTCATAATCTGAATATACCCAATGTTCTTTATCTAGAACCTCCACCAACAGCAACTCAGACATCACCAACTCATTTTCCAATCTTAAATGCTGAGATACCATCTACATCAAAGACACCAGCTCTGGAGATAAATTCTGATGATCAGAATTTAGATGATGTTATTCCTGAATCTTCAGCTGCTTCACACACTATTGTTCTGTCAGAAAATAATGAATCTTCCTCAAGTTCTGGAGACAGTATTTCTGTTGACACTCCAGTTCCCATTCTGGGCAAGGAAGCTTTGGTGAAGAAATTTGTTGAACAGGATGCTCCTGTACCTTGGGAAGAAACTCCCAGGGGAGTTGAGTGGACCAAGAAGTGGAATGAATCAGATTTTATTCCAAGCACCAAAATTCTGACAGAGCATGTATTAAAAGCTGATGAGTCATTGTCAAATTCTGATTTCAAGATTCAACTCAAGGTTACAGCTATGAGTACAAGAAGTCTCCATGGTCTACATTCTATTACTCATGCTAAGGTTGATACACTCAAGGAACAAGCTGATAAGCTAGATATACATATCAAGCTTGACAGGACCAGATATATCAGACCTACTCTTGAGGAAATTGGAGCCATTAAGAAGATTCAAGAGAAGCAATAGGCCCAAATAACTGAGGTCCTAGAAAATTAAGCTTCTCAGAAAGCTCAATTGGATGAAATCCAATCTTCAGTTGAACTTCTTCTCTCTCTCTCTTACTTCCTGATGATGCCAAAAAGGGGGAGAAGGTAGTTAAGTCCAAATGCTCACCTACTCAAATACTGAAGAAGAAGGATGACAAAGGTGATGATCAGGGAAACTCTGATAAGAGCAGAGGTCAACAAGGAAAAGTTCAAGGAAAATCTTCTACACAGAACAAGTCAAGTTCTGATGTTGTGAATGAAAAAAGTCTGAAGTCAAGTTCTGATAAGCAAAGTCTGATGACAAAGCCTGATATTCTGATTCAAGGTGAAAGTCAAGACTCACAGAAGTTCATGCAAACTCTGAAGTACAAGGGGAAGCAGACTACTGTGTATTACAAGGATCCTAAAATCTAGATTTTTGATGAAGAAATAGCAAGAAGATTATTTATGAAGCATAATCCAAGAATCGATTTGGAAACTCTCAAGGAGGAAGAAGCTAGATTTGCATCTGAGAAGAAAAATCTAAAGTCTAAAGCTTCTGATGCAAAGAAACCTCCAAGGCCTAAGAAAAAGGCATTGTGATCAAGGAAAAGTCAAATTCTGAGACTTCAAAGTTCAAGACTAGATCACAGACTGAGATTGATCCCAAAGACAAAGGGAAAAGAAAAGTTGATGAACTAACCAAGCCACTGGAGATGAAAATTCCTCAAGTTCTGATGAAACCAGTGTGTAAAATGGTTCAAGTTATTGATGATAATCTTGTTGAAGATGAAACTGTTCAAATTCTGAAAAGATTAAAGGTAACTGAAGAATCTAAAACAACCTCTGACATTGCTCAAGTTGTTCAGAATGAAGGACAGCAAGCAACAGAAAAAATAGCAAATTCTGATCAAGCTATCAAGACATCAACTACTGACAATGCTCAAGTTGATTTGAAAAAGATGACAATTGTTGATAAGAAGAAGCTGTTATGGAAGAAATCTACTCTAGTTGAACCAAAGTCCAATCTTATGATTAATCAACTCGCTACATTAGGGTTGAGAGCCAAGCAACCTAGAGATAGAGCTGGATTAGCTTCTGATGAAGAAAAGATACAAACAGGAGTAGAGGTTACTCTAAGAGATCCTTTCATGTTGACAGACAGACCATATGAACAAATCAAACAAAAGCACCTTGACAAGGTGTTGTCAGCTCAAATTGTGATAGATGCTCATGATAAGGATGATCTGAAAGAGAAATTGATTTTATTTCTCAATAATAGAATGACTTATAGACTAGCTGATACTGATGTACTAAAGAAGTCTGTCAGAGAGCTTCAACATATTCACTATCTTTTGGAAGTAAAATCTGATGTTACAAGAAGATGGTCAGAATACATTTTGAAGGCTATAAGAGATCTACTCAGAATCTCTGGTACAAAGACTTCTCATAACAGTCCAATGATTACTGAAGATGATGAAAGAGAAAATCCTATGCTGAAGAATTATGCTAAGGTGGAAGTTATTCTGAAAGAAAGATGCTTATGTTATAATGAAAACTCTTCACATCCTAAAGTTATAAGACTTGGTGATGGACTTGAAAGAACATCAATTCAAGCCCTCAGAACAGCCATTTATCAAATTGGTGATAGTAAAGATGAAGAACTGATGCAGGTCAAAGCACAGTTTGTAATAACCCCAATTTTTGGAATTTTTGAAACACGGATGAATAGTAACTTTTGCTGATGATGCTGATTAAGGAAAATTATCAGACCACGCTATATAGGAGTACTGTTATGGAAATTCTAAGATCGTATTAGTATTCCATAAAGTAAATAAGTGTATGTAAAGATCGTCAGAATCCAAATTCGAACACTTTGATTTTTCCGGAAATCCACCAGCTGTCGAAATAATTGAGTATAAGGTAACATGATTAAAAGGATTTAATTCAAGGATTATAAGAGAGGATCATAAAAGGATTATAAAATATTGAGAAAGGTTTAGGGGAACCCAAGTAATAAGATCCCGGGTATGATCCCTCAAACGATAAACGAGAACGAAAGTTAAGCGAACCGTATAACAGATCAGCGGTCATTAGCCAAGTAATTGGGGGTTAATCAAAGAGGTTAATGGATGATTGTTGACTTGCCTTATGTGATTGATGATGATTTCACTAGCCTCATCTTTAGACTTTAGAAAATATGTCCAAGAGAAATTTGAGAAATCATCTACAATTACTAGGAAAAATCTTTTCCTTGAGATTGACAATACATTGACTAGTCCAAACAAGTCCATGTGAAGCAGTTGTAAAGGCTCTTCAATTGCTGAATCAAGTTTCTTCCTGAATGATGCTTTGATCTGCTTCCCCTTTTGGCAGGCATCACACAGTCCATCCTTTGAAAACTCCACTAGAGGAATACCTCTTACCAATTCTTTCTTTACCAGCTCATTCATGGTCTTGAAGTTTAAATGAGATAGCTTCTTGTGCCATAGCCAACTTTCATCCTGACTTGCTTTACTGAGAAGACAAGTTACAGATTCTGCTTTAGTTGAGTTGAAATCAGCTAGGTACACATTTCCTCTTCTCACACCAGTGAGAACCACTTTCTTGCTTTGATTATTAGTCACAACACAGGCTTCTTTGTTGAAGGTTACTAAATTGCCTTTATCACAAAGCTGGCTGATACTCAGCAGATTGTGTTTGAGACCATCCACTAAGGCAACCTCCTCAATGATGACATTGTCTTTTGAAATCAAGCCATATCCCAGAGTATAACTCTTGTTGTCATCTCCAAAAGTAATACTTGGGCCAACTCTCTCCTTAAACTCTGTGAGCAGGGTAGAATCACCAGTCATGTGTCTTGAACAACCACTGTCCAAGTACCAAAGATTCCTTCTATTTCCCTGCACACATCAAAATCAAATCAAGTTGATTTTGGTACCCAAGTTTCCTTGGGTCCTGCCTTGTTAGCTTTCTTCTTCTGTTTCTTAGGTCTTAACTCATTTGACTTAGGAATTTCAGATTCTTCCTTAGTCATTTGGGTTGGGCCTTTGAAACCATTTAATGCAACAAAATTATCATGCATATTATGGCTACCAGGAAATGGCATGCTTGGTGTAAACTTGTTATTCCAGTAGGGCATGCTAAATGGCATTTGAGGCATACTGTATGCAGCATAATATGGATTAGGTGCAAATGGCATATTAGCAAACTGTGCATTCATGTTCTGTGTAGGCATAGCATTAACAGGCTTGGGAGGCATTGCATTCATGTTGGGAAATTGAGACTAAACAGACATGGGAGTAGGCATGGCAGATTTGCAATTAACAGACAAATAATTTACACTACCACACTTGACACAGATTTTTCTAGGAGCATATTTATCAGGTGTGTAGTTATTGTGTTTGTTAATCCCTACTTTACCATTCCTGTTGTTTTTCCTTTTAGTCTCTATTTTTATCTCAATTTTCTCAAGTCTGTCACTTAGCTGTTTGACAATCATGTGACCAACATTACCCCTTTTTCCTTTCTTAACTTGACTTGACTCTCCTGAAACAAAGTTTTTGGAAACAGACCCATACTTCTCATTTAGCTTGATTAGTTTGGCTTTGTTAATGGGCTTGCTCACAGCCGACGGATGAGGATTTTCATCTTTCGACGGATAACACTTTTTGTTATCCGGCGGATAGTTCTCATCATCCGTCGAGTCTACATCTGTCAGCAAACCATCTACCAAATTAGGTTCTAGTTTCTCTTTATTCTTTTTCCAGGCTTCATCACAAAAAGACTCAATTCCTTGAACTTTGGTGATTTGAGCATGGACATCCCTGGATGTTTTCCATACTTTAATCACCTCTTGTTCACGCTCGAGCTGCTTCTTTAAAATCTCTTCTTTTTTCAAGGACTCAGTTAATTCCTCTTTGGCAATCTTACACTCAATCCTTAGTTTCTCAAAATCAACAAACTGAGACTCAAGCACATTATTCCTCTCACCTAAAAATAAGTTGTTTTCTTTGATTTTAGCATTTTCTTTAGTAAGAGACTTAAGTGTAACACGCAAATGATATAATTCTGTAGACATGTCATTTATGGCATCATTACACTCAGCTTTAGATAAATGTGCAAGGTTTGTAGTGATTACCTGATTGCTTGAGGAACTTGTCTCTGTTTCATTAGACTTGGCCATTAGGGCTAGATTGACATAACTGACATCTTCATCTTCATCCAAACCATCTGCTGCCCAGTCATTCTCTTGTGTAATAAAAGCCCTTTCCTTTTGTTTGAGTAGATCAAAGTATTTTTGCTTATAATCCACAGACTCAAACCTTTTCTTACTGGAATCTGACTTTCTACACTCATTTGCAAAATGCCCTGCCAAGCCACATTTGAAACATTTGAATTTTGACTTATCCACCATGTTTCTATTTGGCTTTGCTGCTCCAAAGTTCTTCTTAAACTTGAGCTTGGCAAATCTCCTGGAAAGAAATGCTAGGTGCTCATCAATGTCCTCCATGTCATCTTGACTCAACGAATCTTCACTTTCTACTGCAATCCCATTGCCCTTGCTTTCACAGACCTTAGAAGTTGACTCAACAGCTTCCATCTTCACTTCCTTCTCCTTTTCCAAATCAACAACTAGTGCAATGGATCCTCCTTTCTTCTTTCCTCTCTCCATCCTTTCATCCTGCTCTATCTCAAGCTCATAGGTCTTCAGGATGCCATACAGTCTCTCCAAAGTGAACTCTTTATAATCTTATGAGTTTCTTAATGAGACTGTCATTGGTTTCCATTCCATTGGAAGAGATCTAAGGAATTTCAGATTAGAGTCTTTAGTCTGATAGACTCTTCCATGCAACTTAAGAGCATTTAGTAGTTTTTGGAATCTACTAAAAATGTCAGTGAGTGACTCACTTTCCTCATTGTGAAAATGCTCATATTGCTGAATTAAGAGCTGCATTTTATTTTCTCTAACTTGCTCGGTGCCATCACAGATTATCTGTATAGTATCCCAGACTTCCTTGGCAGTTTTGCAGTTAATAATGTTGTCAAACATGTCTGCATCAACTCCATTGAACAGAATGTTCATGGCCTTTTTATCCTTCCTGACTTGTTCAATGTCAGGATCAGACCATTCGTGTCTTGGCTTGGGAACTGATGGCTCGTTTCCTGTTGCAGCTCTCATTGGAACATGAGGACCTTTTTCTATGCAATCCACATAGGCCTCATCTTGAGAAAGCATATGAAGATGCATTTTTACCTTCCAATGATGGTAATTATCTTTATCTAGAAAAGGAATCTTGACTCCAATGTCAAACTCCATTTCGTTTAAATCTACCCAGTTTCTCGTCCGAATTTCACGAAATATGGCTCGGTTCAAATTAAAATATCAATATAAATTAAAATATGTGAAAATATACATAATACATTCGAACTCAGTATGGACGAAAAAACTGTGTACTAATCCCTTTGAGAATCCACCGAAAACTCAATTTCCGTCAAATCTACGCAGTTTCTCGTCCGAATTTTTGGAAATATGGCTCGGTTCAAATTAACATATAAATATGGATTCAAGTATGTGAAAAAGCTCTCGGCCAAAACAAATCACAAAACACAAATTAGAAGTTGACTTTTGCTTTCCAAGAACAAAAGTCCTCGGCCAAAACCAGAGCAGCAACTTCAAACTACCATATCTCCTTCAATACTCACTCAAATAGTATATTCTATAGCTCTTTGGAAAGGTATTGAGATGGCCTACAACTCTTGTTCACAAGTCTCGTCCAAATAAGTAAGGGAAGACCCTCGTTTTGATAGTTCTTTCAATCTGACTTTTAGAAACTTCAAAACCTAACTTTGTGTTCTTGATTTCTTTGGAAAGATCAAGCTTGTAGGAGGCTCCCTAAGACTTCCTAGATACTCTAATCACTACAAGGAAGGTATAACACCTCCAAACCCTAACTTTAATTTGAGTATTACGATGGTTTTGATGGTTATAGTAAATGAGAAGCATGATGCTTGTGTGTTTAGAGTTTGGATTGGATTTGTAGTGATTTGGATGTTGAAATCTTGTTTATAGTCAATGAAACTTAAGTATAGCTAGTAGTTCATGTGTGGAGTTGTATAAATTGGAAAATCTTGAGGTTTGGGGACTGATGTAGTAAGGTTTGGATGAGGGTTGGTTGTATTGTCGGTTGTGAGTTGAATGGTTGTTGTTTGGAGTGGTTTAAAACTTAGTAATCGCGTAAACATAGTCGTCGTAATGCCCAATTTCATACAACTGCTTGTTCTTAGTGTTCGGGATAGAGAGCTAACTATTTAATCTGTTACTTTGCATTTTTAGTTAGATTATGTCGTAAGCTTCGTTTTGATATGTGATTCGCTTGAATCCGATGTACGGTTTAAGAGAAACGACCGTTTTAAGTAACGGCATTTCGCGAACGAACCATTACCCCTCGCCTTACTTTGAAACCTTGGTTATGGTCCTTAAATGACTAATTGGAGTATGAAACAATTATGTAAAGTGGATTAGGCAGTTGGTAGGGTACTCGCGAAAGAATCGCCTTAAAATTTTTAATGGTTAATTTATTAAAAATGGTGGAGCCGAGGGTACTCGAACGACTAATGTGATTTGTTAAGCGTAGAAATGATCATAAGCGAACGTTAGGGTTCAATTGGTTAAAGTCTAGTTTCTTAAGCGACCGGGGTTTAATTCCGACTTATATTATTGTTCATAGGTTATCGGACCCACTCTAAGCTTAAGTCTATATGGGAACACTCAGGCAAGTTTTCTACCCGTTATACTGTTGTTGTGATATAAATATATGTATATGCATTATCTTGTGATAAGTGCATGATTGTTATTAGCAAATTTTGCAATATATTGGAGCATGCTGATATGGTATATATGCATATCTGTTTCGTAATCTTGATATCTCTTTGTTGATTCAAATACTTATAAATTGCATAATGCCTATGCTAGAGATAAGCAGTAGTTGCGTATACCCTTAGTATAGTGGACCCAAAGGTGAACATTTTTCTAAACCGGGAGTCGATGTTCCTGAGTATAATATATATATATATATATATATATATATATATATTTTCATATATATATGGATATAGTTTTCAAAACTATTAATCGAATAAGGTTTATTCGATAACTTTATTTTATTCAATGAATATTATTAGTTGAATATTCATTCGAGGACTTATGACTCCGTTTATTTTATTTATTGAATATTATTTTGAATATTCATTTGAGGACTTATGACTCCGCTTATTTATTAAATAATATTCTTTATTTTATTAAAGAATAGTGTTTCGATAATCAAACTTATTTTCGATTATTCAAATAAAGATCGTACTTTCGTATAACTATATCTTTGGTTATTTATTATTCATTTCAAGTATGAGTTTTAAAACTTGTACTTCAATTACTTTTATAGAGATTATCCTTTATGGCAATATTATTTAAATAATAATATTCAGATATTTTCTAATATATCGGGACTGATTTATTTCATTAAATCAGCATTACTTCAAACATTCTTAAAAATGTTTTCGAGTCTTCAAAATGATTTTTAAAGGTTAGAGCGGATCCCAAAACTCGTTTTCAAATTTAAGATCTTCCTTTTTGAAGGGGACTTGAATACTCGCTCAAAAATCTAAGGGATCCGGCTCTGTGGTGTATTTTATATTCGCAACGAGGTTGCTGTTTTGATAAATGAATTGATTACTTACCCAACGTTCGGGAAGTAAGTCCATCTATTTGAGTCGGCATAAGTAACATGGGCTCAGTGGGCGTCCATGAAAGTGTAAGTGGCTCAGTGGGAGTCCATCAATGCGTAAGTGGCTGAGTGGCAGTCCAGCATAGGTCCTAATGCGGCCAGGGTGATGACCAGTGGGGAATTCGTCCATCTACTAGTAGAAAAGGTTACTTATTGGTATCTTTGCCTGATCAGAAAGATATCAGGTTTATGCCAAGGTTTTCTCCTTTCCAAATTCATTGGATATTACAACTCTGTTTATAATTTTCATAACAGAGGTTTTCAATGAGTGTATGAAATGTATATATATAGGTGTATATATATATCGGGACTTAATGAAGTATCTCGTAACTTCATTCTTTCATATGATATTTCAAAGATTGAATCTATTCAAGTCTTATCTTGTAGTCTCATCAGTGTGATGAACTTTTGAAACTGATTATAACTTGAACGGTGGTAGTTCAAGTAGTATTTAGAAAAGATATAAGTATATTGGAGTATCTTGTAACTTCATCTTTTAAACTTATATCTAGTAAATGATTATCTTATGCATGTCAAAGATTTTCAGAAAAATATTGAGACAAGGTTAGATATATGAGATCACCTTGCAATGATATTTTTATACAGTTATAAAATGGAACTCTGTGTATATTATACATGTCAGAGGATTTCAAAGATTGTGAAAAGTATATATGTATATATATACTAAATATTTTGCGACTTGGTCGCGTTAAGATAACAAACTTGGTTCATTTCTTTTTGACCAAGACTTTCATGAGTACTATGAGAATGCTCATATATTGTTAATTATTATACATATTATTTCGGTGGGCTTGTTACTCACCCTTGCTTTCTTCTTTCAACACACAACAACAGATAGACAAGATGAACAGGATCAAGCTCCCAATTCGTGAGCAGTTTGGAAATGTTCTGCAGTTTTCTGTAGGCGTTGATGCCGTTGTAGCTGAGGTAGGAGCTACCAGTAGGCTAGGCTTTCAACTTTTGTTGTGCCAGACTTATGTATATTTATGAATTGTAATAATGGCAAAGAATATGTAAATTATTCAGAAACCATTTTTATGGTGAAATGGTTTATAATTGTGGAATAAAATGACTCGTGTTATTTTTGGTATTCATCTCTGAGACTATAACTTGTGGTGTGTGTGTGTGTATATTGTGGGGTCATAGTACGCAGTAGTTGGTTGAGTGTTAAGATTAAGTATTGATAAGGGAAATGGAACTCGTGATAACCCGAATCCCCGACCCCGGATTTGGGGGTGTTACAGAAATGGTATCAAAGCTAAGAGTTATAAACCTCAGAGATGATGCGACGTTAAGATAAGAAGTTTAATAAGATAATAAGAACTCTTGTCAAGTTCATAGTCAGACTACCTAACGTAGTCCTGACAGTTAAAACCCTTATGAGAACCCTTATAAATATCATGATAGAAGCGTAGTTCGTTATCGTATATGGTAGCGGGACTCAGAACCCTGAGGTTGAGGAGTAACAACGCGATGATGTTTTATTAATTATTGGTGATTAAATTGTGGATCCGATAGAGCGTCCTAACATGGGACCGGATGATGTTCATATTAAGGATGTAGCGGTTGAGGATGTTGTCCTAGAAGGGATTATTGCTGAGAAGGATCCCGTGGAGGATCCTGACAAGAATGAATAAAGGACCACTGAGGAATTGATAACCATAGTTAGGGCGACTACCAGAGGTAGGATTGGCCGGTCACTACCGGAGGTTCGTTCAAGTTTGTAAAGATAGTAGCCCCTTTAACGTGGCTTACTCGTAAGACTGAGAAGTTCGAATGGACAGAGAAATACGAGAACAGCTTTTAAGAACTAAAGCAAAGGTTGGTGACGGCTACTATGTTGGCGTTGCCGGATGGAAAAAGGAGATTTTGTGATGTGTAATGACGCTTCGCGTAAAGAATTAAGGTGCTTCTTATACAGCACAGCAAGGTAATCGCGTACGCGTCAAGACAATTAAGGGAATATAAAATTCGATGTCCCCGCCCATGAGCTTGGGCTCGTGGAAATAGTTTTGCCCTAAAGATTGGAGGCACTACTTGTATGGAGAGAAGTGCGAGATTTACGCAAGCCATAGGAGCTCTAGTACATTTTTACGTAGAAAGAGCTCAACATACGCCAGAGGAGGTGGTTAGAGCTAATCAAGGATTACGATTATGAGATTCTTTATCATCCAGAGAAAGCCAAAATGGTGGCTAATGCCCTTAGTATAAAAGAGAGACTCAAGATAAAAATGTCTTTGGGAGAGTTGATAAGAGATTTTGAGAAAATGGAAATAGAAGTGAAGGTAACCGGAGCCGGTACCGAAACGTTGTTTGAGATTGCAATACAGCCCGAATTATCGAAAAAGATCATATTGTGCCAAGAAAAAGTGATGAATGAAGGCAGAGAGTCAATGATTGGAGAAGAGATTAATACCAAGAAAGATGATAAGGGAATAACGAGGTATTCCTACAGAATTTGGGTTCCAAACGTTTAAGAGCTTAAGGACTGGATCTTAGATGAAATCCATAGCTCGAGGAATAAGATTTAGGGCAAACCCCGAATGTGATAGTCAGGGAGGTTGCCATTAAGAAAGAAGGAGCCCATAACATAATGAAGTGGAAAATAAGGATTTTAACGTATAAGATAACCCCAAGTATGGGAGAAGGATGAAACATTTCATACTTCTAGTAAGGAAAGGAGACCCGAGACGGTACTCCTATACGGCAATTCATGGACCTGTCTAAAAAGAACTTAGACTATTATCCCCAACCACCACCCTGAGGAGACAGTGTGGTGGGAAATTCTTTCAGGACCTTTAAGTCGCTAAGCTCTCAGAGTTCCAAGGAACAAGAAAACCCAGTAGAGGCGAGAGCCTGGCTAAAGGAAATATAGGAATCATTTGAGATTCTAAATGATGGACGAATCACAAAAGACTGATTTTGTCACTTACCCTCCTAAGAGAGAGGCCACCCACTGGTGAAAGGCCAAGGAAGGCACGGAGCAAGAGATTATAATAAACTGATTTAAGTTCAGTCAATTGTTTTCAGGAAAGTACTTCCCAAGGTTATGGAGATAGTGTAAAAGCTTTAGAGCCAGAACAAAGGCAGACGAGTATGATGAATTATGAATCTAAGTTGTAAAAGTTGTCAAGATTCATTCTGAGGACACGAATCCAGAATGACGGGATGTTTGAAATCAATGCTTATGTTGTGTTGGTTCATGAAATAATGATAAGAGAAAGGAAAATAAAAAGAAACGGAAGTGGAAAGGAATATAAAGGCAATAGAGTTTGAGGAATGATAAGGGAGTTGGGTATGAGGAAACCCTAAAGACTCGTAGCAATAGAAATAGAAAAGTATGTAATCGTCAGGATGAGGGTGATTCACCATGAGTTAAAATTGATGGTTGAAGGCATAAGAGATACATATATTTTATCCCCTGTAAGTTGGGAGGATTCGAGTAAACCTTGAGATAGTACGGAGGATAAATAATGAGACGCGGATAGACTAAGGAGATAAGGAAGTAAGAAATTAGGAAAATTGGATGAAGGAAGTGACCTTCAAGAATGTGAAGTGTAAGACCGGTGGCTTGATACCCAGAAAGGGAGACGCCATGTATGAAAGATATCCCAACATTGAGATGACTGTTGAGATAAACAACAAAAGTAAATAAGGAATTATTAAGAAGAAGTTCACGTTGAACACGACCAATATCTTCCAGAACATCCCTGTTGTCATTACCAAATTAGGCAAGCAAAGCAAAAAAAACCGTTGTTATCTTTTGGAGGCCATATGGATTGACCTCGGTTTGAATAAGGATGCTATTGTGAAATTAAGTATAGACTATCGAAGTGAGAATGATTGAATAAGGTAATCTATCAAGTATATATGACTTGATTTATCCATGGAAGAGTGTAAATATCTTTTAAAGGTGGAATTAAGGATAAAACCCCGATAACTTGAAATGAATCCTAGGGGAATGCATAAAGGTTGGAATTTCACCCTTAATAGGGACAGCATGAGTTTTGACAGTATGAATTGGAAAGGATTAAGGTAACAACAACCTTTAAGGATCAGTGGAGAAATTTTTCAGAAGTATATAGACAATGATTCTGGTATTAGTAAATGGTATCTTGATATGCCCTGTGCCTAGGGTGTACCTGATGAAGGATTTAAGGATAACCTTAGAGGTTTTACAAGGAGAAAGGTAATATTCAAAGTTCTCAAGAATAGAAATTTTGATGAAGGAAATATGACGTAATTATAATAATGCCAGGTGGGGCACGTGTTGAACCATAAATAAGTATAGATCGATCCAATGAGGGTCGAGATTGGTGAAAACAAGAAGGACCCAAGATAAGAGACGTCCTAAGTATGATCGAGAGTCAGTCATGGCAATGTTCACATCTAAAAGACCGAGGCAATAACTTATGGAAAAATGGTGATATATTTTTTTTTACCAAAGCGTAAGGAAGAGCATTTTCACACAAGCAGTGATTGGAAATGAGGTAGAAAATTTAGTTGAAGGTCATTTAAATGATATTGATTGTAAGGAAATTTTACTATCAGGAAAGGCAAAAGAGGTGGCCGACACTTTAAGTGTAAGAGGGCAATTATAGGCGCTCATGCCAGAGGAATACATTGATGATGGTTAAAGTCGTGAAGGTTATATTATGGTGTGAAAGATTGACATTCCTCCTGATGATTGTGCGATACTCAACCATAATAGTAGTTTGGTAAAGATTTAATTCATGTTATCGATGTGAGCGGGCTACATATCTTAGAAGGTACTATCTTGAGAATAAGTCAGGACCATGTTTCAAAAGGACTAGACGAACCTTTGAGTTAAGTCTTCTATCGAAGGCATATGATTAAGAATGGTATTAACCTGCTATCGTTGCTTTGATTGAAACTCTTCTACAATTTTATCTGCTTCATGTCATGTATGTACATCATGATCTAGAGTGTTCTTCACGAATCATGAATGGTGATTATGTTACCTCCTAAGAAGGATTCGATATGATATGAATGGACTCCGTATGGTTAGCTATTAAAACTTCATGGAAAATGAATGACTACAGTAGGTCAACAGTGGGCCATAGTAATGCAGGAATGATTCTGCTAGTAATGAGTCGATTACTTACAACTGTGAGAGTTGTATTGGAATGGATGTTGAGAGTGAGTACCACTAATCGGGTCGTGATGGTGTATAAGTTATCATTGATGCTAATTAAGTAGATTATCTACCTATTGAATACTTATTCCTTCTTATCAATAGAGAGTTGTATTACTATACGAGGAAGGTTGTGGTGCAAGCATAGAATTCTAGTAACGATGATGTCTAGAATGAGATCCCAGATTCGATTTTTGATGTCGAGGGAGTTTCAAAGGTGATTGTGTATAAGCTCGAGCAAGAGCATGGGTCCATAGAATGATGGACAGAATATCAAAAATATTTAGGCATGTGAAATACGATGCTATAGTACCTGATGTTGATATATATACGTATATGTTTTGTTCTCCTATGACAAACCTCTATAGTTCAGAGGTAGATTCCAAGCCAGATATTTTGTGGCAGTATATTTTATATATATACAATTCTTTTCAATTCATTCTTTTCTCTCCTTTTCATTTTGTATAAGCTGAGAAGAACAACCCTTTCCGAAGGGGAGGTATTGCCGAATGACTATCTATCTGTGTGATAGAAGCCTAGTAGGATACCATATGTTGTTTAATTGCTTGTCAAGTACTAAAGGCTGGCCACCTTCTGTACTAACTATGCAATAGAACAAGTGTTCATGATCATAGTGATCACCCAATAAATTCTTTTACTTCTATACGAAGGACCAAGCTTTCGAAGATGGAGGCAGCTAGAGATGAAGTGGTACCGAGTATGGTGGTATTCCGATTCTAACGTGTTCGTGATACTAAGGTTGACGCGATTATTAAAAGGTTATAAAACTCTAGCGAGTAAAGGTATATCTAGAATAGTATTTTGTACGGAAGATAATACCGATTGCGAACCAGAAAAGAAAGAGTATTGAGAAGCAAAAGCTATAATGCTAGAAGCTATGATGAGAGTCTGTGCAATAGACCTGAAAGAATTTGGAATGATCACTTAACGCGGATTGAGTTTTCTTACGACAATAGATCATATGTCATTATCGAGATGTCGCCTTATGAGATCCTTGAGGGAAGACAATGTCGATCTCCCTTATGTTAGGATGAAGTTGCAGAGCGCAAGAGGATCGAACAAGCAGTGGTCCAAAGGACCAGGGATATAATAGATCTAATCAGAAGATGGCTGGTAGTAGCCCAAGATGGACATGAGAAGTATGTTGAATTGACACAAAGGACAAGGAATAGGAAGTAGGGGACCTAGTGATGTTATAGGTATTCCCTTGGAAAAGATGGATGTGGTTCGGAAAGAAAGGAAAGCTAAGCCCACGAAGTGTTGGACCCTTGGAGATATTAAGACGTATTGGGAAGTTAGCATATGAGCTAGCCCTACCCCCAAACCTGTAGCAAGTTCATAACATGTTCCACGTATCAATGTTAAGGAAGTGTAATTCGGATGCCAGACAAATAGGGGCATATGAGCGCATATACATGCAACCAGACGTAACCTATATGGAGCAACCAGGAAGGGTTATAAATTGAAAAAAAAAACAAGTGCTGAGGAGAAGGGTTATCAAACTAGTCAGAGTTTGATGGTAGAACCACAATGTAGGAAAATTTACTTGAGAGTTAGAAAGTGCAATGTTAAGAGAGCATCCCTATTCATTTTCTATACGATTCCGGGACGGAATCCTTTTAAGGAGGGGAGACTGTAATAACCCCAATTTTTGGAATTTTTGAAACACAGATGAATAGTAACTTTTGCTGATGATGCTGATTAAGGAAAATTATCAGACCATGCTATATCGCTATATAGGAGTACTGTTATGGAAATTCTAAGATCGTATTAGTATTCCATAAAGTAAATAAGTGTATGTAAAGATCGTCAGAATCCAAATTCGAACACTTTGATTTTTTCCGAAAATCCACCAGATACCGAAATAATTGAGTATAAGGTAACATGATTAAAAGGATTTAATTCAAGGATTATAAGAGAGGATCATAAAAGAAATATAAAATATTGAGAAAGGTTTAGGGGAACCCAAGTAATAAGATCCCGGGTATGATCCCTCAAACGATAAACGAGAACGAAAGTTAAGCGAACCGTATAACAGATCAGCGGTCATTAGCCAAGTAATTAGGGGTTAATCAAAGAGGTTAATGGACGATGATGTCATCACACCAACAAGAGGAAGACAAGTGTAACAAGATGACATAAGCAGATGACATGAGCATGACAAAGTGGGAAGGATTGGTTGGTTGATTGTGAGCCACACAATTTTTACCATGGTAACAATTTAATTAACAAACAAAAGGTAGCAACCAAGCCAAGGCAAAACAAATCACAAAACACAAATTAGAAGTTGACTTTTGCTTTCCAAGAACAAAAGTTCTCGGCCAAAACCAGAGCAGCAACTTCAAACTACCATATCTCCTTGAATACTCACTCAAATAGTATGTTCTATAGCTCTTTGGAAAGGTATTGAGATGGCCTACAACTCTTGTTCACAAGTCTTGTCCAAATAAGCAAGGTAAGACCCTCGTTTTGACAGTTCTTTCAATCTGACTTTTAGAAACTTCAAAACCTAACTTTGTGTTCTTGATTTCTTTGGAAAGATCAAGCTTGTAGGAGGCTCCCTAAGACTTCCTAGCTACTCTAATCACTCCAAGGAAGGTACAACACCTCCAAACCCTAACTTTACTTTGAGTATTACGATGGTTTTGATAGTTATAGTAAATGAGAAGCATGATGCTTGTGTGTTTAGAGTTTGGATTGGATTTGTAGTGATTTGGATGTTGAAATCTTGTTTATAGTTAATGAAACTTAAGTATAGATAGTAGTTCATGTGTGGGGTTGTATAAATTGGAAAATCTTGAGGTTTGGGGACTGATGTAGTAAGGTTTGGATGAGGGTTGGTTGTATTGTTGGTTGTGAGTTGAATGGTTGTTGTTTGGAGTGGTTTAAAACTTGGTAATCGCGTAAACATAGTCGTCGTAATGCTCAATTTCATACAACTGCTTGTTCTTAGTGTTCAGGATAGAGAGCTAATTTTTAGTTAGATTATGTCGTAAGCTTCGTTTTGATATGTGGTTCACTTGAATACGATGTACGGTTTAAGAGAAACGACCGTTTTAAGTAACGGCATTTCGCGAACGAACCATTACCCCTCGCCTTACTTTGAAACCTTGGTTAAGGTCCTTAAATGACTAATTGGAGTATGAAACAATTATGTAAAGTGGATTAGGCAGTTGGTAGGGTACTCGCGAAAGAATTGCCTTAAAATTCTTAATGGTTAATTTATTAAAAATGGTGGAGCTGAGGGTACTCGAACGACTAATGTGATTTGTTAAGCGTAGAAATGATCATAAGTGAACGTTAGGGTTCAATTAGTTAAAGTCTAGTTTCTTAAGCGACTGGGGTTTAATTCCGACTTATGTTGTTGTTTATAGGTTATCGGACCCACTCTAAGCTTAAGTTTATCCGGGAACACTCAGGCAAGTTTTCTACCCGTTATACTGTTGTTGTGATGTAAATATATGTATATGCATTATCTTTTGATAAGTGCATGATTATTATTAGCAAATTTTGAGATATATTGGAGCATGATGATAGGGTATATATGCATGTCTGTTTCGTAATCTTGATATCTCTTTGTTGATTCAAATGCGTATAAGTTGCATAATACCTATGCTAGAGATAAGCAGTAGTTGCGTATACCCTTAGTATAGGGGACCCAAAGGTGAACATTTTTCTAAACCGGGAGTCGATGTTCCTGAGTATAATATATATATATATATATATATATATATATATATATATATATATATTTTCATATATATATGGATATAGTTTTCAAAACTATTAATCGAATAAGGTTTATTCGATAACTTTATTTTATTCAATGAATATTATTAGTTGAATATTCATTCGAGGACTTATGACTCCGTTTATTTTATTTATTGAATATTATTATGAATATTCATTTGAGGACTTATGACTCCGCTTATTTATTAAATAATATTCTTTATTTTATTAAAGAATAGTGTTTCGATAATCAAACTTATTTTCGATTATTCAAATAAAGATCGTACTTTCGTAAAAGTATATCTTTGGTTATTTATTATTCATTTCAAGTATGAGTTTTAAAACTTGTACTTCAATTACTTTTATAGAGATTATCCTTTATGGGAATATTATTTAAATAATAATATTCAGATATTTTCTAATATATCGGGACTGATTTATTTCATTAAATCAGCATTACTCCAAACGTTCTTAAAAATGTTTTTGAGTCTTCAAAATGATTTTTAAAGGTTAGAGCGGATCCCAAAACTCGTTTTCAAATTTAAGATCTTCCTTTTTGAAGGGGACTTGAATACTCGCTCAAAAATCTAAGGGATCCAGCTCTGTGGTGTTTTTTATATTCGCAACGAGGTTGTTGTTTTGATAAATGAATTGATTACTTACCCAACGTTCGGGAAGTAAGTCCATCTATTTGAGTCGACATAAGCAACATGGGCTCAGTGGGCGTCCATGAAAGTGTAAGTGGCTCAGTGGGAGTCCATCAATGCGTAAGTGGCTGAGTGGCAGTCCAGCATAGGTCCTAATGCGGCCAGGGTGATGACCAGTGGGAAATTCGTCCATCTACTAGTAGAAAAGGTTACTTATTGGTATCTTTGCCTCATCAGAAAGATATCAGGTTTATGCCAAGGTTTTCTCCTTTCCAAATTCATTGGATATTACAACTCTATTTATAATTTTCATAACAGAGGTTTTCAATGAGTGTATAAAATGTATATATATATATATAGGTGTATATATATATATCGGGACTTAATGAAGTATCTCGTAACTTCATTCTTTCACATGATATTTCAAAGATTGAATCTATTCAAGTCTTATCTTGTAGTCTCATCAGTGTGATGAACTTTTGAAACTGATTATAACTTGAACGGTGGTAGTTCAAGTAGTATTTGGAAAAGATATAAGTATATTGGAGTATCTTGTAACTTCATCTTTTATACTTATATCTAGTAAATGATTATCTTATGCATGTCAAAGATTTTCAGAAAAACGTTGAGACAAGGTTAGATATATGAGATCACCTTGCAACGATATTTTTATACAGTTATAAACTGGAACTCTGTGTATATTATACATGTCAGAGAATTTCAAAGATTTTGAAAAGTATATATGTATATATAGTGAATATTTTGTGACTTGGTTGCGTTAAGATAACAAACTTGGTTCATTTCTTTTTGTCCAAGACTTTCATGAGTACTATGAGAATGCTCATATATTGTTAATTATTATACATATTATTTCGGTGGGCTTGTTATTCATCCTTGCTTTCTTCTTTCATCACACAACAACAGATAGACAAGATGAACAGGATCAAGCTCCCAATTCGTGAGCGGTTAGGAAACGTTCCGCAGTTTTCTGTAGGCGTTGATGTCGTTGTAGCTGAGGTAGGAGCTACCAGTAGGCTAGGCTTTCAACTTTTGTTGTGCCAGACTTATGTATATTTATGAATTGTAATAATGGCAAAGAATATATAAATTATTCAGAAACCCTTTTAATGGTGAAATGGTTTATAATTGTGAAATAAAATGACTTGTGTTATTTTTGGTATTCATCTCTGAGACTGTGGTGTGTGTGTGTATATTGTGGGGTCACGGTACGCAGTAGTTGGTTGAGTGTTAAGATTAAGTATTGATAAGGGAAATGGAACTCGTGACAACCCGAATCCCCGACCCCGGATTTGGGGGTGTTACACTGTTAGTTGAAGTTCTGGGAAAAGCTGAAGATAAGCTGGTAAAAGATTTTGTTAAGAATCATTATGGATTCAGATTGATCCAGTGATGTTGGTAAAGCTGGATGTTCTGTAAGTTGTAATTGATAGTCTTATTAAACTCTTATTACATTTGAACTTAAATGTTTTTGACATCATCAAATCTATTAACTTGTATATTTTTGCATAATTTACCAGTTGGGGGAGATTGTTAGATATATTTGAGATGTTCTGTCTAATATGTTTCATATTTAGTTTTCAGATCTTAACAAACAGGAAATATCAGGACTTACTGAAATCAGGACTTAAGGATATCAGGACTTAAGGTCATATCAGAACTTAAGTACGGGAGGACTTATAGTTAAGGAAGCTGATTTGCAGTAGAAGATCGAGACTAAAACAAAGGAAGATATGCATGGAAAAAGTTAGAGGACTGAAAGACTTGTATAAGATATCTGATTGATATATTTTAGGAGACGGAATTATATTTTATATCAATTAGATGTTATCTTGTAACTGTGTACTATATAAACACATACATAGGTTTACACTATAAGTGTTATCATTATCGAGAAGATCATACATTGTAACCTAGCAGCTCTTAGTGATATTTGTTCATCACTGAGAGAGAACAACGGTTCTTATTATAACAGAGTTTATTCAATATACTTGATCTTTGTTACATGTTTTAAATCGATTTGATTGTGTAAACACTGTATTCAACCCCCTTCTACAGTGTTGTGTGACCTAACAGAATTATTTTCTAAAGTGTTTAGAGAAAGGATTAATGATTAAAAGGTGTTCAAATTATTAGTTAATTGATTAATGAGAATAATCAATTAAATGGTTATTAATAATAATATTTTATGGGAAAATTTTTAGCTGAAATTTTTTGCCTATAAATATACTATTATAAACCTTATTTGCCAAAACAAAAAAAACCCTAATTTTCAAGAAGAGAAGAAAAGGAGGCAACCCTAATTCTCTCAACCTCTTCCTCCCTCAATTACTTCGATCTCTTGATGGATACCGGTGGAGTGCTTCACACTTAAGGAGCAGCTGCTAGGGATCTCCGTTCATCATTCATGGATCGCTTTTAAAGATTAGTAATCGATCCCTCGATTTATTCACGATTTGTATGCGATTATATGGGTTTATACGTTTTAATTGTAATCCACGCTTCCGTGTCTGCATAAATCCCAACAATGGTATCAGAGCATAGGTTGTATGCATCTAGATTCGTGATAAAAATTTCAGAATTTTATTATTCTGTATGAATTTTTTATCAATTTATTCGTGTTTGGGGTTATATCGATTTAATTGTGAATTAAATATGAATATGTTATAAAAATATTTTTTGATCCCATAATATGATTCTACAATTGTTGTAGATCAGTATGATATTTTTTCTGATTTTTGTGATATACAGATTATTTAATTTTGATTTATTAAAGTGTTTTTAAATTAAAAAGTAATTAATTTGTGTATATATAATTATGTAATGATTATTGTAATCATTACACGAATTTCCATGTAAAGCAAAAGAAATCAGAAAGTACTGAATTGTGCAGAGTTTTGTCAGCGGCTGCTGTGGTTTCGTTTTCTGTCAGCGGCTGCTGTGGTTTCGTTTTCTGTCAGCGGCTGTCGGGCGCGTGGCAGCGTGTGTCTGACACGCGCGACGCGCTGCAGCTCGCTGGTTGGATTTTGTTTTGGCTCGTACAGACGCGTCCGAACTCCGATTGAGACGTGTAATATACCGTTGGATTTGTTTTTTCGAGACGCGCCTGATGGGATTATTTAATATTTTTAATAAATTTATTTGTAACTCATTATATCCCTTAAAGTGTATTTAATATTTTATTTGATAATATTAAATGCATGATTAATTCGTACATTAGTAAATAATTGTGCTACATGTTATGACATGCCTAGATATACGTAATATTATGTTTATATATGTGATATATGCTTGAGTTATCATGCGATGATAGATTTAGGTGAACTTAATTGACATAAGGCGTATGTTAAGCGATCTAGGCTTAGTGGAAGTATTCCATAATTTTAATATAAATATTATGAATACAATCATGAGATTCTTGTGTTTGTGAAACACGTAATTAAATACGAATTTTCAATTTTGAGAGAAAGGATGATTCTGTCAAAAGCGGATTTCGATCTGTAAGAAAGGGGTATTAAGTGACGCCTCTTGACAATGCTCCCCCCGATCTGGGAATCATCCAATTATCGATTATTGATTTGAAATATTTAATTTAAAAGGAAGAATCTCTTTATAATATGATTATGGTTGTAACATAATATAATCCCTCATATAATAATATCAAGTAGTAAATTGACCAATGACATAACGGGATTTTGTCGGTCATAGCCTTCCAGCATAATAGAAAGTAGAGTTCTTATTTTGAGACAATGTCGTTTCGTGCTACAACCGAGGGCTTTGTTTTGAGATTAAGAGATGTTTTTCTATCACATGAGATGTGTATGATAAATTGGATTCCAATGGTCGTTACGTGCCACAGCCGTGGGCTATTGGAAGTCTAATTTAATTATACAAGATGTTGGGTTTGACTTGACTTAGAATATTGAGTAAGTCATGCTACAGCCGAGACTCAATGATTCAAGAGGCTAAAAGATTATAGGGAATAACATGAGATGTAATTGACAAGAGTTGTCTACCTATAGAACATCACATTACGTTTCGTGCCACAACCGAGGTGATGTAATGGAAAATAGGATCATTATTCTCACTAGTGTTATGAATGCTTAGTTATACATTTAGAGGGTTGTATAACATAGATTAAATAGTGGGAGCCACCAATGGATAAAGACCCGATTCATATGGTGGAGTAATAATTGAATTATTTATGTGCTTATGTTGTTATGTGTTTTCATTTTCAGATTTTATAGATATCATATCTTCTGCACTATCACTTCGTAGCATACTTGATGCTAACAAGTTGACTGGTCTCAACTTTGCTGATTGGCTTCGAAACTTGAGAATTGTTCTTAAGTCTGAGAAGATGGGATATATACTAAACTCACCATTTCCTAAAGCCCCCGATGATGATGCAACTTGTCAAGAGCATCAAGAATATCATAATTGGATAGATGAGGCAAATGTTGCCCAATGTATTATATTGGCATCTATGAACCCTGAGCTTCAGAAGCAACATGAGCACATGGATGCATACACTATCCTAGTGCATCTACAAGAGTTGTATGATGTAGAGGGGAGGACAGCTCGATATGAGATATCAAAAGAGCTATTCCGCTGTAAAATGGCAGAGGGGACATCTGTGAATGACCATGTGCTCAAAATGATCAATTTGATTGAAAGTTTGGGGCAACTTGGTTTTACCATGGATGGGGAGCTGAGCCAAGACTTGGTCTTGCAATCACTTCCAGATTTATTCTCGCAGTTTTTTGTGAACTTTCACATGAATAAGATGGATGTCAGCTTGCCTGAACTTCATAACATGTTGAAAACTGCTGAGTCGAATTTTCCTTCGAAGAAGAGTTCTGTTCTTCTTATTGGAGAAGGCTCAACTTCCAAGAAAAGGAAGAGGACCTTTCCCAAAAAAAAGAAGAAGATTGGTGAGAGTAAGCCTACTCCAGCAAAGGCTAAAGTAGACCCCAAAAGCAATGTTGTTTGATTCCACTGTAATAAGGTGGGTCACTGGAAGAGAAACTGCAAGGCTTATCTTGCAGAGTTGAAAAAGAAGAAGGCTAGTGAGACTACCCCTTCTGATTCAGGTATGTTCATGATCGAAGTTAATATGTCACTAAGTCAAATTTCTACTTGGGTATTAGATACCGCCTGTGGTTCTTATATTTGCAATTCATTGCAGGGACTAAAGGGAAGTAGGACTCTTGAAGAAGATGAGGTGATTCTACGTATGGGCAATGGAGCAAGGGTTGCCTCCATATCTTTAGGATCATTTAGTTTACATATGCCTACGGGCAAGACTATTATTTTGAATAATTGTTATTACGTTCCCTTTCCTATGTTGGAATTGGATGATTTTTTATTTATTATTAGGAATAATGAATGTTCTATTCTTAGAGATAATGTTCTTTATGGATGTGGTACTTTAAATAATGGTTTGTATGTATGCGATTTAGGAAATGATTTACTTCAGATTGAACAAACTAATAAAAGAAAATGAGATGATGAAAATCTGACCTATTTATGGCACTGTAGGCTAGGTCATATTAGTGAGAAAAGATTACGCTAATTACACCAGGATGGGTTACTTGAACCATTTGATTTTGAATCATATCCGGTATGTGAATCTTGTCTCATGGGTAAGATGGCCAAATCTCCATTTACTAGACATGGAGAGAGAGCTGCAGACGTGTTAGGCTTGGTACACACAGATGTATGTGGACCAATGTCAATACAAGCTATGGGAGGATTTTCATACTCTATTACTTTTACGGATGATAAATCCAGGTTTGGATATGTGTATTTAATGAAACACAAGTCTGAAGCTTTTAAAAAGTTCAAAGAGTACAGATATGAATCAGAGAAACAAACCAAAATGAGTATTAAAGTTCTTCGATCAGATCGAGGAGGTGAATACTTAAGTGGGGAGATTCTAAATCATCTCAAAGAAAACGGTATACTATCACAATGGACACCTCCTGCAACTCCACAATTGAACGGAGTTTCTGAAAGGAGGAACCGGACTTTGTTGGACATGGTTCGGTCCATGATGAGCTATACAGATCTTCCAGTATCCCTTTGGGGTTATGCCTTAGAAACTTCAGCATATTTACTGAACAAGGTACCTTCTAAATCTATTCCGAAAACTCCATATGAGATATGAAAAAGAAGGAAGCCAAGTCTTAAACACATTAAGATTTGGGGATGTCCATCTTTTGTCAAGAAAGTTGAACCTGAAAAGCTGGAATCAAGATCCGTAAAATGTAGGTTTGTGGGATATCCAAAAGAGACTTTAGGATATTACTTTTACACCGAACAAAGGGTGTTTATTTCCAGACACGCGGCCTTCTTGGAGAAACAGTTTATCCTTGAAGGGAACAGTGGGAGCAAGGTTGAACTTAATGAAGTTCAAGAAGCACAACCTACAACGGTTCAAGAGGAAGTACCTATTCAGAAAGTACAACCTTCTGTAGAACAGCCTGTACGTAGGTCAAATAGGGTGTCTCGTCAACCTGAGAGGTATTATGGCCTTGTCATTGAGAATGACAATGACTTGTCACTTATTGATGGAGAAGACCCTATGACCTATGATGAGGCTATGAGTTGTGATGACTCGGAGAAATGGCAAAGTGCCATAAAATCCGAAATGGACTCCATGTATGCCAACCAAGTGTGGACTCTGGTTGAGGCGCCTGAAGGTGTAAAGCCTATTAGGTGCAAGTGGGTATATAAGAGAAAGATTGGAGCAGATGGCCAGGTGGAGACCTATAAGGCTAGGCTAGTGGCAAAAGGATTTAAACAAAGACAAGGGATTGACTTTGATGAAACCTATTCGCCGGTAGCCTTACTTAAATCCATTCAGATTTTGCTTGCGATTGCGGCTTACTATGACTATGAGATCTGGAAAATGGACATGAAAACGGCCTTCCTCAATGGGAAACTTGAAGAGGATGTGTATATGACACAACCAGAAGGATTTGTTTCTAAAGGAAATGAACATCTATTTTATAAGCTGAATCGATCCATATATGGACTGAGGCAAGCTTTTCGCACATGGAACGCCCGTTTTGATGAGACAATCAAAGATTTTGATTTCATCAAAAATATGGATGAACCATGCATCTACAAGAAGGTTAGTGGGAGCGCGGTAACATTCGTAATACTGTATGTGGACGACATACTTCTCATTGGGAATGATATACCGATGCTTAAATCAGTCAAAGTGTGGCTATCTAAGAACTTCACGATGAAGGACTTGGGAGAGGCATCTTATATTCTTGGAATAAAGATCTGTAGAGATAGATCAAAGAGAATGTTAGGCTTGACCCAAAGTACATAATCGAAAAAGTGCTAAAGATATATAGCATGGAAAACTCCAAGAGAGGACTCATTCCCATGAGCCATGGAGTTTCTCTTTCCAAGAATATGTGTCTCCAAAGACATCTGAGGAGAGAGAGCGTATGAGTAGGATTCCTTATGCTTCTGCAATAGGATCTATCATGTACGCGATGTTATGTACTCGGCCTGATGTTGCTCACTCACTTAGTGTGACAAGCAGATTTCAGTCCGATCCAGGTGAAGAACACTGGAAAGCGGTGAAAAACATCATGAAGTACTTGAGAAGGACTAAGGAAATTTTTCTTGTTTATGGTGGTTCTGAGTTGAAAATAGAGGGGTATACAGACTCTAGTTTTCAGTCAGAAATAGATGATAGTAAATCCATGTCAGGGTATGTGTTTACCCTAAATGGTGGGGCAGTAAGTTAGAAGAGTTCCAAACAGTCAACGACGGCTGACTCCACAGCGGAAGCAGAGTATATAGCTGCAAGTGAAGCTGCAAAAGAAGCTGTTTGGATAAAGAAATTTGTTTCTGAGTTGGGAGTTGTTCCAAGCATAGAAGAGCCAATAGTGTTGTATTGTGACAATAATGCGGCAATAGCACAAGCTAAGGAACCAAGATCTCATAAGAATTCCAAGCATGTCATGCGGTGCTTTCATCTAATTAGAGAGATTGTTGAAAGAGGAGATGTCAAAGTCAAGAGAGTTGACACACATAACAACATAGCAGACCCTTTAACAAAGCCACTTTCTCAAAGTCACTTTGATCGTCATAAAGACAAGATGGGTATTAGATACCAGAGTGATTGGCTTTAGTACAAGTGGGAGATTGAAAGAAATGTGTCCTAAGTCCAATCGTGTATGATGATTTAGGAATAACTTTCATGTAATTTGTTTGATTTCAATTATATTAATAAAAGACTTGTTTTGTTTTTATTACGGGCTTTATCTATTTAAGTATTTAAATAAGATATACCATAGTTTAGAGTAAATTTTTTTATGGATTATGATGAGATCATAATAATGAGACCTAAAAGATGATAACTCTGAACTTAAATAGTTCCTGGTCGTAGGATTACTAATCGGTAATTAGTAATCCGCAAAGATCAGTACATATTATGTTTGCTTTATTATGAAGGATGTCTGTTCTCATAGACATTTGTGTGGTGACACTATAGCTAGTATGTAGGTGCTTATTATAGAATAAGTTCACTGAACATGACTCGCACAGCTGAACAACTGATGGAGTTCACTCACGTATCAGCAGTTGTTTACATAGTGATAGTTGTACAAGTGTACTTAGACTTGAGGTCATCATAGTGATCTTGTGTACACCGAACTATACTTTGGTTTAGTTCTTAGTCTCCAGGGACAATTATAAGGGCTCTTCTGGTGTAGGAATTTGTACACGAAGATAGTGAATGATCAATAACGGATCTACCCCTTCCAGTGAAGGAAGAGAATGTTCTATGATGATCCACTTATGCTAGTTCAGGAATCTCTGGCCAGAGTGAATGGAATTAGAAAGGAGTTTCTAGTTCACATTAATTAGAACTAAGCATAGTGAATGGGAAAGCATATGATTAAATTAGATAGGCTTGACACGAGTTTCATGCCTTGTATTTAATCGGGACATTAATGATATAATTTTTATAAATAATTTTAATTATAAACTATATTAATTTTTTGGTCAAAGTTGGGTCAGTTTGAACGCAAAATATCAAACAAGATAGATATTTTTTGTGAATAAAAATTTTAGTTGTATATTTGTATTCACAAAAAAAGTGTAAGAGATATTAATTTTAGCTATACAATCAAAGCACCTAAACTTGTGGAAAAAAAGCACTGAATGTCACTATTTGGGGAAGAATGACCCTCAATGTCACTCCCTAAAATATGGCCCAAAATATCACTCCAAAACAGAGGACCGAGTTTCGTTTTTGTTATTGATAAAAAACGTAAATGCACTTTCCGTTTCTCTTTCTTTTCTCATTTTTAACATCTAAAACGTGGCTTCAATTCACGTTTTTTCCGGTCAAAACATAGTTTCATGTTTTGTTTTCAAGTTGAACTAGAGATGCACAAAAGGCCCACCGGGCCGGGCTTTGACTGGGCTTTAAAAAGCTCGAGCTTTGACCGGGCCGGGCTTTTCGGGCTTTGACTTTGACCGGGCCAGGCCGGGCCGGGCTTTCCGGAAATGTCAGAGCCCGTTTGGGCCCTTAAGGCGGGCCTAACCGGGCTTTTTTTCGAGCCGGATCGGATCGGGCCGGGCTTTTTTCTAATTTAAATCGGATCGAGTATTATTAGAGATTCCGAAGAATACATGTGTTAGCAACTAGATCATCGTAAAAATGTATTAGTTTACATGGAATATTTTATAAAAACATTACTTCGTTGAAAACATTTAAGTTCGGCAAAAAATAAATATGTTTGTAGAATAATATGTTTTATCATTGTTATGATAACAATGACAACAATGATATCATTGTTACGATAACAATGATATCCAAATATTCATAACAATGATATCCAAATATATATAGTGTACTTATTATATCTTCTTTCATTATTTATGCAACGAAGTATATAAATAATATTATTAATCACAAATATGTAAATATATATGTGTTTAAAGTATTATTTATATTTATAGTAAATGTGAATTTATAAATATATAAGAAAATATATTAGAATAATCATGTTATAACCAGGCTTTTTCGGGGTTTTAATCGGGTCGGGCCGGGCCGAAGCCCGGGCTTTTAACCGGGCCGGGCCGGGCTTTGCCTAAAAATATAGGGCCCGTCGAGGCCCGAAGCCCGGGCCGGGCTTGACCGGGTTTTGACCGGATCGGGTCGGGCCAAATTTTCGGGTCCGGGCTTTTTGTACATCTCTAAGTTGAACGCTATCTGTATATGCATTTTCAATATTTTTTTTGTTTTTTTATTTATTTATTAGCCAAAATACTAGATAATGCTATGTTTTCAAGTTTAAAATTTTATTTTAAGTGATATTTTATTCGCATTTTATTCGTATCTATAAATATTTTAATACATTTAAAACCCAAATTCAGAGTTAGTAAACCGCAAAATTGAAAATTGGTGAACCTAAAAATATTAAAAAAAATGGGCCCTAATTTAATAATTTTTAACATTTTAGGGTTCGCCAATCTCTTTTTGGGTTTTAGAAATATTAAAAAATAAATTAATAAAATGTACCCAATTTAGGGTTTTAAATATAGGGTCAGGGCCCTAATTTAATCCAGGGTTTCGGGACCCTACGAACCAAATTCTAATTATTAATCGCTTTTAATATTTAAGGTTCCCTAATGCTCAATTTGGGTTTTTAAAAATATTAAAATATTTATATATGAATAAAATACGAACAAAACACCACTTACAATAACGTGTTAAACTTGAAAACATTGCATTATCGAGTTTTTTGGCAAAAAAAAATAAAAATATTGCAAACGGTATTCCATTTTACGTTTTTCTTAGCAAACCAAACATAAGACTCCGTTTTGGCATTAAAAAGAAAAAGAAAAACACAATCTCAAGTAACGTTTTCAGACCTTCAAAACATTAGTTGAGATTGTGTTTTTCACTTTTTTAAAAAAAAGGGGGAAACGCTATATATTTATTTTTAAATTTAAAAAACTCAAGACGAGTCTTCGTTTTGAATTAATATTTGAAGTCATTTTTTTATAAAGTGATATTGAGAATCATACTCCCTAATTTGTGACATTTGGGGCCAACTCCAAACAAGAATGCCAAAAATCAATCGTCCAAGTATTAAAAAAAGAGTTTGTCTAGTGTATACATCGGCACACTCTAAACACTAAATTTCATACACTTTTGATGATTTGGTTTATTGTGATTTGTGAGGATTTTTGTGTATACAGGGGTCCATCACTATTAATAAAAATGAACCAATCAAAATTTGGCACCTAAATTATTAAACGTATGGCCTTGGGAACACACTAGAAAATCCGTTAAAAACATAAGAATTAGGAATACAAGAAGGAAAGAGCATTAAACACAATGTGCAATTTGAAAATTCGCCAATCACATTTATTCTTGCATAGGCCTCCAACCTCCCGTAAAGCAAGGACCAAAAGACCATTGGCTGGTAATACAAGTAGCTTATTTAGTTAAACTTGTCTTGCTTGACTAGGCAATTGGCACTCGAAAAACAGACAAGAAAAACCAGAACAACAAACATGAACAAAAGGAATAGGTACACAAGGCTCTCCACTAGGAATGCAGTTTTCACCCCCATCAGCTACATTTCTTACCTTTGGCCCTAGAAAGGATCTTGGCATCCATGATTTCCCATCAGAGCCACGGACGACGAGTTCATCACGGACGATGTTGTCTAATGGAGCAGTCTCAGTGAGGCTGGTTTCATCAGTTGATGTCGTGCCGGAGATCAGAACCACCATTATGGATACCCATAAAAACTTCTTCATCTGCATTCTTTTCCTATCAAATGTTATGCTTTATATTTCAAAATTCGCTCTTCGCAAATCCTTTTATAGCAAAAACAAGTAACATTATTAATATTGGCTTAATTAATGACATTTTTAAAATTAATTAATTGTGTGGTTGTGTACCGGAGATGAGAATTTCTTATCTTAGCTTATCCTCTGTGATAAGATATCCCGGTATGTGATTTTGATTGGCCGGTAAGATTACGCCCTGTCGACTAACTACTGTTTATTGTTCTCATGAATGTTAACAAGAAATGACAAGAAAGGATCTTATCGTTTAATGGAACAGTATCAGTAAGGCTGGTTTCATCAGTTGAAGCCATTGATGTTGTACTGGAGATCCAAAACCACTGGATACCCAGAAAAACATCTTCATCTGCGTTTTTTTTCAATAAAATGTTACTCCTTCCGTCTCACTCATTTTTTTAGAATTTTTTTCTCTTGCTTGACACACATTTTAAGGCTACTATAGAGTATAGTTTCATAATTTATTTTGTATAAAAATTTGAAGAAATGCTCCATAACTTGCTACTAGCTGAAGAAATGAATATTAACAAGAAATACTGAAGAAGAGACTTGAAATATTTGCTCACATAACAGTGTTTTCCGAAGATCATCAGTAGCAGCAATCACCTACGCACCAGTCACCGCTAAGTCTAAGTAAATCGCCAGCAAAAATTCCTAGCTCGCAAAACAAAAAATCACAGTTCTCCACCAATAACCAAGAAGAAAAATCAAGCCCGAAATCTTTAGACAGATTACAAAAAGTATCTTAGTTCAAAATTCGGAGCACATAAATATTAAAGAAAAACACACTCTCCAAATTTATGGAGTTTATTTATTTATCTAATATTCATTTATCGATGTAAATATGCAGTGAAAGAGTCTAACCTACAACAGCAGTGTCATGAGCCTCACTAACGGTGCAACCAGCATAACGAACGAGTCTAGAGCTAGAACTCACCGATCCACTGACTCGTGTGAAATAATATTGTGTAGGTATTAGCAACAAGTACCAAGTAATAGCAATGTTATAAATGCATCCATACCAAAGTTTGAAAAAGTTGTAGCAAAGAAGAACTGAAGTCCTGAAATGCATGTACTAACAGATGTTACAAAATTTCATAAAGTTATGTCAAATGGTTCCCCTTGAACAACTCTTAGCCTTCTTCACCATACTTTCTAAAGCATCTTTGCGCCTCTCAGCTGGGAAACCGAAGAGTAGCCTCACCATCTTCTCGTTATCAGCGAGCCAGAAATAGGCTTCATCAAGAAAAGGCTGATCCAGCTTCATTTGAAGTAATTCAGTGTAAATTTCTGATGGTGAGTAAGTACGCTGCTGTGAACTTGAAATTGCATTTGCCATTGTTTCAGTTGCTCTGGTAAAAGCATTAATCATCTGCCTATTACTTTCATTGATCATATTTGCAAATTTTTCAATGGCTGAAATGAAAGGATGTTCTTCAGTATTGGCATCCGCATCTGAAACTCTTGCCTTCATTTCTTCTGAAGCAGCTCCGCTGTGGAATTGTGCTTCGCCTTTTGGTATGGGACTATCCTCTTCATAAGCGTCCAAATCAACCAAGTTCTCTGATGAAATGAAGTTCTGATATAACAAGTTGTCATTTTCATCTACAATCACCTCGTTTTCATTCAGTTCAGCAGATTGTTTTCTCTTTTTCTTGGCATTTCCTACACCTTCAACAGTTGTTCTATCATTTGCAAACAGCTCTTTCAAGGCATCATAGTTGTGCATTGGTTTGGTCATCCATCTGGCAGCAGTCGGTTTTGACTATTGGGAAGAAGGTCGGTATTAATACTTATATAATACTATCGAGATATTTATAAATTGGTCATCCAATAAGCAGAAACAGGTTTATGATTGACAAAGAAATATACAAAACAGAATTTTACCCTAAAATATCAGGTCTGTTCTCAACTTCTCATTCATTTTACTACTGACATACAAAAAATAAATATAAATTACCTCTACAAAGGTTTTCCAGACTTCCTCTTCTGCGGTCCACAACTTCGTTGCAGGATTCCAAGTAAATCCCAACGAACTCTTATTGTGGAAAAGATCATAGCATTCACGAAAATTCTCCTTCAAGGTTCTCAGTCTGTTCTTTAAATGTTCCTTCTTTAAATTAGGAATTTCAAGCTTTCCTTTCAAAAAGTCAAGCATGTTCATGTATGAAGCACTTGTAAAAGTACCATCACATCTATTACCATGTTTTTCTTCATACAACATTGCCTCAATGAAGAGCGCATCCATAGAAGGCGTCCATTGTAAATTTTCCTTTCCTCTTACTGCTTTCGGCTTCTTGCTCATTATCTATCTTATAAATAGACATAAATGAAATCAGAAAATAGCACATTACATAAAGTACATCGATAAAGCTAATATGTAGTTCACAAATATAATAGCAAGTGTAAACTTCATAAAATAATTTTACTTATACTGCAAACTAAACATAGGTCGATTGGTCGATGTATTTGTAGGAATATTTGAGATACATCAGATGTCCAAGAAACTTATATGCACATAATGACATAAAACATATAATTGTTTCATGAAAGAAGACGATTGATTGCATAAAAAGCTGGGACGGAATTAGTAGTACAACATTCCGACACTTACTGGAAAATCCTCTAGCTAGATTTTTCCCCAAAACAAACATATCAGACTCACTGGATACAGTTAAAGACTTGCAATGTGATAGGAAAATATATTCTTTTCGTTTTTGATTTGATAAGTTACCATCATCATGCCTTCACCACACTTTCCAACAGTAATCTTTCTGGATAAATTATCTCTAAATTTGTATGAACTGGATACAGGAATGAAGAAAAATCAAAACAAACTCAACCGAACAGAACGTCACTTGAGAAATTAATAATCAATGTAAATCACTACGAAACATGTCTAAAATCATTCTACAAAATCAGTAAATTAAATTCGTTGGCAAGAGAGTAAGATGAGCAATTTCACTTATATCAGCATTATTCACCTACTCATCTACAAAATCCTAAAAATATCCCGCGCGAAGTAAAGTTATGCTCATCATACAAAAGCAGGGGCGGAATCAGGGGTGCTAACATAAACTCGAGTCCGGTTGATCTTCAAAATTAAGTACATATTTTTTAACCACAACTGGATTTTCATTATTTAGTTAAAAAAATTACACCCGAATTCGTTAAAATCATGGTTCCGCCACTGTACGTACTATTTGCACCAAACATGCACTCATTTAAGGTACGTACTAAAAATTCAAAAAGAAGAGACAAAGGATAGTAAAATACCGAGGAGTGATTAGAAGATTAAAACGGCAGGGCTAGAAGTATTAAACGGCGTTTCAGGCTGCCATTTAACAGCACGCGTAAACTAAACCGCAGCTGCAAAAAATTACCCCCTTTTTTCACAAGAGGGGATATTGGAGGATCTTTTGTTCTTTTTATTTTTTATTATCCTGGTCTCTCTCTCGTAATTAGAAAAGTTGTAAAACATTTTAAAAAGTAGTATATAAAATTCGCTTCCTTTTTGTAAATTTTAAAGTATTAGTATAAATACGATAAATGTATATTTAGGAAAGAAATTGTAAAAAAATAAAACAGGAAAAGAAAAATTAGGATTTAAGATTAGAATCCTTCTCACGTGGATATTGTCAAGAATCTGCTCTGAAAAATTCAGTTATCCAACAATTTCGGTCAAATTCTATACATATTATACATATGCATCAACGAAATCAAAAAATGGACTCGATTTAAGGTTTTCGGTCAAAACTCAAAAATTTCGGCAAACACTACAGTTTGACCATCAAAAAATTGAAATTATACCAATCGTAAAATTTGAATTTAAAAATAAGCGGAGATTGATTTGAACTTCAATTTGGTTAGTAGAAATTGTGATTTGGAACTTACTAACGCCTTCAACCGAACCTTCGATCCTCTTCAATTTAATTTCCCTAAAAATAATTTTTTTTAATTAGGATCAAAATAGATTATTCTATTTTGTTTTTCAGAGAATATACTACTTTATATAGGAAAAATATTCTTATGCAATTCCTCGACGGGAAATGCAAGGTACATTGTTCTAAAAACTGGACTTCAAATTTTATCTCATAAAGTGTTTTGCTTTGCAAGGATTATCAGTAGCAGCCCTTACATTTCTAGCCCGGATGGTCGAGCGGGCCGGACTGAATTTCCGGCAGTCCGATTTATGAATCAGCTAACTCGTGAACGGTCCATGAATCTGGACGTGCCGGGCCGATTTGACGGAATATGAACCGTGACCGGCTCGTGAATTAGGCAACCCAGGCGGTACGGCGAATTCTGGCGGTTAAAAGCGGGCCACGAATATGCGAAGTAACGAATAATGAGTCTAGCAAATTTGGCGAATAACCAGTTAACCAATTTGGTGACTTTTTGTTTTTTTCTTGAATTTTTTATGTTTTGTTTTTTACTTTGTAGTTTGTACAACTACAGACTTTGCATTTCTGTTTCAATTTTACTTTTTTTTTTATGTTTTATTTTACCTTTTTTATATTAAAAAAGTTTTTCTATTTTTAACACATTTTAACATTTCAACCTTTTTAACAATTTACTCGTATATTTGATAAATTAATCAAAACAAACAAATTTTATTTTTACTCGTATTTTAAATAATATGAGTACATAAATTTTAAATCCACATACCGTGAGTGAACCAGAATGTTAATGAAAATGATCTATAAATTTAAAATTAAAAATAATATAAACAGCTTATTATTACTCATTTATGTACACCCTCAACTACAAATCTCATTTTCCCATTATACCCTCAACCCCCCGCACATTCTCAGCCGACAACGAATAACCGCGGGCCGGTTAACTGTAAATAAGCGGTTAAAATTATGTTTGTTCGTCGGCGAATTAACCGGTTCCGGGCCGGTTCTCGTTTCAGAAAATGTTATTCGTATTCGGTTCGTTATACTTGACGGTTTGTGCCGAATAATTAACCGTCCGTTGACGCGCCGAATTAGGCAAATTTTAACCATCCGATTTGCAAACGGGCTCAGCCAAACCGCTCATTTGACCAACTCTACTCATCAAAACATGTTATAATAAAAAGAAAAAAAAAACAAGCTCGTCGAGAAATTCAAACTAACTCCACTCTACAAAACTTATAAAAATGTCTGATATTTTGAAGAATGACACTACCATAGCTTTGTCATATCATCACGATTCAACATCTACAATTGCATATTTAAGAGACTCCGGATCAATTTTGGAGAATAAAATAACATCAATTTAACTCGGACATCAAAATATCGTTACCACACCATTAATTTGTTAGAAATAAGGTATTAAAATTATGTCTACAACTATATGCCCTAAAACTATTCAATCAATACTACAACATCACAAATGACCTTAACAACAATTTCAAACACCATTTTCAAATCATTCTTTTTCAATTTAATTAAACTTATGTGTCGTACAAACGAGTTTCTGATCAAACAAATCGCGAGATAAACAATAATCGAACTCGAGAGACGATAGAGGATAAACACTTCAATAATTCTTATTTGTAATGTCAAAAAATGACCCAAAAACATTTAAACAAACACATTTCCACCTAAATTTCTTCTTAAATCAAGTCTCATTTTCTCTTCTTGTAAACAGGATCCTCATCTTCATCATCATCATCATCCAAACAATCCTCACCGTCCATTTCATCAAACTCATCATCCTCTTCACTCTCAAACTCATCGCTATCATCTTCAACATCTTCCTCATTAAACTCATCATCAATCTTCACCGCTCGTCCCCGCGCCATCACCGCCGCCATTTCTCCCCTCATCTGATTCCTAAACACATCTACGACGTCGTTTTTGAGAGATGAATTAGGGTTTAGAGACTCGAAACGACGTAGCTTCAATTGAGATTCGGATAAAGTTTGAGTTGAATTAACGGTGGCGATTGGATTGAGATGAAGCTTAATTAAGCTTCTGATCGGAATGTTTTTGAATAATTTGAAAGATTTTGAGATCGCCATTGGAGTTGTCATTTTGAGAGCTCGAGGTTCAATTGAGGCGTGTGGGTTGTAGTTGTATATATAGTGTGTGTACAAGAGAAGGGGTTTAGGGTTTTAGAGTGAGGTTTTAGAGTGAGCCCACCTTTGTTTAATAATCACCGGCCATAAATACAAGTTCTTTCGATTTTCTTTTATGCCTACTTAAGATGTGTAAAAGTCATAATTCTGTATTTTTTTCTAATTTTTTTAATATGTATACTTTTATTCAAAAATAAATTTTGAAAAATAATTTATGAAGTTATTATTTTTATTCCATCTTGAAATACACGTAAAAGTAAAATGGGCTTGTATTTTGAAACGGAGGGGGTATATTATTATTATTAGGAAAAGTTTATTTCCAATAGGGGCGGAAAAATAAAGAGGGGCACTAATGCACATATTTTTTGTATTTTGGTATTTTTACATATTTTTGCTTAGTAGATTTAAAAAGTACTCTGATAATATTGAATAATTTTAAAGTTTTTAAATTGACGTTTTATAGTCTAATTTATTATAAATTAATTAATAATAGTATACTTCATGCTTTCATATAAATTTTAATCAATAAAATTATCTCAAATTGTCAAAATCATCAGTGTCACATTATTTATTATCAAATTTTGATACTCAATTTGGTATATATAGCATAACCTCTTTAATATTATTGCTCAATTTTAAATTAGTTGTCACCAGAATGAATATGTATATTTTAAAGTAAATCTGACTTATATATTTATTGGGATTATTTATCAAAAGTCCAAACTAGTTGGGTCCAAATATATGAAGTGAGCAAAAATTACTCAACTTGGTCACTAATTTGAGAATTATTATCAACAAAATCATTTCTGAATTATTGAATAAATACAAAATTTTGAAGTTTCAGTGACCAAGTTGGTGACTAATTTGAGTCACTTTTGCAGTCTCACCCAGAGCCCAAACGAAAAACCGAGCCGAATTATATCCAAATTGAGGTGAATTTAATTTTTTTTAAATGAGTCGAGCCGAGTTTAATGACCGAGCCGAGATTAATGTTCACGATCAGCTCATTCTGAACACGAGTTTATTTACGAACAACCGAACTGAGCCGAGATTTTCACCCTATCAGAGTAGGATAATTAACCCTATTTCATTAATATAATTTTATATAAAAAAATCATGTATGAATTATACCATTTTTTGTTTATTTAATCATTAAAATAGTTACTTTGTGATTGAGAAATTATGAGAGTACCCTTATTCTCAAAGTTTTTTTTATTGGGCAAATCGTACTTTTGCAAAAATAAAATAAATAAAATCTTATTTTTGCAAAAAAAACTGTATTTTTATAATAATAAATATAAATCTGTTATATAATAAAATAATATAAGAAATTAGAAGAGAGAAATAAAAATAATATAGAGACTTATCTTATTATTTCTCATATCTCAAACAATGTAGATGCACCTCTTTATATAGGACAATTGACATAAGTTACAGGTTCATGAAAAGCCAAAGGTTAGTAAGTGTAAAGGTGGGAGAGGTAAAAAGTTTAGTTAGTTGAAAGGATAATAGGTATTTAAGAAGTCATCCATATAATAGTTATCCATAACACTCCCCCTTTGGATGACTTATATCAACATCATGCCTCGTTAAAACCTTACTAAGAAAAATCCAGTGGGAAAAATACTCTAGTGAAGGAAAAAAAAGTACATGAGTTGTACAAAAACATATCATTTATATTTCCCCCTCATCACAGTATGATTGCAAATATCTCAAAATCTGCACATCCCGATCATGTGTAGTGATTTCTCGAAAGGAGTGGTAGGAAATGACTTTACGAAGAAATCTGTTGGATTACTTTAATCATTCCTTGTACGTGATGTTGCCTCATTAAAAGTAATTGCCTGCAACAATTAAATTCATAGCAAAAGAAAATCTTCACTGTATTTTATTCAACTTTTGATCCCCTATTTCTTTCCGCCTGCAAAATTAGCTTTATATTTTATAGAATAGGTTAATGGAGATTGAATAAAATTATCATTTTGTAATTTCAAGATTAACACGCCCTTAGAGCGAGCGATCCCTTAACAATGAACACTAACCGGAAACGGAGTCTTGCTTTAAATAATAAATTTATAATTATGTCAAAACATGTATAATAAAACATGTTTTAGTTTACTTAGATACGGTACTTCAGGACCGAGAAATTTTTTCAAGTGTTCACAAAAGTTAGTGTACTATCGTGTATTTATAATCCTTCTAGGATCCACATATAACAATATATCATTCTTTCAAGAGTAATTCTTCTTTCAATATATACACCAAGAAACACTTTAACACATAATATAGCATGGAGTATTTTGATTATGAGGTGCAACTCAATTCAATGTCAACTAGAAACACATTCTAGTTTCCATCTGCTCTGACCAGAGACTTTAAGAGTTGTCCTTATAATTCGATATACATTGTATTTTATGAAATAATTTTATATCAGACTGCTGGTCCAAATCCCCTTTTCATTTGAGGAGGGTATGTTCTTGAGAATTTGTTGTACAACTTCCGACAGTTAAGATCCTTCTGGGATAATCATTATCAAGTGGATCATATATAGAACTTAAATTAAATCACTCACATACGGTGAGATTGTTTAACAATCAAATAATTGTACCACCACAAGATACTATTTCTCTTCATAACCTATACATGGTCATCTACAATTATCTGAACTTTACATTCATAAATTTTGAAATTTCATTATGTTTCACACAAATAACCATCTATATTTTACTGACTTGACACTTTTAGGTGTGTGAACAGCGGTTCCAAAAAGAAAATTTCTCTATTTTTAAGAGAAAATGATTTATAGGGCACACTATTTGCACAACTTCAGGTGTGGAAGGACTACCAGTCCAAATAAATATTCTTTATAATTGCCTCAATTATACCCTTTATTCTTTGACCAATTTTGTCATTATTTTCTAACAGATTATGCTTAATGATCCTCATTATTCCCAATAACCTCAAGTTCTATAATATTATCGATGTCGATTCGATTAATGGTTCGACTTTATTCTGGACAAGACATAATATATCGAGATCTCAATATTTTTTATTTATTTTACTTTCTCTAATTTGTCATGTCTATAATATCTTCATGAGATCCTTCAAAAGTTATTGATTTCTCAATCTAGCCATCATCAATTATTGCTCCTTTTCACTTTTTTTTCTTGTATAAGATATGGAACCAACTTGCCTATCACGCTTCAGGCATTCTTTAGACATAGTAGTTTCTTGAGATTGTTATTCTATGACATTAATATTATTGAAGCATTTGTAGCTGGTGTACGTAACACAGTCACTATTTCCGATCATCAAATAAATGAATTATCTTATGAACTTCTGGTTCATATTAACATCTTTTTTTAGGATCAAGATGAGACAAAAAATATTCACCAACTATTTATTTTCTCCCCTGATTTCAATTAAGTCATAAAAAAATACACTGATGATTCCAATGCACTCATATGTAATATATATCCAATGGGGAAATCGATCTTAACATCATGGTGGCATATCTATGATTACCAAATAATTTATTTATAACGGGGAGAAAATATGGAAACTTGTTTATATGATGCGAATTAATATATAATTGATATAAAATACTCAACAATTTTTAAGGACAAGATAATACTCATTGTGAGATTCACCAGCATTATATAATCATATATTCTAAATAATGAATTTCGCATACTTCAGGCTGTGATTTAATAAAATTTGGTATATAATTATAATTTTCATATTATATCTCATTGTACTATAGTGGGAGATTTTTTTATCTCATTTTATATATTCATTAATTCATTCTCAAAGATGATAAATCGTAACTATATCTTTGCTGACGATCAATTATGCCTTACAAACAAATAACATATTTATCACTGAGAAGAAGTTCATATAAATTTCAATTATTATTCGCATATTTATTAAATTGATGTCTTGGCTGGTAATGTCCAGCTATAAAGTTATCAGTAAACTTTTGGTTTACTTCAAAATCAATTTCAGTAATTTTATAAAAAATATTCTTCAATTGTTTAGGAGAGTACAATTACATCAATAATATACATACCCTTTTGGGTAAAATGTATTTAATGAATAATATGATAAAATGTACATGCTATTCATGAGTCTTAAACATGCTCTTCAAGAGCCTTATATTTAGAAAAATATATAATGAGACATTCTATAAATACTCTCCCCTTGAATGACTCATATTAGATATTAGGTATTGATATGAGTCATCTTTATCTCATTTAAGAGAATTTTTTAAGAGAATTTTTTTATTCACATGGTAATAATACGATCAAAAGTGTTTGTAATATCATGACCATTGCGACGGATATGATCAATATCCTTTGATTTTTTAATTTTGTCATATTTACTCTAAGGAATGGAAGGGTGTCATTTGTTGCAATACATAATCTTTCTATCAATAATTCAAAAATAAATCACAATATCAACTTTAGATTGTAACAAACCAATTTCATAACACTTTATCTGCAGGATACTATTCAACATATATTTATTCAACAAAATTATATTATATCCAAATATCACATTATTCTTTATATAGATCCATCCTCTAGGGAGATTATATCATTTAGGATAAAATCATAATTTGGATATTATACTAATATATCATTCTTTTGGAATATAAACAAGTGTTTAAACATATCAAAAATGTGTGATAAAAAATAAAAGAATTTATTATATAGAAACAACTTCTGGTTGTTATTAGGGGCACTATAAGTTGGGTCGACAAATAGTACGAGATAAGTACTTACGGGCTTATAAATCAGAAGTAGCTTCTAAGTGGGAAGACAAACATTTGTCTTCCCACTTAGAAGCTACTTCTGATTTATAAGCCCGTAAGTACTTATCTCGTACTATTTGTCGACCCAACTTATAGTGCCAGTTTGGGAAATCTGAAAATAAGTAACTTACGACTTAAAATGAATAAGTGAATTATAAGTGATAAGTAAAAAAATACTTATAAGTTAAATAAGTGTTTGGATAATTTTACTTATAAGTCAAAATAAAAAAAATATTAAATGAGCTAAAATAAATAATTATTAAATATAATTATCTAAATTCTTGAATTTTAAGTTAGATTAACATTTAAAAATATATATTTTAAAACTGAGGTTAACAAATCAGCCAAAAATCAAAATAAGTTGAGAAAAAGTACGTCGTTACTAACATTTAACTTATCAGCTTATAAGTTGTAAATTCAACTTATAAGTTGGATCTACAAACACTCGTCGATAAGTTGTTCCGGTCTTATAAGCCATAAATGACTTATAAGTGCGCTGCCAAACAGACCCATAATTTTAATTTACAACTTATAAGCTGATAAATTGAATGTTAGTAACGACGTACTTTTTCTCAACTTATTTTGATTTTTCACTTTTTAATTAATTTTAGTTTTTAAATATATGGTTTTGAATGTTAAGTTAATATAAAAGTCGTGAATCAAGATAATCATATTTAAAAATTATTTATTTTAATTCATTTAAGTTAAAAAAAATTGACTTATAAGTAAAATTAACCAAACACTTACATAACTTATAGGTATTCATATACTTATCACTTTTAAGTCACTTATTAATTTTAAGTCATAAGTTACTTATTTTAAAATTTCCCAAACAGACACTATTATGATTTGAAAGACAAGGCTTATGCGCACACATTATGTCACTTGTATTAAGTTGTCTTGCTATATACAGTTTTGACTATCTCAAAATTTAGGGTATCCTTAAAATAAAAAGATTAAATATGGGAATGTAAGGACCCGTGCAACATATATTAATATGAGATACAAAGACTAGAGATAAGGTCATACAAATTTACATAGATTAGAATGATATGAAAATTCGTCTTTCTCATAGAAAAATTAGCTAAGTCATTAACTAAGCTTACTACCAATATAAACTCATATGAATAGATAATGACTTGAGAAAAATCTATTTTTAGAATAGAAAGGGGCACATGACTCATGGCCTTTTAAAGATTAGGGTAATTTACTATCTATTAATCATGTATAACTTTTGGCTTAGAGAGTCACTAATAACTTGTGATTTTTGGATTCATTTTGAATAAACTGATCACTTATACATAATTAAATTTGACTTATATTCTCTTTGTCAAAATAAAATAATGTAGTGTGCAAGAAAGAGAACGCAAGTGAGAATCATCACATATTAAATGAATTCTACATATATTTGAGAGTGATATAATATATAAATCTATAGTTATCCACATAAGGTAATCATCAAAATTATATATAAAACATGATCGCTCTAAATATATTATGACAGAAAAAAAACATGATTTTCATTAGTAAAAACAATTATCTTCACAAATATTCAGATTCGAAGAGAGACGAAAACAAATATTCAAAATGTTTCAACCAATTCCAAAAGGGTTCAAAACAGTTTATTGAAATACAATAGAATTATTCATATCCAAAAGAGTCCAGAACAATTTACGCAAGTACTATGTGGATATATATCATAATCCTCTTTGATACTCTTTTATTGACAATACATGGAGATCACATACACGCATGAAAATGTGAACTCAAAAAGTATTATTATGTGATGTTTGTAAAATGCTAGCATTTTATGGGCTAGTTATGCGAACTTGAGTATGTCTATGGTACATTGAATTCAATGAATGCAATCTACTGTATATATAGCGTCTAGCATGTTGTACCTATTTTCACCTTTATAATTTATCTCACCCTAATCCAAAAAATAAAATATAGTTTCCTAGTATAATACAGAAAGGAAGGTGGGAACTATTAAAGCAATTAAGGATGAAACATATTGATCCAATATCCCAAATCGAATATCGTACAAAATGGCTAATTGTAATAAAGTCAAATCTGATCAGTTTCAAATAAATACCAATATACACTATGAAGATGATTTTATCTGAAAAAATATAAAACACGAAAAATGTAGACAAGTCCAGGATCTTTACAGAATGGTAAGATTCGTTGAAAACGAACAAGTAACGAATTCAGAAAACAAATATTTGTGGACTGTAGAATCAGAATCAACTCCTGATTATGATAGTATTTTGATATTTAAGACATCGAAATCACATTATATGGTTATGGAATGTAAAGACAAAAGGTAGATATCGAAAAAAGATTTTCAGAATGGAATGAATCATAATATTTGAACAAATATTCAATTTATTATGAAATTATAAGTTACTACATATCACCCTGAATCATACAATCAGATTAGACAAAATGCAAATTTTGACATACTTATAAGCAGATTTTAGAAAAACGCAAAAAAAGATTGTAATAATATAAAAAAACCTTTACAACGAGTATAAACTCAATAAATTCTGATGAATAATGAATCAGATACAAAATATATAAAAATCAGGCACATAATAAGTACATAAAAATCATCCTATTACAAGCGAAGCAAATTAAACTAAAAATAGTGTACTTACATGATGGACAAACTGAAATAATTAAAGTTTCGTATAATCCTTCTTCTTCTTAGATTTCCAACACCTATTTATACTATCATGTTGATAACGTGTTATATAATAAAATAATATAAGAGACTAGAAGAGAGAAATGAAAGAAATATAGAGACTTATCTTATTATTTCTAAACAATGTACATCACCTCTTTATATAGGACAATTGACATAAGTTACAGGTGCATGAAAAACCAAATGTTGGTAAGTATAAAAGGGGGAGAAGTAAAGAGTTTAGGTAGTCAAAAGTTAATAGCTATACAAGAAGTAATCTATATAATAGTTATCCATAACAAATTCTTAATTTTCACAACACCTTTACAAATTTAAGAGATTTTGAAAAAGTTATCAAAAACTCCCTTAAAATCAGAGAAATCTTATAAAAATCACTTTTAATAGAAGAAAGATAGAAAAGTAGAAAAAAAAATCAGATAGCAAACACCTAAACGAACATAAGAATGCAAATTCACGTCAATATATGTCTCGCGTCTCGGAGGCAAATTCACATCTAACTTCCACCAACAGAGAATTCAGCAAATACCAAAAAAATAAGAACGAACTGCAACCACAATAGCTACCTCAACAATAGATTTAACGGGAGCTAAGAAGCATAGAAAAAAATACAGCTAAAAGCCTAAAACATGCACTGAAAGAACACACAGCAAAACATGAAGCAGACAGGAAACTTTATAAATCCTTCCCATCCATATGGGTATATGATATTGTCATTTGAAAACAAAAGCACCCCAAGATAAACTGTACGGTTTTGCTGTTGTCCTAATCCATCAAAAAACGAAACTACTGATGACATGATTAACTTAGAGATTTGCATAATAGACATCAAAGTCTTTCCTTTCAATTCATTAAAAAAAGTTAACCCCCTTGAGGGCAGGAGACATAAGTCTTTGACCTGCCGGCCTGATTCCCGTCTGGCTGCTTCCCTTCTGTGGAGGTGGAATGAATTGTTCACAGTCCTTCACACCGATTTGTGTAAATGCGGCTACAAGTGGTTTCATGTAAGCACCTAAAGTCGCCTTAAAATTCTCTGAGCAACTCTTGTCCCCTTCATCAACATCCTGAACACCACCTTTGACAAGACAGCCAACTTGAGCTCCATCCATATATGCCTTACATGCCACCAAGATATCCGATGCACGCTTGAAAAAGTGCCCCACTACGAAATCCTCAAAATGCTAGAGCATGAAAAGAAATTGAAACGTTTAAAAGCCAACCTAAACTGAATTAAAAGCCAAAGCTACCATTACATAAATTGATTAGCAATTCAGGACCATAATAACATGCTCTATCTACTCTAGGAACACCAATAGATCAAACCAGTCCAAATCAGTAGGTATCTCCCGACAAGGTACCAAGAGAAAGGGGACACATTTTCAAAAGCAAAAGCTAAACGACAATTTTCAAAATAAATTACAGGTATAAAACATTACCTAGTACAACAGCATTCTTTGTATTAACTAACATTTAAAGAATTCAATACTTACTGCCTACATTTGGCATTTTACATTGATGTATGATATACCCTTTCTCCCATTGCATGAATATCACAAGAGTAAATTTTCTTAATTTTGTTAATTATTCTATTGTAGTTTTGTAAAAATCATTATAACTCCCAGTGCGAATAAACATGCCTAAACGAAGTTGGGTGTTAGCAGCATAAAAACAGCTTGTAGTCAAATGTAATGTAAAAGAATGACACTTACCTTTGGTTTATTCCTCAAAGTACACACCACAGTTTTCAGGGAGAAGATAAAAGTGGACTCATTATAATGGTGAGAGCTTATTTCCCCCTGTGGGGAGCCGCTTAAACCAGCATATGCAGGTTCGTTAAAGTATGGTTTCGCATTCAGTATTAGACCTTGTATGGAAACCAGAACTTGGAGCATAGTTGATAAATTAGGGATCCACATCTCCTTCTGGCTACCACTCCAGGTGTTAAGAAGACTCAGGCATACTTTTCCATTTTCGTACAAATTTGGATTGAGTCTGAGACCACGTGAGTGGTAGTACACATTCTGGAAAAAGTATGTCTCGGTGATTATGCCACTGCCAGCATTACATAATAAATTTTCAATGAAATACATTTAAGCAACAGAGTCATACCGGTGGCACAAGAGGATAATTGTCGGGGAATGAAACATCAAAGAAAAAAAGGCCATCATGGTAAGGAGTCCCCTCCGCTCCTATAATAACAGCTCTAAGAAGATCCATTCTTGATTCGTACGCTCTAACGAATATGGTATCTGAAAAAGAAGCACACATCATACCATGATTGTAAATCAAATGACCTCATCGCATGCTTTTATCAGAAAGAGAAAACGAAACACGGATCACAGAGTTCATAAAAACTGACCAGGCAAATCTTTCTCCAGAATCTTCCATTCTTCCTGTATTTTCTTTGCCCATTTCTTTGATGGCTGCGATATAAAAATCATTTAATTATTAAGTCAAGGGAAATATTTATTAAGATGAAAAGAACACTACTAGCAAAAGAACCTTTCAAAACTATTACCTGCTTCAATGAAGATCCATTATGCACGTAGTGGTGATCTGAAGTATCTTGGACAATGTCGAATTTTTGAAATTGTTGGAATTTCAAAAGAATCTCATCTCCATTGACATGCTTAGCTGCATCATTCTGTTGGCCCGCAGAAGATGACCCGGATGGAGTACCTAAATATTTTGCATGGTTTTGGCTTCTGGAAGATGAACCAAATGGAATCACCAGATCCATGGCATTATTTTTTATTGCGTAGGAATCCAGCTCAAATGGATCATGTGCTAATTCCTCAAAATACAGATAATCATTAAGTAATGGATTATAGTGGGGGGGATAATTTGAAGAAGCCATTGGGTACATACTGCTGTCATAATTAAACCAGGTACCGGTCACTGGGAACACTTTAGAAGCATTAGGAATATAGGGAATACTACTTATCTGCTTAGTTTTCTTATGAATGCGAGCACTGCGGAAGGAGTCTGGCTCAACTCCAGAATGCTTCTTCCAAAAACCTGGAGGGTTATGTAGGCCATGACTACTTGCAACACCAGAGGCTGTAGATTTATTATCAAAGCCCCAACCGCTACCGCGTGTTTTATATTGCAAGTGCTTTGAAGCAGCTATAATTTTCTCCCTCTGAGCCTTCTCAGCATTAGGCCAGAACGAAGGCATCACTGCCTTGTGAGGGTGACCGACTGGGTGAATCGGGGTTCCCATCGTTAGACTATTTGTAGTGGACTTCCCGCCCCAAGGATCTACAGACCACAGGGAATGTGATGCCTCCTTTCCAGGAAGGAGAACACCGGGGCTGGGTTTTGGATTTAACCGGGTGGAACTATTTGTGGTACCAGAGGTAATTTTATTTTGCGCAGGACCGGAGAACCAAGAAACGGGAGCCTCAACACCAGGCGGAATGTCAATATTATCAAAATGGGATTGTAAACTTTCATACTCATCCTCGTACACCGGATTGTCATCGAATAGAGGTGTACAGTCAGAGTAAGTATCCACATAATCATCATTAAGAAATGAAAAATCACATGCAAAACCATCTAAATCAATTACGTTCTGTGATCCTGGGGCAGAGCTCTTCTTTAAAGATTGTCCCCAATTCCCAGATCTGTGGGCTGATGCACCACTAGTTCCTAAGGAATTGATCGTAATAGCTCTCTGGAAACATGAAAGAGAATGAACAAGTCAAATAATTGGATTAGAGTATAAAATGAAAAGGAATGTAGAAGACCAAATAGTAATAAAATAACACAAACTTCGAAGTCAAAATACAAATTTCATAAACAAAATGAATTACCTTGTCTTTGTAACTTTTAGTATCCATCCCTTCAGTAGATGTGATACTGTTTTCATCACCATCAACATCAATTATTTCTTGATCTATCAACTGCAGAAGATTGGGTTCTCAGGACTCATCATAGATGGAACAAATAAATAAGTATATCGAAGAAGTTGTAGACTCTTGAGGGGCACAATTACCAATTCAAATTCAAAAATTAAATTACTGCATATTTAATTAAGAACTGTTCAAATGATGCTTATATACATAAAAATTTGGTAAAACATCTACAAATATATTCAATTCACCAATAATACATACTATCGTTCTTGTGACAGAATATAATATTAGTATATTGACCTTGATGCTTAAAAAAACTAAACCCTGTGAAACTGATTTGAGCCAGACTATTGGTAATTAGGTGACTCCTAATTTTTATATTACATAAGTGCTAAAAACTTCAATTTACTAGCATACCAAATCTCAAAATTACATTAACCTACAAAGTTTATTGATAACATGATAAAAGTCATTCATACGGTTTAGCTGTCACAATTGTACTATTTAAATTAGCTAGTGTAGCATATTATACTATTCAACAAAAACACCATAAACCGTAAACATAAACCTATATGAGCCTCTTGGGGTGTACATATAAACTGAAGTCAATTCCAATCATGTGTGTGAATATTTACAACAAGGCTAAGCATATTGAAATCAAATGTTAATTTTTTAATTGAACTCAATTCTTCAACACCATACCTTTCTAATTTCCTAATTTTGAATATATTTTGCACCATAAAACTAGGGTTAAGTTCTAAGAGACGGCACACGGCCATGTCATTGCCTAGGAGGAGATGAAGGTATGTGTCGTATGACTAAATTCATCTTGGTTTTAAGTTAATTTTTAATATGTGAAATAGTTACAGCATTAATATATCATCTAATCAGTGTAACATCCACCTAGCCTTGTTCTCTTCCAATAAAATTTGGGCCTCAATTAAATTTGCAACGATAATATTGGTAAAAACAAATAGAAAGATACATAATTAGAAGTTAAAAACTAAACTAACAATGACAAGGAGTAAAATTAATTACTAATATAATTAACCCCTAACCAGATTAGTGAACATATAGGCAATCGTGCACCAACCAACAATCAACAGCAAGATACATATCTCCTCGTATAAATTCCCATTAACACACCTTTGTATATGAAAAGCAGTTCCTTTTTCGAATTATTTGCCAAGAACAGAAATTTAGCAACTACACTAAAACATCGAAAAGTGAACATCAAAGTAACAATCAATCAACCAATCTTTTGTGCAATTCACTACCTAAATAATCAAATCTTTACCGAGATTCAATTCAAAACGAAACATATCATAACATAAAATAAAACCGAAACAAAAATCTCACCTCGTTAATCTTAATTCCTTTCCCTTTCGACCTCCGATCAACCGGCGGAGGAATCTCAATCACATCAGGATCCATCGAGCTTTCTCCCGGAAACACTCTTTTCCTACACATATATATACACAAACACACATAAAAAAATTAAAAGAATCAATTCACAATCAACAAAATTAATCAATTTATCTCACATGCATATAGATACAGATAAAATTATAGATATAGTGTGAGAGAGTTACTTTGATTTCGATGGTACATAACTCCTCGATGACGCTGATGACTCCATCACAGATAAATTTGGGGAAACCGCTGCTAGGGTTAAGTAATTAGCTTAATTCAAATTAAGAGAGAGAGATGAGAGAGTGAGAGAGATGATATATATAGAGAGTGAGAGAGATGATATAGAGAGAGGGAGAGAGGGAGAGAGGGAGAGAGGGAGAGAGAGGGGTAGAGAGTTGAGAGAGTGAGACAGAGAGAGAGAGAGAGAGAGAGAGAGAGATTGTGTGTGAGTGTCTGTGAGAGAGAGAGAGAGAGAGAGAGAGAGAGAGGGTTTATTGAGAGAGAGATTTGTTTCTATTATAGGACATGGCGCCTAGTTGGTTAGCCTGGATCCTACAGAAACTGACGTTACTCTTGGAGTTGTGTTCTTGACAAGTCTAGAAACTGTTGGTAATTGCCATTGAATTGGGGTTTAATTACGGGGACTGCCACTGTCTCTTTGAGAATCTTGACGAGGAAGGCTAATCGACGGCGAGGATTAAGAAAGAGTTGATCATAGGTGGCAATGTGATGGATCCCATTTAGTCAATGTGTAGGCCATGTTTGGATGAGCGGATAAAGTTTTCTTACTAGTTTTTTATGGTTTTTGTTTCAAAGCTAAAAATCAGTTCCTTATCATCAAAGTTGGTTTTAGTTATTGGTTGTAAACTTATTTTTGATAAAATTGGTATGGACACCGAAAACATAAATTTGAAAGTAAAATAGAAATTTTTGTTAACCCGAAATTGAAAATTTACGCCTATATAATTTCTGATCGTCACTGTTCCCGTTTCATCGTCACCGCTCCTGTTTTATCGGTCAATGAATCATCTTTTTCCCGTTCAAACATCTTTCTTTAAATTCGATTTCACGAATGTCATCCGCTTCATCCATCCTTCTGTGACGACCCTGTTTTCGATGTGCATAATAAAAACTAGAATTGATCATTGGGGCGAGATGTGTCGAGAGGAATCGGACCGGAAAATAATATAAATAGAGAGAGAAGATGACATGATAGAAAATTTTTAATTTTCTAAATATGTTATTTGAGTATAATTTGAATGAACGATTTTAAGGTTATTTTTAAAAAATATCTTACTCTTAACCAAAATATTTAAAATATACATGAGCATATATACTATAAAAATGTATATAACTAAAAAATTAAGTAAAATATATAATATGACAAAAAATAAGATTTAAATCACAATTAGATCTTTTACATTTCTTTTACAATAAAATTAATCTTTTATGAGTAAAAAGAATCTAAGATTTATCTAAGATTTCTTCGAATTTAATCTAAGGATTGATATTTATTATTATATGTATAATACAGGGGGAGCATTTTATTCACATAAAATTACTTTTTTTGGCCTTGTTACATTCTCATCAAATATTCCTTCTGCCTACATCTTATCAAACTAATATCTATTATAACATATATAATACAATGAAATATTTTATTCATGTAAAATCAATAATTTTGACCCAAGTTACATCTTGTCAAAGATTCTTTTAAAATTAATACATAATAAATGCTATATATTATCTCCTTCTATATAATAAATGGCAATCAAGGATAAAATATACTATGTTAATACTGTAAAACTACGAATTTATCATTTATTTTAAAAAACTGCATTAATTCCACCCTTACATAATTTAACGTAAAAATGAAAAGAACTTGTGTAAAAATACCAAAAATCGAAATTGTAATGACTGAGAAATTTTTGTAAGATATTGAGTGAGTATTATGTGTTTTATTATATCATAAATAAGTATTAGTAACAAATACTAGATGCTATATGTTGTATGTGTTTTGTGTATTTTGTGGTATTTTTCGGATATTTTATTACGTGTTAAATGCATTTATATTAAAAGTTATACTATCCATGTTTCGTTTTAATAGTTGTTATTTCATATACAGCAATTAGCCTTATTTTGCCTAATATGTCGTATACCATATTGATTTTCCAAAACATTCAGTTAATTTAGAAAATATCTCGTTTCGTGAAAACTGAATTTTTTGGGCCATTATGGGTGCTCAAACCCCCCACAAAGATCATATTTATATTTTTATAAAATTATGGAACTTTCAAATATTTTATATATTTGCATTTTTAAATTATTCATAATTTTTGGGGAATTTTGGCATATATTTTGTAATTATTCGAAATTAAAATTTTAAAAATTATTCCTCATAAATTATTAATTAAGAGCCAATTAATTTTATTAGGAGATATAATTAAGGCCTAATTATAATTAGAGTTATTATTTTATAATTACAAATAAACTTATTTTATTAATTAATTATATAAAAATTATAAAAAATCAGAAAAATTACTAAAATTCTTTGAAAATCGGGCTAGGGTTCTTGAATTCGGGTCAAAACGCAATCAGTGATTTCTGGTGATTCTGAGCATCAAATCCTATCATGTAAGTACTCAAATTGAATTTTTTGATCTGTTCTATCAGTTTATGGTATCAATTTCATGCTTAGATTTATGAATTTTCAATTTCGATTTATAGGGTTCTTGACTGAAATTAGGGTTTCTTTAATTCTAGGGTTATTTGATTGATTTGATTGTTTGTATAGCTTCATATTTGTGTATAGTCGATTTATGTTATCAATTTCATCAAACGATTGATAGATAGTCTAATTCGATTATTAGGGTTTATGTTCAATTTTTGATTTAATCATTTTTTATTTTGATTTATCTAAGGTTAGTTAGGTGTTAGGGTTTGACTATACAGTTAACATGTTTTGATTTGAGATATAAAATGTGAAGTTTCATGTACAAATCAACCAAGTCGATATTTTGGCCGCAGTTTGGTTTGATTTGATCGGAGAATGAATTCCAGGGATGATTCTGGGATGTTGATGTCGGAATCGTGTTGTTCAGATGATTTGAAATGAAGACCACTCAAGAATCACCCCAAACGGTGTTGATTTGAGGTTAAATAAATTTTAAAAATAAAATAAAAAACGAGTCAGATATTATACAATAATGCGAATAACGACTCGATTTCAATTCTAAAAATATTTTAATGACTTGAGTGACTATCTGACTTACGTGTTATGTGATTTATGTGGTTAATTGAGTCCTAAATGCTAGTTTTAATTATTGTACAAGTTAATTCATATCGTACGGGTAGACAATAAGATTTGCGTGAATTCGAATTGATGTACAATTAAGGTACAAGTTAATTGAATTTTATAAATAACTACTAATTTGCCAAACATATTCTCTCTCGCATGAGAGTCGGCCACCCTATCTTCACCTAACCCTAACCGCCTTACCTTCTTTTTCACCCTTTCTACCCATCTCTATCTCCATATTCATCTTCATCTTCTCCTTTTATTCACCTTTTTTTAATAAAATCAAGATTTGTATTACAAAACTCGAAAAATCCATTACAGTTCTTCACTTTAGTTTTCAGATCTACTAAGATAAGAGCTTGGATTTTATAATAAAATTCAGTTTTTGGATTCAAAATCTCCGGTCTAACAACATATTACAATTTGGTGTTATTCCAAGATTTTTGAATTTTGGGTTTTTTTCGTATTGTTCAGTTTAAGTTATTATTTGTGTGTTTGATTGTCTCGCTTTATGCGATGTGTCTCGATTTGTGCGATATGGTGGTTGTGTTGAAAATGAATTGGATGGTGTATTGGGAGATCTGGATATCTCGCATCAACAACACTTTCGGCATGTCTATAGTTGGTGTCCGACAGGTAGATAGCTGAAGTGCGTTTGGAACGGTGGTGAAAATCACATGTGCTCACCTCTCACAAAAAAATATTTGTTCATGACATGAGGCCTCTAAACTCAGTTGTTGCAACTGAGTCCTCTAAACATTGCAATATCAATCGAATTAATGTGAGGGTCAATTGTGAAGCTACTGTTTTCGGGGGAGATGCGTGCTGGATTGTCCGAGAAACCATTACCTTCATTTTTAATTTTCAGAATATTTGTATTCAGTTTTGTTAAGCAATCCGGAAACAAAATAGTTAATTATTTAGCTCTATTTGTTTTTAAACCTGGTTGCATGATCAGTTGGGGGTTTGTCCCGATTGAATCTCTTTCAAGTAATTAATGAAATATGCTTTAAATTTGGCAAAAAAAGGTACAAGTTAATTGAATTAGTATTTTTCCTTTATATATACGAATCGAGCAAGGTAGTACAAGACGGAGTTAGATAGCAGTAATAAATTGGGTATAGATCGCGTACCAGACAAGTTTTCTTCCATATTCTAAATTCAGAATAGTGAATTGCTACACTTATTTCTATACTCGATTACAAGTTCTTGATACACTGAACATATAACTTTCATTCAAGTTCATAGCAATTCAGTTATTGTTCTTTTCATGATTCCTTTACAATAATTCTGATTATCCTGGAATATTGAATACCTCTATTCATATTCCAATAAATTACACACTATCTCTATCCTGATACACATCTTGATGTTGGGATACATCAAAATATACCAATTATTCCGGTTGCTTACATTACACTGAACATATAAATTTCATTCAAGTTCGTTGCAATTCAGTTAGTGTTTTTTTCATAATTTCTTTACAATAATTCTGATCATCCTTGAATATTGAATACCTCAATTCATATTCCAGTAAATTACACACTATCTCTATCCTGATACAAATCTTGATGGTGGGATAACATCAAAATATACCGATTATTCTGGTTGCTTACCTTATGGACTGGATGGTTACGAATAGGGTCAGGGATGCACTGAACCCTTTGTTATTAGGCCAGAATGGGCCTGGGTACCCGATATGATGGTGGATCTATAAGGATGGGCATAGATTCGCACTGTATCGTGACTGATCGGCAGGTTATAGTGCATATGTTGGTTCTTGTGTCCAGTCTAGTTTATTGTTGATAGCCGGTAGCGGCCTTCCTTATAAAAATACTTTTGGGAATTTCTTACCCAATTATTATCATATTCACTTGATTTTACTTTGTGATACTATATATATATATATATTGTAGACTTGTTGTGCAATTCTGGCTCACACTTGTTTTTACTCACTTTTATCTTTCAGTAAAACTTTAGAATGAAGCATATTCACACCAGGGTAGTAAAGAAGCGAGTGAAAAGATAGGACCCTCTGGTACCAAGAGTGCTAATCCCAATCCAGGAAGAGAGCTTTGAACTACGAGATCAGGTTTAGCTTGGATAGTTATTGCGTGTGTTTGAATAAAATGGAACTAGTTTTAAAACATATTTAGATTGTTTGGTTTGTAATAAATAGAGATGTTGTAAGATTTTAAATTTGAGAATGTAATAATAGTAGTGTTGTGTTCTTGTCTTCGTATCTTAACCTTAAAGATCCTGAGTAGTAGTATGAAAGTGTGACGACTGAGAATTTTGCGACGTAATTAAGTCAATAAAGTATGTGTTATGTGATGTGATTATAATTATGCGACTAAGTGCTGATTAATTGTCTTTTCTGTATATTAGAATATAGGAGCGTAGATAAAAACGTTCCAATTTAAAGAGTCAGTTTAGAAGTTAAGATGTGGTGGCGGGCCGTCAGGTAGAACGGAACTCGTCCTAATAAGGAGTTAAAGAATATAAAATGTGAATTATGTGTGATTGAATGAAATGAATGTGTAAATAAAGTATTTCGTCCTAAGTGACGTGTCGATTGATAATGATAATGAGAAGCGTAATCGAAACGCTGAGCGTGGGGCCGTCAGGCTGAACGTGATCCGGTACGCGTAAAAAGGATAAAAGATTAAAGAGGGATAAAATTCTATGATCAGACCTGAGTCGTTATGTGATTATATATGTGAGATTGTTGTCTGTGTGCATGGCTATGTGTTCTGTGACAATTTTTATGAATTTTAAAGGGATTATGTGATTTAAATAAAGGTTTAATTAACCTTCACGCATTTTTATAAAATCATCCGAGTAAGATAAAAACATGGGAGTTGTTCTGATATCTTCTTAGTAGTCCCAGAGACTTTTTAAAAAAAACGATGAGTGGATTTATTTGATGGTCTTTGCATTTTTAAATTATTTTTATGTGGAAAATGTTATTATTAGAGCGAGCTTGCGAAATTCATATAAAATTAACCGTCTGCTCAAAAATCTATTATGAGTAATGGTTAAAAAGCTAATTTCGAGGCCTACGTATTAAAATTATCATTTTCAATAATTCTCTACTTCCCGAGAGAGATATATTTTATATTTAAATTTTGTTGCATTTGAGTAAAAAGAAAAGGGACAATGAGCATAAAATGGAATTAGTAGATTACAAGTTTGCCCTTGTTTTTAGTGGTATATAAACCCACTTCCCTTCCCCCCTTTTTCTTTTTCCTCCCGTGCACCCACTTTCCCCTTCTCTTTTCTTTTCTTTCTCTCTCGAACACTCTCACTCTCTCTCTCGGCTCTCTCTGTCTCTCATCTTTCTCACTTGCATGCAACCCTCAAAACTTACTCAAACTCAAAGATATTGCTACCTTTAGTCTTTATCTTCGGTATACTTCTCGATTCCCATTTGCATGTAAGTGTTTGTAAGAGTTTTGTTGATTAATCACTATGGTGGTGTTCAAGGAAAATAATTTCTTGAAATATAACTATAAGAGTGATTTCAAGAGATTTTTGGGGTCATAAACTCGAGAGGAGACCCGTTATGGGCTCTCTCAAGTTCGACCACCACCGGCCATGATCCAAAGGAGAGCCGGTGGAGTTTTTATGATATGATAATTTGATTTTTTAAGCTTTGCATGTTATGGTTTCTTGAAAGCTTGAAAAAGGGTTTTATTTCTTTTGTTGAAACTCGAATGTGTGATTGATAAAATGGTTGCATTGATTATTTTAGGAAGTAAATGGAGATGTGTGACTCCTCATTTCCTAACCCCGAGATTGAGGGCGTCACAGAAAGGGTTAGATGTATGTTCATATAATTATTGTATATGTTAATTTATGTTGGTAGTTGACAAGTGACCCCTAGATCTAGACCCCGGATTTGGAGAGCGTTACAGAAACTCCTAACCTCCCACTGAAAAGTGCATATCACTAACATTATTCTACAAAGATCATTGAGTTCATTTTAAAAAAAAAACATATTAGATAAGACATATCATCTCTTTTTATCATATTCTTTTTTCATAATTTTAACTTTTGAGTTAATAAAATATTGTTTTACATTATTTATGTAACTCCGTTTTTTTAGTTTTAGTAGTTTTTCTTATAGTTACATATTCAATCAACTTGATAATTTTTATTGCAATTAACTTTTTACGATTAATTGGATATTAATTATATATATTTTATTATTTTTTGCATAATATTATTTTTTTATTATACTTTTGAATTAGTCGATTATTGTAAGAGACGTAGATAGAGGCACAATTGACTACTCTTGTGCTAAAATTTGAGATCATACTGACTTTTTCATTTCCCGGTTTGGGTTTAGCACCATTTCATTCGGATAGAAGTGAATCTCATGTATTACAATTCATGTTTAATCTGAATATGAGTTGGTGTCATATTATTTGTGTCCTAACTTGATAATTTGTGATCCATCTAACTAGGCTCAACACGATCAAGTAATATATAGTATAATTTTTACTTAGACTACTTAGATAAACATTAATCTGAAACTTTTGAATTTCCCGTTAGCCAGCAATAACTGTAGAAAAGCTCCACAAATATTTAACAAAAATATTTAGAAAATATGTAAACTATTTGTGGATAAATATGGTAAACTAAGTAAAAAAAAGCTACAATCTATTACTAATTCAAATTTAATTCAAGGCCAATGTTCCACGATCGACATGATAAGCATATATCAAGCTCTTAGTCCGTATATCGGATATTTTACTAAAGGATTAGTCATTAAATCCATTTTTAATTATATCACACAATTACATCACATAATTTTTGGATTAAAAAATTTAAAATATGCAAGTCAAATTAAATATGTTTGGTAAAATAGTGATTTTTGTAAAACATAATTTTTCAAATAATTCGTGCAACGATATTTAATGAAATATTTTACTTGTCGTGCATATATGGTAAGAAAAGTTGTCGTGCATAGAAATCGTGTAATAATGTTAATAATAGAGGAACTAGATATAGCTCATATATATTATATAGAAACTCATACTTGGCGTGCGATTGTAGAGTATACTTGTATGTAAATCTATTATGACACTAGACAAACAATTCGTTATTAGTGGGCTATAACAATACTTTTCAAAAAGCATTACGAGCATTTAGTTTCAACATGTATGAAACTGCTCCTATTGTAACACTCTCAACAAAGTGTTGAAAAAGTAGTTTTCATAAAAAATAACTATAGAAAAAATGGCCATTTATTCAAGATTGTAAATGTATGTATATACATGTAAGACATGATCAATGATCCATACACAAAATTAAGAGAATTTATAATATATGTTAAGATTTAATCTTACATGCACGACCAATTTTATATTGTACAAATATAATAGCATTACGTTAAAAACGACATCAATTAATAAACATTCATGTTATACATGGACCATTATGTATAAATAATTATTCTCTTATCCTCAATTATTTAATTTAATAAAGTTTATTTCATGTTATAACAAATAATTATTTTAGCAATAAAAAATTATTGTGTGATTTTTATGGTAGAGATATTTATTGGATTAAATGTTAAATTCGTCACTTAACTCGATACGAACTTTTAATTGGGTCATCTAACTCAAAAAAAATTTAGTCAAATTACTACACTGATGAAAACTTTCAATTAAGTCACTCACTGTGTTAGGTCACACACACTGTAGAAGGGGGTTGAATACAGTGTTTACTACAATCAAATCGAATATAAAAACTCAAGTAGCAGAAAACATATTTTATTCAACACAATAAACTCTGTTACAATATGGAACTGTCCTCTCTCAGTGATGAACAAATTATCACGAGAGCTGCTAGGGTTACAATTAATAATACCTTCGATTAAGATAACACTTATAGTGTAAACCCTATGTATGTGTTTATATAGTACATAGTTACAAGATAATCTTCTAATTGATATGAAATATAATTCTGCTTCCTAAAATATATCAATCGGTTATCTTTTCTCCCAAGTATTCTATTCTTCATAGAATTTTTCTCCATGCATATCTCTTCTTGTTTTAGTCTTGATCTTCTTTCCTTTCAATCAGCCGCCTTCCTTATCTGAATGTCTTTCTTAAGTCCTGATATTATCTCCTGATAAATATCTCCTGATATCTTAAATTCTGATATCTTAAGTCCTGACTTCAGTATAAGTATTGATTTCCAGTTAAGTACTGATTTGTCCTGTTAATTAAGATCTGAAAACTAAACATAAATCATATTAGCCATGACATCACAAATATATCTAAAAATCTCCCCCAACTTGTAAATTAGCATAATATACAAGTTCAACAGATATTTGATGATGTCAAAAAACATTAAGTACAAATGCATGAGAATTTGACTAGATAACTACAACTTACAGTCCTTACAGCTTTACCATCCTTAAAGTCTGATATCAGCTTCAGTCTGTATATCCTTCAGAATTTAAGCAGTTGTAGATCTTTGACTTGGCTTCAATTTCTGATCTCTTTGATGTCAGGAGTTGTTCTGAGATAGTTCTTCAAAAGTGTTCTCTCAGCATATTCAAGTTCATTAATCATCCTCCTTTTTGCATCTGTAAGCTCTGCAGTATCTTCACCAGTTTGGAAGATATCATAACTGAGATCATTGATCTTTGCTTTTCTTATCCCCTGATCTAGTCTGATGACATATGCTTTGTCAGACTCTAGATTAAATTCAAGTCCCTTAATACCAAGATATGTATTGATCTTTGCAGTATTAGGCTTCATTTCCATAATTTCTCCACTGTGATCTCTGTACTTAGGAAAAAATGGGATGTCAGACTTTACAGAGTAGAGCCTCTTCTATCTTTGAATATTTGATTTTAAATACCATGCAATACCATTTGTTGATCTGTTTTTCACTTGAAGTAGAAATAAAACATGTTCCAGTTCTTCAAAACACTTCAATGGAATAACATTCTTCCTGATCTGGAATACCCTCCAATCTGTCATAAAGTATAACATGCCATCTTCTTTTAAAACAGAGTGGTAAACCATTTGTACAGATTCAAGTTGATTCAATCTCTCAGGAGTTGCTCCAACACCTGGTTCACTAAAGGAAGTTGGATCATTGGTAGTATTGCTTACTCTCCTCTCTTTTGAACTACCCAATCCAGATTTATCTCTTGCTTCCTTTCCTGTAACAACTCTTGCTTCAAAACCACTTGATGTAGTCTTCAAAGATTGAGTCTGTTGAGCTTTAGTGAATCCTGGTAGGAGACTTGTAGTGGGTTTAACATGAGCACTGTCAGAGGTTAATGTACCCTTTATTTTATCTTCTGATGTCAAGCCAACTTGAGCAATGTTAGAGGTTGCTTGCTTCACTATCACATCAGAATTTACTACATCTTGACCCTGAACAACTTGAGCCATGTCAGAGGTTGATTAAGAAATCTTCTTTTTCTTCAGAGTAAGATTAGTATCTTCTTTATCAATTACTTCTTCATCCATGATTGGCATATAAACCTTTACAGGTTCACCAATTTTTTCTTTGCCTTTGAATCTAGGATCTATCTCCACCTGTGATTTGGCTTGGTTGCCTCATAATTTGACCTTTCTTTTATCACAATGCCCTTAGGCTTTGGTGGCTTCTTTTCCATGACTTGAGCTTTAGACTTTGAGTTGACATTTTCTGCTTTAAGTCTAGCTTCTTCTTCCTTTAGACTCACAAAGTCCATTCCGTGATTTTCTTTAAGAAATAATCTCTTTGAAATCTCTTCATCAAGTTCCAGATGTTCAGTAGAACTTATCCTTTTACCAGTATCAGAACTTGTTCTTTGACTTGTAGTTCCAGCTTTGCTTGATGAAAGATCTTTGCCTTGACCATGACCTCTACCCATTCCAGAGTTTCCCTGGTCATTTTTTCCATCATCCTTACCCTTCAGTTCTTGAATAGATTTGCATTTGGACTTAATCACTTTCTCCCCCTTTTTGGCATCAGCAGGTAAAAGAAAAGAGACAAGCAATTCCACTGAGGATTGGATTTCATTGAGTTGAGCTTGCTGAGAAGCTTGATTCTGTAGAATTTCAGAAATTTGATCTTGTTGCTTCTCTTGAGTTTTTTCAATATACCCAATTCTGTCAAAGGCTGGCTTGAAAAATCTAGTCTTTTCCAATTTTATATTCATATCTTACTGGATCAGAGATTCTTGAATTTTATTCACCTTGTCATGAGTTATGGAGTGTTGACCTTGAAGGTGCCTAGTACTCATTGCAGTAACTCTAAGTTGTGCCTTGAAATCATCATTTATTAGCATTTCATCATCTTTGGCAAGGTGCTCAACAAGAATTGTTTCAGAAGGAACAAAAGTAACTGTGTTCCATTCCTTAGTCCACTCCTTTCCTCTAGGAGTTTCACTCCAAGGTACTGGTGCATCCCCTCTAACAAACTTCTTGACTAGATCAGCTTTTGATGGAGGTTGTTGAGGTGCATGTCCATATGGACCAGCTGCATCAGTATCTACATTTACAGCAGCTTCACCAGTATTTTCAGCATTTGCAGCATCAGAACTTACAGAGCCTGCAGCATCAGCATCCTCTGATAGAATAACAGTATGTGAGGCTATAGATGCTTCAACATCATCCTCTAAATTATGATCTGTAGCTAAGTTCTGATCAACATCCATATTCTGATGCTCACCTAAAATCTGATCTTCAGTATCTAGATGCAGAGAAGGTGTTGTAGGCATTTCTGGATTAAAATCAGCATCAGGAATTGGTGTTGTTGGTGGAGTGATGTGAGTTTGTGGAGCTTCCAAGTACAGAACCTCAGGCACTACCAAGTTATCAAGATCTATTTCATCACTTGTACCTGGGTCTTCAATATGTACTGGATTAATTACAGGAGACATATGAGGTGTAGATACTCAGTCTTGAGCAGTTTCTTGAATTGGTGACAAAGAAGGTGTAGATGCAGTAGCTTCAGCAAATTCTGGCTGTGTAGATGGAAGGGATTCAATCACAATTGGCTCCTTTGAGATCAGAGATTCCTGATCTCCTTCCTTAGCTGCTGCTTCCTCATCCTCTAAAACTGACTCAGCTATGTCCCTTTTTGCTCTTTGTTTCTTTAGTCTCTTTTCTGGTGGAGAGACTTTGGGAGCTTCATCGGAATACATCTTTTTAAGCCTTTTGAGAAGCCTAGAACTCCCAGTTTTAGTATCTTTCTGTTAGATATATTTGATAATGTCATGTCTAATATGATTTATATTTAGTTTTCAGATCTTACTTAAACAGAACAAATCAGTACTTAACTGAAATCAGCACTTATATTGAAGTCAGAACTTAAGTCATCAGTATTTAAGGTTCAGGAGATATTTATCAGAAGATAATATCAGGACTTAAAGGAAACGTTCAGATAAGGAAGGCGACTGATTGAAAGGAAAAGAAGATCAAGACAAATGTAAGAAGAGATATGCATGAAGAAGGAATTCTATGAAGAATGGAATACTTGGAAGAAAAGATATCTGATTGATATATTTTAGGAAGCAGAATTATATTCCATATCAATTAGCGATTATCTTGTAACTGTGTAGTATATAAACACAGACATAGGGTTTACACTATAAGTGTTATCATTATTGAGAAGATTATTTATTATAACCCTAGCAACTCTCGTGATATTTGTTCATCACTGAGAGAGGATAGTTCCATACTGTAACAGAGTTTATTGTTTTGAATAAAGTTTGTTTTCTGTTACTTGAGTTATTAGAGTTCGATTTGATTGTGCTATACACTGTATTCACCCCCTCTACAGTGTGTGTGACCTAACAAGTGGTATCAGAGCCTATATGTTAACACACAAACAGTTTAAGATCCAAAAATAATCATGTCTGAAGTAGAAACTCCAACTAAGTCCACCAAAACTGAAGAACCTCCAAAGACACAAATCCATAGCCGATATGAGGCTATTAGAGTTCCCATATTGAGACCATCTGAATATCCCATATGGAAGGTGAGGATGACTATGTTTCTGGAAGCTACAGATCCATAATATCTTGATAGAATCAAGGAAGGGCCTCACAAACCAACCAAGTTCGCAGTTGCAGTTGCAGGTGAAGCAGCAAAGTCAGTACCAAAGGAGAAGAGTGACTACACTGCTGAAGATATCGCATCAATTGCTAAGGATGCTAAGGTACGACACTTACTGCATAGTGCCATTGATAATATAATGTCAAACAGGGTAATAAACTGCAAGACTGCAAAGGAGATATGGGATGCCTTGGAAACAAGATGTCAGGGAACTGATACGATTAAGAAGAACAGGAAGACAATACTCACTCAAGAGTATGAACACTTTGACTCAAAGGCTAATGAGTCATTGACTGATTTATATGATAGATTTGTCAAACTCTTGAATGATTTGTCACTGGTTGATAAAGAGTATGATCTTGAAGATTCAAACCTTAAATTCCTGTTGGCTCTTCCTGAAAGCTGGGATTTGAAGGCAACAACAATAAGAGACAACTATAATCTTGATGAAATGACTCTTGATGAAATTTATGGGATGCTCAAGACTCATGAACTTGAGATGGAACAAAGAAGCAAGAAGAAAGGAGGAAAGTCAAGGACAATTGCTCTTAAGGCTGAAGAAGAATCCCCCAAGGCATTTACCTCAAATAAAGGCAAGGGTAAAGCTCTCTTCACAAAGTCTGATACTGAGTCATCAAGTTCTGATGACTCATGATGACTCAGAATCTGAAAGCTTGCCTGAGACGGATGCTGATGAAGAGATGATGAAGCTGTGTGCCCTTATGGTGAAAGGAATCACAAAGATTGCATACAGGAAGTTCGGGAAGGGAAAGAAATTTTCCAGGAAAGGTGCAAGTTCTGATAAGAAGAATTTCAGAAAAACTGAGGGCAAAGGAGGAAAGTCTGACAGAGGAGATTATACAAATGTCAAATGCTATAACTATGGTGAGAAAGGCCACATATCTCCTGATTGCAAGAAAGTGAAGAGTGACAAAGTCAAGGCTCTTATCACAAAGAACAAAAGCTGGACAGACACCTCAAATTATGAAAGTGAGGAGAATTATGCCTTGATGGCAAATGCTGATATGGCAAGTGCTGAAAGCAGTTCTGAAGCTGCTGAGTTAAAGGTACCTCAAACTACTTATGCCTTTCATACTGATGATATTAATGAGTTGAGAAGATATCTTAAAACCATGTTCATTAGCTATAGAGATCAAACTTTAACATGTGAAAGATTAACTTCTGAAAATCTTGCTTGTAAAAAGAGGAATGATTATTTAGAAAAAGAGTTAGTCATGTTCCATCAAACTCAGAAAGATAGAGATGATGCTTTCTATGTTAGGGATGAAGTGCTTAAAATGAATGAATCTCTAAAAGCTGAGTTAGAAAAGGAAAGAGAGATTATCAGGACTTGGACTAACTCTGGCAGAACAACTCAGAATTTGTTAAGTAGTGAAAACTGGAAAGAGGGCTTAGGTTATGGAGATGATAAGAATGATAAAGGAATTATAAAAATTAAGCCTATAGTTGTTAATCAAAAATCTAAGTTAAAGCCTGTTAAGTTTGTAGCTGTAAGTCTGATAATGAGAAATCAGAAGTTAAAAATGAACTAACTTCTGACAAATTAAAACAGGAAAAGACAACTGAAGTTAACGTAGGCTTAATGACAAAGAAGCAGCTTAAGCATAAGCTGAAAGATGTTAAGAATGCAAACAAGGTAAAATCACCTAGGAAAAATAGGTATGGAAAGGAAGGTGTGAATAAAAGCAATGATTATAAGCCTGTTCCTGATGCTCCTAGAAAAACGTGTCATAACTGTGGAAGTTCTAACCATCTGGCTTCTTTTTGCAGGAAGAATAAGAACATAAACTACTTACCTTCAAAGTCAGGAGTTAAGAGTCAGTCTGTTAGATATAAGCCACAAAATCCTTGTTTTCATTGTGGTAGTTTATGGCATTCCATTTATACTTGTAAGGAATATCATAGTCTGTACTATGATTATTATCAAATAAAACGTTCTTTAAAGAAAGTTAGCATTGTTCCTTCTAGTGTAAGTTCTGATTCAAAGTCTGATAGTGTAAATTCTGATAAGAAAAATGTTAACATAAACTCTGATGCTAAATCCGCTGCAAATGTTAACAAACTTAATAAGGCCAAAGGATCCAAGCAAGTTTGGGTCCTTAAAACTAATCATTAGTGGTCTTTGTGATTGCAGGGCAACAGAAAAAATATCCTAGTTCCGGACAGTGGATGTTCAGGACATATGACTGGAAATAAAGCCCTGCTATCAGACTTTGTGGAGAAGGCTGGCCCAAGTGTTTCTTATGGAGATGGCAACATTGAAAAATGTTGGGATATGGTAATATCAATCTTGGGAATGTCATCATTAAAGAAGTAGCTCTAGTCTCAGGACTTAAACACAATCTGCTAAGTGTTAGTCAAATTTGTGACAGAGGTTATCATGTGGATTTCTTTGAAGAACACTGTAAAGTTATTAGTAAATCTACAGGCAAAGCTATTCTGAAAAGATACAGGCATGGTAACATCTATGAAGCCAAGTTTTCAACAAGTACTGATGGTTCTGCAATCTGTCTGATGAGTAGAACATCAATTGAAGAAAGCTGGAATTGGCACAAGAAACTCTCTCATTTAAATTTCAACAGTATAAATGAACTAGTCAAGAAAGATCTTGTGAGAGGACTGCCAAAGTCAGTATTTGCTCCTGATGGCCTTTGTGATTCTTGTCAGAAGGCTAAACAAAGGAAATCCTCATTCAAGAGCAAGACTGAATCATCAATTCTTGAGCCTTATCACCTACTACATGTTGATCTATTTGGTCCAGTAAATGTCATGTTTATTGCAAAGAAGAAATATGCTATTGTCATAATGGATGAGTTCACCAGATACACATGGGTGTATTTCTTGCACACAAAAATTGAAACTGCATCTATCTTGATTGATCATGTCAGGCAACTGGATAAATTGGTCAAAGATTCTGTGAAGATAATAAGAAGTGATAATGGTAAATTTGATAATGGAAGAGTTCTGCAAAAACCATGGAATCAAGCATGAATTTTCTGCTCCTGAAACTCCACAGCAAAATGGAGTGTTGAAAGAAAGAATAGAACTCTCATTGAAGCTGCACATACAATGCTTGACGAAGCAAAGCTTCCAACCTATTTATGGGCTGAAGCCGTGCAGACTGCTTATTTTACTCAGAATGCAACACTCATTAACAAGCAAGGAAAGACACCATATGAGATGGTGAAGAAAAAGAAGCCAAATCTAAAGTATTTTCATGTATTTGGATGCAAATATTTTGTTCTTAAGACTCACCCTGAACAGCTATCCAAATTTGATCTAAAAGCTGATGAAGGAATCTTTGTTGGATATCCACTTTCCACAAAAGCCTTCAAAGACTATAACTTGAGAACAAGAGTGGTCATGGAATCTATCAATGTCTCTTTTGATGATAAGAAGATTAAATGGACTTGAAGATTTCAATGATCATGATCAGCTGATATTTGAAAATGAAGACTTAAATTCTGATACTGAAAATCCCAACAGTCTAAATCCTGATACTGCAAACTCTGATGTATTAAACTATGATGTTATTGAAACTGTGGTGACTACACCAAAGGAAGATGCACCTATGCAAGGGGAGCATACTCAAGATACAACCACATCTCAAGAAGTATCAGAACATACAACTGGCTCTTCAAGTTCTGATAGTTCTGAAAACTTAAATTCTGAAGGATCCAACTCAGAGAGCATAGTTTTAGGGGGATCATCAGAAAATGTTGATGAAGATAGCATGGATCATGGGGGAGCATCCAGTTCTAGAGAAAACCTTCCATCTGCAAGGAAGTGGACTAAATCACATACACCTGACTTAATTATTGGAAATCCTGATACAGGTGTCAGAACTAGAACAACTACTTCAAGTGAATGTCTTTACAATTCTTTTCTTTTTCAGACTGAACCAAAGAAAGTGGAAGAAGCTCTTCAAGATGCTGATTGGGTGTAAGCAATGCAGGAAGAGTTAAATGAATTTGAAAGAAACAAAGTCTGGACCCTAGTGCCAAGACCAAAGAACAGATCTGTTGTTGGTACAAAGTGGGTATTCAGAAACAAAACTGATAGTGATGGCATAATTACAAGGAATAAGGCAAGGTTGGTTGCAAAAGGATATTCTCAACATGAGGGAATTGATTATGATGAAACATTTGCACAAGTTGCTAGATTGGAAGCCATAAGGATATTTTTGGCTTATGTTGGTCACAAAAAGTTTACTGTCTTTCAAATGGATGTGAAAAGTGCTTTTCTCAATGGAGAATTGGAGGATGAAGTATATGTTGAACAACCTCCAGGCTTTGTAGATCCCAAATATCCTAATCATGTCTACAGGCTTGATAAAGCACTTTATGGCCTTAAGCAAGCTCCAAGAGCATGGTATGAGACTTTAGCTCAGTTTCTTCTGGAAAGTGGTTTTAATAGAGGAACTATAGACAAAACGATGTTCTACCTCAACCATGGAAAGGACTTACTTCTGGTTCAGATATATGTTGATGATATCATCTTTGGTTCTACAAATGACAGACTTTGCAAGAAGTTTACCAAACTGATGCAGTCAAGATATCAAATGAGTATGATGGGGAAACTTAGCTATTTTTTGGGCCTTCAAGTCAAGCAGAATGAAGAAGGCACTTTTATTTGTCAAACCAAGTACACCAGAAATTTGCTGAAGAAATTTAGAATGCAAGATTGTTCAAGTGCATCCACTCCCATGGCCACTGCAACAAAACTGGATAAGGATACTGGTAAATTAGTAGATATTACTGATTACAGAGGTATGATAGGCTCTCTACTCTATCTAACTGCTAGTAGACTTGATATCATGTATGCTACCTGTCTTTGTGAAAGATTTCAAGCAGATCCAAGAGAACCTCACTTAACAGCTGTAAAAAGAATTTTCAAGTATCTTAAGGGAACAACTGATCTGGGACTGTGGTATCCCTGAGAATCAGATTTTAAACTAATAGGTTACTCAGATGCAGATTTTGCAGGTTGCAAAATTGATAGGAAAAGCACAAGTGGAAGGTGCCAATTTCTTGGAGGCAGATTGGTTTCTTGGTTTAGCAAGAAATAAAAGTCAATTTCCACATCAACTGCGGAAGCAGAATACATTGCTGCAGGAAGCTGTTGTGCACAGATTCTTTAGATGAAGAATCAGTTACTGGATTATGGGTTAACATATTTTAAAATCCCTATTTATTTTGATAATCAAAGTGTTATTGCTATGACAGGTAATCCAGTTCAACACTCAATGACAAAGCACATCAGCATTAGGTACCACTTCATAAGGGAACATGTGGATGAAGGTACAGTGAAATTGCACTTTGTTCCAACAGATCAATAACTAACAGATATCTTCACAAAACCACTGTGTGAAGCTACTTTTACAATATTGGTAAATGAACTTGGAATGGTTTCAGGTTCTTTCTCTAAATCTGCTTAGCTTTTATTCTGATGCATCAGACTTTATGATCAGTATTTTCAGAAATTACTCTCTTTGTGTATTCTGTGCTTAATTGAAAATTGCTTAAGTACTGATTGTTGTTTGATGTGAATTTCTAAACTTTGATAGTGAACTAACTGTTTCTGTGACTATTTAATCCTATGAGGATAACTGTGCTAGATGCTGACCTAGTAGTCTTTAACATACTAGAGATCCCATGTTAAAAGTAATTATTTATGTGGAAATCTATTGACATAAGCAAATCCTGATATTGAGCTTAGTCATGTTACTTTGTCTATCTTATTACTAAGTCAAAAACTAGAATAATGCTTCTCATCTGTTAAGTTCTGATGTTAGTAAATCTGATGGATGTACTAAGTGCTGATAAACCTCACTCATCAAAAGAAAAAGTAAAAGAAAAGGGAATAAAAATCAGGTACTCCTTTAAGATCTAGAGTAAAAATGTGGAAGGGATGACCCAAGTGCATTGCTGGTATTAAGTAATATGCATCAGAAAAGCAAATAATTATTTTTCTTGGTGACTTTTCACATTCTATGATTACTGGAGAAATACTCTGATAAAAGCATAAATTCTGATAAGCAGTCGTGACTCACTTACACTGAGAAGCCACTATAAAATGGAATTTCAAAAGATGCATAAAATAAGCACAAAATAGTTGAGGTGGACTCGTGCATGAACTCATTCAAAAGTAAATTCAGAATAATGACAGATTTTTAGTAAAGTTCTTAGTTATGCCTTATTTCTAAGATGTACTGAAGTGAATCAGACTTTACTCTTTGTCTGATATTTTGCTTAATGCACACACTTACACTCCATATGAATGATGAAAATTACTGTGGCGTTCAATGTTATTTTAGATGAACAGTTTATATGTCGGATTGCATAAATTCTGAGGACAAGTTCTGCTGGAAGTTCTGATGAATAAGTTCTGAAGAACCGAAATCAGAATTTGTGTGAAGAATCATAGAGATGGGCATTCATTTTTTGAGTTAAGATATCATGTTCTGATGACTGTTAAGTTCTGATATAAGTCTAAGTGCTGATATTAAATTCTGATCCTATACTTGACTTATTTGTGGTTAAAAACTGAAACAGTCTTATTTTAAATCAGAATATGTACGGGTGAGATATTAACAGTCAATACAATTAGGGTTAGTGGAACACGTACATGCACAGTAATATTTACTTGTTTCTTGTACGCATTAAACCCTGTTTTACACTTCCAATGACTGTTTTTCTTCTTCCCAGTCTAGGGAGACGAGGTAGAATTATTTCTACCTATCAGCATTAAATTTCCTTGCGTCTCCTGGCATTCTATTGCCTATATAAACCAACACCTCAAATCAGCCTACACATCATTTCTTTTCTCACATACTCACTCTCTTTTCCTTCATACCAACACAATCATGGTCAACTACAATATGTTTTTAAACTACGAGACCTTCAACATGGAGTTGAGCTGTGAGGATTGGCAGCAGGAATGGCACGTAACTGTCATTCCTGATGAGAATTGGGACTCGGTTCCCCATGAGGTTCTCACACACCTCCTGTTCTTTTACATGGACTACCATCGCCATCTGGAGCGATTGGAAGAAGAAAGGCTGGAAGCTCTCCGCCAACAAGAGCGAATCATTCGACTCGCTATTCTTTTTGTAGATAGTCGGAAGAAGAAATAATTTGTTTTCTTCTTCCTGTTTTTCTTCATCGTTAGCTTTGTCTAGCTTCTTAGCAAAGGACAAAAGTTGTTGATGTTGGAGTTTGTAGCTTAGGACAGTCTTGTAATGTTCTGATGTAAATTTCAATTTCATGAATGTATTCTCTTAATATATTAATGGAATTTTATATCTTTGCAAGATTTTGTCTCTGAGATGTTTGCAATTTTACTGGATTTTTAAATCCTGATATATCCATATTCTGATGACCATTTTAATTGCTGATATAAATTAAGTTCTGATTCTGAAATGTCGGTACTTGTTTACTTGATTTATTTTTTGGTCATTCTCACACTTCATATTTTTTCAGAAAATGGGTTTTGCAGTAAAAATGATTAAAAAAGTGGGAATAGTTTAAATTTTGAATTAAAACTGACTTACCTAAATTAATGGAATTACTTGGTAAGTGGAACGGTTTTTCCTTGAAAAACTGCATGTGATAAGTCATGATTACTGTTTTCCTGTGCCCATTAACTATTCATTATTGCTGCATGTCTGACAGGTGTCCAACGGTTATTTTTTTTAACCATGTATAAGTAAGAGAGAGAGAAGATTATACAATCTTTTATTTACTTTTACACTTTATCTCTCTTTCTTTACTTTTACTCTCTCTCATCTCCTGACGCTGTTTTTCATACAGGCATTTTGTCAAACACCTTACAGGCAAACTTATTTCGTAATTTTTCTCATGGCACCTAAGGATCTGATCATAGATGGAGCCAAGTTTGTTCCCAACAACTATGCTGCCATCTTAAATCATGATGAAGCTCCATCTGAGTTGCACTTTGTGCAAGATCTTCTTGCACACAGTGAAATTGGGTATGCATTGACCCAGCCACCAGTCTTTTCAAGCCAACAAGTTCTAACGTTTTGGCGGACTGGACATTTTGATAATGGTGGTGCTACCGATACTCCCAGCATTGTTTTTGAAGTCAATGATGTTGAACATGTGGTAACTCCTGGAACAGTTCGCAAGACTCTACGTTTACCAGAAGGCTGCATTTTCTCAACACCGTAGGAACCAGTTCTACAGCAGCTCATGGCCAATTTGGGATATGAGAAGAGTTTGGCTAAGCTTAGACAGTTGAAACGAGCACATATCAGAAAGGAATGGAGCTTTTTCTTCGACTGCATCACTAAAGCCTTCGGGAATAAGTGTTCCAACTTTGATGCCATTCCAATAATGAGTCAGTACATCGGGTATGCTATTATTAACCAAACTCATTTTGATTTTGCAAGTGTTGTGCTAGGTTTTATAGGGGATAGGATGACAGAGGATAGGAATGTTGTCTACTTTGCTAGATTCTGTCAGCTTATATATAATTTATGTTGTGTTGATGAACCCTAACCTACCACTGACTTATTTCCACCCTTTAAACTTGCAAAACGGGCTTTTAATGACTTGGTAAATGCTGATCTTAAGAAAACGGTGGTTAGACCTTTACAGATTCCTCAGTCTGTAAAACAGATCCTGGTAAATGCTGATCCTCAAACCTATAGATCTGTTTATCCTGATGTTCAACCTACCACCACATCCCAAACACCACAACAACCATCAGAACATACCACTCATACATCTATACCTCAATCCTCTATCAGAACACATCTCAAACCTTCATAGATAGCTCAACCTTCATCATCAGCACATACTGTGAAGCCTTCATCTTCCAAGCCAAGAGGACAAAGACTGTCCCTCAGACACCACAGAAGAGAAGGAGGACTGTTCTGAGAGATGAGTCTGATAGTGAGGAACAGGTTTCTGCATCAGAACCTGTTATGAAAGAAGCTGAGAAGGTCCCTTCTCAGAAGGATTTTGGAATTGGGGGATCTAAGCTTCTCAAAAGGCTTAGAAGAATGACTTATGCTGAACCTCCCAAGGAATCCCCACCTTCTAAATGATACAAGAAACAGAGAGCTAAAAGGCCAACTTCAGATGATGAGGAAGCAGCAACTAAGGAAGGAGATCAGGAATCTCTGATCTTAAAAGAACCAGAATTTGTTGAAGCTACTGCATCTCCCTCTCCATTGTCCCCAACTCAGGAAGCTGCTACCGATAAGGCAAACACACCATCTGTGTCTCTTGTACATGAAACTGTATCTCCTGTAGACCCAGGCACAAGTGCTGAAATTGATATTCACAACCTGGCTGTGCCTGAGGTTCTCTACTTAGAAGTTCCAACAGCAATTAATCCATCAACAACACCTTTTACTGATGCTACTCAAACTTCAGAATTGTCTACAACACCTTCTCTGCATCTAGATGTTGATGATCAGAATATAGGTGAGCATCAGGATATGGCTGTTGATCAGAACTTGGAAACAGATCAGCACTTAGAGGATGATGCTGAAGCCTCAATTGCTTCTCATACTGTTGTTTTATCAGAAGATGTTGATTCTGTCAGTTCTGATGCTTCAAATGCTGATACTACTGGTGATGCTGCTATTAATGCAGATGCTGATGCACCTCAACAAACTGTTCATAAATCTGAACTAGTTAAGAAGTTTGTTACAAGAGCAACACCAGTACCTTGGAATGAAACTCCTAGAGGACAGGAGTGGAATAAGGAATGGAACTCAGTTACCTTTGTTCCATCTGAAAAGATTCTTGCTGAGCACTTGGCAAAAGCTGATGAAATGTTAATTAATGATGATTTCAAGACACAGCTTCGAGTCACTGCATTGAGTACTAGACATCTTCAAGGTCTCCATTCAACAACTCATGCAGAGTTACATAAAATTCAGTATGAATTGCTCAAGCAAGAAACGACTCAGAAACTTGATAAGAAAAAATTCTTCCAACCTACATTTGACAGAGTTGCTTACATTGAGAAGACCCAAGAGAAGCAGCAGTCTCAGATTGATGATATTTTGAAAAATCAAGCTTCTCAGCAATCTCAACTCGATGAAATCTAAGCCTCAGTGGAATTGCTTGTCTCTCTTCTCTTACCTGCTGATACCAAAAAGGGGGAGAAAGTAATTAAGTCCAAATGCAAAACTGTTAAGACACTGAAGGGGAAGGATGATGAAAAAGATGATCAGGGAAACTCTGGAATGGGTGGAGGTCATGGTCAAGGTAGAAGTTTCTCATCAAGAAGAGCTGAAATTACAAGTCACAGGACAAGTTTTGATGCTGGAAAAAGAATTATTTCTGCTACTGGTAAAAGGATAAGTTCTGATGAACTTTTGGATCTTGATGAAGAAATATCAAGACAACTATTTCTGAAAGAAAATCCAGGAATGGACTTTGAGAGTCTGATGGAAGAAGAAGCTAGACTTAAGTCAGAAAAAGTCAAATCTAAATCTGAAGCTTCTGTTGGTAAAAAGAAACTTCTAAAGGTCAAAGGCATTGTGATAAAAGAAAGGTCAAATCCTGAAGTAACCAAGGCTAAATCACAATTGCAGATAGATCCAAGGTCCAAGGGAAAAGAGAAAGTTGGTGAACCTATCAAGGTTTATGTGCCTCCTGTGGATGAAGAAATTACTGTTGAAGATGTTGATCTTGCTCTGACTTCAAGAAAAATTTCTAAGAGAACCTCTGACATGGCTCAAGTTGTTCAGAGTCAAGATATAGTTAGTTCTGATATCTCAAAGAAACAAGTAACCTCTGACATAGCTCAAGTTGACTTGATATCAGAAGATAAATCAAAGGAAACCTCTGACATTGCTCATGTTAAACCTTCAAAGTTACTCCTACCAGGATTTACCAAAGCCAAACAGACTCAACCTTTGAAGACTGCATCAAATGGTTTTGAAGCAAGAGTGGTTACTGGAAAGGAAGCAAGAGATAAATCTGGATTGGGTAGTGCTGATGAAAGAAGAATACAGAACACAACCAATGATCCAACTTCCTTAAGTGAACCAGGTATTGGACCAACTCCTGAAAGATTGAATCAACTAGAATCTGTACAGATGGTTTACCATACCTACTTGAAAGAACACATCTTATTGTACTTCATGACAGATGGTAGGGTTTATCATATAAGGGAAAATGTCATTCCACTGAAGTATTTTGAAGAATTGGAACATGTATTATTCTTACTTCAAGTGAATGAAAAAATAACAGAAAGTGCTGCAAACTATTTGAAGAGTCAAATTCAGAGACAGAAAAGGCTTTATTCTGTAAAGTCTGACATCACATATCTTCCAAAGTACAGAGATCACAAGGGTGATATTGTTGAGATGAAGCCTAACTCTGCTAAGATTATAACTACCTTTCTGGGTTACAAGGCTGTGGAATTCAATCTTGAGTCTGACAAAGCATATTTGATCAGACTGGATTAGGACATAAGGAAAGCTAAAATTAATGATCTCAGGGCTGCAATATTTCAAACTGGTGAAGATTCTGCAGAACTTAAAGATGCTAAAAGAAGGATGATTGATGAACTCAGATATGCTGAGAGATGTTTGTTAAAGAACTATCTCAGAACAACTCCTGACATCAGAGAGATCAGAAAGTGAAGCCAAGTCAAGATCTACAACTGCTCAAATTCTGATATGTATACATACTGAAGTTGTTATCAGAAGTTAAAGTTGGTAAAGCCTTAAGGACTGTAAGTTGTAGTTATCTAGTCAAATTCTCATGCATTTGTACTTAATGTTTTTGACATCATCAAATATCTGTTAACTTGTATATTATGCTAATTTACAAGTTGGGGGAGATTGTTAGATATATTTGATAATGTCATGTCTAATATGATTTATGTTTAGTTTTCAGATCTTACTTAAACAGGAAAAATCAATACTTAACTGAAATCAACACTTATACTGAAGTCAGAACTTAAGTCATCAGTACTTAAGGTTCAGGGGATATTTATCAGAAGATAATATCAGGACTTAAAGGAAACGTTCAAATAAGGAAGGCGGCTGATTGAAAGGAAAAGAAGATCAAGACAAACGTAAGAAGTGATATGCATGAAGAAGGAATTCTATGAAGAATGGAATACTTGGAAGAAAAGATATCCGATTGATATATTTTAGGAAGCAGAATTATATTCCATATCAATTAGCGATTATCTTGTAACTGTGTAGTATATAAACACAGACATAGGGTTTACACTATAAGTGTTATCATTATCGAGAAGATTATTAATTGTAACCCTATCAGCTCTCGTGATATTTGTTCATCACTGAGAGAGGACAGTTCCATACTGTAACAGAGTTTATTATTTTGAATAAAGTTTGTTTTCTGTTACTTGAGTTATTAGAGTTCGATTTGATTGTGATATACACTGTATTCACCCCCCTCTACAGTGTGTGTGACCTAATACTTTCTGAGAAGAAATCTTCTCAGCTTCTACAACAACAGGTTCTGATAGAGGAACCTGTTCCTCATTATCTGACTCATCTCTCAGAACAATTTTCCTTCTCTTCTGTTGTGTCTGAGGTACAGTCTTTGTCCTCTTGGGTTTTGAAGATGAAGGCTTCACCGTAGGTGCTGAGGGTTGCGGTTGAGAAGTTTGAGGTGTTTGTGTAGAGGTGGTAGGTGATGATGGATGAGGTTCTGATGGTTGGACATCAGGATATAGTTCAGTGTATTTAACTGGATCATAGGTTATTAAGGCTTGTTGGACAGATAAAGGAACTTGGAGGGGTCTTAATACAGCCTTCTTATTATCAGTGGATAATAAGTCATTAAAAGCTCTTTTAGCTAGTCTGAATGATGGAATTAATTCACTAGCTGATTGGGGCTTATCATCACAACAAAAACTATAGATAAGCTGACAGAATTTAGCAAAGTAAACAATATTTTTGTCTTCTGTCATTCTATCCCCAATGAAACCTAAGACAGCACTTGCATAATCAAAATCAGTTTGGTTAATGAGAGTATACCCGATTTGTTGGCTGAATATGGGGATTACATCGAAATTAGAGCATTTGTTTGCAAAAGCCTTGGTTATGCAGTCAAAGAAGAAACTCCATTCCCTCCTTATGTAAGATCTCTTCAACTGACCCAGCTTTGCCAATGTCCTCTCATACCCCAAACTGGCCATCATGTTTTGAAGAACTGACTCCTCAACAGTAGAATAAACACAGTTCTCAGGTAGCTGCAGTGCTTGTCGAACCGTGGCCAATGTCATGACATGTTCATCCTCCCCTGATGAAAAAATAATACTTGGGGACCCTTGAGCACCACCATCATCATATACTCTGCTTCTCCAGAACTCCAGCACTTGAGTACCAGAGACTGCATCAGGTTGAGTCAGAGCGTACCCAATATCAGAACTAGTAAGAAAGTCCTGAATGAAGTGAAGTTCTTATGGAGCTTCTGACTTGTTAAGAATAACAGAGAAGTTATTAGGAACAAACTTAGCCCCATTGAAAATTACGTCTTTTGGTGCCATCTCTGTAAGAAATTATGTGAATAAGAGTATGTTTGCAAAGTGTTTGTAAAAAGTCCTGAGAGAAAAACAACTTCAGAAAATAAGAGAGAAAGAGAGAGAGAGAGAGAGAGAGAGAGAGAGAGTAAAAGAGTTTTATAATAGAAAAGTAAGTAAAAGATTAGAAAATCTTTTATCTCTTATATATATACTTTCTCCACTTAACAGTTGTATTTTTGAAGCATGGGATACACTTTACACCTGGCACCATGTGAACAGTCAGTAAACGGTTAGAACAAGAGTTAATGGGCACGTAAAATAAGCAATAATTACCGTGCACATGCAGTTTTTCAGGACATACACGTTAACCACTAACCCATAATGATTATGACCGTTTTATCTCACATTAAGCAATATTCTGGAAAAAAAATATTATCATTCAAGTAATGACCAAAAATAAACCAAGTAAATAAATACTGCCACATCAGCATCAGAACTTGATTATTATCAGAATTTAAAAGTCATCAGAATATGGCTCCTTAACTCGAAAAGTGAATGTTTATTCCTGTAGTTCTTCACACAAATACTGATACGGTTTCCTCAGAATTTAATCATCAGAACTTGTCCTCAGAATTTATGCAACTGACACTTAAACTGTTCATCTAAAATAACATTGATCACCACAGTAATTTTCATCATTCATATGGAGTGTAAGTGTGTGCTGTGAGCTAAATATCAGACAAAAAGTAAAGTCTGATTCACTTCAGTACATCTTAGAAATAAGGCATAACTCAGAACTTTGCTCAAAATCTGTCATTAGTCTAAAGTCAACTATAGAATGAGTTCATACATAAGTCCACCTCAACTGTTTTGTGCTCATTTTATGCATCTTTTGAAATTCCTTTTTACAGTGGCTTCTCAGTGTAAGTGAGTCACGACTGCTTATCAGAATTTATGTTGTTTATCAGAGTATTTCTCCAGTAATCAGAGAATGTGAAAAGTCACCAAGAAAATTTTATTTTGCTTTTCTAATGCATATTACTTAATACCAGCAATGCACTTGGGTCTTCCCTTCCACGTTTATTGTTCTCTAGATCTCAAAGGAGTACCTGATATTTACTTCTTTTCTTTTTCTTTTGATACGTGAGGTTTATCAGCACTTAGTACATTCATAAGATTTACCAACATCAGAACTTAACAGATAAGAAACACTATTCTAGATTTTGACTTAGTAATAAGATACACAAAGTAAACTTCAACTAAGCTCAATATCAGAATTTGCTTGTGTTAAAAGATTTCCACATAAACAATTACTTCAAACATGGGATCTTTAGTATATTAAAGACTACTAGGTCAGTATCTAACACAGTTATCCTCATTGGATTGAATAGTCACAGAAACATTCATATCACTATCAGAGTTTAGAAATTCACATCAGACAGCAATCAGCACTTAGGAAAATTTGCATTTTAAGCACATAATACACAAGGAGAGTAATATATGTAAATACTTATCATAAAATCTGATGTATCAGAACAAAAACTAAGCAGATTTAGAGAAAGAACCTGAAACCATTCCAAGTTCATTTACCAATCTAGTAAAAGTAGCTTCACACAGTGGTTTTGTGAAGATATCTGCTAGTTGTTGATCTGTTAGAACAAAATGCAATTCCACTGTACCTTCATCCACATGTTCCCTTATGAAGTGGTACCTAATGCTGATGTGCTTTGTCATTGAGTGCTGAACTGGATTACCTGTCATAGCAATAACACTTTGATTATCACAGTAAATAGGGGTTTTAGAAAATTCTAACCCATAATCCAGTAATGGATTCTTCATCCAAAGAATCTGTGCATAACAGCTTTCTGCAGCAATGTACTCTGCTTCTGCAGTTGTTGTGGAAATTGACTTCTGTTTCTTGCTAAACCAAGAAACTAATCTGCCTCCAAGAAATTGGCAGCTTTCACTTGTGCTTTTCCTGTCAATTTTGCACCCTGCAAAATCTGCATCTGAGTAACCTATTAGCTTAAAGTCTGATTCCCTAGGCTACCACAATCCCATATCAGTTGTACCCTTAAGGTACTTGAAAATTCTTTTCACAGCTGTTAAGTGAGGTTCTCTTGGATCTGCTTGAAATCTTGCACAAAGATAGGTAGCATACATGATATCAGGTCTACTTGTAGTTAGATAGAGTAGTGAGCCAATCATACCTCTGTAATCAGTAATATCTACTGATGTACCAGTATCCTTATCCAATTTTGTTGCAGTGGCCATGGGAATGGATGCACTTGAACAGTCTTGCATTCCAAATTTTTTTAGCAAATTTCTGGTGTACTTGGATTGACAAATAAAAGTTCCTTCTTCATTATGCTTGACTTGAAGGCCCAGAAAATAGCTAAGTTCTCCCATCATACTCATTTGATATCTTGACTGCATGAGCTTGGCAAACCTTTTACAAAGTCTGTCATTTGTAGAACCAAAAATGATATCATCAACATATATCTGCACCAAAAGTAAGTCCTTGCCATGGTTGAGATAAAACAATGTTTTGTCAGTTGTCCCTCTGCTAAATCCACTTTCCAGAAGAAACTGAGCTAAAGTCTCATACCATGCTCTTGGAGCTTGCTTAAGGCCATAAAGTATTTTATCAAGCCTGTAGACATGATTAGTAAATTTTGAGTCTACATAACCTAGAGGTTGTTCAACATATACTTCTTCCTCCAATTCTCCATTGAGAAATGCACTTTTTACATCCATTTGAAAGACTGTAAACTATTTGTGAGCAGCATAAGCCAAAAATATCCTTATGGCTTCCAATCTAGCAACTGGTGCAAATGTTTCATCATAATCAATTCCCTCCTGTTGAGAATATCTTTTTGCAACCAGCCTTGCTTTATTCCTTGTAATTATGCCATTACTATCAGTTTTGTTTCTGAACACCCATTTTGTACCAACAACTGATCTGTTCCTTGGTCTTGGAACTAGAGTCCAGACTTTATTTCTTTCAAATTCATTCAACTCTTCCTGTATTACTTGCACCCAATCATCATCTTAAAGAGATTCTTCCACTTTCTTTGGTTCAGTTTGAGAAAGAAAAGAATGATAGAGACATTCATTTGATGTTGCTGTTCTAGTTCTGACACCTGCTTCAGGATTTCCAATAATCAAGTCAGGTGTATGTGCTTTAGTCCATTTCCTTGCAGATGGAAGGTTATCTCTAGAACTGGATGCTCCCCCATGATCCATGTTGTCTCTAAAACATCTTCTGATACTCCCCCTGAAATTATGCTCTCTGAGTTGGATCCTTCAGAATTTGAGTTTCCAGAATTATCAGAACTTAGCCCATCAGAACTTGATGAATCAGAGCTTGAAGAGCCTGTTCTAGGTTCTGATGCTTCTTGAGATGTGGTTGGATCTTCAATATGCTCCCCTTGCATATGTGCATTTTCCTTTGGCGCAGTCACCACAGTTTCAATAACATCAGATTTTAACCCATCAGAATTTGCAGTATCAGGATTTAGACTATCAGAATTTGGCATATCAGAATTTAAAACCTCATTCTCAAATCTCAGCTGATCATGATCATTGAAATCTTCAAGTCCAGTAATCTTCTTATCATCAAAAGAGACATTGATAGATTCCATGACAACCCTTGTTCTTAAATTGTAGACTCTGAAGGCTTTTGTGGAAAGTGGATACCCAACAAAAATTCATTCATCAGCTTTTAGATCAAATTTTGATAGCTGTTCAGGATGAGTCTTAAGAAAAAAACACTTGCATCCAAATACATGAAAATACTTCAGATTTGGCTTCTTTTTCTTTACCATCTCATATGGTGTCTTCCCATGCTTGTTGATAAGTGTTGCATTCTGAGTAAAACAAGCAGTCTGCACAGCTTCAGCCCAGAAGTAGGTTGGTAACTTTGCTTCATCAAGCATAGTTCGTGCAGCTTCAATAAGAGTTCTATTCTTTCTTTCAACAACTCCATTTTGCTGTGGAGTTCCAGGAGCAGAGTATTCCTGCTTTATTCCATAGTTTTTGCAGAACTCTTCCATGATCGAATTCTTGAACTCAGTGCCATTATCACTTCTTATGATCTTCACAGAATCTTTGACCAATTTATCCAGTTGCTTGATATGATCAATCAAGATAGATGCAGTTTCACTTTTTGTGTGCAAGAAATACACCCATGTGTATCTGGTGAACTCATCCACTATGACCATAGCATATTTCTTCTTTGCAATAGACATGACATTCACTGGACCAAATAGATCAACATGTAGTAGGTGATAAGGGTCAAAAATTGAAGATTCAGTCTTGGTCTTGAATGAAGATTTTCTTTGTTTTGCCTTTTGACATCAATCACAAAGGCCATCAGGAGCAAACACTGATTTTGGCAGTCCTCTCACAAGATCTTTCTTGACTAGTTCATTTATATTGTTGAAATTTAAATGAGAGAGTTTCTTGTGCCAATCCCAGCTTTCTTCAATTGATGCTCTGCTTAACAGACAGATTGCAGAGCCATCAGAATTTGTTGAAAGCTTGGCTTCATAAATGTTACCATGCATGTATCCTTTTAGAACAACTTTGCCTGTAGATTTGCTTACAACTTCACAGTGTTCTTCAAATAAATCCACATGATAACCTCTGTCACAGATTTGACTCACACTCAGCATATTGTGTTTAAGTCCTGAGACCAGAGCTACTTTTTTAATGATGACATTTCCAAGATTGAGATTTCCATATCCCAGAGTTTTTCCCATGCTGCCATCTCCATAAGAAACACCTGGGCCAACTTTCTCCACAAAGTATGATAGCAGGACTTTATTTCCAGTCATATATCCTGAACATCCACTATCAAGAACTATGATGTTTTTCCTGTTGCCCTGCAATCACAAAGACCACTAATGATTAGTTTTAAGGACCCAGACTTGGTTGGATCCTTTGGCCATATTAAGTTTGTTGACATTTGTAGCGGATTTAACATCATAGTTTATGTTAACATTTTTCTTATCAGAATTTACAGTATCAGACTTTGTATCAGAACTTACACTAGAAGGAATTAAAGCAACTTTCTTCAAAGAAGGTTTTATTTGATAATAATCATAGTACAAACTATGATATTCCTTACAAGTATAAATAGAATGCCATAAACTATCACAATGAAAACAAGGATTTTGTGGCCTATATCTAACAGACTGACTCTTAACTCCTGATTTTGAAGGTAAGGAGTTTATGTTTTTATTTTTCCTGTAAAAAGAAGCCATATGGTTAGAATTTCCACAGTTATAACATTTCTTTCTAGGAGCATTAGGAACAGGCTTATAATCATTGCTTTTATTCACACCTTCCTTTCCATTCCTATTTTTCCTAGGTGGCTTTACCTTGTTTACATTCTTAACTTCTTTCAGCTTATGCTTAAGCTGCTTCTTAGTCATTAAGCCTATGTTTACTTCAGCTGGCTTATCCTGTTTAAATTTGTCATAAGTTAAATCTGCCTTAACTTCTGTCTCAGTATCTTTCATCTTTTCAGAATCAGACTTTACAATTTTATCTACAAACTTAACAAGATTTATCTTTGGCTTAACAGTTTGCTTAACAACAGTTGGCTTAATTTCAACAGTTCCCTTATCATTCTTATCCTCTCCATAACCTAAGCCCACTTTCCAGTTTCCACTACTTAGTATATCCTGAGTTGCTCTACCAGAGTTAGTCCAAGTCCTGATTATCTCTCTTTCCTTTTCTAACTCAATTTTCAGAGATTCATTTATTTTTAGCACTTCAATCCTAACATAAAAGGCATCATCTCTATCTTTCTGAGTTTGATGGAACATGACTAACTCTTTTTCTAAATAATCATTCCTCTTTTTACAAGCAAGATTTTCAGAAGTTAATCTTTCACATGTTAAAGTCTGATCTCTATAGCTAATGAACATGGTTTTAAGATATCTTCTCAACTCAGTAATATCATAAGTATGAAAGGCATAAGTAGTTTGAGGTACCTTTAACTCAGCAGCATCAGAACTGCTATCAGCATTTGCCATCAAGACATAATTTTCCTCATCTTCAGAATCTGAAGTGTCTGCCCAGTTTTTCTTCTTTGTGACAAGTGCCTTACCTTTGTCACTCTTCACTTTTTGGCAATCAGGAGATATGTGGCCTTTCTCACCACAGTTGTAGCATTTGACATTTGAGTAATCTCCTCTTTCAAACTTTCCTCTTTTGCCTTCAGATTTTCTGAAACCTTTCTTATCAGAACTTGCACCTTTCCTGTAAAACTTCTTTCCCTTCCTGAATTTCCTGTATGCAATCCTTGTGATTCCTTTTACCATATGAGCACACAGCTTCATCATCTCTTCATCAGGGTCCATCTCAGGTAAACTTTCAGTTTCTGAGTCATCATCATTATCAGAACTTGATGACTCAGTATCAGACTTTGTGATGAGAGCTTTTCCCTTGCATTTCCTTGAGGCAGCTGCTTTAGGGGATTCCTCCTCAGCTTTAAGATCAACTGTCCTTGACTTTCTTCCATTCCTCTTGCTTTTTTGTTCCATCTCAAGCTCATGAGTCTTGAGCATCCCATAAATTTCATCAAGAGTTGTTTCTTCAAGATTATAGTTGTCTCTTATAGTGGTGGCCTTCAAATCCCAACTTGCAGGAAGAGCTAACAGGAATTTAAGATTTGAATCTTCAAGGTCATATTCCTTGTCCACTAGTGACAAATCATTCAAGAGTTTGACAAATCTGTCATATAAACCAGTTAATGACTCATCAGGCTTTGAGTCAAAGTGCTCATACTCTTGAGTGAGTATAGTCTTCCTGTTCTTCTTAATTGAATCAGTTCCCTAACATCTTATCTCTAAGGCATCCCATATCTCCTTTGCAGTCTTGCAGTTGATTACCCTGTTTGACATGACATTATCAATGGCACTATGCAGCAAATGTCTTACCTTTGCATCCTTTGCAATAGATGAGATATCTTCAGATGTGTATTCACTTTTCTCCTTTGGTACAATTTGTGCTGGCTTATCTGCAACTACAACAGAGAGCTTGGTTGGCTTATGTGGTTCTTCATTAATTCTGTCAAGGTATTCTGGATCTGTGGCTTCCAGAAACATAGTCATCCTCACTCTCCATATGGGATACTCAGATGGTCTCAGTATGGGAACCCTAATAGTCTCATATCGACTATGGATTTGAGTCTTTAGAGTTTCTTCAGTATTGGTGGGCTTGATTGGAGTTTCTGCTTCTTTAGACATGATTGTATTTGGATCTTAAACTGTATATGTGTTAACAGAAGGTTCTGATACCACTTGTTAGGTCACACACACTGTAGAAGGGGGTTGAATACAGTGTTTACTACAATCAAATCGAGTATAAAAACTCAAGTAAATAAACTCTGTTACAATACGGGACTATCCTCTCTCAGTGATGAACAAATTATCACGAGAGCTGCTAGGGTTACAATTAATAATACCTTCGATTAAGATAACACCTATAGTGTAAACCCTATGTCTGTATTTATATAGTACACAGTTACAAGATAATCTTCTAATTGATATGGAATATAATTTTGCTTCCTAAAATATATCAATCAGTTATCTTTTCTCCCAAGTATTCTATTCTTCATAGAATTCTTCTCCATGCATATCTCTTCTTGTTTTAGACTTGATCTTCTTTCCTTTCAATCAACCGCCTTCCTTATCTGAATATCTTTCTTAAGTCCTGATATTATTTCCTGATAAATATCTCCTGATATCTTAAGTTCTGATAACTTAAGTTCTGATATCTTAAGTCATGACTTCAGTATAAGTACTGATTTCCAGTTAAGTACTGATTTGTCCTGTTAAGTATGATCTGAAAACTAAACATAAATCATATTAGCCATGACATCACAAATATATCTAACACACTGTTAGTTACGTTAACTATTGGTCGAAAAACTAAATTAACTCGCTGTTAATAACCTTAACTATTGGACATAAAGCTAAATCAACTCGCTTAAATGGCATGCGTTTGACTTATATGATTGTTTCATATCCCAAAATCCACATTTAACAACCCATAACCCATCATATTTTCTTCTATTATTCATTTATTTCCTTGATTTAAATAGGGTTTATCGCCCCCTCCCATTTCCACTTCAAAGAACTCCGCTACTTCAAATTATTTGTTCAAACCCACGTAGTCACATAAAGTGATTATTCTTCGGATGATGAATTATGCAATGATTCTTTTTCTCATACGACTTGATCTCAATATATATTCTTTAAATTATACAAATTCTTCTAAAATCAAATCAACTTTATCTTCGTCTTTAATATTTTTCTTTGTTTGTGAATTAAATGTTGCTCAATCCTGACCGTGTTCTCACTATCTTTACAATTCAGGTTTGTATGTTTGAATTAGGTGTGAAAATGATTTGGGAAAAGTATGAAATTAGGGGTATGATATTAATTTAGGTGTTAGTTGGGTTTTTGTTCAACTAAAATCGATCGGGTTGTAACTTGATTAGGGCCAGTTCTGGATTGGGTAAAAATTAATTAGGCGGGTCAATAGTTGATGTGCCAGCTTTTTTGACGAGACTTAACGGTCTTCCGTTTAAAGTCAACTATAATTAACAACTATGAAAATTTTAATTTGTTTGGTGATTCGGATAAAATGTTTAAGATGCTAAATGACCAGAAAACTTGTTGAGTTCGATGGGTCAGTTGAAAGTTCGTAATGAGTTAAGTGACGAATATGCCATTTAACCCAATATTATCCAAAATATATGAAACTTTATCAAATTAATAAAAAAAATTTGTTTATCAAAATGATATGTAATCTTAAAAGAACAGAATATAAATAAAACATAATAAATAGACAAAATTATTATTGATCGTATTTTTATTATAAATTATTTTAATATATACTCATAATTTTGAGTGTGAAATTATTTAAATATATGCAGGCTCGTGCCTCGCACAGGTTTTTATGCTAGTTACATATATAAATACGAGGAAAATATATTATTCATGTAAAATTACCATCCCCAATGAAATCTTATCCAAGATTTCTTCAAATTTATTCTAGAAATAATAGATATTATATATTATTATATATAATACGGGGAAACATTATATTCGTGTGAAATCAATTCCTGTAAAGCATAATTTAATGTAACATGTAATCGAGGAATTATAACTCAACATGATAATAGAAACAGATAAACAACATTAAACTGTGAAGCACAGGAACCCTAAAGGTGAAGACATGATACATACAAAGAATCAAAAGATGCAAATGACTCTCTAAGTCCACACTTAGGTCATAGGAAGAAGTTCATTAAAATGTTCAAGCATCCATTAAGAATAAGACAACAAAGGACTTCCAGTACCAGTTACATAGTTTGATTTGAAGTATTAAAGATCAAGGGTTCAGTGTTTGAAGCAATGTATAATCAACCAAGATGTATCAGCTCAGAATTGTCAAGGAAATTGAACTGAATCATTTCATGCTAGTTGTTTGTGAACCAGACCAGTGCACCAAGCATCAGCGTATCAGAAAGGATTTGATTTGATTATTCAGAAGGAACTTTGTGTAGTGATACAGTTATGGAAACCTAGATTTTTTATAAGGAAAAGAATACCCTCTAGTGTTACAAGGTCGCAAGTAAAGATAACAAGAAATTTGGTTAAGTCAAATGTTCACCTCTGTGACTCTAAGGTCGCAAGTAAAAGCAAGGTGATAATTTGTCTAAGTTAGAAAGCCTGGTCGCCAGTAACTCTATAGGCTTGTTCGCAAGTAACTCAGCATATCTCCAAGGCAAGCAGTCGCAAGTAACTGCCACAAGAGGTCGCAAGTAACTCTAGAGACTTGTTCGCAAGTAAACCTACATCTCCAAGGCAAGCAGTCGCAAAAAAGTGCCACATGAGGTCACAGGTATCTCAACAGGGGAATTCAAGGGCACAAGTATCTATCAACAGGTCGCAGGTATCTAGTATTAACAGGTGGCAAGTATCTCAATTAACAGGAAATCAAGGTCGCAAGTAACCCTATTCTACAGGGTCGCTAGTAACATACTTAGTGTGTTTTCCATTGGTTAATTGCAGCAAATTCAATTGAAATGATTGGTTCAAATCAAGCCACATGTCCAAATAAATTTGAAGACTACAAAAGCAGCAATTGAAGTTTATTTCAATTGGTTATCTTCTCCAGTTTCAACAGAGTGTTTACGGGAGCTCCATTAAAGAACCTCACTTATTATCCTTGTAAACGTAAAGTTGTGTTGTTGAATTTATTGTAGCTAATCAATTTATTGATTAGATTGTAGCAACCTCAAGGATTATATTAATAAAATAATATATTCCTCGAATTGTTTGTGTGTCTATTTTGATTCAAGTACTTATGACGAAGAACTTGTAAACGAATCGAAAAAAATTGTAGGTATCGTATTCAACCCCTACTTCTACGATACTTTGGGACTAACACTTCCCCCTCCCCACCTTGTGCTCTTGTGAAGGCCCCCAACTTACTTTTAGTTATATAAAAAATATTATTGTCAATGAATATTAAATCTCGGTGCAAATTAGCAACTTCATTCATCTAAGCCAGTTAGCAGAAGCTCATTTGGTTAGCTAGTGAAAATTCTTAACTATAATAATAGGTGGCCCGATTAATATTTTATTTAATATTTGTTTTAACATTCATCTAAGATAAATAATTCGAGATATGGATATTTATCCCGATGTGATATATTAACTTTATACCCGGGCCTTACTTCGAGAATATTATGATTTTTTTTAAAAAAAGTTGTTGTTATATAAGATGTAAAAAATTTTGCTCAAGATGTTTGCCTTTAATTTAATTTTTTATAATATTTTAATATACAATTATAATTTATTCATTATGTTCCATAAATTTCTTAATTTTTGCTCTGAGGCTAATATGGTAATTTTTTCTTATTTCCAACACTTTTATAAACATTCTCATGTATATTTATATTTTTAGATCAAAATTTCGTATGGATCGTAATTCACTTTATCTTAGTAATAAATCGGACCATGATCTTCTAATAATATTAATTTCAAAATTTTAATTTTAATCGTAACGACAAAATCATATTAAGCCTTTTTGGATAACTATAAATAAGAACTGTCTGCAAAATAAAACGTGCATGTGTAAATACATACTTGTGATGATTCCATCATCCCCTTTAAACTTCAATAATCCCTAGCCCATCTATAATTCTAATGTCATTTGAGTACTTTTTTTTCATCAATACGATATTTTGGTAGATCAATTTTTTGATTATTTGAACTAACATATAATTTATATGTGTGTTGTATAATAATAATAGAATGTCAGGTTTACACCGACGGGAGCAAAAAAATCAAAAGAGGGTAGGGCGATACAAAAACAATTATATTTTTAAGTCTATAAATAAATGAGATCTTTAAAAATAATAGATTTAAAAGGACTGCAAGATTCAGAGAAGAAAAATATTTTCATTACCAAACATATGTTATCCAATCATGAATTTGTTGGGCTTGAGAAGCAGCCTTAACTCCACATTGGTGTGATATTGTTCGTTTTGGGTTGAGCTTGCACGGGTTTATTTTGGATCACTCTCAAAAGGCCTAATACTAATGAGTTATCTTGTTGCTTATATTATAGCAAACTGCCCCTCACACAAGCGATGTGGGACATATTCTAATAATCTCCCATTTACACATCGGGCTATACACCTGTCAGACCTGCCTCCTGATTGTGTAATCTGGCTCCCCCTTGACCCATACTGAAAGTCCACCTAGCTATCTACCTCCCCTTAGGCCCATACTGGAAAGCCTGCCTGTTTCCCCTTTAAGCCCATCCTGGGTTGGCCCACATGTCTCTTCCTAGGCCCTTTTGGGGAGCATGTTGATGAGATTATTATGGACCGTTATAACCATAACTCTGATACCAATTTTTGGGCTCGCTAAGCAGCCTGAACTCCATATTGGTATGATATTGTTCACTTTTAGCCGAGTCTGCATGAGTTTATTTTGGGTCACTCCTAAAAGGCCTCATACTAATGAAGTTATCTTGCTCCTTATATTCTAGCAAACTGCCCCTTCCACAATCGATGTGGGACATATTCTGACATAACTAATAAGAAAAATAAGTCTTTCTCGATCAATCAATAATCATTACAAAATTACGAACATAAAATAATATTTACGAATCTACAATTTTAGAATCAACAGAACTACATGTAAGCGTACAATGTCTTAGAGTTTGCCAATATAAGCACAAGCGAAGTGGTCATTGTTATTGACATTGGACTCGAAAAATTCATTACAGTTCTTCACTTTAATTTTCAGATCTACTAAGGTAAGAGCTTAGATTTTATAATAAAATTTCAGTTTTTGGATTCAAAATCTCTGATCTAACAACATATTACAACTTGGTGTTATTCCGAGATTTCTGAATTTTGGGATTTTTTTGTATTGTTCTGTTTAAGTTATTATTTGTGTGTTTGATTGTCTCGCTTTATGCGATGTGTCTCAATTTGTGCGATATGGCGGTTATGTTGAAAATTAATTTGACGGTGTATTGGGATATCTGGATATCTCGCATCAACAACACTTTCGGCAAGTCTATAGCTGGTGTCCGACAGGTAGATATCTGGGGTGCTCTTAGAACGGTGGTAAAAATCACATGTGCTCACTTCTCACAAAAAATATTTGTTCATAACATATGGCTTCTAAGCTCAGTTGTTGCAACTGAGTCCTCTGAACATTGCACTATCAATGTAATTAATGTGAGGATCAATTGTGAAGCTACTGTTTTCGGGGGAAATGAATGCTGGATTTCCCGGGAAATCATTACCATCATTTTTAAATTTCAGAATATTTGTATTCAGTTTGTTAAGCAATCCAAAAATAAAATGGCTAATTATTTAGCTCTATTTGTTTTTCAACCTAGTTGCATGATTAGTTGGGGGGTTTGTCCCGATTGAGTGTCTTTTAAGTTATTAATGAAATCTGTTTTGGCAAAAATAAAATGGGACGGGACATGAGTTATAATTTCAAGTTATATTTGCTTCCACCACAATTTCAAATTACTTCATCAGTATCCAATATTGCAATTAATTAGAATTATAATTTATATTCAATATTGCTTATTAGGGGTTCTATTACATAATATTGTAGTTCTCATACATAATATTAGAGTCTCATTGTATTTTAATACACCATAAAATAAAATATGTTTGCCGATATATTTTTTAGCCATAAGTATTATGTTTATGAACAATTATTATGACAAATAATCTTTTTAATAAGTTAATAAGTAGATATGTCTATGTGAATAGAGTAAGTAAATTAAGTAAATGTGTTAATGGTGGTTTTATAATTATATACGTGTAAGTATATATATCCGCATATATATATATATATCTGTGTGTGTGTGTGTGTGTGTCTGTGTCCCCACCCTGGCTCACGGAAGTCCAAAATTTAATATCCTCCAATCCTAAGTCCTAGAACTCCAATGATTTCAACTCGAATCTTATACGAAACCTGAAATATAAAAGGGGTGAGCTACAAAGCCCAGCAAGTACAAATTGACTAACTATTTAACCGGAAAATAATGGGTGTTTTTAATAAAACAAATTTTCTCAAAACGATAGTAATTTTGTAAAAACAATTTCTAAAATAAATCCAACCCAAAGTTTTATATTTTAAAATTCAGAATTTAAAACAGAACAGAGCATATTTTATAACAGATCAGAACAGAATAAAAGAGAACGAAACGATAATTCTTATAAATACCACAGTCTTGATCTACGGCCATACTTTGCCAGTAGCCGGCATCTAATTCTTATTCTTATTCTTATATACCACACTTTGCTAGTGGTCGGCATCTAAAGTTCAATAATTACGCGCCTTTAATAGGTATCTAAAGTTGCACACTTGTACGCCTACTAAGGGTATCTAAGGCTAGTTCCAGAACTATAGCGTAAATTACGAACGGGTTCGAAAACGTAGAGACTGGGTTTCAACAGATTCTCGTATCTTATATCTTATACAGTTTGAAACAGAATTCTTATATCTTATACGAAATTCAAAAATCAGAGTATCAAAACTTTTCCGAAAATAAAAGTAAGTCAAAAAGTACTTACCCCAAAACCTGACCAGATCTGAATATAGCTTTTTTGACCCTCTAAACGACGTTTTCTTGGAAAACACAAAGCACAAAAGTTGTAGAGAACGAAAAGATCTTTCCGAAAAGTCTAGAATCACTGAATTCCGACTCACGATGAATTTTTTACAAATTTTAGAAGACTGCTGATTTTTGCTGAGAAGAGCCCTACTATTTTTATATAAAAAATGAGGAATACGAATATGGTGTATTTATAACGATACCAAACCCTATATCTTAACCTACAAGTTATCCATATTAGAATTTGATCCAAATTTTCGGCCCAATATTCTAACCCAATTTTAAATCCTAGTCCTTATCTAATTTTAATCATTTTTATTCTATTATTCTTTTATTAATCGAATTCTAAAAAATTACAGGATATTACACTTACCCTCTTGGCCTGTGCTCTTGGCTGCGAGCTTTGTTCAATAGTCACATCCTTTTGGGAGGATGCAACTAGTAATGAGCTTAAATCCTTTTTAATCACTGCAGTTTGTTGAGAAACTGCAGTGTGGCTAGGCTGGGAAACACTCACCTCTCCAACCTTATCCTTAGGACTTCTTTGATTTTCACCCTGTCCCTCACCTTTCTTGCCCACCTTCACACTCCCCTCTTTAGGTTTGGTGGATTTTACAACTGATTTCTTTTGAAAGAAATCAGAGGGGGGCTTTTTTAGCTTTGTATTTAGAAATTTTTGATAGTTTGGTAACTTGGGTAGGTATCTGTTTGGTCATTGGCACAGATACCATAACTACACTAGAATGCAAAGAAATGTGTGAGGTTGGAAGAGTAGAGACAGTAGAAATTACCTCACTTACCCGAGGTCCCTCCATTACTGGAAAATAGAATAAGGGTACCTCCTTGTGATGATTTGCTCTATTAAGATCTGCAATTATTCTTCTTTCTTGAACCCAACAATTCAGCTTGTTGGTTGGGTTCTCAATCACAATATTCTCAATAAGATGGTTAACAAGCATCATAAAGAATATAGCATAATAGACACTTGTACTTCTCTTATTGATATCACCTAACTTATAGCCTAACTCAAACAAAACCAAATCACTGAAATTAAAGTACTTATCAGTAACTAGCATGTAAAGCATGTTTAGCATAGAAATGTTGATAGAATCAAAGTTACTAATATTACCAGAAAACACCTTAGTTACTACATCACACAGATAACTCCATTTTTTCCTAAGATCCAACCTCCTAATTTCACTTAATTTAGAAGTAGTGAGTGCATAGCCCATGGAATTAAGCATATAAACAATGTCAGTGTCTGTGTGTGAAGCAGTTACAGTATTATCAGGAATCTTAAAGCATGCTTTAACAATATCACTATTTATGCAGAACTACTTACCTTTCAGAGTGAATGAGATGGTCTTATCTGTTGAGTTGTATACTGCAGTTGTCCATATCTCTTCACCAACCTCACAGTAAATGGTGGGTGATTCCAGCATGGCATAGTTGAGTTTGCAGTTCTTCACAAAATCCATCATTTTGTGATAGTTACCAGACTGCTGAATCTCCTTGTTCACCAAGGATGAGAAGTTGTTTTTCTCATAGATATAACCGGTTTGAGACATGATTTTCACTTCAGGTGCCATTGTTAGAGGTTTGGAATTTGCAGAGAGAGTTTTCTTTTGAGAAGAAAGAAATTAGAGCAATTGAATCTTGAGAATGATAAAAGAAATGAATACAAGTAAATTTGCTTTTATACTATCTCAGAAATAAACTGACAAAATAATAAAGTAAAATAAAATAACCAATAGAATTGACCAAAATAGCCGTTTAAAATAAATAAACTGTAAAAATTATGTCACTTATCCGTCGTGTCATGCTTACAAACTGTAAGTATACTCGATGGATAATATTCAGAGTTTTAACGGCTAGGATTGAGACAATTCGACGGATGAGGATAAATCAGTTATCCGTCGAGTTATAAAATATTCCAGAAATATAATTGATTTTATTGACAAATTGTATTCCGACGGATGATCAAACTCGATGGAAAATGAACATCCGCTGGGATGTAAATTTTGACTTAGCCAAAATTTTATCCAATGCAAAAAAATCAATTAAATTTCTGGCTGCATTAAGACTTGCAAAAATATCTGAAATAATTCAAGAATAATTAAGCATACCTAACTCACTTACCAACCTAGAAAAGGTAACTCACTTACCAACCTAGAAAATATGGATTCATCAAGTGGCTTGGTAAATATATCTGCAAGCTGCTTTTCACTTGGAACAAAATGCAGTTCCACAGTACCATTCATCACATGTTCCCTTATGAAGTGGTATTTGATGTCTATGTGATCTGTTCTTGAATGCTATACTGGATTTTCAGTGATGGCAATTGCACTTGTGTTATCACAAAAAATAGGAATCCTATCCACTTGTAGACCATAGTCCAACAATTGGTTTTTCATCCACAAAATTTGTGCACAACAACTACCAGCAGCAATATATTCAGCTTCAGCTGTAGAGGTAGAAACTGAATTTTGCTTTTTACTGAACCAGGACACAAGCTTGTTCCCTAGAAATTGACAGGTTCCTGTTGTACTTTTTCTGTCTATTTTACAACATGCATAATCTACATCTGAATAACCACTTAGATCAAAACCAGAATCTCTAGGGTACCAAATGCCAAGTTTTGGTGTTCCCTTGAGATATCTGAAAATTCTCTTAATAGCTACTAAATGAGATTCTCTAGGATCAACCTCAAATCTAGTACAAAGACAAGTAGCAAACATTATATCTGGCCTACTAGCTGTTAAGTACAGAAGTGAGCCAACCATGCCCCTATAACTTGAAATATCCACAGTTTTTTCAATAGTGTTTAAAAGCTTAGTTACAGTGGTCATGGGAGTTTTTGCAGATGTGCAATCCATTAGATCAAACTTCTTTAAAAGATCATAAATATATTTAGTTTGACTAATGAATATTCCATCACTAACTTGCTTAACTTGTAAACCAAGAAAGTAAGTTAGTTCTCCCATCATGCTCGTTTCATACTTACTTTGCATCAATTTGACAAACTTTTTGTAAAGTTTTTCATCTGTAGAGCCAAATATAATATCATCTACATAAATTTGAACAAGTATACTAGAGCCATTAAAGAATAAAGTTTTATCCACGGTACCTCTTGTGAAGTGATTTTCCAAAAGGAACTTTGATAAAGTGTCATACCAGGCTCTAGGTGCTTGCTTCAGTCCATAGAGTGCTTTCAAAAGATAGTAGACATGATTTGGGAAATTTGGATCTTCAAAACCAGGAGGCTGACTGACATAGACTTCCTCCTCCAAATCTCCATTTAGAAAAGCACTCTTGACATCCATTTGATAGACCTTGAAATTGGCATGGGCTGCATAGGCTAAGAAAATTCTGACAGCTTCAAGTCTTGCAACAGGAGCAAAAGTTTCATCAAAATCTATTCTTTCTTGTTGACAATAGCCCTTAGCAACCAATCTAGCTTTGTTCCTGACCACTATTCCATTTTCATCCATCTTGTTTCTGAATACCCATTTGGTGTCAATTGGACTCTTTCCTTTAGGTTTGGGTACCGGCTTCCATACCTTGTTCCTTTCAAATTGGTTTAGCTCCTTCTGCATAGCTAAAATCCAATCAGGATCCAACAAAGCTTCTTCTACCTTCTTTGGTTCTTCCTTAGACAGGAAGCTGGTATATAGACATTCTTCTTGAGTTGCTCTCCTTGTTTGAACTCTAGAAGATGCATCACCAATGATGAGCTCAAATGGGTGATCTTTTGTCCATTTTCTTTGTTGAGGTAGATTAGCTCTAGATGAAGAGGCCTCATTGTTGTCTTGATGTGTAACTGAGTTTTGATTATCAGAAACTCCCCCTGAGTTTATGGATCTTTGATTTGGGAAAGGGGAACTTTCTATAAGTGATCTATTTTGACTTTCAGCTCCTTTTGATGACCCGACGAATGGTGCATTTTGAGTTCCGACGGATGAAGCTGATTTCTCCCGACGGATAAAGCAGATTATCTCCCAACGGATGAAGCATTTTGCAACTCGACAGATGTTGAATTTTGTGTTTCATTGGTAGTAGATTTTTCTGCATTATCCTTTGATACTATTTTTTGATCACTTTCATCATCACTGTCATCACCAATCATCTCCACATTATCAAATTTGAGACTTTCATGAGAATCTTCATCTTGCAGTCCTTCCATCTTTTTATCATCAAACACAACATGTATTGATTCCATAACAATGTCGGTTCTAAGATTGTAGACTCTATATGCTTTTTCCACAGCATATCCAACAAAAATTCCTTCATCTGCTTTAGCATCAAACTTCCCATGTTGGATCAGTCTGATTTCTCAGGATATAACATTTGCAGCCAAAGACATGAAGAAGATTTAGAGTTGGCTTCTTGTTCTTGAACAATTGATATGGTGTCATGCACTTTGCTTGATTAACCAAAGAAATATTCTGAGTGTAGCAGGCAGTATTTACAGCTTCAGCCCAGAAATATGTTGGTAACTTTGATTCTTCAAGCATTGTCCTTGCAGCTTCAATAAGTGATATGTTCTTTCTTTCCACTACTCCATTTTGTTGTGAAGTTCTTGCTGCTGAAAACTCATGCATAATTCCATTCTCTTCACAAAATGCTCTCATAACAGAATTCTTGAACTCAGTTCCATTGTCACTCGTGATTCTTTTAACTTTGAAATCAGGATGATTGTTGAATTACCTTATGTGATTGATGATGATTTCACTAGCCTCATCTTTAGACTTTAGGAAATATGTCCAAGAGAACTTTGAGAAATCATCCATAATTACTAGGCAAAATCTTTTCCTTGAGATGGACAACACATTGACTAGTCCAAACAAATCCATATGTAGCAGTTGCAAAGGTTCTTCAATTGTTAAATCAAGCTTCTTTCTGAATGATACTTTAATATGCTTTCCTTTCTGGCAGGCATCACACAGTCCATCCTTAGAAAACTCCACTTGAGGAATACCTCTAACCAGTTCATTCTTGACAAGCTCATTCATGGTCTTGAAGTTTAGATGGGACAACTTCTTGTGCCACAACCAACTTTCATCTTGACTTGCTTTACTGAGAAGACAAGTAACAAATTCTGCATTTGATGAGTTGAAGTTAGCTAGGTACACATTTTCTTTTCTCACTCCAGTGAGAACCACTTTGTTGCTCCTTTTGTTTGTCACAACACAGGCTTCTGAATTGAAGGTTACTGAATTGCCTTTATCACAAAGCCGGCTGATACTCAACAAATTGTGCTTGAGACCATCCACTAAGGCAACCTCATCAATGATGACATTGTATTTTGAAATCAAGCCATTTCCCACAGTATAACCCTTGCTGTTATCTCCAAAAGTAATACTTGGGCCAGCTCTCTCCTTGAACTCTGTGAGCAGGGTAGAATCTCCAGTCATGTGTCTTGAACAACCACTATCCAAGTACCATAAATTCTTTTTGTTTCCCTGTACACATCAAAACCAAATCAAGTTGATTTTGGTACCCACGTTTCCTTGGGTCCTGCCTTGTTAGCTTTCTTCTTTTATTTCTTTGGTTTGGTCTCATTTGACTTGAGAATATCAGATTCATCCTTAGTCATCTGAGTTGGACCTTTGAAACCAGTCATTAAAACATAATTATCATGCACATTTTGATTAACAGGAAAAAGGCATGCTGTTTGCAAACATGTTATTCCAGTAAGGCATGCTAAATGGCATTTGAGGCATACTAAATGCAACATAATAAGGATTAGGTGCAAATGGCATATTAGCAAATTGTGCATTCATATTCTGTGCAGACATAGCATTCATAGGCATGACATTCATGTTAGGAAAATGAGAGGGTACAGATATAGGAGTAGGCATGGCAAGTTTGCAATTAACAGACAAATGAATAACACTACCACACTTAACACATATTTTTCTTGGAGCATATTTATCAGGTGTGTAGTTGTTATGTTTGTTAGTCCATACTTTCCCATTTCTATTATTTTTCTTTTTAATTTCTGTTTTAACCTCTATCTTTTCTAATTTGTCATTTAATTGCTTGATGGACAGATGACCAAATTCACTTTCTTCTCCTTCTTCACTTGACTTGATTCTCCTAGAACAAAGTTTTTGGAAACTGATCCATATTTCTCATTTAGCTTGGCAAGTTTGGTTTTGCTCACAGGTTTGCTCACAGCCGACGGATGATGATTTATGTCATTCGACGGATAATCCTTTTGGTTATCCGACGGATGACTCTCATCATCCGTCGAGTCTACATCTGTTAGCAATCCTTCAACCAAATTGGATTCCAGCTTCTCCTTACTCTTCTTCCAGGCTGTATCACAAAAGGACTCAATACCTTGAACTTTGGTGATTTGAGAATGAACATATCTAGATGATTTCCATGCCTTAATCACCTCATGTTCTCGTTCAAGCTGCTTCTTCAAAATCTCCTCTTTCTACAAGGACTCAGTTAATTCATCCTTAACAATCTTACATTCAATTCTCAATTTTTCAAATTCAATAAACTGAGACTCTAGCACATTATTCCTCTCACTTAAAAATAAATTGTTTTCTTTAATTTTAGCATTTTCCTTATGAGGGACTTAAGTGTAACACGCAAGTGATATAATTATATAGACATGTCAATGATTGCATCATTACACTCAGCTTTAGATAAATAAGCTAGGTTAGTGGTGATTACCTGATTACTTGAAGAACTTGTTTCTGTTTCATCAGACTTGGCCATTAGGGCTAGATTGACATAGTTAACATCTTCATCTTCATCCAGTCCATCTGCTGCCCAGTCATTTTCTTGTGTAATAAAAGCCCTTTCCTTTTATTTGAGCAACTCAAAATACTTCTGTTTATAATCCACAAGCTCAAACTTCTTCTTGATGGAATTTGACTTTCTACACTCACTAACAAAATGCCCTGCCAAGCCACAATTGAAATATTTGAATTTTGATTTATCTACCATGTTTCTATTTGGCTTAACTGCTCTAAAGTTCTTCTTGAACTTGAGCTTGGAAAATCTTCTGGAAAGGAATGTAAGATGTTTATCAATATCATCCATATCATACTGGCTCAAAGAATCTTCATTTTCAGCTACCAGCCCCTTGCCCTTATTTTCACAGACCTTTGAAGTAGATTCAACAGCTTCTACCTTCACCTCTTTCTCTTTCTCCAACTCAGCAACCAGTGCTATGGACCCTCCTTTCTTCCTTCTTTTCTCCATCCTCCCATCTTGCTCTATTTCAAACTCATAAGTTTTCAAGATGCCATACAGTCTCTCCAAAGTAAACTCCTTGTAATCTTGAGAGTTTCTCAATGAGACTGTCATTGGTTTCCATTCCTTTGGAAGAGATCTAAGGAACTTGAGATTTGAGTCTTTTGTCTGATAGACTCTTCCATGCAACTTCAGAGCATTTAGTAGTTTTTGAAACCTACTAAAAATGTCAGCGAGTGACTCACTATCTTCACAATGAAAATGCTCATATTGCTGAATTAGCAGCTGCATCTTATTTTCCCTTACTTGCTTAGTACCATCACAGATAATCTGAATTGTGTCCCAAACCTCCTTGGTTTCTTTGCAGTTAATGATGTTATCAAACATATCACCATCAACTCCATTGAACAATATATTCATGTCCTTCTTGTCTTTCTTGACTTGCTCAATATCAGGATCTGACCATTCATGCCTAGGCTTGGGAACAGATGGTTCATTCCCTGTTGCAGCTCTCATTGGTACATGAGGACCTCTCTCTATGCAATCCACATATGCCTCATCTTGAGAAAGAAGATGTAGGTGCATCTTCACCTTCCAGTGGTGATAATTGTCTTTGTCCAGAAATGGAATCTTGACTCCAACATCCTTCTTGTTCATCTTGCTGTTTTGTTGTGATCTTTAAACTCTTTTTACTCTTTTTACTTCAAGAGCTTGCTCTGATACCAATTGTTATTCCCTAACAATACAACAAGAATTACAGAAGGGGGGGGGGGTTGAATGTAATTCTGGCTTCTTTTTGAGATTTATGAAAAATGGTTCTAACTCAATAATATATATGTGTTTGATTTGCAAAGTGCGGAAAGAAAAAATTATATAAATCAAAACACAAGTAATAAAAATACAAGTCTTTAAAACTTTCTGGAGGATTTGAATGTATCCACCATATATATATATATATATCAAGAGAACCCTGTGAAACTTGAATAGCTCACAGCTGCTTTACAAGTGAACAAACAAACTACAGAGAAATTCTACAGAATACAGCTTACAAATGTTTCTCTGCTAAGAATGTGTTTTCTTAGTTGTTTGTGTTGTTGTTCTACTTGCTACACTTGGTTTATATATCACCAAGTTTACATAGTAATAAGACAAGATAATAAAATAAAACATATCAAGTCTAATACCATGCTGCTTCACTACTCTATTCTAGCATCTTTGAATATCTTCAAGATAGCATGAAAATGGTAATGCTTCTTTGTTCTCAAAACCCCGCTAAACAGGCCGCCACATTCCTTTTGCAAACACTCGACGCATGTGACTGTGTTGTCACTGTCAACAAATATTTGAATTGATCATCCGTCGGGTACATGCTTGTTATCCGTCAGGTAGCCTTGTTGATCATCCGTCGGGTAACTTTGTTGATCATCCGTCAGTAGCCATTTATCACTTAACTCCATTTCATTTGTGTAGAATTATAAGACATCTTATATTTACATTTAATCAACCTATTCTGCACATTTACTAGTAGTCTACATGATTCATAAGCTACTACAGAATCTATACAAAGTTGTTTGCAGAAATGTGCTACAGTATTTATGGTTACATAAGCTACTCACCCGGTGGATATCAATTAGTCATCCGTCGGGACTATATTGAATCATCCGTCGGGACTATAATTGATCATCCGTCGGGTGCTACAAAATTCACTAAGTTAAATCTACTAAGGTGTTTTGTTTAGCTTATCATCAAGTATACAACATATTCCTAACAAACACGCAACTTGTAGAGAAAGAGTTTTAATGTGTCATCTTCAACCACTACACCACATCATTAATTGTGTTATTATATGTATAGCTAATATTTAAAAAATCAACTCAATTGATACATAGTTTTTTAGATTTATTACTAAAAGATATTTTGTTAATCTTATAAACCTTATCACCCGTTTAAATGATTGAATAATTATATTTAATTAAACTTTATAATTAGTTAATTTTTAACATAAATATAAAAATATATGTTCTAAAAATTATAGAATAATATGTATAATGTATATTATTAATATATATATATATATATATATATTATAATGTGTAATATATAAAATTCTAATATTATATATACAATTAATATATATATATATATATATATTATATATATAATAATTCAGGTTTTTTTCGGATTTTGGGTTCGGATCGGGTTTAGATAGAGTTTCGGATTTCGGATCAGGTTTCGGATCGGTATACCTAATATCCAAATCCAAATCCAAAAATTTTCGGGTTTAAAAATTAAATCCATATCCAAAAAATCGGGTTCGGTAAATCCAAAATTTCGGGTTTCGGATCGGGTATCCGTCGGATAGGATTATTTTGCCATTCCTACAAAATACTTTAAGATATGTGTTGAAAAGACAAATTCGTCCCTCAACTCGAACGCAACTTGCAATCTGGTCATCAAATTCAATTTTTTTTAAACATGTTACTCAACTAATTAACATTTTCATTTTTCTTGACAAATATGACTTATAACCTTACAAATTCTCGGATTGAGCAATGATCGAACCTAGGATCTGAAACGACATATGATAATTTCATAATCATTTGAGTTATATAACCGTGCTCACGAACACTTTCATTTTCATCATTTATCTCATAAATCTTTTTATAATTGTTAAGTCTCGCTTATTTTAGACGGATCGTCGTCTAATTCGTACAGTATGGCTGTCACATTGGATTTTAACCCGATTAAATAAAAAATCAACCTGTATCTTAGATTTTTTTAAGACACAAGTATCCACTTTTAAACCAAATTCAAGTCTGAGAGTGGAGATTAGGGGGCTATCGATTAATCAAAAAATAATGATGAGGATTGAAAAAACAAAAGTTTTAAATGACAAGAACAAAGCGGAAAATGATGAAAAATTAATGTAATTGTTGCTCCTCTTTACTCTTCTATGTGTTCTTCATTCGAAATTAGAGTTTTAGTTAAGAAATATGAAATATGTTGACGAGAAGTTTGAATTTGTTAAGATATATATTCAATAAAATGATAGTTCAAGATAGTAGATTTAAAGGTAGAAAAATATATAAGTAATACGAGTAACAGGTAAGTTGACAGAGCATGGTTGGATAGTTCAATTGGTTACTTATTTGTAAGGCTATAAGCCATATTTGTCAAAAAAAACATGTAAGTTGACAAGGTAGTTAAAAATGAGTTTGGTGACCGGTCATACCATGTTTTAAGCAGTGTGAGACACAAACACATCCCACTCATATTTCTGTCTAAATATATTTAACATTAATAATGACAATAATTTTAATGAAAATTTTAATTAATTTAGTGACACATCCGTAAATTTTTTGAATTTAATGATCTTATTTCAAATCAAATTTTAATCGAGTGACGAATTTGCCGTTTTACCCCTCTTTTATTTATACCTACCTAAAAACTAGAATCCTAAAACAAAAGGACAAACAGAAAAATTTTAAACTCGGCCCAGGCCGTTTATCATTACAGCCCAAAACAAAGCCCCACTGCAGAAACAACCCAGAAGCTCCTCTTCTCCATTTCTTCGAGGCGAAGCAAATTAAAACAGAAAAAGCACTTATAAAATCAAACTAAAAGCTCAAAAACAATCAAAAATGGCGGGGAGATCGGCGGAGATGATCGTCGCGAGCACACCAGGCAAAGATCTAGTTTACACTAACTTAGCGTATTGTTCGCACTCAGATCTTCATCGTTTCGCTGTTCCTGGATATAATTCTCTCTATCTCGCTCTCGTTGGTGATTTTTTCGTGCTCTCTTTCTCATATCCTTTTAATCATGATGTAATTGTGTTTACATTTCGTTTATTCGTGCCTTTTTAGCGTTGTTATCTCGATTGGAGTGATTTTGTGTGAGATCAGTTTGTATTATGAATCCGCGTAATTGATCCGGTAGTTTTAGTTGTTTCGTTGATTGCGGAGACTCGTGTGAAATGTTTTTGCTGTTCGTAAGCGTGTTGTGCTTCAGGAATGTTCATTATAATAAAATAGAAAGAGGATTTTAGTTGCAGTTATGTAGATATGTATGTTGTGTTATGACTTATGTAGACTACATTACGGCGACTTGTCTGTTTCCTTTTTAATTGTGCTTTAGTTGTGTTTATATTTTGTTAATTCATGTTGTTTACTGTTGTTAGAGTTTGTGAATCTCGATTGGAGTGTTTTTGTGTTGGTGATTGAGTTGAATTTGTGTGAGATCAGATTTGTTATGGACTAATTTTACTTTAAATTTATGTTGCGAATCTGAGTGATTGATCCGGTTTAGTTGTTTCGTTGATTACGGAAACCTGTGTGAGTTGTGTTTGCTGTTTGTAAAAGTGTGGGAGCGCAGCTTGTGCTTTAGGACTGTGCCTGAATAAAATTGAAGAGGATTGTAGTTGTAGTTATGTAGATATGTATATTATGTTACGTAGACTACATTACGTCACGGCAACTTGTCTGTTTCGTTTTTCTATTTGTAAAGTGTGGTAACTCAACTTGTGTTTCCTGACTGTTGCTGCTAATAAAAAAATGCTGTTATATGTAGTTGTTTAGATATGTATATTGAATTATGGACACCAAGTCATGACAGCTTGTAAGTTTTTTTTGCTCTTCGTGAAGTGTGTTAACTAAGCTTGTTGGCTTGCTTCCGGGTTGTTTTGTTTAGTAAATTGAATAGAGGCTTATAGTTGTAGTTAAGTATATTGAATTATATTCACCGGTCACCACATTATACTTCTAGCATTTATTACCTGAACATTTCCTTTGAACCATGACACATAATTCTTTCTTTAATTTTATATGGCATTTGTTTCACGTATTGTTACGTCTAGTGATGATTAGAACTGTGCATATCAGCGCAATGTGCGTAATTTTTTAACTTGTGTAAGAGATATATAGTAATTATGTTTAATGTTTTTGAGATTTTTTCGAGAATGATATGGTCTTATTTCAGCTTATTTTGATTTTTTTTTTAATCTAGAGAACGATATTTGAAATATTATTATTATTATTATTATTATTATTATCATTATTATTTTCTGGAGTTATTCTATTTCTTTAACTCTAGCATACTGCTCATGAGGCTATGCCCAATGGCCAAATTGGACTCAATGCAATCCAACGTCGTTGTGCCAGAGTTTCTACCGGAGACAAGATATCTGTCAGCAGGTTTGTTGATGTTAGCTTCTTGGGATTTTCTACTGCATTTTTACCATTTTCTGATGGTGTGCTTCTGACTCTTTGTACAGATTTGTTCCACCTGAAAAATTTGACCTTGCTCTGCTTACTCTAGAATTGGAGTTCGTGAAAAAAGGGACTAAAGAAGAACATGTATGTCCTTCTAGCAGAATTTACTTTTATGCATTGTATGCTCAGTTTTTTTTACGCCTCCATCGTCAAAAAATCATGTGGCTACCCATATTACATTGATAGTTTTTTTGCCTTATTTGCTCATGTATGAATTGTTATTTATTGAGTGAGAAATATTAGGTCTAATTTTTCTTGTTGATAAATTTACCCATTTATTCAATTGACGGACAGTGCCATTACTTTGCAAATGGTGTCTTGTAGTTTGGTTTCACCATGCAAGCACATGTAGTTCCTAGGATGTCATCTTGCAGACTTACGGCATTTTTTTTTCTGGTCAAGCCAGCTACACTGTGTTGTGTGATGCCATGTCTTATATTTGGTCCAGTAGCTCAACTAGATTTTTTTTTGCAGGTTGATGCTGTTTTATTGGCTCAACAGATCAGAAAGAGATACAGTTACCAGGCAAGATCATGTTCCATATCTATTATAATTGTGTGTGGTATCTTATCAATTGGCATATTTGTTTTCCCAATAACAGCAGTTTTTATATTTGCTTATTTCAACCTTCATTATGTTAGTATATCTATAAATGAACAATGACAACCTTTCTTATATAAGAAGCACTGAATATCCTATAGACGCTACCATAGTTAGCTTTAAATCTCCTTAGTAGTTTCTGAATAATCTTTAATGACAGTTTTATACCTTTTTAAGGTGATCCGTGATAATAGCTAGAAACTACTGATTCGTCAAAATTTCGTTTTGAGTTTCAGTTTGATGTCCATAATTACATCTCTGTTATTCAGATAGTTGACAGTTGAACTGAACTAACTGGGCTGTTTTTAATCAAAATCGTAAAAATATAATAATCTAGCTATAAGAAATAAGTATAAACCCACCCATAAATACAAAAAGTACGGGTATATCTCTATCGGTATTAAGATGCCGTCGCACTTAATAAGTTGGCCCTCACCTCCTACTTCTTAGAAAGCGGTGTAGCCGCATTTTAGTTTTTGTAAATCACGTTTCTCGTTTTGACAAATTAAATGATTCTTTTCCACTACCAAAGTAGTTCTTAGTCTGTCTATCCGGATCAACAAGCTTCAGATATTCCTCCACTGATCCTTATGGTCTTTTTTTTATATTGCTTTTAAACTTTTTTTTTTGGTTTCAATAGTTTGGTAATTAATATGTAGGTATTGTTTGCGTGCAGGTTATGACAGCAGGACAAAAAGTAACAATCGAATATCACGGAAATAATTACGTTTTCATTGTCAATGGCGCTAGCGTAGAGGGGCAAGACAAATCAGAGAGAGGGATGATCACAGATGACACATACATTGTGTTTGAAACACAAAGCTCTAGTGGAATTAAGGTAAATATCTGCTAAAGTTATATATGGATATTTTTTGGCTGTTCTTGAAAATTCTTGGCTAATTGGCTTATCTTTTTCCTTCCATACTCCCAAACTAGTTGGAAATACTATACAGTACTGCTGGGCTAATATTTTGGAATTAGAATATTGAAGTTATATATATATGCTATTTATGCAGATTGTAAACCAGCGTGAAGGTGCTAGCAGCAACATTTTCAAGCACAAAGAATTTAACCTTGAGTCTTTAGGTATAGGTGGATTAAGTGCAGAGTTTGCAGATATATTTCGAAGGGCATTTGCCTCGAGGGTTTTCCCTCCACATGTGACTTCAAAGTAAGTAGGATCTTTCATATTTCATAATTGCACTATCAATCTAAATGTAGGTTGCCATTATATTTGTCCAAAGTTTGACGAGAAAATCTTGCACATTGCAGGCTTGGCATCAAGCATGTCAAGGGAATGCTGCTCTACGGGCCTCCTGGTACTGGAAAGACTTTAATGGCTCGTCAAATAGGAAAGATGTTAAATGGAAAGGACCCAAAGGTGTGGCTCTGAGATTTTTATTAGTTATTTCTACCTGTTTTTATGTATAAAATCTTTTATAAGATATGAGACACTTTTATGCGATTTAGTAACTAAATTTTTAGTTACAACTAATCCAACACTACTCGATATATACATATACATATTAATATCTACGTTTTTTGATTAGCAAAGGAGATAAACATATGTTTCTTTGTATTTTTCACGTTCTTTGAAGTTTTTAATAGAAAAGTGTACTTGCATTAGAAGTAGTAAATTACATAACCTATGTTTTCCCACACAAATACACAATTTTTTCTTACGTGTTTTGGAAATATTTTATTTACAGATTTTAAATAAAAGATAAAATATAATAGACAGTTGAAGGAAATTAGACTATGAAAGTCCTTATTCTGTATCTTAAGTATTAAAGTGAACAGATTTATGTGATGGAAAGAAAGTTCTTGTATTTTTATAAATTCTGCCAGCTTGTATATTTGGAGCAATATAGAAAGTTTAAATATATTTGTTAATCTGAAATTTTGAAATGTATATAATAAAAGTCAGGGTCCGCCCAAGCTGTAGGCACTCACGAGACTTTCAACACAGTTTGTAAGTTTATTGTTTTTTAAAGTAGTCTGCACATTTTGGTCTTTCTGTCTAATTTAAATAAAATGGCATGGAAGTCGCACAATTGAATTTATATATGGACAATGTACAACATGCTTATGTGGTTTGTTGCATGAAAATAAATAAGATGGTAGTTTTAAAATTTAGAACCATATTATGTATCAAAATTTTGTTCGAGTGATGCTTATATAAATACATAACATAACTTCTATAAATACTTGGAGAATAGTTTAGAATTATGTATCCACATAAATCTTGCAAATTTATCAATCAATAGTGTAGCTTATAAACAATTATAATTGCATGCAAGTCTGGAATGTTCTGGACATTATAAGTTGGCAGATGTGTAAACTATCTTACACAGATATTCCAGGATGCTAATCTTAGTCGTAAGATGTTCATGGGATGCATGGACAGAGTCCCTGTCGACATAAAGAACAATAGCTTAAATAGTTTGGTTTTTAAATCACTTCACCAATCTATTGGACTGATGTGTTTTAAAACATCAGATTGTCAATGGGCCTGAAGTTTTGAGTAAGTTTGTTGGAGAGACAGAAAAGAATGTAAGGGATCTATTTGCTGATGCGGAACAAGATCAAAGAACAAAAGGTAAGGAGTTTATGTTCACTATGTCACTTGTCGAATTTGTCCTATGACATTAATATCTTCTTATGTTCTTTTTAGGGGATCAGAGTGAATTACATGTCATCATCTTCGATGAAATTGATGCTATTTGCAAGGTAAATTCATTTATATTTTAGTCTTGATGAATAATATTACAACACATTGGTTTTTTTAAATTTTGATTCTGTTCCCTCCTTCATTAACATTGGAATCTCATCTAAATCGGTCTACTATCATCTTTTTGCATCTTGTATTGTCTTAAAATATGAAAGATTATATAAATAAAAACAAGGCTTTGGGATTAATGTTAAGTACAAAATTAATGAACAAAAGAAAATGTCCTTGGCCCTTGGACACCTTACAAGGCACATTTCGAAATAATTTAGGATTTTTATTGGTGCAAGTGATGCCTAGGTCTACAACCCGATTCACGCACAGCATCCTAGATATTTATTATTGATTACTGATTCATTTTAATAGTATATTTAATTCCCAAGCAATTCTTTTTGTTTAATTTATTTCACAACACCAATTTTTGTATCAATTCCTGATGCTAAGAGTTATTTGAAGGCCTTATATAGTGGGATCAAGCTTGTGGTAGTTGCTTATGTACTCGAGCAAATTACTGAACAGCACTTCTTTTATCCCCTGCATTTCTCTTAATTTGATTTATCTGTGTGTATTTTACCCTTTCTGTAACAAATATCTATCAGTAAGGATTTCACCACTTTGAAATAAATTATTCCTTGCCTTTGCTAGCAACTAATATCTTAAGCTACCTGTCATTCCTTTCTTAGGAGAAAGGCATTTTTATGTTTCGATATACTATAATTGCCAATGTCTTTACAGGCAGATCTGACGGATCTGAAAAAGTTACTGAAATATTGCTTTATATTTGTTTGGTGATCTTTGCAGTCCAGAGGTTCCACTAGGGATGGTACTGGAGTTCATGATAGTATCGTCAACCAACTTCTTACAAAGGTTAGTGCTGAAGCTTTCAGTTGTATTCCAAAAAGAATCCACAGTGAACTAATTTAAGTAATTAACTTACTGGACATCATTTTCTTTCTAGATAGACGGGGTTGAGTCTCTAAACAATGTTCTGCTCATTGGGATGACCAACAGGAAGGATCTGCTTGATGAAGCACTTCTAAGGTGATGTCGTATATAATGTTGCCTTGTGCTAAGAATGAAAATTCTTTAGTAAATTAATATTCTATAAATTACTTTGTAATGCATCATCTTGGCCAATGTCCCAATGCAATCATCTCGATTGATGTATGCATGTCAGTATGGTAACTGTTTGATTTTTTGAATTAGGCCTGGACGTTTAGAAGTCCAAGTGGAGATTAGCCTTCCAGACGAGAATGGCCGTTTACAAATCCTTCAAATTCATACAAACAAAATGAAGGAGAGTTCTTTTCTTGCTCCAGATGTAAACTTGCAAGAGCTTGGTAATTGCCCCATTTCGTTTGTGTGTGTGGCATATCATTATTGGATTGGGAATAATCTCATTCTCGTCAACATTATTATATGTAATATACTAATATAAATTTGTGTTGGGTAGTTTGTTTATAGCCTAAATATTTCATTTTAAATTTTTCGTATGGTTTTGTTCTTGCATTTATCATTTCCCTTCTGTTCTTATACCTAAAAGAGAGATTAACATGTGATGCATAAATCATTTAGATTCTTCAGCTCTCGAGGTTTGTGCCTCAAGTGGTCGATCTGATAACTCACTAAATATTTTTTAGTGTGACATAATATTTTTTTAAATCTAACAAGAAACGAAGGGCATTATTTTGATTACAGGATTCTGCTATGATTTTCCTCTTCAGTGTCTATTTTTTTTACTGAACATCATTACATTCTAAATCTGTGTCTTTGGAGGGTGTTTTATTACCAGCCTTGTAAAGCCAAGAACTAAATGTAACAAGGAAACTTTAACCTATGAGTGCAGCTGCTCGGACGAAAAATTATAGTGGAGCAGAACTAGAAGGTGTCGTAAAAAGTGCTGTATCCTATGCTTTAAATCGGCAGCTAAATCTGGAAGATCTTTCTAAACCTGTGGATGAGGAGAACATAAAGGTCACAATGGAAGATTTTCTTAATGCTCTCCATGAAATTATTCCTGCATTTGGAGCATCTACGGATGATCTTGAACGTTGCAGGTATGAGTGTGTGACTATTTTACTATTTGAGATTTCTTTTTCTTTTTAGGCATTTATTAGTGTTAAATTTTAGCTGAAATTTGGATTTATTCATATTAAGTCAGACTATGTGCGACTCATGTTGCATGAGGGAAGTCTGAGCTCTTAACTTGTAATGGTTCCTAGGTTGAACTATGAAAGTGCTTGTCGTAGTCACATCTGTCAAAAACTAGCAATAGACGCTTTTCAAATAACAAGGCTTTTGTTTTTTCTCTTTATTTCTGTTGGCAACTTGAAAGAATCTTAGGTTTCATATGGACATTGTTGCTGTATGTTATTTTGATCATGTTACCATTTTTGTTTTGAGTTTTGACAATGAATCACTTCAGTTGAAATTTCAATGAGAAAAATGGTATTTACATTTTGCATTTCCAGCTGCTTGCTACTTCTATCAGTGGTGCACGGCTTGTGGTTGCTTAATGTTCCATTTTTGTGCATTGCACATCTACAGATTCTTATTCTAGCTATGCGGAGTATCCCTAAAACTTAATGCCTATTATCTTTATTGCTAAAACAAAATGACTAGTATCCTTAAAAATCAAGGTTGTAATCTTAAAATTCACAATAATGTCTTCGTAATGTCATGCTCGGATATCGTACAATCCCCTCTATATATCAAGAAACTTTGACTTCCTTAAAAACACCATTTTCACCCTATATCTGCATCTTGCAGACTCAATAGTATTGTGGAGTGTGGCGGGCGACATGAGCACATATTCAAAAGAACTATGCTATTAGCAGAGCAAGTCAAAGTTAGCAGAGGGAGTCCACTGGTTACATGTTTATTGGAAGGCCCAAGCGGCAGGTAAATTTAATTTCTTATCTTTTGATTAAATCAGCTTCTTAGATGACTAACGTTTGATCTCATTGACCAGTGGCAAGACTGCAATGTCAGCTACTGTTGGTATTGGCAGTGATTTCCCCTACGTCAAGATAGTAAGTGGCTTTTTAAGATCCAAATTTAAGCATCTTGTTAAAACAATCATTTCCCTTGCTTCCTTTTCTTTCTTGGATGTTTCTAAAATTTATTCTTCGTATGTGTAGGTTTCAGCTGAAACAATGATCGGTCTCAGTGAAAGCACTAAATGCGCCCAGATCGTTAAGGTTTATGATTCAGATCATACTTTTTCCATCTACTCTGCAAATATATTTGTACTTTATTTTAGTAATTGCTAGGGGGTCAAATTGGTAGCAAATATCCCAGATGATTTTAAAAAACAATTCAAATGGACCATATTCTTTTCTGAATAATCATAATATGTATTTACTTTAAAAACTTGGCCTGGGCTGCTAATTTGGTACCTTCAGCATTACTTTACTTGTTAAGGAGCACATATGTAAGAAGCTTCTAAGCACTTAATGTGAAATGTCAATTATAGGTATTCGAGGACGCCTATAGGTCACCACTAAGCATTATCATCCTAGATGATATTGAAAGGTAATACTAATAACTAATGATGTTAGACACTGTAGTGTCAGATGTTTATGCTCTTTGTTGAATTGATAATAGGTTTTCTCTGTGATCCGATTGCAGACTTCTGGAATATGTTGCAATTGGACCACGGTTTTCAAATTTGATTTCTCAGACATTATTGGTCCTGCTTAAACGGCTTCCTCCCAAGGCGGTTCCTTAATTTATTTTTTCATTATTTTATTTTTCAGTATCTATTTTGTTTAGTGGTTCTCTGATGTTGCAATCATTTGCAGTCTTATAAATTTACAATGTTTCATAATCTGAAGATTTATTTGTATTTAAAACGATTCCATGTAGATTTAATGCTCATGAATTTTGTCTGTCTTGTTATTACACTATTTGCTGAATCTAGCTTCTTTCACTCTCATTTCCCAGGGGAAGAAAATTCTGGTCATTGGAACTACAAGCGAGTTAAACTTTTTGGATTCTGTTGGTCTTCAAGATGCTTTTTCGGTCACATACAATGTCCCAACTCTAAAAACAGAAGATGCGAAAAAGGTACGTTATATTCATCTGGTGAGCTTTTTGTTTCTTTTTTGTGGATAATTTATTATAGGTTGCACTTGAGAGAAACACCACTATATAAATAACACTATCATCTCCCTTCGTTTCTTATAAAACACGGATGTTGAAGCTTAGATTTACAAAATTTTAACTAATAAATTTAAATCTAATGTAGAATATCACCTAAATTTTAATTAATAATTGTTATAGAATCTAGCATAGATTCTGTTATATATTTTTGTCATAAGGCGATTTTACATGTAATAATGTTATATTTGAGTCTAATTTTTTGTTCCATTCTAGAATCTGCCTTTTTGCATTAAGAAAATCCTAGATAAACTTAGGATTTAAATGAGATTTTACGCTTACTATGTTTGTTCTTTCTTGGTTTTAAATAAGAGTGTGGTTTATTGAACAATGACTTAATTTTTTTTTATTGTTTTTAATTTATGAACACTTGTCTCGCCGGTCTCTACTCAATGCATGTTTTTTTTGAAAAATAGTTTCCTCGTAATGAGGCTAACTTGATCTTAATTGATGTAAGGGATAGTACTGTACATTAACAAGTGAGTAATTTGCACAATCTGATGGGGTCATACTTTGTTTGGAGTGCATAATTGCTGGACCAAATGGTCTCCACTAATAGAAGAGTAGGATACTGTTGCCCAGTATATGATGTGATGGTGCAGGTCTGTTACTATAATTAGTTGGTGCTTATAGTATGTATCTACATTATGTAAAGAAGAGATGTACTTTGTTCAGTCAGTGCCCTTTTATAAATCTTTGATCTCGTGCCCCTTGGGCCTTAAAGATATAGATCCTAGGACACTCGGCCACACATTATATGTTTATAATGAACCTTCGGAGGATAAATAAGACTTTATGTATGTACTGCCTTGGTGAGGCTTGAACTTTTCATTAGCGGCAACATCATTTGAAATAGTGGCCTCTTCTTTGCTGTAAAGAAAATAAACCTACCAAAGAACCATTTGAACAGCTTTTTGCATAGTCAATGTTGGCACGACCAGAAACACAATGTGTATTTAGTTCACTAGATAATAAGAAACTAAAAACTTTAAGATTAAGTTTTCATAATAAGGCTTGGTCTTTAATTTCCTCCGATCGAATGCAGAGACCTCTCAAAAAACTTCCTAGAGTAAGCGTAGTTGAGAGCAAGTCCAGTGCAATGCTAAAGTTGGTTCCATTTCTATAATTTGGAACCAAATGTTAAAAAACTCAGCTCCAAAGGGGTTCTGTATAGAGCCGGCAATTTCGTACACGACACGATAACACGACACGAAAACGACACGAAAATAACGGGTTTGGGTTGACATTTTTGGTACACGAACAAGAAAGTACACGGATGAATTTAGTGTCGATTTTGGGTTTACACTTGGATACACGACACAAAACGAAAGTACATGAAATAAATAAATATTTAAATAAATTTATCAAAATTATTTGAATACATATATCTTACAATAATATTTTACACATAATATTTACATAAAATAGATACAAAATATATTCAAATTTAAATTTCATAAGATTTGACTGCACTTGACCCTTTATGACTTATTTACTTAAGACTCGACTAGTAAAATCTTAATATTTAAATATATATATTTTTTATCTTTATTTTTATTATTAATGTTAAATTACACGAAACCCGACACGAAACGTACACGAAATGAAGGTACACGAACACGAAACAAAACGAATCCTTAACAGTTCGGGTTTGGTTTAGGCATTCATGATACGAAACACGAAAGTACACGACACGAAAGTACACGAAACGAACGAATTGCCAGCTCTAGTTCTGTATGATGCAAATATGCATTAATGCGTACTTGGTTCTGGACTTTTCATTAGCGGCAACATCATTTGAAATAGCGGCCTCTTCTTTGCTGTAAAGAAAATAAACCTACCAAAGAACCATTTGAACAGCTTTTTGCATAGTCAATGTTGGTACGACCAGAAACATAATGTGTATTTAGGTTCACTAGATAATAAGAAACTAAGAACTTTAAGATTAAGTTTTCATAATAAGGACTGGTCTTTGATTTCCTCCGATCAAATGCATAGACCTCTCAAAAAACTTCCTAGAGTATGAGTAGTTGAGAGCAAGTCCAGTGCAATGCTAAAGTTGGTTCCATTTCTATAATTTGGAACCAAATGTTAAAAAACTCAGATCCAAAGGGGTTCTGTATGATGCAAATATGCATTAATGCGTACTTGGTTCTGAATTTGAAACCAAGGATGCATATATGCATCTAGCCACATCATCAACTAAGCATAAATGAAATACATATTGGTGTGCTTTAAATGAAATTTTGGGGAGAAACAAAAAATTAGGAAAATTTAGTGCAACTAGCATTGGAGTTGAAGTTCTATTTCATCACTAAAAGTACTTTTTGGTGCAAATTATAGCAAAGGATTTGTTCTGGTAGAATGTTTGGCGGGCTAAGATTCAGTGTCGTCTTTAAGTTGGAAACAGTTTTCAAAAAAGCTTTTAGCCACCTATCCGGCTGTTCAGTTTCTTACTGACAAAATTCACATTATTTTTTTTGAAGTACAATTTTTTTTCCATGTCAAGTTATATGTCTGCATCGATATTCACTTTCCCTCCCTTCACTCCTCAATGCAGGTGTTGGAGCATCTTAATGTTTTTGCGGAGGAAGATGTTGATTCTGCTGCAGAGGCTCTGAATGATGTGAGCTCAAATCTTGATATATAAATTTCAAACTTGATGATAAGAAATATAAAGTAGCGTTTTAATCACTAAAAAAATCTGTTGACAACAACCTTGCTCTAGATTAAGGTCTAGGGGGTCGCAGTGCAAGTGTTCAAGTGTTCAGAAAGAATCATAGGAAGTGGTAATCTAACTTTATTGTGTTAATTCTTGTTTTAGATGCCGATCAAGAAGATCTACATGGTGATTGAAATGGCTGCTCAAGGGGAACAAGGCGGAGGAGCAGAAGCCATTTACTCGGGGAAGGAAAAGATCAAACTTCTACATTTCTTTGACTGTCTACAAGATGTTGTCCGGTATTAAATGCAGTTACACCTCACGACAGTTTGGACAACAGTTTTGTAAATTATGCATTATAAATTTATATTCATCTGACTAATATCGTTGGTCGAAGTTAATATTTTGGTGAAGAGTTATCCTCGAGGTTGTTATAATTGGGTGTGAGGTTATACCTGAGGTTATACGAGTTACATGGTAAGTCTTCTGATTCGCCGTGTTGTCATTTAAACGTTTTGAGTTGAGCAATTTTGTCAATCTCTTCCTTTAGAATACTGATAACTCTGCTCTTTGTTCATCTTTTTAATCAATGGAACATTTAGAGTTTGTAATTCTATTAGCTATTGAATTACCATTTATTTTTCTATATTAACCTTATTACCGGTTTGTATGAGTTTTCCCCCCTTCATGTCCATTCACCTTTACCTTGGGTCCTGCTTGAACTAGAGGTTACAACTTTGAAATGATATGCAAGTTCAATTTAAAATCATCAATTTTTGTGGAGTATAAAATCGAATAATTTGACCTTGGATTATTATGGAATGGAACAAAAGCATAGATTGAGACATGTATGGAGAAGATAGTTGAAAAGGAACGAAGAAGACGGCCATGATTTTGTTGCTGAATTATGCATACATGATTCATGATAATGTACATATCCTTTTCTTGTACAGAAGATAAAAAAGGTTGAAAATTTGAACGAAAGGCTATGCTCTGTTTGGAAACACAAACTACAGAAAAGGTTTATTGTTTCAAGAAGCAACCATTATAAGCTACACAAATATAAAGGGAATAAATAAATAAACACTTCAAAATAGAATTTCTCGAATTTATATAATTGGTCCGGAAATAAAAGGAATTAGTGGTCTTTAAAGCAACGATTTCTTTTTACCAAATTTTGTTCTTTATTCTGCAGCTAGAGCCTACAAGAAAGTGTTCCAAAATATCAAAAGTGCCTAATCGATTAGTTATAACTTAACATGTTTTAACTGGTGTTTTAACCGAAGAATGCATATATTAATGAATGCAAGATCATCTATTTACGAATAAAAAATCAATAATTAATTGACATATATCGTTTTAGAAAGAAAGTGTTCAAAAATATCAAAAGATCCAAATCGACGAATTGTAACTTAACATGTTTTAACTAGTGAATGCATATTAATAAATGCAAGATCATCTATTTACGAATAAAAAATCAATAATTAATTAACACATTTTTATTTGAAAATCGTTTTAGAAACAAATTTGGGAGTTTCCGATTCTCTTTTAAGATTAATATATTTGAAAAGTTAAAAACACAATTAAATTCAGAAAATGGGAAAGTATCAAGTTGATGAATATGAGATACTTAAAATGGATGGACGAGAGAAGGATAGCATAGGCCCCAAGCTCCATTATCAAGATTCCTCAAGTAACCTTTATTCATTGAAGCGTGTGCTCTTCTCGTGCCACTCCATCTATAAATACCAGCCCAAATCACACTTCTGGAAAATATAGCAAACTACAAAGCTCTACAATACACTCTTGCATACCACCTTACTTGAAGCTCTTAACAACCATGTCGACCAACTGTGGCAACTGTGACTGCGCTGACAAGAGCAACTGCGTGTAAGTGTGGTTTCCGTTACTCGAATCCTCGATCTCTTGTTACCGAGAAAAAGAAAGTCCACTAGACCATAATATTATCGAGATTGTCATACTATTGCTACTACCTTGTTTATCTTTTCTTACCGAGAAAATTAAAATTCACTAGACTATAATATTATCGATCTTGTCATGCTATTGCTACTACTTTTTTTTCTTCTAATAATCAACACATTCACACACACATCTTGTGTCTTTGACAAGATTTGATCTCTCGACATCCTGTAAGGGAATACCTTTTTTTAATCAACACAGTTACACACACACATCTTGTCTTTGACAAGATTCGACCTCTCAACATCCTGTAAGGGAAGTGAGGGTGATACCAGTAAACCGAAGTCATTGGTATAGACATAGTATGGTACTAATATATACTATGTTTTTGCAATGGTAACAATACTAATGGAATAGACATATGGTGTTTGTTAAGCAATATTTACTGACAAATAGAAATACATGAATTGCAGGAAGAAGGGGAACAGCTACGGCATTGAGATTGTCGAGACTGTGAAAAGGTACCTTCTTCTTCTTCTTGAAGCCGTAAACTGTGAATTGAGATTTTCTCTGGTTCTAGAGAAGTTTTGAATACTCTAACTAAGGGAAACTAATTGTGTGTGCAGCTCTTTCGAGACTATAATGATGGAGGGGTCTGAGAACGACGGGAAGTGCAAGTGCGGAACCAGCTGCACCTGCGACAACTGCTCCTGCGGTGGCCATTAAGCCAAGCGGCTAAAATGGAATTTAGTTAATTAATTACTTGTGCATGCATTGCTTGCATGAGGTTAATTAACTAATTCCCCTATCCCTGTTATCTATCTATAGAATAAAAGTCATGTAACTGTAACACTAAGTACTGTTGAAATGTGTTCGTGTTCGTGTTTGTGCGTGTTATATATGGTCACGACTCGTGTGAGCTGCGACTATATATGTTCAGTCATTGTAACTTGTTATGAATCTATAAATTTGTATTGATAAAAACCGACTCATCCCTGATCTCCCCTAATCTTACCATTCATATGCATTACGGAACACAATAAAATAACACACAGCCAAGTCACCAACTGATATTTTAAAAAGAGAAAGTACCAGAGACAGAGAGTACCATTTTGGAATTCAGAGAAGACACTGGCCTCCACTTAGCCTTGCTTCCAAATTTCAAACTGCAGCCGCTTCAATGGAATTAGCTAACTTCATGAGGGGGATATTAATATCGATGTTTGCTGTAGGTGAATCGAGAAATGTTAACATTGATCTCTGTACACAAGCAATGACTGACTTTAGCTACAATTTCTATAGACAAAAGTCGCAGATCTATACACAGCAGATGGGTACTTGAGCTATGAAAGACCTTTAGCCTCCTTATTAGGCTACAAACGCCCTGCTCCTTCCGTGACCTTAACACATCTCTAGGCTAATCTGGAACTATAACTCTAAGATCATTGTAACCTTTGTCTGTTGGGAATTGCTAATTCTAAAACTAGTCAGCATATTAGTCTTTTGGGTACTACTGGCTCATCTCAACTCACAACTAGTTCAGAGAGCTAAACTTTTTATAGCACTTAATCACCAACACCATGTCGACCAGCCTATCTTTACTCAAAAACTATTACAGAGAGCTAAAAATTTATCGCACTTGCTACCACACTTCACCACTTCTTTTGACTTGCTCACATGGGAGTCCAAGTCCACCACCAGGAGACTGGAAGGCAACATAAGCATTTAGACATTAAAGGGAAACAGAAAATGCAAATTACCCATATCATTGCTTCTCAATAGCAGACTTACATTGACCATGACTTCATGAGAATAATGGATGAACTATTTTCCCAAAAGCGAAGTAAAATCACCAAGTCTAATACTGTTATTAGTTGTTCAGCATTTGAAACAGTAATACTGTACTTTTCAACATCTATTAAACAAACCATCCTGCAATCTGCTCAATCATACTGACAGGCGACAACTAACAAGGTAATTAATCTACCTCACACAATTAACCAACGATCATTAGAATTTCATCTTCAAAATTACAATAGTATATCAAGAAACCCTCTATTCATCTTCAATATGAATAGACAAAGTATCACCGAATGATTAAATCATGATCATCTACTTCCAGATAATACCAACTAATCATGCTTCTCACTCCAAGTATAAAGAAGAAAGAACACCCAAGACATTGCCAAGACAATATCCGCAACCACAAGCCTTAACCAACTTCCACCAAGATCCTCGAGTTCCTTAATAAAGTAAATTCTCCACACAGCAGTAACCAAATGTAAAAACACACATCCCCTTGCAAAAAACCCTTGAAAATTTCTATCTTTAACAAATGCCACCATGAACAAAAGAAATCCAAGTGCAAACAAAAGCAAACCCGAAAACGAATCAGATGTTTGGATTAACAGCTGATCATGTGGCGTCGAGCCCATTAACTTAACAGCAGTTTCTCTTCCATGGGTTAATTCAAAAACCTCATTAGTATAAAACATCAATAGAAGTCCACAAGTAGTAGCTGCCACAGAGTGGAGTATACATACAACGTGAAAAGTATATGATCCCATTTATTAACACACTAAACTTGTAACAACACAACTTCAATTCAACTCAGCAAACAAGCCTGAAAATTTTCAAGTGCCAGAACAAGAATGATTAAAGCCACTCATCAAATCATAACCATAATTTAACATATATACAAGTTCAACTAAATTTTTAAAAAACTGAATTGAACTGACTGATCAAGAACACACTTTGGAAATCCAACTACAAATCCTCAAGTCTTGGAGTTAAAGTTGGAATCTTTTTAGCTCCAGAGTGCTCAGAACACACAAAACTTACATATATACTACACATATATACAAGTTCAACTGAATTCTATTAAGAACTGAATCAAAATGACTGATGAAGAACACACTTTTGAAACCCAACTACAAATCCTCAAGTCTTGGAGTTAAATTTGGAATCTTTTTAGCTCCAAAGTGCTCATAACACACAAAACTTACATATATACTACACATATATACAAGTTCAACTGAATTCTATTAAGAACTGAATCAAACTGACTGATCAAGGACACACTTTTGAAACCCAACTACAAATCCTCAATTCTTGGAGTTAAAGTTGGAATCTTTTTAGCTCCAGAGTGCTCAGAACACACAAAACTTACATATATACTACACATATATACAAGTTCAACTGAATTCTATTGAGAACTGAATTAAACTGACTGATCAAGAACACACTTTTAAAACCCAAGTTTAAAACCTCAAGTCTTGGAGTTAAAGTTGGAATCTTTTTAGCTCCAGAGTGCTCAGAACACACAAAAATTACGTATATACTACACATATATAAGTTCAACTGAATTCTATTAAGAACTGAATCAAACTGACTGATCAAGAACACACTTTCAAAACCCAAGTTTAAATCCTCAAGTCTTGGAGTTAAAGTTGGAATCTTTTTTGCTACAAAGTGCTCATAACACACAAAACTTACATATATTACACAAAACTTAAAGTTGGAATCTTTTGAAACTGAAAATTTAAAACCTTAAACCCAAGAATCTACATAAAATTAATAAAACGAAAGAAGGGGTTTGCTTGCCTGGTTAAGTAGTGTTGTGTTGCTTTGAGATTGTCTGTCACCTTGCTGCTTAGGTTTTTACAGCCTCAGTTTTTGAGTTTACAGTCTAGAATTAATGGATAAGGATTCTGAAAAGACCATGATGTTTTAATTGTATGTGTTTCCTATATTATCTACTTTGATTGTCAATTGTGTAATAATAATACAGAGGCTATCTATTTTTTATTTTTTTAGTATGTTTTTCTAGAAGAAAATTTGTACTAATAATAAATTAATTTAGAATATCATGTATTTTAAATTAGGTATAAAAAATTAAAATATTTGTGTTTTGAATTGTAGGAGGATATTTTTTCGTGCCTGAAAAATTGAGGGAAAATAACATATTAATTTTTTTGACACCACATATTAATTTAATATTATAATAAGTATGATCCAAGTAATATATTAGCCTAATTATTAGTAAGAAAAAAATAATACCAGAATTTAATAAGATCCCATACAAATTCAGATGTGTTGACTGTTAGGTGCACAACATGATGATAAGATTTTAATTTCTTGACAAATCTGCAATACTGACCTGAATCACAGTATAATCAATTTCGGATTGAATTTTTTTATATATATTTTCAATTTTTCTATGTTTCTTAAATCTAGAAACGAGGAATGCATTGTGTTTGTGACAGTGCAAAAAAAAATATAAAAAAAAAATTAGAAGCGAAAGTTATATTAAAAACTGTATGTGTGACATGGACTTTTAACCTTATAATCAGGAAGACAAAAATAATTTTTTACAAATATTTTTATTAAAACTCATTTGTCGAAAAATTAAGGGAATCTATTATATTTGCTCATGCATTACTGATTTATATTATTAAAACCATAAATATTCGAGTTAAACTCTTAAATATAAGCTAAAAACTCCAAGTAATTTTTTTAAACAATACACATTATAATAGTAAATTGAGAGCTGAAGTAGTGAAGTACAACTGTCCAAAGACCATAGCAGAGTAAATCATAAGCATATTCTGATTTTATTTCCACTAAACAGTGCTCAGGTATCTTGTTAAACAAAAGTGCAGAATGCACTTGGAATCCCAGGTCACAAAAAGTATAGAACTCTGAAAAAAAAATATCTATTAGTATCTGGTTGTTTCGAATGTTAATGTAACAACTCTTGTAACTTTGTTTACAAATTACATGGAAGTAATGCAGTAAACAGGAGAATGAACGGTAAGATGTATCAAAATCTTTTTAATTTATAGTATTTACAACAAAAATGAATAATTATCGACAAGTTTTGAACAAAGATCGAATTCAGCTATTCTCTGCAGATCATTCTAAGTGAGTGTGCCAAATCAATCCCAACTTTTGGTGGGATAACTTGGCTGAAAGGATGAGGGGACCAAAAAAACTATATTGCACATTGTGTAAAAATAAATTTATATAAAAAAAGGTGAATGAATCATATTGAAGTATTTTCTTTAATACCAGATACAACTTTGCGATGCCGCCTTAGACCGGGTCTTTTATCTCTTCCACGTTTAATAGGATTCTTTTTCACTGGTGTCCTTCCGGTCCTATTAGCATGAAGCTCTACTGGTGGAGGGTAATGTACAATACTAGTTCTCGCATTCCTTTTCTCACGAACCACTACTGGTGGAGGGTAACGTACAATACTAGCTGGTGGAGGCATGAGCTCCAGCAGATCTCGATGATACGCCTGTAAAATATATGCATATACCACTTAGTTTTTATAATATAAATAAAAGGATATCCAGATGCAAAAAAAACAAACGCTTAAAGGCGAACATCAACTATCCATCAAGAATTAGGATAATCACATGACAACCCAACTACTTAGCTAAACTTCTGCAAGGTACCAAGTGAAGCTACTCTTTCTTATATCTTGTTCAAAGTATGCTAATTTATGTAGAAACAATTCCTTCAAGATTAGAAATTCATGGATGGACACGCCTGATGAATAAATAAATCACAGAATGTCATATATATACATGCTTTACCAAATTCAGATATGAAGAAAAAAATTAACAAGTTGTGAGTGATAAGGTATTTCAGATATGTTTTACCAAATTCAATTTATTACCTGTATCACGAAATTCCGTCTCTCACAATCCAAAAACATAAAAATACCCCATTTAACTTTAGCCCATATCTTATCCCTCACAGTGGAGAAGCTTAGCTGATCCCTCGAAGTGAACCGATCAACTTCGTTGAACCATAAACAAGAGAAAAGATTTGTGATCGGAATGTGCTCCCTTATGATGACACACCCTTCAGGAACATCTGCAAAAAATTTACTTACATAGTAATTGATCCAAACTTGAAACCTTTCACTAAATTTATTGTCAGAAACTCATTAAAGATCATTAAAACATGAACCTACCACTTGTTATTGGAAGCTTAGTATCAGAATATGGTGTAAGACCTTCTTTTCTATAAAAGTCAATCTGGTAATCAATGGAGGCATTCTCATATTTCCCTGCAGCTTTATTAGCTTCAGCTTCTTCAAACACATCAAAACGAGAATAATGTCTTGAAATAGCAAAAGAAGCATTTTGCCGCCACAAAAACCTGAGAGGATGCAGGAAAAAGCATACGCAAACCGATGCATACTTGATTAATCGGCTTTCACTTCATACAAAATTTAATGCTGATTAATGGCCTAATAATTGTAACATGCACTCTTGTTCTAGCATGCACCACCGCAGTATTTGTAATTATTATGACACTGGTTTTTCAAAAAACCCAAACATATGCACTACAATTTATAAGATGTACCTTTCAAGAATTTGATATGGATCAGCGACAAGCTGAAGTTTTCCATCAATCCATAAAGAATATCGTACATTAGGAAAAAGGCGATGTAATAGAAGCTTTGGAATCTGTCAAAAATGCATCATTATTTAGTAAAGACTAATAAGCTTGCCTAGATGATTCACATGCATAGGATAATGGCATAAAACAGTTCATAGCATACTCAGTCCTTCAATTTGCAGAAACAGTCAAATATATAACAAATATCCAATGTCTAATATGAAGTCCTAGTCCTCCAAGCCAGCCTTCTGTGTTTTTCTGTTTTAAATACATCTGTAGAAGCAAGAACTTGTAAATTCTGGACAGGAAGGAGTGATAGGGATGTAAGACGGAGATAGAAAAAGACTATACATCAACTATCAAGTTTGCGCCCATAGACCATAGTGGTATTTCATGTAGAAAACCCCCATGAGTGTAACTGCACTCCAACTTCATGTACACTATGCAACTCTCTAGTCCTTTCACCTCTTTTAGTCTTTTAATATGCTTCTCAAAGTCAATAATAGCTTATGACTTCCATTTTTAACTTTTAACAGATTTCCGGGAACTTGCTAAGCAAGTATAAAGTAATAACGACTAAACAAATTGAATAATCTCATCGATGCAGCATAAACCAGATGCAAAAATGTTCTTGAAGACAAAGAGAGATAGATTCCCTGAAGCTACCATACACTAATAATAATCTACTTTTTCAAATAACCAACAATCTATCGTTCGCCTGTCCAAAGAAAAAAAATCAATTATTTGAATTAACTGGTAACAATGTACTTTTTTTTATCTTATTGTATTAACATCACGGTTCGCTGGCATAAAGTTGTGAAGGAAACCTCCAAGTTTTGATATATAAAGGAGAGACTAAAAAAGTTAAAATAGAATCAAAGAAAAATGGAATTAAGATGGAAATAAAATATAAAAAGGCTACTGGCTTATTTGTGTTGGGAGAGGAAGATATAGAAGAACATAAAAAGACTTAAGAATTGCGTTCATCAAGAAAGAGGCTTCGAAACTGCTACAGACACTTAAACGCAAAGAAACGAACAACAGAAGCAGCAACCTGACAAATCGAAGTTTTACTATAGTATATTTTAAGTAAATTTAGAAATAAAATCTCTATTCAGAATATTATACTACCAAGTGAAGTGGCTTTTCATTACACAGACAAGCTTCTGAGCAGGGGAGGACCAAGAAGTAATTTCCAGTGGGAGCTCACTGAATATGTACATACATGTATAAAGTTATTAATCAATTTTAAATATGTACCCTAAGAGAAATTTGAAATTGATCTATCCCATACACTAATTTTTCTCGCCACCTGAGATGGAAATATCAGAATAAAAAACAAAGAAGATTGTAATTTTCGCAAGATTTATACTTCAATCAAGCCCATACACTTTTTTACCATTTAAGTTATATCGTACAAAATAGATTATATATAAATAATTAAAATATACAATTTTTTTGTACCATTTAAGTTATTTCATAAAAATAGATTATATAAATATATTAAAATTTTTGTCAAAATATCCAGTAGGGGTCCCACTCTAGATCCGCTTTACCCTCACTCTTCCATTTTGGCCTTCGTACCCATGTTAGACACTCGGGCATGACACTTATTCTCATATTCTCATGTCTCAAATGTTTGTGTAACTATAAAGCTTCTCCCAAGTCCCAACAAATGGGCGCAAAAATATTAACAAAGAACAAACCATATCCAATGCATAACTATAGATTGGAGTCACTAAGACAATTCAGTGTATAGCTTCTGCAACAAAAATGAGCTTGGTGTCATGCACCACCACATGACCCAAGATAGGAAAAAACCATCATATAATCTTTAAAGCACTGACATCTCACAGAGATTTACTTATTAATGTCACTGTCACCATGTAAAGGAAAAAGATACAGGGGGCGTGAATGACAGTCTGGATGATCAACACATTTTCCCTAGGAATAAACTGGGAAACTAGGAGTGAATTGAACACATAAATAGAACTAACCTTTCCATTTCGTCTTGCATCAGTGTATGGAATGTTACGGACAACGATAATCCTCCATATCCCAACCCTCTTTCTGCTGTCCAGGACACTTGAATTCTTCATAAATACTTCCGTCTCTTCATCAATAAACATGTAAAAAGGAATGTTTTCTTTTGCAGTTTTACTAATGCCTTTGGGCTGTTGAATGATGTCATAGTTTCCTAAAATCCAAGCAACTTGTAAGAATAAATCAAGGCAATAATGAAAGAAAATCAAACTGCAAAAAACCTCTACGTTAAAGATTACAATATATATACAGAGTTTTTGGTGGTTGCCAATCACAAAAGTAGAAACTTAAAAAAAGAAAGCCTTAGACCCAACATTACCGAATATTGCTGATGCTACTATGACGTTGTGAACCTGCTCTAGCTTGCGAAGATCAACTACATCAATATCAAATCCAGTTTGGTGACCAGGTCTACATCCTTTAACAAATCTACGAGGTGCGGAAAAGTACAGAAAGCATGAAGTACATGAAAAAAAAATCAAGGAATGTTATAATGGTACCGATATTCATATAACAAGAGACCTACCCACAGTGCATAGTCATAGACTCTCTAACAGAAAAAGAATCGTTCCTCTGCTTTTGAGAAGGATAACCACCAAAATCAGAGCCTCCATGTGGTTCAGTTTTGACAGGATGCGCTTCATGGTAGTAGCTTAAATGATGCACAGGTGAAGCGGATGGGGAGCTTGGCATACTTGCAATAGCCTGCTCCACAGGAAGATAACACACCGGACATGCTGAGGAACATGAACAAAAAGGCTATTAAGATCATAAAAGTTTCATACTATACTTTAGTCAAAAGTGTTTCTCTATCTAAATTAACAGCTTGACATATTCATAAACTCATCAGTTCAGACATTCAGAATTTACAAACTACATAACGTATGACTTGTATTATTATCTTCTTAGGTTAAAGTACGTCGAGCGTCATAAGAATAAAATCTTACGTCGTGGTCCAATGCGTCTTCTCTTGCTAGGAGGAGGGGGAGGAGGGAAAGCGAAATGTTCACATAGATTGTTTTGAACAGTTACAGATCCTAAAACAGGTGTAGCAACTGAAGAATTAAGATCAAGAGGATTAGGAGGTGGAAAGCCAGTAATTTCGTCACATACTATCAGACTGTTCATTGCGGAAAAATTATCCATCAGGCTGCTTCCTTTCTTGGCAAACTCTGACGTAATATTGAATGCAAAGTAGTCCATGCTGTTGCTCACCAATGAATCTTCAACAAAAAAAAAACTAAATTAGTTTAAGGAAAGATTAAGAATATGAATAAGTGATCCAAAATAAAAATACCACATTTCGCATCTTACAGCACCAATTAATAAATAATGACTTATGTTAGATAGCATGCATAAACACTTGACATATCCAAAAACTTAATATTTATATTTTTTGTGAGGCAATATGCCACTAAAAAATCTCAAAGTTGTGTTAATTAAAAAAAATCCCAAATTAGTAACTGATTGTGTGATTACGAATGTGTTATAAGTTATTTACTTAATACTAAAGTATGCAAGGCTCAAGGCACCACAAATATATTTGTACTAACTAGAATCTGAAAATCAACCTATCCCTCCCTTCTGACTTGCTTCGGTAATTTATTCCCAGAACAAAAGATTTATGGTTTGTGTCCTTATGATTCTTCTTGGAATCTTCTCATCAAGATTTCAAAGAGTCCTTAACTTAGCCACATAGTATGTATAAACTTAAACACAAAAGCCCTAATTAGCAAAACTACCATAACAACATTCCTCCGAACTAAATGTCTCAATACATACGGAACACAAAAGCCGTAATTTTACTGTATGTCCCATTTTAAAAACTGATTGATGAAAATATCCCATTTATAATTGTATTTATAAATATATCCTATATTCAAATTTTTTTACAATTTCAAACTAACTATGGTTGGCTTTGCTATTTTAAATATTTAAATTACATATATACCCTTGTAACCTTTCTATAACCTTTCTACATTGTCCGTGCAAGTATGGACGTTGGACTCATTTATCAAATATATGTAGTGACTTGCAATTTTAATCTTAGTTACCCAGACTCTTCATTTTGCTTCGAGTACCCGTGTCGGACACTCGGACATGGGTATGGACACTTGGACACTTATTTTAGGCCAAAAACATGTAATTTTTTCAGAATATTTCCGAGTCCGACACTTGGATACGAACCTGTGTCCGACACCCATACCCGAGTCCGGGTAACATAGATTTTAATTCTAATTTTTTTTCCTTAGAAATTTAATAAAGAAAGGAAAAGAAGTATTAACTTTTAATAGTAAAATAGTATTAATTCTAAATATGTATTACTTTTTAGTAGAAATAAATTACATATTAATTTTTAATACTAATATGGTGTTAATACTAAAATATGTATTTATTTTTTTTTTAAAAAAACATGTTTTAATTTAATTGAGGAATTGAATTCCATATATATAATAAAAATGGTAACTACATTAGTACCGTTCAACTTCACTAGATAGTTGTGAAAAAAGATGAAACATCAGAAAATATTTAGAGTAGAGAACGTCAATGAAAAAACATATATAGAGCAGAGAACAAAGTTATTATCTTATACTATCATCGGGATAAAGGACTTGGCATCAGGTTAAAGTAGTATTCTAAGGAGAAAACTACCTACTACCCTTTCTACTCCTCCATCTTCCATCTGACTTGCAACAAAAAAAAATCAATACTACATAATGGAATACAAATAGTTGCTCTAAAAAAATTAATACTACATAATGGAATACAAATAATTGATCTGGTGTTTAATTAGTATTATTTTTATGTTAGGGACATTTTAGTCTTGTTTAGTGACAAATATTTATATATTATATTTATATGAGTTATATATGAGTAAAAAAATTAACCATGGGACATATTCATAATTAATAAATAAAATGGGATATATTGATAAAGTAACTCCTTAATATGGGACATGTTATACAAATTCCCTAGAAAATATTAAACAACAAAAAATGTCTGATTAAAGTCTATATATTCCACCGCATTTGGACAATGCAGCATGATATCTAGAAATAATACAATTGACACCACTCACATAACAACTGTAAAGAACTGGACACCGGAGAATCAAAAGAGAAAGCAACAATAACACAAACCTTTATTTACTTTAAAGAACCCTGTCATACAGAACACAAAAGCCGTAATTAGCAAAACCACCATAACAACATTCCTCCGAACTAAATGTCTCAATACATACGGAATCACCCTTTCTTTCTCCCGTGAACCAGAAAGCGACATCTTTGCAGGTTTCCGCACCACAATAAAATTCTGAGCACGTACCACACCATTTGTACTCTGTTGCTGTACCAACGATCCATAACTCCCCGTTCGTAAACCTAATGACCCTCCAGTCATTATACTTCAAATCCTACACTTCTTCCCTTCATTAATCTCACAAAATCTGTAATTCAACAAACCGCCTTAACTGCCAGATCACTACTTAAATCTCCTTAATTCCACTTCAAAAACACATCCAACACAAACGCACCGTCAAAACAGTCAATTACGACAAATGCAGTAAAAAACACCACCAGATCAATCACTTTAAACACAAACTCAATTCCACAATCTCGCACCGTCAAAACAGTATACAAAACACAATTAAGACAAATGCAATTAAAAACACCACCAGTCACCAGATCAATCACTTAAACACAAACTCAACTCCACAATCTCGCACCGTCAACACAGTATACCAACACAATTACGTCCAACACAAACTCGATTGCACAATCTCGCACCGTCAAAACACTACACCAACACAATCACGACAAATGCACTTAAAAACACCACCAGATCACTCACTCCCCACACACTTCCTCAATTCCACAATCTCCCCTCTTTTCGACAAAAAACCCGATATTTTCACCGAAAACTCAACCGAAACAACTTCAATCACTCCAATCCAATTCCACATCAGCACCTCCAATCCAAAACCTCAACTTACATCAACTTCACTAAAACAACCAAACTCAACTCAAATTAACACAAAATTACACTTCAATTCAACTTAAAAACCACAATTAACATCAAAATCATCAGATTCGAACGCAAATTCGCTCAGATCAAATCGAAAAACAAGTAAAAATCGTCAAATTCGAAGTCAAGACTGAGAAATAAATACCGTTAACGTACCTCACAAGTTACGTATATATGAAGACAAGTTGTATGTATATGTGTATGTATAGATTAGGGTTTGATTTGATGCAGTAATGGCGGTTCAGAGCTGTTTGTTATCTTCATTATTTTCTGAATCTCATGTTTTTATTTTATTTAATTTATTTATTAAATTGTATGTGTTTAATTAAATATTTAATTTATTTTGTATTTTTGATTAGTCAACATTACAACTCATCCTCAATTATATCAGAATTTAGAAATGATTAATTTTTAAGAGTAGTGCTGGGAGCTTGAAATTTAGTGAAAAATAATATAAGAATGAGGTGACATAGGTGATTTATCAATTTTAATTGTTAAAATTACCGGGATCAACCAACACGTGTGATTTTGAAACTGTTTTGAGATTCAATTTTAGGTACTAGTATTTCTCAATTTTTAATGATAATTGATCGCTCTATCTTTGAGTAATCAGATATAAGAGACTTTTGTTTACATAATTAACATAAGTGCATTCACATTTTATTTTTTATAAAATTCGATCAACTAAGACTCTAGAGTGATTTATTTTCTTAATAAATCAATTACTTACTTTTTAGAAAAATCTCTATTGAGTAGACAAATTTTAAAGGATCAAATGAAATATTTGAGGTGGATTTTCTAAAAGAAAAAGTGAAGTGAATAAAGAAAAGATAAATACATTATTTAATCATGAAATTGACATATTATAGCAAGATCGTAAAAATCGAAACTTGGGTAGACTTCGTTTGTTTCCGAAAAAATGAGTACTCGAATTTCGAAGAATACTCTAAATAAGTACTCGAAGAACAAATTAAATACATTTTTTTAAAATTTTTAGATATATCAATTTGATTTCGTTCCAATTTTATTATAAATATGTAAAATTTGAAACTTAACAAAGATATACCATATTTTGTTATATATATATATATCGCTTTTATTTATAAATTTTCTTATTAAAAATAAGGTCATGTGATAAAAATTGAACCCTCGAGTAAAAATTAACCCCTCAATTAGACTTTGAAGACCCATTTTTCACAAAATCGTTGTTTAACTCAATTACTCGAAATTCGTATCAGAGTAGGGTTTAAAACTCGGACCGAGTACCGGACAAATTACCGATTTTTGAAACACCAATGATAAGAATTGACTATCTTAATCAAATAACTCTATTTTATCTTTTGTATTATATAGCAACCTTAATCACTTGCCTGCAACGATGACTATACACCGGCCACACACTATACACCGGCCACACACTCTATTTTTTACTTTAATATTGTTTTTCTTTCAATTAGGGTTTTCCGTAGGTTAGATGAGTTACATGCAAAACCTAATAGCCATTTAATTTATTTTAATATTTTTTAGCCCAATTAAAGTTTAATTTAAATTTTATTTGATTGAGTCGGTTATAATTTGAGTTATGTTGGGTCGGTTCAGCTACAATGCACCTAGAGTAAAACTATCTTTTGCTTTATTATAACAACAATAACAATAACAATAACAATAAACAATACATTATATTATATACCAACATGGAAAACTAAGTAACATTTTAAAACAATTTTTTTGTAATGATTTTATTATTATTGAAATTATTGTAATTACTTATACTATAATATTCTCTTGTGATTTAGAAAGCAAAATTTTGAGAGGATGGAATTTGATAAACTGTTAAATTATTTATAATAATTTTAATTATGCATGATTATACTATCCAAATAACTGAGCACCTGCATATTTGTGGTGCAAGACATGCCTATGTAATAACAAGACTAAGTCACATTGACAATACTGAGATTTAGTTGTTTGATAATCAATTCTGTATTGTATTTCTTGAGTCTGTAAAAAGGTTAGAAGATTAGACTGAAAGATTTTTTCTGTGAATAGATTCAAGTTAAGGAATAAATTCTGGAAGAAGATCAAGTCATGATCATGCCTCAAAGAAAAGTGTAGAAGTTTGGAGTTAATAAAACTGTTCTATGAAAAATGTTCTAAGTCAAGATATCGACAAGTCACAGATCTGAAGGGTTTTTAGCACATAAACGCAACGAAAACGTAAATTTAAATCTTCAAAAAAACCGAAACCCTCTGTAGGATCCATGCGAAAAATAATATTTAATTCGTAGTTCAATATGTTTACCTTAAGAAACTTTACGTTAATGGAAAGTTGGAGGTCTTTAATAGCGATCCAAGAACGATGAACGGAAATCCCTAACAGCTGCTCCTCAAGTGTGAAGCACTCCACCGGTATCCACCAAGAGTACAATGTGATGGAGGACGAAGAGGTTGAGAGAATTAGTTGTCTCCCTCTTGTTCTACTTTAGAATTAGGGTTAATTATTTGGGTTGAGGCAAATAGGGTTTATAATAGTATATTTATAGGCAAAATTTTCAGCTGAAAATTTTCCATAAAATATTATTATTATTAACTTTTTAATTGATTATTCTTATTAACCAATTAACTAATAATTAAAACACCTTTTAATCATTAATCCCTTTTCTAAACACTTTAGAAAAATAATTCTCTCACTTGATTTAATTTCCAAAATTAAATTCTTAATTAATAATATTAAGAATTCATTAAATCTCATTTAATCAATTATTAAATCTGCTAATTAATTATTTATTTCACAAATAAATAATTACCAGCCATTATTAATTAATTCCTCCACCTTTAAATCATTCTCTTTTATGGTGTGACCCTGTAGGTTCAATATTAAGCCGGTAGTAGAAATAAATAATAATAAAACTATTTTATCATTATTTATATAAATTCTCTAATTCATTAAATATGATTAATTAATAAATTAATCATATTTATTCTACATCGTGAGGGATACTTCTCAACATATCGCGACTATCCGGATAATACGAATTCACTGCTTAGAATACCAAGAACCTATTCAGTGAGTAGTTACCGTACAATCAATTCCTTCTACCCTGCAATGTCACGATTAAATACAAGGCATGGAACTTGTGTCAAGCCTATCTTATTTAATCATTTGCTTTCCGATTCACTATGCTTAGTTCTATATAATGTAAATTAGAAACTCCTTTCTAATTTCATTCACTCTGGCCAGAGATTCCTGAACTAGCATAAGTGGATCAGCATTGAAAATTCTCTTCCTTCACTGGAAGGGCTAGATCCTTTATTGATCATACACTATCTTCGTGTACAAATTCCTATACCCAATAGAGCCCTTATAATTGTCCCTGGAGACTAAGAACTAAACTAAAGCATAGTTCAGTGTACACAAGATGACTATGATGACCTCAAGTCTAAGGATACTTGTACAACTATCACTATGTGAACAACTGCTGACACGTGAGTGAACTCCATCAGTTTTTCAGCTGTGTGAGTCATGTTCAGTGAACTTATTCTATAATAAGCACCTACATACTAGTTATAGTGTCACCACACAAATGTCTATGAGAACAGACATGCTTCATAATGAAGCAAACATAGTATGTACCGATCTTTGCGGATTACTAATTACCAGTTAGTAATCCCACGACCAGGAAATATTTAAGTTTAGAGTTATCATCTTTCAGGTCTCATTATTATGATCTCATCATAATCCATAAAAAGCTTTACTCTAAACTATGGTATATCTTATTTAAACACTTAAATAGATAAAGCCCGCAATAAAACCAAAACAAGTCTTTTATTAATATCAATGAAATCAAAACAGATTACATAAAAGTTATTCCTAAATCATCATACATGATTGGACTTAGGACACATCTCTTTCAATCTCCCACTTGTACTAAAGTCAATCACTCTGGTATCTAATACCCATCTTGTCTTTATGACGATCAAAGTGACTTTGAGAAAGTGGCTTTGTGAGTGGGTCTGCTACGTTGTTATGTGTGTCAACTCTCTTGACGTCTTCTTTTTCAATACAATACAAGAAATGTTACCGCGCTCCCACTAACCTTTTGTAGACACATGGTTCATCTATGTTTTTGATAAAACCAAACTCTTTGATTGTCTCATCAAAACGGATGGTCCATCTACGAGAAGCTTGCTTTAAACCATATATGGTTCGCAGCAGCTTACACCCTAGGTGTTCATTTCCCTTGGAAAGAAAACCTTCTGGCTGTGTCATATACACTTCCTCTTCAAGTTTCCCATTGAGGAAGGCCGTTTTCACGTCCATTTGCCAGATCTCATAGTCGTAGTAAGCAGCAATTGCAAGCAAAATCCGAATTGATTTTAACAGGGCTACAGACAAAAAAGTTTCATCAAAGTCAATCCCTTGCCTTTGTCTGAATCCTTTTTCCACGAGCCTGGCCTTATAGGTCTCCACCTGCCCATCTGCTCCAATCTTTCTTTTGTATACCCACTTGCACCCAATAGGCTTAACGCCTTCAGGCGCCTCAACCAGAGTCCATACTTGGTTGGTATACATAGATTCCATTTCGAATTTCATGGCACTATGCCATTTCTCTGAGTCAGCACTACTCATAGCCTCATTATAGGTCACAGGGTCGTCATCATCAATGATTGACAACTCATTGTTATTCTCAATAACAAGGCCATAATACCTCTCAGGTTGGCGAGACACTCTCCATGACCTACGAATGGGCTGTTCCACAGAAGGTTGTTCAGTCTGAACAGGTGTTTCCACTTGATCCGTAGTAGTTTGTGCTTCTTGAACTTCATCAAGTTCAATTTTGCTCCCACTGTTTCCTTCAAGGATAAACTGCTTTTCTAAGAAGGTAGCATGTCTGGAGACAAACACCCGATGATCGGTGTAAAAGTAATACCCTAAAGTCTTTTTAGGATATCACACAAAATTACATTTTACGGATCGAGATTCCAGCTTATCTGGGTCAACTTTCTTGACATAAGCTGGACATCCCCAAATCTTAACATGTTTAAGACTCGGTTTCCTTTCTTTCCATATCTCATATGGAGTTTGAGGAACAAATTTGGAAGGCACCTTATTTAGTAAATATGCTGAGGTTTCCAATGCATAACCCCACAGGAATACTGGAAGATTCGCATAGCTCATCATGGACCGAACCATGTCTAACAAAGTTCGATTTCTCCTTTCAGATACCCCATTCAACTGTGGAGTATATGGAGGAGTCCACTGGGAGACTATACCATTTTCTTTGAGATAAACTAGAAACTCTCCATTCAAGTATTCACCACCTCGATCCGATCGAAGAGTTATAATACTATGTTTGGTTTGTTTCTCCACTTCATACTTATATTCTTTGAACTTTTCAAAGGCTTCAGACTTGTGTTTCATCAAATACACATATCTGAATCTAGATCGATCATCTATGAAAGTAATGAAGTATGAAAATCCACCCATGGCTTGCGTAGACATTGGTCCACATACATCTGTGTGTACCAATCCTAGCAAATCTGCAGCCTTCTCTCCATGTCCACTAAATGGAGATTTGGTCATTTTACCCAATAGACAAGACTCGCATGTAGGATATGATTTAAAATCAAAGGGGTCAAGTAACCCTTCCTTATGCAATGTCCGCAGTCTATTTTCACTAATATGACCAAGTCCGCAGTGCCACAAGAAAGTGAGATTTTTATCATCCCCTTTTCTTTTATTAGTATGTTCAATTTATAGTAAATTATGCTCTACGTCACATACATACAGACCATTGTTTAAAATATCACTTCCATAAAGAACGTTATCTCTAAGAATTGAACATTTATTATTCTGAATAACAAACGAAAATCCAGCCAAGTCTAACATGGAATAGAAATAATATTCCTGACAATCGAGGGAATAAAATAACAATTATTTTGAACAATAGTCTTGTCCGTAGGCATATGTAAATGAAATGATCCTACAGCTTCAGCAGCAACTCTTGCTCCATTTCCCATCCGTAGAATCACCACCTCTTCTTCAAGAGTCCTACTTCTCCTTAGTCCCTGTAACAAATTGAAAACATGAGAACCACAGGAGGTATCTAATACCCAAGTACAAATTTGATTTAGTGACATATTAACTTCGATCATGAACATACCTGAATCAGAAGCGGTAGTCTCACTACCCTTCTTCTTCTTCTTCAATTCTGCAAGGTAAACCTTGCAGTTCCTCTTCCAGTGCCCTACCTTGTTACAGTGAAAGTAAACAGCTTTGCTCTTGGGGTCTTCAGGTTTTGGGGGAATCAGCTTTTTTTCACCTACTTTCTTCTTCTTGGAAGGGTTCTTCTTCCTTTTTTTAGGATTGGAACCTTCACCAATTAGAAGAATATAACTCTTCTTAGGGGGAAAATTCGATTCCGCAGTCTTCAACATATTGTGGAGTTCAGGCAGGCTGACATCCAGCTTATTCATGTGAAAGTTCACAACAAACTGCGAGAACGAACTCGGAAGTGATTGCAAGAGAAAGTCTTGGCTCAGCTCCCCATCCATGGCAAAACCAAGTTGTCCAAGACGTTCAATCAAATTGATCATCTTAAGTACATGGTCATTCACAGATGATCCCTCAGACATCCTACAACCGAACAGTTCCTTCGACATCTCATATCGAGCTGTCCTCCCTGCCACATCATACAACTCTTGTAGATACATAAGGATAGTGTGAGCATCCATATGCTCATGTTGCTTCTGTAGCTCAATGTTCATGGAAGCTAGCATGATGCATTGAGCAACATTTGCATCATCTATCCACTTACGATATACAACATGTTCATCATTATGTGCATCGCTAGCAGGTTCAGTAGGCTTAGGTGAGTCAAGCACATATTCCAGCTTCTCAACCCTGAGAACAATTCTCAAGTTTCAAAGCCAATCAGCAAAATTAGGACCAATCAACTTGTGAGCATCTAGTATACTCCGGAGTAATAGTGCAGAAGACATAACGAATATAGTAAATCTGTAAATGATGAACACATAACAACACTTAGCAAATATTCAATTTCATTTCAAGACACTATATAAATCGGGTCTTTATTCATAAGTGGCTCCCACTAGTTTATCTAATTTATACAACCCCTAAGTGAAAATTAAGCATTCATAATGCTAGTGGGAATAGGGATCCTACATTCCATCACACAACCTCGGCTGTAGCACGAAACGTCATGTGATGTTCAATAGGCAGACAACTCTTGTCAATTACATCTTATGTTATTCCCTAATAAAACTTTAGCCTCTTGAATAATTGAGTCACGGCTGTAGCACGACAAACTCAATATTCTAAGTCAAGTCTAACCCAACATTTTGTACAATTGAATCAGTCTCAAACGGCCCACGGCTGTAGCACGTAACGACCTTTAGATTCTAATTCAATGTACACATCTCTATATAATAGAAAAGTATTTCTTATTTCGAAATCAAATCCCTCGGCTGTAGCACGAAACGACAATGATTTAAAAATAAGAACCACTTTCTACCATGTTGGAAGGCTATGACCGACACAAGCCCGTTGTGTCATTGGCCAATTACTACTTGATATTATTTAATTTTAGAGGGATTATATTATATTACAATCATAATCATATTATAAAGAGATTCTTCCTTTTAAATTAAATATTTCAAATCAATAATCGATAATTAGATGATTCCCAGATCGGGGGAGCATTGTCAAGAGGCGTCACTTAATACCCCTTTCTTACAGATATAAATATGCTTTTGACAGAATCATCCTTTCTCTCAATATTGAAAATTCATATTTAATTACGTGTTTTATAAACACAAGAATCTCATGATTGTATTCATAATATTATTGTTAAGGCAAGAAACGATTCCTATTCTAGATTTTCTAGAGCATGCCTTATATTGATTTAAGTTCACCTAAATCTATCATCGCATGGTAAACATAGGCATATATCTCATATATAAAATTAAATAAACAAGTAAATGTAAAGTGCAATAAAGTAAATGTGTTTGGTTATGGCCCCATCCTATGTGATCTTTATCAAGCTCATGATAAAGATCAAGGTCAATCTAATATGGTGATGAAAATAAATACAACTACTTATTACATAAGTCTTCTTCTTTGTTTAGACTTCTTGTATGCCTCGTCTTCTTCTTTGTATCACCTCCATTGGATAGCCTTCTTGAGTCTCAATATTTATGATTACAAAGATTGACGACATGCAAGTCGTATTTAAAACCAAAACCAAAACCATTACACTAAGGTCGAAAGGCCATAACCATCCACCATGCTCATACAACACATAAAAGCATGTTAAAACACATAATCTGATCTTAACATATTATATTATCCATGATCTAATCATAAAAAAATTATGATAAAAATCAGAAAAATCAGAATCAAATCAGAAAAACAAGAATCACTGTTTACGGGTAGTAAATGATGTCAAACGCCTTACAGACGAGTCGTTGATAGTTTTAACTATCAGTTTTGTTCAGACGCTCGTTTACCTATGGAATAGGGTATTCGTTTGCGTAAATCGGACACCAGACCCAGATTTCAGCAAATCTGCAGCAGCCAATTCAGAATCCGTATCCAATATGATTCTCATAATTAGAACAAACATAAATCATGTATATATCAGTATATATACAGATTACATAATCATCTTATGATTATACAACTCACATGAATATCATATATTCAAAACCATACATATATAAGCATATTATATCAACATCAAATCATGGCGAATCACGTACATGCTCATATATCGAAAACAGTTAAACACATAAACGAATTAAAAACTTTTCGCAAGTAGCTCTGATGCCATTGAAGGGTTTTTAGCACATAAACGCAAGGAAAACGTAAATTTAAATCTTGAAAAAAACCGAAGCCCTCCGCAGGATCCATGCGAAAAATAATATTTAATTCGTAGTTCAGTATGTTTACCTTAAGAAGCTTTACGTTAATGGAAAGATGGAGGTCTTTAATAGCGATCCAAGAACGATGAACGGAAATCCCTAGCAGCTGCTCCTCAAGTGTGAAGCACTCCACCGATATCCACCAAGAGTACAATATGATGGAGGAGGAAGATGTTGAGAGAATTAGTTGCCTCCCTCTTGTTCTACTCTAGAATTATGGTTAATTATTTGGGTTGAGACAAATAGGGTTTATAATAGTATATTTATAGGCAAAATTTTCAGCTGAAAATTTTCCATAAAATATTATTATTATTAACTCTTTAATTGATTATTCTTATTAACCAATTAACTAATAATTAAAACACCTTTTAATCATTAATCCCTTTTCTAAACACTTTAGAGAAATAATTCTCTCACTTGATTTAATTTCCAAAATTAAATTTTTAATTAATAATATTAAGAATTAATTAAATCTCATTTAATCAATTATTAAATCTGCTAATTAATTATTTATTTCACAAATAAATAATTACCAGCCATTATTAATTAATTCCCCCACCATTAAATTATTCTTTTTTATGGTGTGACCCTGTAGGTTCAATATTAAGCCGGTAGTAGAAATAAATAATAATAAAACTATTTTATCATTATTTATATAAATTCTCTAATTCATTAAATATGATTAATTAATAAATTAATCATATTTATTCTACATCGTGAGGGATACTTCTCAGCATATCGTGACTATCGGGATAATACGAATTCACTGCTTAGAATACCAAGAACCTATTTAGTGAGTAGTTACCGTACAATCAATTCCTTCTACCCTGCAATGTCACGATTAAATACAAGGCATGAAACTTGTGTCAAGCCTATCTTATTTAATCATTTGCTTTCCGATTCACTATGCTTAGTTCTATATAATGTAAATTAGAAACTCCTTTCTAATTTCATTCACTCGGGCCAGAGATTCCTGAACTAGCATAAGTGGATCAGCATTGAAAATTCTCTTCCTTCACTGGAAGGGGTAGATCCTTTATTAATCATGCACTATCTTCGTGTACAAAAACCTATACCCAGTAGAGCCCTTATAACTGTCCCTGGAGACTAAGAACTAAACCAAAGCATAGTTCAGTGTACACAAGATGACTATGATGACCTCAAGTCTAAGGATACTTGTACAACTATCACTATGTGAACAACTGCTGACACGTGAGTGAACTCCATCAGTTTTTCAGTTGTGTGAGTCATGTTCAGTGAACTTATTCTATAATAAGCACCTACATACTAGCTATAGTGTCACCACACAAATGTCTATGAGAACAAACATCCTTCATAATGAAGCAAATATAGTATGTACCGATCTTTGCGGATTACTAATTACCAGTTAGTAATCCTACGACCAGGAAATATTTAAGTTTAGAGTTATCATCTTTTAGATCTCATTATTATGATCTCATCATAATCCATAAAAAGCTTTACTCTAAACTATGGTATATCTTATTTAAACACTTAAATAGATAAAGCCCACAATAAAACCAAAACAAGTCTTTTATTAATATCAATGAAATCAAAACAGATTACATAAAGGTTATTCCTAAATCATCATACATGATTGGACTCAGGACACATCTCTTTCAAGATCAAGTTATAGCGAGAAGTTATTCGAGAAGTCTAAAATGACTTATCAAAAAGTCCAAAATGGCTTATAGAGAAGTCTCATAGATATCAACAAGTCAAATGACGATGTAGAGAACTGGAGATATCGAGAAGTCATTTCTGCATGTAGAGAACTCAAAGATATCGACAAGTCAAATGAAGATGTGAAGAATTGGAGATATCGACAAGTCAATTTCTCATATAGAGATCTCATAGATATCGACAAGTCAAAATGTATATAGAGATCTCAGAGATAGACAAGTCATTTCTACATGCAGAGATCTCAGACATATCGACAAGTCATTTCACATGCAAGGATCTGGAGAACTCGACAAGTCAAATATACCTATACAGAACTCGGAGATCTCGATAAGTCATTATACTTATCTGGATGTCACTTCTCTATAGAATAAACTGGAGATCTCGATATGTCTCTCAAGTACAGAATGCAGACAAGTTAAATATAATATTACCAGTCAACAAACGGTCTATCAACTGGATTGAAAAGTCCATAAAGTAGCTGGAAGAATACATGATCAAGGGCCAAGATTAACTGGACAAAGGATGGTCATAGACCTGCAAGATACTTCACAAATTTGCTAAGCTAGAAATGAAAATAGAAAAAGGATGCTTTAGAAAGTAGTTTAGTACATTTTAGTGCAAGTCTTGTAAACCCGTGCTGGTAGTCTATAAAGCATGTACTGGTCCTTAGTTCACAAGTAACAAAACAAATAAAATTTTCTTGTATTCTCTCAAGATAGAAGCTGTGTTCTTATTGTCTTAAGAACCAAGAATTTATAGCAAGACAAACTTAATTAATACAAATTAAGTGAGTTTTAAAATACTGTGCTTGTTAATTTATTTCTCTAACACAATATCTCTGCAAATATAAACAACTTTGTTCACACAATATCCAAACAAGATTAAAAAGGATAAAAATCCAAGAAACACATTCACCCCATGTGTTGCATTCAATATCTAACAAGTGATATCAGAGTAAAATCTGAAAATAAACAGATAAAGATCTTGGAAGTATGAGTGCACAAAAGCTAAGTAGCATCAAGATACCAACCTTTGACAAAGCCAACTACACATTGTGAAAAAAGAAGATGATGCTGTTTATAAGGATGACCAATCCTATATACATCCAGATTCTCAAGAATGGCCCTTTTATTCCCATGGAAAGGGTTGATGAATCTACTGATGGAGATATGTCATTTCAACTCATTTTGCCCCTAAAGACCCTCAAAATACACCGAACCTGAAAAGGAAAAGTCTCTCTGGATAGTGGCCTGCAACTAATTCTTATAGAGTCACTTGACAATGTTATATACAACAATATTGTCAATTATGACACAGTCAAACAAATTTGGGAGAAGATTGAGATTCTGTGTGATGGTACAGAGGAAGTAAGGTCCAATCAAAGGAGAATACCGGTGTCTCAGTTTAAGGGTTTCATGGCCAAGCCTAAAAAAGGAATTACTGAAGTTTTTGAAAGGTTTAACAAACTGATAAATGACTTGCAACTTCATGATAAATATTATAAAGCTGAGAAGGTTAACCTAAAGTTTTTGCTAGCTCTTCCTGACCACCTTAAACATAAAATATCAGCCATAAGAGAAGGAAGAGACTTGAGCAGAATGGCACTGGAAGTATTGTATGGGATCTTGAAGACATATGGACTTGAGATGTTGCAAAGGAAGTCATTAAGGGCAAACCCAGGACATGTAGTTGATGGATTCAGTACTCTAATTGTCAATGACAGTGAAGCAAGTGAAGATGAACAAGATGCTTAGGCTCCAGTCAGTCATGCTATTGAGCAAAAGAACAAGGAACCTCAGAAACAAGTTGTTTTGGATCTAGAGGAAGATGAATACTACACCCTTGATAAGCTAGATGAAATTGATCAATCTATGGCTTACCTGGCTAGAAAATTCTCTAACATCAGTGTCAAAAAGCCAAAGTTTTCAAGAACAAGGGACAATCCTCAAATAGCAACAACTGGAAATAAAAAACTCAGTTTAACTCAGCTAGAAAAGGTGGTTATAAAACTGGATCTGTTAACATATCGAAGATAATGTGCTTTAACTGTGATGAGTTGGGCCACTTTGCTACTGAGTACAGGAAGCCAAATAAAGTGAAGAAGGATAAAGCTTACCTAAAATTGGAAGCAAAGTATGAAGCTCTCTTAAAGAAACAACATGGAAAAGCTTATATAGCCGAAGGTAAAAGTTGGGATGACACAGATGAAGATGATGACAAAGAAGAATTTGGAAATTATGTACTCATGGCTCTTGAGCATGGAGAATCATCATCCTCTTCAAAATCATAGGTACCAACTCTAACCACTATTGATTTAGATACAAGTAAATATAATGAAACTGTTGAAAAGATGAGTGTAGAGATGTTTCATATCCACATAAGCATGGTGGAAGCTACTGAAGAAGTTAGTAGACTGTCAAAAACAAATGAGAAGCTTGAGACTAAAAAGCAAGAATTGGAACTGCAGCTTGTTTAGCTTGAAACAGTCAAGCAAGAAAATGAATATCTGAAAAATAAGCTTAAGTGTGCAAGTAAAATTGAAGCTGTGTTGAGGGAAAAGTTGGAGAAGAATGAGGTAAAATTGAAGTCTTTCAGAAATGCATCTCAGTTGGTTGGACAATACCATGAGAAGAATAAACCATGTGCTAATATAGCTATTGGTTTGGACTATGATGCCTTGAAAAACAACAAAAAAAGTGAAGGTGATAAAGGTAAAACAATTGCTGATCAAGATGTCCCAGTAATACTGAGGAAAGTTGATGCACCTGTGTTCAAGGCATGTGAAGTCAATTTCAATGAAGTTGAGTTGGTCATCAAGCAGGAACTTGCAGATGAAGACAAGGAAAAGAAAAATGAAGAAACCACTCCTACTGCTGAAATTAAGAAGAAGCCCATGGTCAATCAAGTTTCTAAGACACCAATCAAGGAAATCAAAACTGAGAATGCACGAAAGAGGAAAAAGAATAGGAATGGGAAAATTGGAGTAAACAAAAGCAATAACTTTTCATTTATTGCAGATGCTCCCAGGAAATAACGTCAGAAGTGTGGCTCTACAAACCACCTAACTTACTTTTGTAAAAAGGTTGTTAGTGAGTCAAAAGTGGGAGCATGAAAATACAATGAAGTAAAGGCTGAAGTTCCCTACTCATTGTGTGATAAATTTGATTGCATTCCTAGAAATATGAAAGTGATGAAAAATTATAATAAGCTGAGAGTAGATCTCAAATAAGTTAATCTTGGATCTACAACATAAAGGAAAAATGCAAATCAATCATTGAACACTCTTCTCACTAAATCATCAAATTCTACTTCTGTAATTTCTGTTAACAAGAAGAAATTACCCAACACTGCTTGGGTAGCTAAACACACTTAATCCTCATTGTGTGCAGGGCAAAATGAAGAGAGTCATATGGATAATTGACAGTGGATGTTCCAGACATATGACAGGTATAAGGCCCTGTTATCACAGTTTGAGGAGATGGCTGGCCCATTGGTGACTTTTGGAGAAAAAAGCAAAGGATTCACAATGGGATATGGTAAGTTAATTTTTGGAAATATTGTCATTGAAGATGTAGCACTAGTAGCTGGTATTGAGGTGAATCTCCTGAGTGTCAGCCAATTCACAGATAAAGGATTCAAAGTTTCATTTGACAAAGGAGAATGCTCAATTATCAACAAAAAGACTGGTGAAGTTGCTTTGAAAGGAACAAGGAAAGGAAACTTGTTTGTTGCAAAACTATACTCAACAAATAAGGATGATATATGTTACTTCTACACCAAGATATCTATTGAGCAAAGCAAACTTTGGCATAAGAAACTCTCTCACCTGAATTACAAAACAATTAACACCTTGGTGAAAATGGAGTTAGTGAGAGATATGCCAAATCTAGAATTGCTTAAGATGAAGTTTGCGAGGCTTGTCAAAAAGGCAAGATGAAAAGGTCCAATCACAAAAGCAAAACTATGAACTCCATAAGTGCACCATTGCAACTTATTTACTTGGACTAGTTAGTGTCTTATCTATTTATAGAAAGAATATGCACATGTGATGGTGGATGACTACTCAAGGTATACATGGGTAGAGTTTATGCATTCAAAGGATGAAACTCCACACATCATAATTGAACACATTAAGAAGATTGAGAAGCAGGATGAAGATCAAAACTGTGTGAAAGGATTGAGGAGTGACCATGTCACAGAATTTAGGATTGCAATCTTAAATGAATTCTTCAAAGATAATGGTATTATTCAAGATTTCTCAGCTGCAAGGACACCTCAACAAAATGGGGTAGTTGAAAGGAAGAATAGAACTTTAGTTGAAGCTGCTAGAACAATGCTACAAGATGCCAATTTTCCAACAAGTTTTTGCGAATAAGCTGTTAACATTGCATGCTACACTCAAAACAGATATCTCATTAACAAAAATCTTGGCAAGTCACCTTACTCAATTTTTGTCAAAAAGAAAGCCTATTGTGAAGCATCTACATGTGTTTGAAAGCAAGTACTTTGTGCTAAAAGACAACTCTGAATATGTGGGAAAATTTGACTCTAAAGTTTTTGAAGCAATTTTTCTGGGATATTCATTGGAAAGAACTGCCTACCTAGTTTATGTGCTTGAACAAAAGAAAATTATGGAGAGCACAGATGTGGACTTTGATGATGACAAGTGTCCAGTCTTGGAATGCCTTGATGAGAAAGAAGTTGAAGCCCTTAAATTTGAAAATGTACACCTTGATAGTGATTTTGAAGATGAAGCTGAGATCAACACAAGTAATAGAATGAATGAAGAGTCAACTGAGCAAGTGAATCATGAGAATGAAAACTCATCTCATACACCTGAATTTGATGGCACAAACTCTGGGAGAGAAAGAGAAGAAAGTTTTGCAAGTCATGCCAATGGTGAAGAAAATGCAGAAAATTCAAGTCAGCAAAATTACACCAGAAAATGGGATATGAGTCACACAAGAGATGCAATTATTGGTGATCCAAATGCTGGAGTGAGGACTAGAAGTGTAACTTCTAATGAATGTCTACATGTATGCATTCTTTCATAAATTGAGCCTAAGAAAACTGAGGAAGCTGTACTTGATCCCGAATGGATATCTGCTATGCAAGAAGAGCTAAATCAATTTGAAAGAAACAAAGTTTGAAAGTTGGTTCCTGCACCAAAGAACAGAAGCATAATTGGAACAACGTGGGTGTACAGGAATACAATGGATGAAAATGGAAGTGTAACAAGAAACAAAGTAAGGTTGGTTGCAAAAGGCTACTCACAGGAAGAAGAAATTGATTATGATGAAACTTTTGCTCCAGTTGCAAGACTTGAATCATTAAGGATCTTTCTTGCATTTACTGCATACTCAAATTTCAAAGTGTATCAAATGGATGTAAAAAGTGCATTCCTTAATGGTGAGTTGGAAGGAGAGGTTTATGTGTAACAACTACCTGGTTTTGAAGATCCATAATTTCCATATTTTATTTACCAACTACTCAAGGCTCTCTATGGATTAAAGCAAGCACCTAGAGGAACATGGATTCACTATAGGAACAATCGACAAGACTTTATTCTACAAACAACATGGTGGTGATATGATCCTAGTTCAAATCTATGTGGATGATATCATTTTTGGTTTTACAAATGAAAAACTATGTCAAAGTTTCTCAAGACTCATGCAGAGTGAATATGAGATGAGCATGATGGGAGAATTAAGTTACTTTCTTGGACTTCAAGTCAGTCAAAGAAGTGATAAAAATTTTCATCATCCAAACCAAGTGTGTTAAAGATTTATTGAAGAAATTTAGAATGGTTGATTGTTCACCTGCATCAACACCCATGTCTACAACTACAGAGTTGGATAAAGATAAGAAAGGAAAAAGTGTAGACATTTTAGGTTATAGAGGAATGATTGGATCTTTGCTGTACTTGACTGCTAGTAGACCAAACATCATATTTGCAAAATATCTGTATGCAAGATTTCAAGCCAATCCAAAGGAATCACATTTGATGGTTGTGAAAAGAAATTTCAGATACTTAAAGGGAATACCAAACTTGGGATTTTGTTATCCTAAGGGAACTGGATTTGAAGCTGTTGGATAAACAGATGCAGATTTTGCTGGATGCAGGGTTGATAAAAAGAGCACTAGTGGAAGCTGTCAATTTTTTGGACAAAGACTTGTATCCTGGTATAGTAAGAAATAACAATCTGTGTCAACTTCCACAGCTGAGGCTGAATACATAGCTGCTGGAAGTTGCTGTGCTCAAGTGCTTTGGATTAGAAATCAATTAATGGACAATGGCCTAGTGTTACACAAAATTCCAACTATGTGTGACAATACTAGTGCTATATCTGTTGTTACTAATCCAGTTAATCATTTTAGAACTAAGCACATTGATGTAAGGTACTATTTTATTAGAGAACATGTCACAAATGGTACTATTGAGCTCATTTTTGTTCCAACAGAAAAATAATTAGATGACATTTTCACTAAACCTTTGGATGAAACAACTTTCACTAGACTTGTTGGTAAAATTGGAATGTTGTGACTTCTCGACAAAGCCTTATTATGATTTCTCGATAAGTCTTGTAGAGATTTCGATAAATATTGATTCATAGAGTTCTTGGTAGGACAAAAACACGCGCTAATATTACACGCAAGTATACGCGTTCACAAGTAATATAGAATTATTTCTAGTTCGTTCCCACAGAGACTGGTTTAGGTTAAATTCAATTTATGCACTTATGCAACAATTGTATGGTTATTATTCAATGCTAAGATGATAACAAGTTGAGATTGTTTATAACTACGAGATTATACTAACTAATATTAACTAAGAGAATTAAGGTTGATTTACTTATATAACACAAACATGGGATTCTAACTTCATTAAATACTTCATTCAATAGCCTTTTTGTTCTTAACCTTAGCATGTAATGGTGATGACACTAATCACATAACACGAAACTAGTAAATGCCAACTTTCGTTGTACGCATACCCTACTACCAGACATCCACATAAGAGATAGAAGCTGAATAGACACCAATTATATTGAGACCCTATATGTATATAGAATTTGACAACATAACGGTTTAATGCGCAAGTTATCTATCGTGATTACATAGGGCAAGTAAGATGGTTAAAATTACCTACGAATCATTCATATCAAATACATGAACCTATGCCAGCATGGAAAGTTCTAAACCCCTATATTCACTTTCTCTTCAATAGAGATTAACACGCTATCTTATATGTTAGCTACGCACATAAGATGAATAAGCACAAACAATACTAGGATGTCAATCAATCACCACACACCAAGATATTGAAACAAATTAACTATTTAAATCCATAAGTAAATCCGTTAGAACCCCACGATAACGATTAGTTCATAACCGAACTCATCATCACCATGGGTTCCAATGAAAGAATGATAATAAACAATATAAGAGTACTAGGGTTCAAAGACAAATCGAAAACAAGCATCCAAGTATCAACTATATTAAAAAAAATAAAAGTCTTCTTCTCCATAGCCGTCACGTGTTCTCTAGGTCTTCTTATTGCTCTCCCCTCGCTTCTTATTGTTAAAAATGTCTTTTTATAGGTTTATATAGGCTTCAGGATCGGCAGGGCTCTTTATTTCTCAGAAATCTAGTCAAATCAGGATTCCAGCTCAAGCCACCCGCGCGGCCACCCCGCCTAGCGCGCAGGCGCGCTCTGTTTCTGACCTTCTGGCGTGGCCTCCCCGCATTCCAGCGTGGGCACGCCGTGCTACTTTTCTTTCAGCGCGGCCGCCCCGCTTCCCAGCGCGGGCGCGCCGTGGTTATAGATTTTTGCTCCAATTTCTTATTTTTGATGTAAGTTGAGTTCTGTCTGTCAGAATTTGACGATCCAATAGTCCACGCGAAGCTCTCGAGATGATCTTCAACATGAGAATGGTCGTGACATCAGATTCTGACATCCTTGCAACATATTACCATTGAAAAGCTCAATTAATCATCCAACTAATGCCTGTAATGCACAAACACAAAAACACATCAAAAATACCAACAACTTGAGTCCAAAACACCAACTTAAGCCTGTAATGAAGCATTCCAAGTAGATATAAAATCCACTTATCACACCCCCAAACTTGAATCGATGCTTGTCCTCAGGCATAAACAAACTCAAAAACTATAAAACAAACCTAATGCATGAATGAACTACTTGAATGCAACTAAATGATAATGCAATCGATCCCCTCAGAATAACCATAACCAACCAACAAGTGAATGCCTCTAAGAATTCAATGACTTAAAACAGAGTTTGAATAAATCTTACAAACCAACTCACAAACCAGAAATGTGCGTATGTGGTTGCTTAACAGATATACTCTCGAAACTAGATCAATAACCATAACATATCTATCATCAAAACAATCACAAGTTTATAAACAGAATAGACATTAAATGCATAATGATTCACAACACCTCCTTTTGACTAGAGTTATACAAGGATTCACGTTATTATTGAACACATAACAAAGATATTTATTTGACCGTGCAATGAGTGAGGTCCCACAAGACTTATACAATAATACCCATGTAGCGAACGTTAGGTTAGCGGATCCCAGACTATAAAAGCCTTAGGTCACTAGGCACAAAGGATAAATAATTTTTTTAATATACTTTTGACATAAAATTATTCTAATTTTATTTTGATATATTCAAATAAAATTGGAAAAATTCAGTCCATTCAGGATAAACTGGGTATTTATTTGACATCTCGATAAGTCACTATCTAGTTCTCGATAAGAGTCATGAAAGTGACATATCGATTTGTATCTATTCTCTCACATGACTTCTCGATAAGCAAATCCCAAACATTTATTCCTAATTCTCTACAAGTCATTTACCTTTTTCTACAAATACCCAGACATCTCGACATAACCCCTCTTTACACTTTCGAGATTTCAATTGACCTAGTTTTTACAAACCTCAACCGTTCTCTCTCATTTCGAGCTCTTTCTCCTTCAAATCTCTTACCCACTCAAATTCAAACACTTCCAATGGGATCAAACACTGTTAGAGCTGTTATTCCTAAGGATGATACCAACTACCTAGATTTCACAGATGCTAACCAAGCTTTTGACAGTTTCAAGAGCTTTGTCAAGTTTTATCTGAGACATACTTTGTAGGTGCTTTGACCGATAATCCTGTTCCGTACATGGATGTTCTCAATGAATTTTGGAATTCAGCCGTGGGTAGGACAGTTGTGCATGAGAATCAAGCTGCATTTTTGGTGGTAAACTACTCAATCCAAGGCCAACAAGTGGAGTTTAATGAGGATGATGTCAACAAGGCCCTGGGAATCCCTACTGATAGCATGGTGGAAGTACCTACTCAACAGGAGCTAGCTGAATTTATGGACTTCATAAATTACAGTGAAAGGATCAACCTTGCTAGCTTGAACAAGAAGCATCTAAAGAGGGAATGGTCATTCCTGTTTGATTCCATAGCGAGAGCCTTCACCTGAAGGAAGACTGGGTATGACAACATATCTAGTGTGATTCAAAAACTGGTATTCTCCATGGCTTACAACAGCCACATTAATGTGGGGCTATTGATCCTGGAAGAACTCAGCACAAGGCTCACAATGCCTTTGACCACAAGAGGTAATGATATTTTATTACCTAGGTTTATTATGTTACTTTAAATTTTAAAGTTCCAGACATACATTTACTTAATGGTATTGATGGAACAAAAATACACAATTGTAAATAAGTGTCCGAAATATTATTTGGTTCACTAATTACAAAGAATAAGGTACCTGTAAGTCTGAGAATCACTAACTTCATGTTAGAAAGTTTCAAGACTTACCCTTACCCTATGCCTGACATGAGGTCTAATGTCACATCTAGCACAGTTATGGCTCCTGTGCTTGTGGAAGTACAAACACATGAACACCAACATGGGATTTACACAACTGAGACCCTTTCTTCATTACCAATAGAAGCTAAGAAACCAACCACTTCATCCTCTCAACAGGGTGGAGTGAGTGAAAAGAAGATAAGACAGGCACCCTTAACTATTGTAAATGAGAGTAGTGAGGATCAAATCCCAATAGAGTCTAACCTGGTCAAGTAACCAAAGAAGACTAAGAAAGATGAGTTGACCACTCAATTATCCACCTCTGCATCTTTTCAACAGGATTTAGTTGTAATAGAGGGATCTAAACAGACTCTAGGGTACCTTCTCAATAAGGTGTCTCTATTGAACAAAACACTCTCCCTAGTGCAATTTGTAAAGAGTCAGAACTACAACTTGAGCACTCTTAACTTAATGAAAGAAGAAATAAGGCACATTGAGAGCACATCACTTGAAGCTCCCTCATCTATTCAGGGGGGGGGCTGCCAACACTCAATGCTCAAATCTATAATCTTATAGCTCAAGTTTCTTCTACTTACAATGAAACACTTTAATCTACTTCTCAAGTGTTTTCAATATCAAGTGACACAGTTTACAAAACTGTGCTCACCACCCAGGAACAACATTAAGTTGGTGAGAGGTTATATGCTGGGGTAGATCTTGATGACACCAACAAAAATACAAGGGTTTCATCAGTGTTTACTGAAGACCCTGTGATGGTACCAAATTCACCTTCATGTACAAATCAATCTTCAAAGATTGAAAGGTTTGAGGGTAGTACTCCTAAGGAGGAGCTATCTAAATCCTCTCCAGTTCAATTGGAGGTTCCTTTTTAGGAATAACTCCCCTCAAAACCCCGACTGAAATTGCATTGTCAATAGAAGCTGGGAGTCAAATTACCAATGATCCACCTATTGGGAATACAAATATAGCACATTCAAGTGCCAGTTATTTGCAAGAAGAACAAGGGTTTGAAGCCATGGTACATGATAGTAACCTGGTCGAATCCCCTTCAATTCAAATGGAGGTTCCCATTATTGGTGACAACACACTGTCATAACCACAATTCCTACTGTGAGTTCAACTGTGACCCCAATCACAGAGTTACATACCACCTCACTACCCTCCACCTCAAATACTACACCACAACCTTCCCACTTCATATCTCAATAGTTGCAGGATGCTCAAACCCAACCTACTACAGTAAATAATCTTTTGGTTGAGTAGCTTGCAGGACTAGCCAACATTACCCAACAATTCCTTATAACAGATATGTCAAACCAAGATTATCAAACTATACTACTTTCATATAAGGAGGATGTTGAGGAGAAACATGAAAAGATTGCAGATGAAGCATATGATAATGTGGATGCATGGCTCTCAAAAGATTTTACAACAACCATGAAGGAGGCCTTAGCAAAATTCAGGGAGGAGTATGTCATAATTTTAAGTAGTAATGCTAAGGTTCTTACTCCTCAAGGGGTGTATGATGCTGTGACAAAGGTGTATAAAGCTCAATTGAAGGCCTTTCATTTTGTTGGAAGAGCCATGAAAAGTACCCTGGTCAAGCATCAAAGTGAAGTAAAGAAGTTGGTCAATAACAGGATTGATGACCTGATGCCAACTTTTCAGGAAATCAAGTCCAAATTCAACAAATTCTCAGACATACTCCAAGCTCTCTTTCTCTCACTCATGTAGAAGAAAATATGGCCAAGCTAAGGGAATCTTTCAAAGCTCTGCATGAAGTGATCCAGAATCAAATTACTCAACACAATGACACCAAGGTCAAAGTGGATCAACTTTACAAGGCTAGGTTTGAACCTTCAGCTTGGTCATGAAGAGGTGAAAAATGTTGTACAGAATTCTATTGGTTCTTCGACAACATCAAGTTCAGTTCAACCCTTATCTGCATCAACACTCCTACAAATCCAAAGTCTACAAGATCAAATCTCATCCCTCCAATCTTCAAATGCTTCTCTAATAGCTCAAGTTTCCCAGTTGACAACTTTGGTGCAGAGTCAACAACAAGATATCAAGTCCCTAATAGACTCCCAAAAACACCTACAAATACAAAACTCTATCTTTTTGGGAGCTATTATGGGTGCTTTAAACATTCCACTTCATGCTTTCCCAGAATCTGTTAGGCCATAAATTCCTAGTTTTCTACTCCTGTCTGCTACCAAGACTAAGGGGGAGATAGAAGTTAGAATACAACAATCAAAAGAAGCTGGACTGCAAAAACCAACATCACACTCTGGCCAAAACTCCACTCAAATCAATCAAGATGTCAGTAAAGACAGACTCCAAAAAGCTACAGAAGGACCTTGTCAAGACAAAGAGTTCAATGAGCTACTCACTATGCTGAGAGTCTCTCTTCATAACAACTACACCACCTACAAAAGAGCTTTGGTCAACAATATTAATTTTCTGAGAGTGGTGCTGGTGAAAAAAGGGAACTTCATGGAGAAAATAATAGTTGCCAATGTCAATGATTGTGGTTTAGATAGGTGTCTACAAGTGTCTCTCTCAAATCTCCAATCCAAGAGAGCATCTGAGCTGGATGTCATAATTGATAGGGTCAATTCAGTTATTCTAGAGGACACTCAATTGCTAAATGTACTCAGGAAAGCTCAGATAGCTGCTTTTCCCGAAGCCTATCTTTATCCATGCAAGGGGATGCCTACACATGTTCTCAAACCAGAAAGTGCAAATATTTTACAATCCCCAAAAACTGTGTTAGGGGTAATCTTAGACTAATCATGACATTGGAAACTGATTTAAAGACAAAGAAGAATATAGCTGAAGATGAGGAAGTGATAAGGATTTTGGAAAGATACTTACAAAATGCTGAAACAATGTTGCCAAATACACAATTTAATACCAAAGATGATTTGGATGATGATGAGCAGAAGAAGCATGAACACAAATCTTCTGGCTCAAATCCAAGTCAATCTTCTAAGGCAACTAGCAATAAGGTGGATGAGAAGAATAAGAATGATAGAAAGAAGGGAGATGAAAGCAAGAGGAAGAAAAAGGGAGGAGAAGAAGGTACCAAGAAAAATGTCCAACAAATTCAAATCTAACAAACTCAAACCTCCAAACCAAGCCAAACACCATCTCAACCAATCCTACCTCAAAATCCAAAATTCTTGTATACTGCAAACACCTTACTCAAAATACCAATCAGATCCAGCCAAGTCACTTTAAAGAAAATCACAAATCTACCTTCATTCAAGACTCCAACCAAAACTCACTTCAAGACTGTTGGAAGAAAACCCAAGAAAATGCAAGCTGATGTTGGTGTCATTTGGAATTGTTTCAATCAAGATGACTTTATGCCTCTAAACATGAACATAACAGATGATAACTATTTCCAACAATTATATGAAGAAATTGTCAAAGTCTGTGTTATCTCTTTAGCAGAAGTCAGAATCTACTATTTGGATGGCTCCTTCATTTTTCTTAGCAGGGAGGTAATGGAAACATATTCAACCACATAATTGAAGAGGGTGATTAGCTTGATGAAGGACAAGGATACAATTATAAGGATGTGGAAAGTTTTGATGTCTGAAAGATTGAGAGAAAGGAATGAAAAACATGCAAGAATTAAGGCTGAAAAAGAAGAAAGGGATATGAAATATGCAAAGGAGATAGAAATGTTTGAGCAGAGGTCAAATTAACTCAAGGCTAGGGGACGAGTAGAATCTCAAAAGATGGACATTTCTTGAACATTCAAATTGGCAGATTTTTAAGATTTAGAGTAAATTACCTCAACAGTTACAAACTGGATGATTGGCTCAGACTGGTAGAAGCTTTAAGAGGGACTAAAATAATTGAAGAACTATAAGTGCTAGTAAATCTCAAGGTTCCCATTAGGAAAGAACCAGGCTATGAGAAATTCACCTAATGCTTGTAATGTTTGAACTAATGTAATTACTCAATGTATAAATTTATATTTGTTAATCTGTCAATCTTTTATGTAACTGATTTTATCTTAGGGTTAGTTCTGTTATCAGGCATGAATTTGTGATAAGCAATCTTCTCATAAATTGGAGAAGATTGTTATGCAAGACATGCCTATGTAATAACAAGACTAAGTCACATTGACAACCCTGCGATTTAGTTGTTTGATAATCAATTCTGTATTCTGTATTGTATTTCTTGAGTCTGTAAAAAGGTTAGAAGATTAGACTGGAGGATTTTTTTGTGAATAGATTCAAGCTAAGGAATAAACTCTAGAAGAAGATCAAGTCATGATCATGCCTCAGAGAAAAGTGTAGAAGTATGGAGTTAATAAAACTGTTCTATGAAAAATGTTCTAAGTCAAGATATCGACAAGTCACATATCAAGTTATAGCGAGAAGTCATTCAAGAAGTCCAAAATGACTTATCAAGAAGTCCAAAATGGATTATAAAGAAGTCTCATAGATATCAACAAGCCAAATGAAGCTGTAGAGAACTGAAGATATTGACAAGTATCGACAAATCAAATGAAGATGTGAAGAATTGGAGATATCGACAAGTCAATTTCTCATATAAAGATCTCAGAGATATCAACAAGTCAAAATGTGTATAGAGATCTCAGAGATATCGAAAAGTCATTTCTACATGCAGAAATCTCAGACATATCGACAAGTCATTTCACATGCAAGGATCTAGAGACCTCGACAAGTCAAATATACCTATAGAGAACTCAGAGATCTCGATAAGTCATTATACTTATCGAGATGTAACTTCTCTATAAAACAAACTGGAGATCTCGACATGCCTCTCAAGTACAGAATGCAGACAAGTTAAATATAAGATTTCCAGTCAACAAACGATCTATCAACTAGATTGAAAAGTCTACAAAGTAGCTGAAAGAATGCATGATCAAGGGCCAAGATTAACTGGACAAAGGATGGTCACAGACCTGCAAGATACTGCACATATTTGCTAAGCTAGAAATGAAAATAGAAAAAGATTGCTTTAGACAGTAGTTTAGTACATTTTAATGCAAGTCTTGTAAACCCATGCTGCTAGTCTATAAAGCATACACTGGTCCTTAGTTCACTAGTAACAAAACATATAAAATTTTCTTGTATTCTCTCAAGATAGAAGCTGTGTTCTTATTGTCTTAAGAACCCATAATTTGTAGCGAGACAAACTTAATTAATACAAATTAAGTGAGTTTTGAAATACCGTGCTTGTTGATTTATTTCTCAACACAATATCTCTGCAAATATAAACTGTTTTGTTCACAAAATATCCAAACAAGATTAAAAAGACTAAAAATCCAAGAAACACATTTACCCCCTCTATATTACATTCAATATCTAACAATATTAGTCATAATTATGTTATAAAATAATAAAATAACCCTATTTTTTAAGGAACCCATAAGCACCGCTACTTTTAATATTACTCATTCTTGGGTGAGTTGTATTTTTTGTGCCTAACTTTTGAGCTGTTTGTTGTATCCCCGTGAGAGTTCCATATGTTTTGGTATGTTTTAAATTATTTTTGGCTGTTACTGATTTAAATGATATATGAGATGATCTGGAATGCTCGCATGGAAGTGGTGTAAAATGAAATTGTGATGAAAATCACAATAGCTCAACTTTTCACAACAAAAGTTTGTTCCTACTTTGGGGGCATATGTACCCCCGATATTAGTTAGTATAATTAAAATATGTGAACATTGAACTAAATTACAATTTAATTTTATGTGAATGTTGATTTCAATGCTACTATTTTTGGGGAGATATCGAAAGTTGGCGTAGACTGACTTTTTCGCCAAACCATCGAATTCATTTTTAGTATTAATGATATTTGTATTCCGTATATTAAGCTATCCGAAAATAAAGTGGTTAACTCATTTATTTGTTTCTTAACTTGGTTACATAATCGGTTGGAGATTTATCTCAGCTTAGTTTCTTTCACATTAATGAAATTTACTTTAAATTTGTAATTTTTTCGGTAGTAATTAAATTCACTGTCATGAATTGGCAATACAACGGGATAATTAAATATGCTCATACAAAACAAAGTAACACAGTAAGATTATAATTAGGAAAAAGGCATCATGTGATTATTACACTTGAATTTTTTCTCATAACATTAATTAATTTAACGCGTATTATCCTGATAATTATAAGCTATAAAATAAAATGTATATTGCTTAATAAAAATAATGTGTAAAGTGTTCATTGTATTTTCAATTTTGAATCAAATTTCTTAATACAAAGCTCTCCCATCGTTGTACTTAAAATATTTGTTGTTATTTTCTGGGCTCTAATGTTGGCTAAATTGGATTTAATGGTAAAAGTTGATTGTCAAAGATGATGACAAAATAACCAAAATATTTCATTTTTGTGGTCCAAATGCCTAAAATACATTTTCTTGGTAAGTACGGCCCACAATATCTACTGACTACGCATGACCCACGTGCACATACTAGAATTTTAATTTTTTTAAAGCATACGCATGAGGTATATGTCTAGTATTTGTTTAAAGCAAACATGAATAAGCATTATGCTAATGCATATAGACCCTATATTTACATTTCTCAAACGCGTACTGATGAGCCATAATACAATTAGGCCAAAAAATATCACAAAAACTGAATGGAAAGAAATTCCAGACCCAACTGGAGGTGGTCCCCAGACACGTGGCACCCACTTAGGATAACAATGGTCCCATGTTACCCAAAATAGCATGACAACATCTAAGGCATCCATTTGTCAAGACCCCAGGCTATCCCAACAACAAGGGGATAGCTGGGCCCGACTTTCCATATGGACCATCCAATTTTCCACCAACCAAGATTCAATAACGACCAAGATAAAAAGGTACAAACACCCAAAATCCTAAATTGGGAGCCTATAAAAGGCTCCAAAAAGGAGTTACTTCTTCTATATCTACACTTATACTGTTAGTGTTTGTGCCCTAAAGACAACACTATAATGTTTTAGTTTAAGACATTTGGATTATTAAAGTTATGTTCTATTAATTATTTCCTTTATAATTTATTATGTCTTAATTTACTGTGATATAAATGTTAGATTAATAAATGTCCTTGGAATATGATATGGATTTTATATGTCTAAGTACGTGACTTATAAATGAGATTATGAGAATAGTATCAATATTCCTAAAGGTCCCTAGTCGAGTATTATTATTAAGGGACAATAATAATACATTAAGACTGGTGTGTTTGTTGACTGATGATCACATCTCATTGATCATAGGTATAGTGATAATAAAGTAAAAAACACAGGAAAATATAAATGTACATGGTGCTGGATAGGCCCAGTATGAGATTCTACATGTTTGTTGTGTCATAAGTAATTCTCACTGTGATAATGATGTAATGGTCCTTAGATATGAAATCATTATGTTTTTATACGAGAATTAATGTACTTCGATTATATTATAAGTTACCTTTGACCAGATAATGATATAGTGTATTTTGGGTATATTATGAATCGTATGAGAAATATGAATGATCTAGAAAGGATTTAACCCCCGTAATTTTAGGAATGATATTATTGGCCTCTTGTGTGAGTTAGACTATGAAATGCGTGGCACGCTCATATGTTGATTTGATGTGATAGTCTACTCATTGATCAAGAAAACTTAGATTAAACTATTCTGATGATGACATATTACACGACTCTAGTTTAATCTATAATATATGGTTAAAAGGATTATATTATATTGTACATTATTCACGAAAGGTTTAATCGATCACCGATTCAATTATTATTACTTGGGTAACAATGATGTATTACTAGATGCTTCTCATTGTTTACGATTTTAAATTAGATTTAAAATTTGTTGCCAACGTAATAATAACCTATATGGTCACACACAAAGAATGCTTGAAGGATTATTTAATTTAAACTAGATTTAAATTAAATTACAGTAATTTGAATCATTTATAATATTAATTAAGTATGACTTAATTAAGTAGATAAATAATGATATTCGAATTTACTAATATTAATTATGAAATTCAGTTCTTAAATAATTAATGACTTAATTATTATACAAATAGGAATTTCGAATTAATAATAACTCCTAATTAGTTAAGAGTTATAATTTATTTTTCTACTCTCTATATAATATCTCTTGTGGCTGATTTTTTTTTAAAAAAAGGCTTTTACTAAAACCCTAGCCACCAAGAGAAAAGATATATAGAGAGAGAGAGTAAGAAGAGACGATTTTGTGCTAGTACACATCCGATCCTTGCGTTCAAGCATTCATATGGATACCGATAGAGCGTAGATCGCGAGAGCAGGATGCGTGGTGATTGAACAAGTTTTGGAGCTTCATTAGTCAACCAATTTGCAAAGTTTTTTAAGGTAAAAAATCTGATCTACGAATTAAATATATGTTTTTTGCATGGATCCTGCAGTGGATTTCAAAAATTCTTGTTTTAACGTTTTAAATTACAGTTTCGGTTGCGTTTTATGCATCGAAACCCTTCACATACACACACCACAAATATATTCAAATAGGTCATGCTCTATCCTTCTTCTTCAAGAAACCCTTTTCTCATCCTCACACCGGAGGTGACGGGGGGATGCCACCCCCCTCCGGTTCTGTTTTGCAGTAACCCAACCCACAGCTTAACCTCACGCGCTTTCATTTCTGCATAAACGGAAACCATGTCTGAATAAGAATGAGAGAAGAACCGAGGGAAGTAAGGGAGTTATCACGTACGACTAAAAACAATTGGAAAATATATATAGAATACACATCTCTGAAATGCGTATTTAAATTACGCATGTTTGATATAAATTTCCAGATAGCATTTTGGGCGGATTTAACGCTTCCGAACATTTTGAGTTTGTGGTGAAAAAATGAATATTTTGGTACAATTATTACTTGAAAAATATTTATTTCATCAAATTAGAAACATAATACTTTGGACTTTAATTTTGTACCAATAATATATATGTATGTATGTATGTATGTATGTATGTAAATATGAGTATATATTTAAGTTACAGTGTTCCTAAAAATTACAATTTTGAATGCGGTCTATAATCATATATAAAGATAATTTTTTAATATTAAAATATATAAATTTTGTCAATATTTACTTGTATGATGGCTCTTTTTAAATTTTAATGATGAAATATTATTTTTATGACTAGTATTCTCTTTTAGAGTTTTGGCATGTAGATTGAACAAAGATTTTCTTTAATTAATCCAAGTAATACAGTAATTGAAATTTTTACATATATACTTATTTTCGTGTGATAATTAAATTTATACAGTTAGATATTAAAGTTAATAAATAGATAAAATAGATTTATGCTTGGAACCCAATTTTTTTTATATTATAATCTTTTAATTGTTTTTATCACGTATTTTATTTTAATATCTTGTTTGTAAATTTTAGTTCAAAGTTACGAGGAGATAAAGTGATTACTAGAGATGTGATATCATATGTATACTATAATATTATAAGCAGAACATCCTCTATTTGGTAGTTGATCGGTATTACAATTGTTAGATCTAAAGACAGATAGAGGGGAACCGCGTTGGATGTAATAATAAAATAATATTATATTAATATTTAAACTGCTTCGAACCCCGTCAACAGCCTATTATATTTAAACTTTTATATTATTTAGTTTTAACAATTTCTATAGGTTGTTCGAGTCCGTTAACAACATATTATATATTATATTATTTATTTTCAGTTAAGTCTCAAATTATCATAAAATATATATTATTATAACTTATTATGTTCTTCAGTTTATTTTTCAACTATTGAAAATCTATATTAATATATAAATAATTTTAAAATAAAATATATTATAAAAAATTATTAGAATGTTAAAAACAATTCATGTATCTTTATAGGCTAGTAGTAAATAAAAATATAGAGTTAAAATCAAATAACTTAAAACAATTCATCTATTCTTCCTATGTCAGAAAATTTACAAAATGTAAGGAGTTAAACCCCTATCCGGAGACGGGTGATGCATTGTGTAATCTTTTATTTGTAAAAATATTATTTTGTTTAAATGTTATTATGAGTAATTGATCAGTTATATCCAGTAAATTTTATTGTTCAAGTTCTATAATAAATGAGATTGCATTATTTGGTTTAAGTTTTTTCAAAAAATAAAATATATCAAAATAATTATTTTTAAAAAATATTTAAAGCAAGTAACTAATTGGAATGCAATTTTTGGGTTAAGTATGTATAATTATATATTACATTACACAAAATTTAAATGCTGAATGATTGCTTAAAAAAGGTTAACATTATTTAGTAGTAGTATAAATAATAATTTTTATCACAATATTAATTTTATAATCTTATAAAAGTGGATAGAATTAATACAAAGTAGGAGTATAACATTAACGACACACTTATAAGAAGCCTTTGCTACATAGAATTTAATAGATAGTGTATTGTTGTTTTTGGTTTTGTTCAAAGTTTGATAATTTGATAATTTTTGTCATGATTTGCATAATTAAAATCACAAGAAAACAAGTTTACAATGTGTAAGTATCAAAAGAACTCAAGGGGATAAATATTTTTGTGATAAAAAGAGAAAATAATTATAGAATTTGAAATCTTTAGTCCAAATTCAAAACTTTCCTTGTCTTCGTCTTCAAAGTATTTCAAGCTTGTCATACTATTTTTACTTTTTTTATAAAAGTTAAACTATTTTCGAAATTAATAAAAATAATTTTTACGGTATATAATTTATTTTATTAATAATTATAAACTAGAAATATATTAATTTTAGTGAAATACAACTTAAAGGAGTAAACTATTTTTTTGAGCTAAGTATTGGTGTCGGCCCCAAATGTCACTATTTAGGTAAAATGACCTTCAATGTCACTTTACCAAACTCTAAAACCGAGTTTCGTGTTATGTTTTTCTTTTTAATGAAAAACGGAGTTTCGTGTTTCGTTTTCAATTTTTTTTTGCATCCTGAGAAAAACTTGGTTAGAAATTATGTTTTTACGAAAAACTAAGTTTGGAACCCGTTTTTATATTCAAAAACTAAAGATGAGACGGCGTTTTTTACCAAACTAATTTGTGAAATTTTGTTTTCATCAAAAACATAGTTTGAAACCACGTTTTTAAATAAAAACAAAAAATGAAATTGCGTTTTCTTTTTATTTTAAAAAAGAAACAGAGTTCGCTGATTGCTTTAAAAAACATGACTTCAAGTTGCCTTTTGTTATAGAAAAACTCAACACGAAACTGCGTTTTCGTTTATTTTGACAAATTTCATCCGAAACTCCGTTTTCAAGTGACATTTGGGGTCAACTTTTCGAAAAGTGACATTAAGGGCCATTAAAAAAAGTGACATATGGGGCCTTTTTCATAAGTATCGTAGTTGTTATACATAATATATCTATACTATACTATACACCTCCTTATACACCTCTATATACACTATAATATTTAAAGCACTGTTACTCAGCAACAACCAAAAATTGCATCATACACCTCCTTATACACCTCTATATATACTATAATATTTTGAAATCTTTGGATTAGAGTTCATCAAGAACAACCCAAGTTCAAGAACTCTTATCTTTTCTTTCAGAGTTATCAAGAAAACAGGTTTTTTCAAGGTACCCTTAAAATCCCAGTTTGTATATATGATTTTATGTTACATGGCTGTTGTTATGTTTTAGATTGTTGTGTAATTATTGTGTGTGAAAAATGAATTCATTAATGATTAGTTTGGTCTTGTTATGTTGATTTATATGTTTTTTTTGGTGTGGTGCACTTATTTATTCTTGTTCATTTTGTTACTGTTTTATGTAAGGAATGTTAATTTACGAGTTTATGATGATATTCAGATCGCAACATAACAGAAGTTTAGAGTCCAGAGATTGCAGTGATTCAGATTTTCCAGGAGACTATTTCTCAGGTTTAGGTTTGTTAGGGTTTTGTGTAAATCTTGTTTATCTGGATAAACCTTATCTCAAACAAACCCACCACCTTATCTTATAAATCAAGTTTAAATCTCTCATGCCTTATCTTTACTTGATTTATCTTTTTCAAACTTCTAACAGATTAGTTTCAAAAGTCTCATTCAAATATTCTTCAAACAAACTTATTTTCAAATCTTTTTATCTTATCTTTTGTTTGAAAATCTGTTAGAACATTGCCTATAAATACAACTCATTATTTCAGATTTGAAAAACACTTTCACGAGAATCTTTCATCATCTGAAATCTTTTTCTTGTTCCATACCCGAGATATTCATATCCAGAAAAACAAGAAACTTAGTTTGAGTTGTAATCTTTCACATTACATTCTTGTAACTGAATCGTGTATTATATCACTTGTCCCGGGTTGTGGGAGGTTGATTACAACAGGAAGGCCAAGAAGCTTTGTGCTAGGTAGCTGTGTGCTAGGGAAAGGTTTCTTTCAAGTGGGCCAAGTTTGTAATCAAGGAAAGTTTGTAAGTACTTTGTTTTAAGTGGATATAATACATTCTCTATGCTAGTTGGCATGGGGACTTGGATGTAGGCCATAGACTAGGTGTAGGGGCCGAACCAAGTAAAAACTTTTGGTGTTCTGCATTGTTTAATTTCTTTATTACTGCATTTATATTTCAGTAATTTACTTTCTGCAGTTAAAAGAGACTGTCCCATACCCTGTCTCATTTGTAAAGGGACTGTCCCATTTGTATAAGAGACTGTCCCATTTGCCTTGATAGTTATAATATTATTTTATCTATCGAGCCATCGAATTTTCATTTGGTATCAGAGCAGGTGCATTTAATCCTCTTTTTAGTGTTTATTTTGCTAGCGATCCATGGCTCGACCAGATAGGTATTCAAACAATTATCCACCTCTGCTTCATGGTGCTGAAAACTACAATGATTGGAAGTTTCGGATGAAGATATTTCTCCAGCGTGATGCATTCGAATGGGATGCTGTAGAAAATGGTTTCACAATTCCTATGAATGAAGGGAAGCCAAAATCTCTCAAGGATCTTTCTCCCGAAGAAGTGAACGCAATGAATTCCAATGCTAAAGCTATGAACTCACTTCTCAATGGCATGGTAGCTACAAAATTAAGAAAAGTTTCAGCATGTACTACTGCCAAGCAGATTTGGGATACGATCAAAGTCAGCCACGAAGGCACGTCTAAGGTACGTGAAGTAAAATTAAGTATGCTAATGAGTGACTATGAAGGTTTCAGGTTGGAAAGAGATGAAAGCGTGCTAGATGCTCAAGGGAGGTTTCTGACATTGATGAACTCTATCTCACTTCTGGAAAGGATCATTCCTCAATCTGAGATTAATAGGAAAATCCTCAGAGCAATGCCAAAGAAGTTTGCTCCAAAGGTTACCATTCTGCAGGATTCAACACTGCTTTCGACTATGGATACTCTAACACTGTTCAGTGAATTGGAAGAATTCGAAAATCAGCTACGCATATATGATGAAGAAGATGAAGCTCCTCGTAAGAAAACTCTTGGACTTAATGCAGATGCAGATGAGTCTCCTGATGATTCTGATGAAGAGATTGCTCTTCTAACAAAGGAGTTCATAAATTTCTTGCCAAACGGAATGCTTCCAAACGACCTATGAAGTCACAGTTTCCAAAGAAGGACTTCAAATCTAATCCGAGCAAGGAGGTTAAAGTGAATCAAAGCAAGGATACTTGTTTTGAGTGTGGAAAGAAAGGGCACTTCAAAAAGGACTGCTACAAGCTGAAGAACAAAAAGAAGGCATTAATTACTTGGAGTGATGATGAATCTGATGTGGAGATCGATTCAGACGATGAAGTTGCTCAACTTTGTTTTGCAGGACTAGAGGACAACTCCAGTGATAATGATGAGGTACAGAATATTAAGTATAATTCAAATATATCTTCATCTATTTTAAATTTGCAGGTCCAGGTTAAGAAGTTGAAAAAAAAGAATGCTTATTTAAAGCAAGCTTTAAGTGAAGTTCTTAGTGAAATGGATGACCCCATGAAGGAAGAAGCCCTAGTTGCTGAGAACAAATCATTACTTGAAAGGGTTTCAAAACTTACTGAAGAAAATCAATATCTCAAAAATGAGATTGAGATGAAGGATGTATGCCTTGAAGCCTTGAAAAAAGAGTCAATATCTGTTGATCCAGAAACCGTTAAAGAAGACAGTGCTCCTAATCCCCTGGTTCCTGAATTAAAGCAGAAAGTCGAACAGCTTGAAAAGGATTTAGCTAAATGTTTTCATGGAGAAGGAACTTTGAATGCTCTTCTTGGTGAACATAAATCTTCTCTTGATAAGGGAGGTTTAGGATGTGAATCAATCAAGAAACATGCATTTCAAGGAGGGTATAAGCGAGCTCCTATGAAATATAAGATGCCTTATGAGAAATGTCGAGATTGTGGGAAAGCTGGCCACCCTACATTTGAATCTAGATTATGTGGTATCAAGGGCCATTCCTCTAACTCATCTTATGAATCGTCTACTAGATATAAATCTGCTAATACTTCTGTTAATATTATTCAGATGTGGATTAAGAAATCAGATAGACATTTATATAAGATTTATGATACTAACCAACCCGGACCCAAGGTTAAGTGGGTACCTAAGAGATAAAGCAATTCTTGCAGGTTTGTTTGAAGGTCCATATTCCGCGAAATAAATGGATCATCGATAGTGGTTGTTCACGTCACATGACAGGTGATAAATCCAAGTTTCTATCTCTAGTTGCCAAGGAAGGTGGCTTAGTTACTCTTGGAGATTCAAACACCGTCAGAATTATTGGAAAAGGTACCATTGGTAATGACAGGTTTGCTATTTCTAATGTTCGTTTAGTTGATGGTTTGAAATATAATCTTATTAGTGTAAGTCAACTCACTGATGCTGGTCATAAGGTTAAGTTCGATAAGGATGTATGTTATATTGGTACTAAGACTAACGAGTTTGCTTTAGTTGCCAAAAGAAAAGGAAATATTTTCGTGTTAGATTTTGATGAACAGCAGGAGGAAATTTGTCTTGCTACTGTTCAAGATCAGCAGTATCTTTGGCATCGACGTCTAGGCCATGTTCACATGGATCTTCTTCGGAAGATATCTTCTCATGATCTGATTCGAGGTCTACCAAAGCTGAAGTACAAGAAAATAGAACCTTGCACAACATGCAAACTTGGAAAACAGGTGAAAACTTCCTTTACTGCTAAGAATAAAGTATCAACTTCTGTTCCTTTGCAGCTCCTTCATCTAGATCTTTTCGGTCCAGAAAGGTATGTAAGCTTGGGAGGTAAGAATTATGCCTTTGTTATAGTTGATGATTATTCTCGTTTTACTTGGGTATTATTTTTACGAACTAAGGATGAAGCTTTTGTTGAGTTTAAGGATCTTATTACTAACCTTGAGACTAAGTATTCTTTTAAGCTCAAGAATATTCGTAGTGATCATGGAGGAGAATTCGAGAAGGATTTCATAACTTTCTGCAAATCAAGAGGAATCACTCATGAATTCTCAGCTCCTCGAACTCCTCAGCAGAACGGAGTAGTAGAACGCAAGAACAGGACTTTACAGGAAACTGCCAGAACTCTACTGCATGAGAGTAAGCTTCTAAGAAATTTTTGGGCTGAAGCGGTACACACTTCCTGTTATGTGTTAAATAGAGTACTTATTCGTCCTATTTTGCTTAAAACTCTGTATGAATTGCTTAAGAAAAGGACTCATAACATTAGTTATTTTCGAGTATTTGGTTCCAAGTGTTTTATTTTAGATACTCAAAATAATCGAGGCAAGTTCGATGCGAAATCTATGAAAGGAATTTTCTTGGGATATTCTACAACAAGCAAATCTTATCGTGTTTATAATTCTGTCAAGAACAAAGTAGAAGAATCCATCAATATTGCGTTCAATGAATCCTCAAGGAATATATCTCAAATTGATGAAGACACTGCGGATCTATCGTCTCATTCCCAAATGAGACAGTCTCATTCTGAAAAGAGTCAGTCTCATTTTGACAAATTAAACAGTCAAGACTCTCCAGGTCCATCTCAGTCTTCTGATAATTTTTCATGATCTACTCAAGCTTCAGATGAATCTTCTGGCTCTCCAAAGACTCCCGATAGTGTTTCAAATGTGAATTCTGTTACTCCTCTGGATATATCTTCACAAGCGGAAATGAGGCAGTCTCTTTTGAATGAGACAACTCCTATTCATTTCCAGGCAGATAATTCTAATGAGGAAGAGATGAGTAATATTCAACTTCCTAAGTCTTCTAGGACTGTGAAGAATCATCCACCAGATAATCTTCTTACTGATTTAGATCAAGGGATTTCTACTCGAAGCAGACTTCATAATCTATGTGCGTTCTGTGCTTTTGTTGCTGAATTCGAACCAAAGAATGCTCAAGAAGCAGTTGCAGACGAACACCGGTCTGTGACAATGCTGGAGGAATTGAACCAGTTTGAGCAATGTGATGTTTGGGAACTTGTTCCACCTCCTCAGGATGCCAAGATCATTGGTACTCGTTGGGTTTTCAAGAATAAGAAAGATGAAGATGGAAATATCATTCGAAATAAAGCTCGTTTGGTTGCTCAGGGATACAATCAGCATGAAGGAATCAATTACGACGAGACATATGCTCCAGTAGCTCGTTTAGAAGCTATTCGAATCTTAATGGCCTTTGCAGCTCACAAGAAGTTCAAGCTCTATCAGATGGACGTCAAAAGCGCATTTCTAAATGGCTATCTCAAGGAAGAAGTCTACGTGAAGCAGCCTCCAGGTTTCATTCACGAGAAGTACCCTAACTATGTTTATAAGCTCAAGAAATCTGTCTATGGATTGAGACAGTCCCCTCGCTGTTGGTATGAGCGTCTCAGTCAGTTTCTTGTGAACAATGTTTTCAATCATGGTACACTCGATCCAACTCTCTTTATTTTTCATAAACGTGATACTTTCTTTTAGTTCAAGTTTATGTTGATGATATAGTATTTGGATCTTCTAACGAATCTCTGTGTAAGTGGTTTTCTGATTGTATGCATAAGGAATTTGATATGAGTTTAATGGGTGAATTGCAGTACTTTCTAGGTTTGCAAATTAATCAGTCTAATGCAGGAATATTTATTCACCAAGGCAAGTACATAAATGAGTTACTCAAAAGATTTGCACTTGATCATGTCACACCTAAATCAACTCCGATGAGTACTTCAGTTAAGCTTACAAAGGATGAACAAGGTACACCTGTAGATGTCACTAAATTTCGAGGTATGATTGGTTCATTGTTATATTTAACTGCCTCACGACCTGACATTATGTATAGTGTATGCTTGTGTGCTCATTTTCAATCTCAACCTAAAGAATCTCATTTGAATGCCGTTAAACGTATTTTTAAATATTTGAAAGGTACGAGTGACTTTGGATTATTTTATCCAAGCTCCTCTTCCTTTGACTTAATTGGTTTTTCAGATGCTGACTATGCAGGGTCACAGGTTGATAGAAAAAGCACAAGTGGTGCTTGTGAATTTTTAGGAGATTGTTTAGTTGCATGGCATAGTAAAAAGCAAACTTCAGTAGCTCTTTTTACCGCTGAAGGAGAGTACATTGCAGCTGGAAGTTGCTGTGCTCAAATTTTGTGGATGCAACAAACATTGCAGGATTTTGGTATTTCTTACTAAAATATTCCTATTTATTGTGATAATACTTCTGCAATTAATATCTCTAAAAATCCTGTCATGCATTCTCGTACTAAGCATATTGATGTTCGTCACCATTTTCTGCGAGATAATGTTTCTAAAGGTAATATTGAGCTTATTTATATTTCTACTGAGAAACAGCGTGCAGATATCTTCACTAAGCCATTAGCTGAAGATAGATTTTATAAAATGCGTCGTGAATTAGGTATGTGTTCTTTGTAATTTATTACGTGATTTTATGTAATTTATGTGTTTAAATGTGAATTATGTCATAATACTTAAATATTTGTTGAATATTTATTGTTTGTTTTTGAAATTAGGTTCCGTGTTAATTACACCTTGTACTCATGTTTTTGAATTTGTGTTTTATATTTTTTTTTTCCCGTATGTTTATGCGTGTAAATAGTATTAAATTTTGTAAATCTTTTGATTAGACTTATCATATCCTTGAAACTCGTGCATGTATCATTCATTCAATACATCACTTCTGTTTTTGCACCTCTTCACTTCCTCTTCCATCTCTAACTCTTCAATTTCTACTTCTTTTTAAACTCTCTTTCTTAATCTTTTCTTTTTCTTTTCTCATTCTACTCTCTCATTCTTTTCAAATCCTATCCTTTCTCTCTTAACCCTAAAATCTTCTTTCTTCCATGGCTCGCCGTTCGAGATCCACCGCTAACCAAACCCCGACCCCTGGTCCGTCTGGTTCGAAGCGTCGTCGTATGGCCGCAGTTGTTTCCGAAGCATCTAGTGAAGCATCTCCTAATTCTTCTGAACGTCATGCAAAGGAAAACACTACTAAGGCGTGGCACAAGTCCATTCTGAAAGAAAGGTTGTGTGATACTGATCTTCTCTCCAGGATTGGCATATCATCGTTGTTTGAAGCTGTTGGGTGTGCTGGGTTGTTGTCGCCGTCAGATGTGATCTATCCAGATTTGGTGAAGGAGTTCTATACGAATTTTTTGATTTTGGCCGACAATATTGTGTTCTCTTCGGTGAAAGGAAGTCCAGTTTGCTTTAAGGCGGATTTGCTGGCCAGGCTCACAGGAGTATCCGATCAAGGCCCCTGCCCGTTTACCACTCATCAGGCCTTTGACGAGATTCCCGGATTGCAATATGAGGAACAACTCAAAGCTATTCTCGGTGACAACTTTGTTTCTGTGTCTGTCAAACCGTTGGTAACTGATTTAACTCCTATGTGCTTATTATTGTTTAAATTGTTTCACTCGAATGTTTTGCCTCGAAAATCTGGTCGTGATAGAGTCACGTTTCAGGATTCTATTCTTCTGTCTGTGTTTGTTAAGAAAACCCCTTGTAATTTGGCTTCATTGATTATTTCCAACATGAATCATTGTGCTAAACATGAATCCATGCATCTTCCATACCCTGCTTTGTTAACAAAGATTTTTCAGTATTTTCGTGTTCCTTTTGAGTCTGCTAAATTAGAAAGATTGAATGTTGTTTTTGACTTGTCTGTTTTAACTGCGAATGGTCTCGTAGTTTCTGAATCAAATGATTTGTTCTTTGATGATGCCCACCGTTCTGTTGGTGGTTTGCCCAAATCCCCCCATTATGCGTCAGACCCAAATGATCAAAACACCAATACTGTCCTAAATTCATTGTTTGCTAAGTTAGAAGAGAATTCTGCTGCTTTAGCTTCAATTAATCAACATTTTGCTTCTGTCAAAACTCTCGGATCACTAACTTCTGAAGTTAGTATTTTAAATGCTTCTTTTGAGTTGTTTAGGAAGTATGTCTGTTCATCTTTGGATGATATCAATGCCAAACTCTCTGTATTGCATACTTCTGATGTCAAGTTGTCTAAGACCATAAATTTTGAGTTTGGGACTCTGCAAGAAGGGATGGTTTCCTCTGCTATGGCATGGAAAAAGGAGTTTGTTAAGTTGTTTTTCAAGCTTGGGTCAGAGACTAAATTTCTATCTCAGCAGTTGTCAGCCATGCAAGACAAGAGCAAGATGTATTGGCACAAGAAACGAGACTGGATTGGAGATTGTACTCTAGAAGAAATCACTGCTCCACTGCCACTTCCTGCCATTCCTCCACCTTCAGTTTTTGGCATGACCAGAGAAGAATACAAGGCAAAGATTTTTGACTGGCTTCGTGAAAGGGATGGAAAGGCACCAGTTCAGGAAGCTTTTGATAAGTTATTTTCAGAGTATGGCTCGACTCCAGTGTTTCCTTCATCCCAGAACAAGGCTTCTGGTTCAGGCAAGGGCAAAGCTCCAGTTCATGTTGATGATAATTCTGATTAGAGACCCCTTTTATGATGAAGGGGGAGAAATTTTTTATGATGTTATGTGTTTTAAGTCGATGTTTCTTTTGGGTTCTTTTAGGTGTTTAAGACTATGTTTTTGGCTGGTGTGTTGGTGTTTGAACTTAGTTTTTGATGGATGGTTTCTGTGTGTGTTTATCTGATATATTTCCTGGATTGAATTGATTATATGATTTTTTTTAACAACTGGACATCCTGGTTTATGGATGGGTTGTTATGTGTTAAGTATTTAGAAATTGAGACTGTCTCTTTTATGCATATTGATCTCGTGTCTCATTCAGTCTTTAGTTGTCTTATTCTCATATTGATTGCATGTATTATAAACTGCAATATATTCTGTTGGTTCTAACTTTATTTTACAGGCCTTTAGTGTTTTTGATAGGGGGATCATTTATGTTCTCTTTGTCATCATCATAAAAGGGAGAGAATGTTAATCTACGAGTTTATGATGATATTCAGATCGCAATATAACAGAAGTTTAGAGTCCAGAGATTGCAGTGATTCAGATTTTCCAGGAGACTATTTCTCAGGTTTAGGTTTGTTAGGGTTTTGTGTAAATCTTGTTTATCTGGATAAACCTTATCTCAAACAAACCCACCACCTTATCTTATAAATCAAGTTTAAATCTCTCAAGCCTTCTCTTTACTTGATTTATCTTTTTCAAACTTCTAACAGATTAGTTTCAAAAGTCTCATTCAAATATTCTTCAAACAAACTTATTTTCAAATCTTTTTATCTTATCTTTTGTTTGAAAATCTGTTAGAACATTGCCTATAAATACAACTCATTATTTCAGATTTGAAAAACACTTTCACGAGAATCTTTCATCATCTGAAATCTTTTTCTTGTTCCATACCCGAGATATTCATATCCAGAAAAACAAGAAACTTAGTTTGAGTTATAATCTTTCACATTACATTCTTGTAACTGAATCGTGTATTATATCACTTGTCCCGGGTTGTGGGAGGTTGATTACAACAGGAAGGCCAAGTAGCTTTGTGCTAGGTAGCTGTGTGCTAGGGAAAGGTTTCTTTCAAGTGGGTCAAGTTTGTAATCAAGGAAAGTTTGTAAGTACTTTGTTTTAAGTGGATATAATACATTCTCTATGCTAGTTGGCATGGAGACTTGGATGTAGGCCATAGACTAGGTGTAGGGGCCGAACCAAGTGAAAACTCTTGGTGTTCTGCATTGTTTAATTTCTTTATTACTGCATTTATATTTCAGTAATTTACTTTCTACAGTTAAAAGAGACTGTCCCATACCCTGTCTCATTTGTAAATGGACTGTCCCATTTACATAAGAGACTGTCCCATTTTCCTTGACAGTTATAATATTATTTTATCTATCGAGCCATCGAATTTTCAAGGAAGTGTCTGATTAATTGTGTTTTATGATAGCTTTCTTGATTGAGCTGTGTTTTTTATTGATATGGAAGATGTTTTTGTGTGATTGCAGGGTGTTTTTGATAAAAGGTGGTGGTGAAGGTGTAAAGTTTTGAGTTATTTCTTGTGAGTTCGATTGTTTTAAGGAGTAGGCATGGGTAATTGCTCTAAACCGCTTGTTAGAGAGGAGAATCGCGAAGAAAATCCGATGAAAAGTGCAGAAATGCATAGTGAAGGAATTCGATTGAGACTTTATTAGTGCATAATGAAGTCAATAATCAGAATGAGAAAAAAAAGTTATGGTGATACGCAAGCAATCACTGCTCTTCCTACGTATGCTAGGAATGTTGAGAAAAGGGAACAGGCTCAGGATAATTTGCGCGGGAACCATTCTGGCTTCGTAGGTGTTGATGAATTTGTTGGACATCCTGGCTTCGCAGGTATTGATGCAGCAGGGTGACCTTCATGGATGGTATAAAGATGCTCGTGAAGCTTTTGTGGGTTGGGTACCACGAAAAGAGAATTCTTTTCAGAAATTAGACAAAGTATACTTCTTTTCCTTACTTGTTTTTCTATATTGTATTTCATAGTAATTGAAAGTTTAGTTTATTTTTACGTAACATCTATCATTGTAGCCTAGTGATTACCCCATTTTTCTCTTGGTAACAAAAGAGGTTGGGTTAAAGTCTAAGTCGAGGCATGTCTACGGTGCAACATTATCTTGTTTCCTCGTAATTAATGATGCATTACTGTCCTAACATATTGATGATCATGTTGTGCACAAATTTGTGTTCAGATGATGCATCTCAAATTTCTTGAGCAACTGACATACATCTTGGCTGAGCGACTTTATTTCTCTTTTGCAGATTGGTGAAGGCGCATATAGCATAGTTTATCGTGCTTATGATCTTGAACAAAGGAAGATCCAGGGCCGGCCCTTGGGTAAGGCGACCAAGGCGGCCGCCTAGGGCACCACCGCGCACAAGGGCACCAAAATATATTTCAATAACATATGTATATAGGTGTATTTATTTTTTATATTATTTATTTTTTATATTTTAAAATACAAATTTTAATTAGAATACATTAACATATATGTGATTGGGGGACATATTAAAATTTTAAAATATATTATTATCTTTGTGATAACTTTATTTAAAATTAAAATATAATTTACTTTAATTAACTTTAAAAATATAATTAATAAATTTATTTAATAAACAAAACAAAGTAAAAATGTGAAAAGTTTGGAGAAATTGAGTTTTTGGACTATGCACGTCTATACCCATTACCCCAGATGGCCAGATGAAGTCATATAACAAAAGTACAAAACCCTCTCCTTCCCTCTGCTTAGCTACCGAATAAAATACAGAACACGGATTGTTCTCTGTTCATTCTGAATATCAATTATCAAAACACTGGAAGTCATCGACTCATCGTGAAGATCGGATCATCTGTGCTTTGCAATTCAGCAATTATAACACAGGTATGGTTTAAAGATTTCTATTCTAATTACTTTTTTAATAATATTGTAATTTACTATTTGTTTATTATTATTTTTCAATTTAAGGATTTGATGTGAATAATTAGAGAATAATTAAGATTTGTTTTTGTAAAAAGTAGTATGTCTTTTGTGATTTACTGATTTGGGATTGGTGACTAAAATTAATTGTATTATTTTGATTGATGACTAGATAATTTGAAAATGAAGCGTAATCAGTTATCGGTGCATCAAAAAAGGTAAAAGAAATTGAAAGCGGCGGAAGCAGAGAAATTACAAATGGGCTCTCTTGACAAGTTTTTTGGGAAAAAAACAACTAATAGTGGTGATATTGGGGTTCCTATTGAGAATACAGATAATTGAAAAGAATCTGAGAATGAAGCTACATATACTGAATTCGATGTCTCAAGATAGACTTAATGAATTGGCTTTATTGTCTATTGAAAGTGGCTGGAAAGTTCTCTAGATTATAGCAAAATCATAGAGAGATTCACATCTCAAAAGCCTAGAAAAAAGTTTCAAAATCAATAAAGGTAAACTCATTTTTATAACTTTATTTTGACATTGTTGTGTACTAGTAATGATGACTGTTCTATATTCATGATACTACATCAGTGGCTTGCAGGAGATTATTGCAGGAGGTTGAAAACTTGGATATTTTAGATTCAAGTAAGTTTTCTTTTATACAATGAATATATCTTATTGTAATTTTTTGGTTATGAATATGGGACACCATTTTTGAATCCCGCCTAGGGCACCCAAATACATAGGGCCGGCCCTGGGAAGATTGTTGCCTTAAAGAAGATCAAGTTCAAAGATTTAGAACCTCAAACTGTACACTTCACGGCTAGGGAGGTTGTCATCCTACGCAGGCTACACCACCCCAACATTATAAAATTGGAAGGTCTAGTTACAGGGAAGAATTCAAGCAATTTCTACCTGATTTTGGAGTACATGTAATACGATCTTGAATGCCCTGCTTCTCACCCTGTACTCAAGTTTTCAGAACCTCAGGTACTCTCAAAGTTTGTGCATTAGACTGGCTAATTTGTGTGATAAACTGTGCATGCATTATATTTGTGTTTTTTTGGGCAGTGTGTTCAGAAATACAGTAATCATTGAGATGTAAGAGTAATCATTTTCATCTTTATATGTACGGATTTTTTGTGGTGTGTCATGGGCATACAATGAGTATAAACTTTTATAATTTTGGCTTGTTTTGATTGGCCAACACTTCTTAGTAGTGGTGGACTCCTCTGCATTCACAACAACTACACCAATCAAAACACCCCAAACTTATGAATTTTAGTGCTTAGCATGTGTTAATGGTCACACACTAGACAAACCCTTATATATATAATAAAACTTAAGTTTTTTCAGGTCAAGTCGTACATGAAGCAACTATTTTACGGACTTGACTGTTGTCACCACCAGGGTATCCTGCACCGGGATATTAAAGGTTCAAACCTTTTGCTTGATACCAAAGGCAATTTAAAAACTGCAGACTTTGGTTTAGGCAACTTCTACGATCGGCAGCAAGGTCGCCCGCTAACGAATAAAGTTGTTATTTTTTGGTACCGACCACATGAGCTCTTGCTTGGTGCCACTTGTTACGGTGCTGCTGTAGATTTATGGAGTGCTGATTGCATTCTCGTCGAGTTATATATAGGATGACCTATTTTTCTTGAGGTCGCCCGCTAACGAATAAAGTTGTTACTTTTTGGTACCAACCACTTGAGCTCTTGTTTGGTGCTGCTGTAGATTTATGGAGTGCTAGTTGCATTCTCGTCGAGTTATATATAGGATGACCTATTTTTCGTGAAAAAACTGAGACATGATTGAAAATAAATGCACACCCACATGCTTTAGTAATTGTACACTAAACTTGCACATGATATTGTTAATCCGCGATTTCTGATGATGCATTGAAGAAGTCTACAATAGATCAGATTGTTAGTTAGTTAGATAAGTATTAGAGTTTTGTTTAAATGTTAACTTAGTTAACTGGATAACCTTTGACTTATCTTTTCAAAACAAACTCTATCTTAGATAAACCTAACATATTTCAAATTCCTTATCTCTCTCAGGTTTATCTCTTTCAAGAAACAAAACTAACGGATTACTTGCTTTTTACATTCAAATATTTCAAACCTAATCTTATCTTTTATTATCTTTAAAAGAGTTTGAAATACATTATATCCGTTACATGTTTTCTATATAAACCGACTTGATGTTTTTCAGAAACATACAACTCTCTGCACTTTCCATCTTATATCTTTCTAAGAAAAACATCCTCTTAATTACATTCATTGATTATCCAGTTAATTAAGAGTTTATAGTCGAGTTGTAATCTTTCACATTATTATCTTTGTATTTGAAAGAAAGGTGTATTGTATCACTTGTCCCGGGTTGTGGGAATATTGATTACAAGATCAAGGCCAAGTAGCTGTGTGCTAGGTAGCTGTGTGCTAGGGAAAAGGTTATTTCATTCAGGGCCAAGATTGTAATCAAGGAAAGTTTGTAAGTACTTTATTTAAGTGGATATAATACATTCTCTATGCTAGTTGGCATGGGGACTTGGATGTAGGCCATAGACTAGGTATAGGGGCCGAACCAAGTGAAAAGATTTGGTGTTCTTGCATTAACATATTTCCAGCATTGCATGTTTATATATCTGCAATTTACATTCTGCTGAATATATAGTATCTGTCTCATTTAGATACAGCCTATCTCATTTGCTAAGACAAAAGAGACTGTCTCATTCGTGAACAGTTGCACTTTAACTAATTCTGTTGAGCCTACGAATTTCATTTGGTATCAGAGCAGGTGCATTTAATTCTCTTTTTAGTGTTTATTTTGCTAGCGATCCATGGCTCAACCAGATAGGTATTCAAAAAATTATCCGCCATTGCTTCATGGTGCTGAAAACTATAATGACTGGAAGTTTCGGATGAAAATCTTTCTTCAGCGTGATGCTTTCGAATGGGATGCTGTAGAAAATGGTTTTACAATTCCTATGAAAGAAGGGAAGCCAAAATCTCTCAAGGACCTCTCTCCCGAAGAAGTGAATGCAATGAACTCAAATGCTAAAGCTATGAACTCACTTCTCAATGGCATGGTAGCTACCGAATTAAGAAAAGTATCAGCATGTACTACTGCCAAGCAGATCTGGGATACGATCAAAGTCAGCCACGAAGGCACGTCTAAGGTACGTGAAGTAAAATTAAGTATGCTAATGAGTGACTATGAAGGTTTCAGGTTGGAAAGAGATGAAAGCGTTCGAGATGCTCAAGGGAGGTTTCTGACATTAATGAACTCTATCTCACTTCTGGAAATGATCATTCCTCAATCTGAGATCAATAGGAAAATCCTCAGAGCAATGCCAAAGAAATTTGCTCCAAAGGTTACCATTCTGCAGGATTCGACACTACTTTCGACTATGGACACTCTAACACTGTTCAGTGAATTGGAAGAATTCGAAAATCAGCTACGCAGATATGATGAAGAAGATGAAGCTCCTCGCAAGAAAACTCTGGCTCTTAATGCAGATGCAGGTGATTCTTCTGAAGATTCTGATGAGGAGATTGCACTTCTCACTAAGAAGTTCCACAAATTTCTGGCCAAAAAGAATGCATCTAAACGACCCATGAAGTCTTCATTTCCAAAGAAAGAATTCAGACCTAGTTCAAGCAAGGAAGGCAAAAATAATCAAAACAAGGATGCATGCTTTGAGTGTGGAAAGAAAGGTCACTTCAAGAAGGATTGCTACAAGCTCAAAGCCAAAAAGAAAGCTTTACTCACATGGAGTGATGATGATTCTGAATTGGAAATTGACTCAGACGATGAATTAGCTCAACTATGCTTTGCTGGACTTGAATATGACTCCAGTGACAATGATGAGGTACATACTGTTCAAGTTAATAAAAATTCATATATATCTCAGGATGTACTAACCTTGCAGGCTCAAAATAAAAAGTTAAAAGAAAAGAATGCTTATCTTAAACAAGCATTGAGTGAGGTTCTCAATGAGGTTGATGATTCCATCAAAGATGAATCCTTAGTAGAAGAAAATAAGCTACTATCTGAGAAGGTCTCTAAGCTGAAAGAAGAAGTCAACTACCTCAAAAATGAGATCGAGATGAAAGATGCATGTCTTGATGCATTAAAGAAGGAAACTTTTTCTGCTGAAGAAAATGCATCTTCTGATTCTATAGTTCCTGAACTCAAGCAAAAGGTTGCCCAGCTGGAAACTGATCTAGCCAAATGTTTTCATGGAGAAGGAACCTTGAATGCTTTACTTGCCCAACAGAAATCTTCCCTTGACAAAGAAGGTTTGGGGTATGGATCGGCCAACAAGAAGAAGGTTTTTCAAAGTGGCTATAAAAGAACACCTATGAAATACAAGATGCCTTATGAAAAATGTCAAGACTGTGGCAAATCTGGTCACACTAATTCTGCATCTCGGTTATGTGGTATTAAGGGCCACGATACTAACTCAGCAACTAGATCTAAATCTGTGCATAAATCTGTTAATATTGTTCAAATGTGAATTAAGAAATCTGACAGACATTTGTATAAGATTTATGATACTAACATTCAAGGACCCAAAGTCACGTGGGTACCTAAGAGATAAAGGATCTTTTGCAGGTCTGTTTTAAAGTCCATGTTCCTCGAAACAAGTGGATTATTGATAGCGGTTGCTCTCGTCACATGACTGGAGATAAATCAAAGTTTCTCTCATTAATCACTAAAGAGGGAGGCTTAGTTACTCTTGGAGATTCCACTACCGTACGTATTGTAGGTAAAGGTACCATAGGTAACGACAAGTTTGCTATTAACAATGTTCGTTTAGTTGATGGTCTTAAATATAATCTTATTAGCGTAAGTCAGTTAAATGATGCTGGTCATAGTGTTAAGTTTGATAAAGATGTTTGCTATATTGGTAATAAAGCTAACGAGTTTGCTTTAGTAGCCAAAAGAAAGGGAAACATCTTTGTGTTAGATTTTAATGAGCAGCAAGAAGAAATCTGTCTAGCTACCGTTCAAGAACAACAGAATCTGTGGCATAGGCGTCTTGGTCATGTTCATATGGATCTACTTCGAAAGATATCTTCACATGAGTTAGTTCGAGGTTTACCAAAGCTGAAATATAAGAAGTCAGAACCATGTTCAGCTTGCCAGCTTGGAAAACAGGTGAAAACTTCCTTTACTGCGAAGAATAAAGTATCAACTTCTGTTCCTCTGCAGTTGTTATATCTAGATCTTTTTGGTCCAGAAAGATATGTAAGTTTGGGAGGTAAGAATTATGCTTTTGTTATAGTAGATGATTACTCTCATTTTACTTGGGTGTTATTCTTGCGTACTAAAGATGAAGTTTTTAGTGAATTCAAAGATCTTATTACTAACCTTGAGACTAAGTATTCCTTAAAGCTCAAGACTATTCGTAGTGATCATGGAGGAGAATTCGAGAAAGATTTCGTAACTTTCTGCAAATCTAGAGGCATTACTCATGAATTCTCTGCCCCACGTACACCTCAACAAAATGGAGTTGTTGAACGCAAAAACAGAACTCTACAGGAAACTGCTCATACTCTTCTTCATGAAAGTAAACTGCCACATAAATTCTGGGCAGAAGCGGTAAACACTTCCTGTTATGTGTTAAATAGAGTGCTTATTCGTCCTATTTTGCTTAAAACTCCTTATGAATTGCTTAAGAATAAAATGCCTAACATCAGTTATTTTCGAGTATTTGGTTCAAAATGTTTTATCTTAGATACACGGAACACTAGAGGAAAATTTGATGCTAAGTCTACGGAAGGAATTTTCTTGGGATATTCCACTACAAGCAAGGCCTATAGAGTTTATAATTCTATCAAGCTCAAAGTTGAAGAATCTATCAATATTGCATTTAATGAATCTGCCTTGAAGATATCTCAAATTGAAGAAGATGTTACGGATCAATCGTCTCATTCCCAAATGAGACAGTCTCATTCTGAAAAAAGTCAGTCTTATTTTGACAAATCAAGTAGTCAAGACTCTCCAGGTCCATCTCAGTCTTCTGATAATTCTTTGGGATCTACTCAAGCTTCAGATGAATCTTCTGGCTCTCCAAAGACTCCCGATAGTGTTTCAAATGTGAATTCTGTTACTCCTCTGGATAAATCTTCACAAGCGGAAATGAGGCAGTCTCTTTTGAATGAGACAACTCCGATTCATTTCCAGGCAGATAATTCTAATGAGGAAGAGATGAGTAATATTCAACTTCCTAAGTCTTCTAGGACTGTGAAGAATCATCCACCAGATAATCTTCTTACTGATTTAGATCAAGGGATTTCTACGCGAAGCAGGCTTCATAACTTATGTGCATTCTGTGCTTTTGTTGCTAAATTTGAACCGAAAAATGCTCAAGAAGCTGTTGCAAATGAATATTGGTCGGTTGTCATGCAAGAAGAATTGAACCAGTTTGAACGTTGTCAAGTCTGGGAACTTGTCTCTCCTCCTTCTAATGCAAAAGTCATCGGTACTCGTTGGGTTTTCAAGAACAATAAGGATGAAGATGGTAACATTATTCGGAATAAAGCTCGCTTGGTGGCTCAGGGATACAACCAACAGGTCGGAATTGATTTCGACGAGACATATGCCCCTGTAGCTCGTCTCGAAGCTATTCGGATTCTAATGGCATTTGCAGCCCACAAAGGATTCAAGCTTTACCAAATGGATGTTAAAAGCGCATTTTTAAATGGTCATCTTAAGGAAGAAGTTTATTTGAAGTAGCCTCCGGGTTTCATTCATGAAAAATATCCACACTATGTCTACAAGCTCAAAAAGTCTGTTTATGGATTGAGACAGTCCCCTCGATGTTGGTACGAGCGTCTCAGTCAGTTTTTGCTAAAGAATGGCTTCACTCGTGGTACACTCGAACCAACTCTTTTTATTTTTCATAAATGCCATCATTTTCTATTAGTACAGGTTTATGTAGATGATATTGTGTTTGGATCAACTGATGAATCTTTGTGTAAGTGGTTTTCTAACTGCATGCATAAAGAATTTGATATGAGTTTAATGGGTGAATTGCAATATTTTCTAGGCTTGCAAATTAACCAATCTGCTGTAGGTATTTTCATACATCAAAGTAAGTATGTGAATGATTTGCTTAAGAGATTTGCATTTGAAAATATTTCTGCTAAAGCTACTCCGATGAGTACATCTGTCAAGCTCACTAAAGATGAACAAGGTATACCTGTAGACATTACTAAATATCAAGGTATGATCGGCTCGTTATTATATTTAACTGCTTCTCGTCCTGATATTATGTATAGTGTTTGTCTTTGTGCTCGTTTTCAATCTCAACCGAAAGAATCTCATCTGAATGCAGTTAAACGGATTTTTAAGTATCTTAAGGGAACTAGAGATCTTGGAATATTTTATCCTAGTTCTACTTCTTTTAACTTAATTGGTTTTTCAGATGCTGACTATGCAGGGTCACAGGTTGATAGAAAAACTACAAGTGGTGCGTGTGAATATTTAGGTGATTGTTTGGTTGCATGGCACAGTAAAAAGCAAACATCTGTAGCTCTTTCTACTGCTGAAGGAGAATACATTGCAGCTGGTAGTTGCTGTGCTCAAATTTTATGGATGCAACAAACATTGCAGGATTTTGGTATTTCTTATACAAATATTCTAATTTATTGTGATAATACCTCTGCTATTAATATTTCTAAAAATCCTGTTATGCATTCTCGTACTAAGCATATTGATGTTCGTCACCATTTTCTGCGAGATAATGTCTCAAAAGGTAATATTGAGTTAATTTATATCTCAACTGATAAACAAAGAGCAGATATTTTCACCAAACCTTTAGGCGAAGATCGTTTTTGTCTTATGAGACGTGAACTTGGTATGTGCACTATCTCTCATTAATTCATTTTTACCTGCTTGTATTAGTGTTAAAAGAAAGAGCCGCAGCTCTCTGGGTATAGCCTTGATATATGTAAGATAATAGTTGAAGCTTTATATAATATAAAGTGTGTTTTCTTTTGATATTGATTCAGTTCTCACTTTTACCGTACAAGACACTACACACATATACACTATATTTGAGTTGTAGAAATACAAAGGAACCCATTCACGTTTCCAATAAGTGGCATCAGAGCTAAGGTTCCGTTCGTGAAAAATGGCGACGATGGTGCAACCAAATATTCCAAAATTGACAAGTACAAATTACGGGAACTGGAGTATTCAAATGAAGGTATTACTCGATTCCTACGATAATTGGGATATTGTCGAAAGTGGGTATGACGAGCCCACAGATGCAGCCGCTGAAGCAGCCCTGTCAAATGCTGAGAAGATGATTTTGAAAGAGACCCGGAAAAAAGATAAAAAGGCGTTATATATAATTATTCAAGGAGTTGACAAATCAACCTTTGAAAAAATTTCAAATGCAAAAACGGCGAAAGACGCGTGGGAGATTCTGCAGAAATCATTCCAGGGTGTCGAGAAAGTCAAAAAGGTTCGGCTCCAAGTGCTACGTGGGGAGTTTATAAATTTGAAGATGAAGAGTTCCGAAAATATTGGTGAATTTGTTACGCGTTTGAAAACGGTGACAAATGAGATGAAAAGAAATGGGGAAAGTCTCGATGATGTTCGGGTAATGGAAAAATTACTCCGTTTGTTGACAAGGAAATTTGATTACATTATTACTTCTATCGAGGAGTCAAAGGACTTTTCCACAATTTCCATTGATGAGCTGGTTGGTTCACTTCAAGCGCATGAGCAACGAATGAACCAGTATGATGATGCAAGCCATTTGGAAAAGGCGTTGCAAAGTAAGGTGTCCATTGGTGATAGTTCTGGCAGTAGCAGTTCTGCACGTGGCAGAGGTGGCTATAAAGGTGGTTACCGAGGTGGACGAGGACGAGGAAGGCAGTCCTTCAATAGAGGCCAAAATTTTGAAAGGTATCAGCCATCTGGCCGTGGTCAAAATTTCAGAGGCCGAGGACGAGGCGGATATCAACAACGAGGTGATAAGTCTCAATATCAGTGCTATAACTGTAATAAATATTGCCATTTCAGTTATGAGTGTAGAACACCAAAGGTGGAAGAAAGGAGTCACTTTGCTGCAGCAAAAGAAGATAAAGACGTTGGCACTGCTATGTTCCTCACTTATAAAGGAGACGAGGAGAGCAAGAAGAATGTTTGGTATCTTGACTCAGGGGCCAGCAATCACATGACTGGTCATAAAGATTTATTTATAGAGATAGACGAGACCATCAGCGGAGAAGTTACTTTTGGTGACTCGTCAAAAATTCCGGTCAAAGGAAAAGGTACAATTACGATTGTGTCAAAGAATGATGAGAAAAAGTATATAAATGATGTTTATTATATACCTGCTTTGAAAAATAATATCATCAGTCTTGCCCAACTTGTGGAGAAAGGGTATAATATTAAGATGCAGGATAATTCTCTCATCATCAGAAATCAGGTTCGAGAATTAATTGCAGATGTGGAGATGTTAAAGAATCGTCTGTTCACACTTGATATGCAGACGAAAGTGCAGAAGTGCTTGAAATCAGTCATTAAAAATGACTCGTAGTTATGGCATTTAAGATTTGGCCATCTTGGATTTTCTGGCTTGAAATTATTGTCAAAGACAAAGATGGTGGACGGCTTGCCAGAAATCAATGAACCAAAAAATTTGTGTGAAGCATGTGTCAAGGGGAAACAACACAGACAAAGTTTTCCTGTTGGAAAATCATGGAGAGCCAGGAGGCCATTGGAGATAGTTCACACAGATATAGCTGGTCCATTTGATATCTCATCCCTTGGAGGTAATAGGTATTACCTAACATTTATTGATGATTTTAGCAGGAAAAGTTGGGTGTATATCATCAAAGAAAAATCGGAGGCTCTTGATAAATTCAAGGAATTCAAAGCACTGGCGGAAAAACAAAGTGGACATTATTTGAAGACACTCCGATCAAACAGAGGAGGCGAGTATACTTCAAATTTGTTCAGGAGTTTCTGTCGAGCACATGGTATAAATCATCAATTGATAACGGCATATACTCCTCAACAAAATGGCGTTGCAGAAAGGAAGAATCGCACTATTCTTGACATGGCAAGAAACATGGTGAAAGCAAAGCACTTGCCAAGAACTTTTTGGGTGGAAGCCGTTCTTTGTGCAGTTTATTTGTTGAATTGCTGTTCAACAAAAAGTGTCAGAAACAAAACTCCAAATGAAGCATGGAGCGGGAGCAAACCATCAGTTGGATATCTCAGAATTTTCGGGTGTATTGCATATGCCCATATTCCCGATCAAAAAAGGAAGAAGCTGGATGATAAAGGCGAGAAATGCATTTTTATCGGATATGACAAAAGGAGCAAAGCATACAGACTCTATAATCCCCTAACGAAGAATTTAATCATTTCTCGAGATGTTGAGTTTGATGAATCTGATTACTGGAAATGGAGCGAGGATGAAAGAAAAGTTGCTGGTTTATTTTTCAATGGTGATGACGATGACAGTGATAACCAGAATATTGAAGATGACGGAGATGATGATCAAACTTCTCCACCAAGTCCAAATCAACAAACTCCTGGATCGACACCATCCACGGGAGGAAGTAGCAGTTTAGAGGGAGTACCATAAAAGATGCGGAGTCTGGATAATATCTATGGAGCTACAAGTCCGGTACAAACATCCTTCGATTATTCATTATTTTGCTTAATGGTTGAATGTGATCCAGTTACATTTGAAGAGGCTTCTGAAGAAAGCAAATGGAACAAAGCCATGGATGAAGAGATTGGTGCTATCAAGAAGAATGACACTTGGGAGCTCACAGATCTTCTAGAAGGACATAAAGCAATTGGCGTCAGGTGGGTCTATAAGACCAAGACGAATCAAGAAGGTAAAGTGGAAAAGTACAAGGCAAGGCTAGTAGCTAAAGGCTACAAAAAAAGATACGGGATTGACTATGATGAGGTATTCGCTCCAGTTGCAAGAGTTGATACCATACGGCTTCTGACAGCAATTGCAGCTCAGAACCAGTGGAAGATATTTCAGATGGATGTCAAGTCAGCATTTCTCAACGGTTATCTTGAAGAAGAAATCTACATTGAGCAGCCTCCCGGATATGTTCAGAAAGGCCGGGAAAACAAAGTCTACAGACTGAAGAAAGCCTTATATGGGTTGAAGCAAGCTCCGCGAGCATGGAATACAAGGGTTGATGAATATTTTCAGAAAAATGGTTTCGTGAAGAGTCCATACGAGCATGCCCTCTATACAAAGACAAATTCAGGGGGAGATATTATGATCGTGTGCTTGTACGTGGATGACATGATCTTTACAGGAAACAACCCTGGTATGTTTGATGATTTTAAGAAAGTTATGACAAACAAATTTGAGATGACAGATATTGGTCAAATGTCATACTTTCTTGGAGTCAAGGTGAAGCAAAATAAAGACGGGATTTTTATGTCTCAGAAAAAATATGGGGAGCAAATTTTTAAAGAAGTTCAGAATGGAGGAATGCAAGCCAGTAAGCACGCCAATAGAACCGAGCATAAAGCTCAGAGTTGATTCAAAGAGGGAGTCGGTAAATCCTGAAAGGAATATGTCCTAAGTCCAATCATGTATAAGGATTTAGGAATAACTTTTATGTAATCTGTTTTGATTTCATTGATATTAATAAAGACTTGTTTTGTTTTTATTACGGGCTTTATCTATTTAAGTGTTTAAATAAGATATACCATAGTTTAGAGTAAAGCTTTTTATGGATTATGATGAGATTGAGACCTAAAAAGATGATAACTCTAAACTTAAATAGTTCCTGGTCATAGGATTACTAACTGGTAATTAATAATCCGCAAAGATCGATACATACTATGCTTGCTTCATTATGAAGGATGTCTGTTCTCATAGATATTTGTATGGTGACACTATAGCTAGTATGTAGGTGCTTATTATAGAATAAGTTCACTGAACATGACTCGCCTAGCTGAACAACTGATGGAGTTCACTCACGTGTCAGCAGTTGTTCGCTTAGTGATAGTTGTACAAGTATCCTTAGACTTGAGGTCATCATAGTCATCTTATATACACTGAACTATGCTTTGGTTTAGTTCTTAGTCTCTAGGGACAATTATTAGGGCTCTTCTGGGTATAGGAATTTATACACGAAGATAGTGTATGATCAATAAAGGATCTACCCCTTCCAGTGAAGGAAGCGAATGTTCAAGGCTGATCCACTTATGCTAGTTCAGGAATCTCTGGCCAGAGTGAATGAAATTAGAAAGGAGTTTCTAATTTGCATAGAACTACGCATAGTAAATGGTAAGCAAGTGATTGAATTAGATAGGATTGACACGAGATCCATGCCTTGTATTTAATCAGAACATTGTAGGGTAGAAGGAGTTTATTGTACGGTAACTATTCACTGACAGGTTCTTGGTATTCTAAGCAGTGAATTTATATTATCCGGATAGTCGCGATATGTTGAGAAGCATCACTCACGATGTAGAATAAATGTGATTAATTAATTAATCATATTTAATAAATTAGAGAATTTATATAAATAATGATAAAATAGTTTTATTATTATTTATTTCTACTACCGGCTTAATATTGCACCTACATGGTCACACCATAAAAAGAGAATGATTTAATGGTGGAGGAATTAATTAATAATGACTAATAATTATTTATTTATGAAATAAATAATTAATTGGCAAATTTAATAATTGATTAAATGAGATTTAATTGATTATAAATTAATTAAGAAAAGTTCTTAATATTATTAATTAAGGATTTAATTTTTGGAAATTAAATCAAGAGAGAGAATTATTTCTAAAGTGTTTAGAAAAAGGATTAATAATTAAAAGGTGTTTTAATTATTAATAAGAATAATAAATGGGATAATAATAATATTATTTATGGGAAAATTTCAGTTGAAAATTTTGCCTATAAATACACTATTATAGACCCTATTTTATTCTAACCCAAATCAAACCCGAAAACCCAAAAAGTTTGGAAAACACAATTCTCTCCACCTCCTTCCTCCTCCTTAACATCGTTTTCTTGGTGGATACCGGTGGAGTGCTTCACACTTGAGGAGCAACTGCTAAGGATCTCTGATCGTTGTCTCCAAATTATTTTTAAAGGTTAGATTCGATCCCTCGAATTTTTATTCACGATTTATATGCTTTTATTTGGATTTTGTATGTGTAAAAGTGTTTTTCCATGACCCCGCTGCGTTAAAAATCCAACAATGGTATCAGAGCATAGGTTGTATGCATATAGATCTGTGATAAAAATTTCAGAATTTTATGTGCTTGTATGAATTAATTATGATTTTTACAAGTTATATTATGGATTAATTTTGTCTGATGAGAAATCGTTTCTCAGAATAATTTTGATTGTTGATCTGGATTCTATAAGTGTTGTAGATCGTCTGGGTATTTTTTTTATAATTTTATGATGTATAGATTTTTTATTATGAATTTTTGAAGTTGTTTCAATTAAAATTCGTAATTAAATAATCATATATATATATATATAAATTGTAAGTTTGTATATGTATATGGCTGCAAATATATCTGTATAGTCTGCAATGTTTGTGTTGAATGCACGGGCAAAGTACAGAAACAGTCAGGTACGGCTGCTGCACGGAGTTCGAGAAAGAAAGCAACGACGGCTGAAAAAAACAAAAATAAAAATAAAAATAGGGGTGTAACGCATTCCCGAAATGCGTTACACACCTGTGGCGCATTCACGGAATGCGTTACACCCTTGTAACGCATCACCGGAATGCGTTACAGGGCTTGTAACGCGTTCCTGTAATGCGTTACAGCCCGACTGTTTACATTAAAATTGATTTTCTGGGAGTTTCGTAACTCCGTTTTGGGCGTGCAGTATACCGTTGGATTCGTTTTTCCGAGACGGATCTAATGGAGTGATCAATTTTAGTTTATGTAAAAGTTTTGAACTGTTTATATTTCTATGAAGTGTTTTAAAGCTGTTTTTAACTGTTTTAGTTGCTTTTAAATGCTTCATGTGATACATAGAGATGTATAATGCTTAGACCTATATGCTAGATGATGTAACATGCCTACCTTGATGTTTATTCATGTTTATATATGTGATATATACTTGGTTTATCATGCGATGATAGATTTAGGTGAACTTAAATGAACATAAGGCGTTTGTTAGATAACCTAGTATAGTGAAATTGTTTCATAACCTTAAGAACAATATTATGAATACAATCATGAGATTTTGTGTTTATGAAACATGTAATTGAATATGAATTTTCGATATGAGAGAAAGGATGATTCTGTCAACAACAGATTTCTATCTGTAAGAAAGGGTTATTAAGTGACGCCTCTTGACAATGCTCCACCCGATCTGGGAATCGTCTGATTATTGATTATTGATTTGAAATATTTAATTTAAAAGGAAGAATCTCTTTATAATATGATTATGATTGTAATGTAATATAATCCCTCTAAAATTAAATAATATCAAGTAGTAATTGGCCAATGATACAACGGGCTTGTGTCGGTCATAGCCTTCCAACATGATAGAAAGCAGTTCTTATTTTTGAATCATTGTCGGTTCGTGCTACAGCCGAGGGCTTTGATTTCGAAATAAGAAATACTTGTCTATTACATAGAGATGTGTACTTTGAATAAGAATCTAAAGGTCGGTACGTGCTACAGCCGTGGGCCTTTGGGGACTGATTCAACTGTACGGAATGTTGGGTTAGACTTGACTTAGAATATTGAGTTTGTCGTGCTACAGCCGAGACTCAATTATTTAAGAGGCTAAAGTTTGATTAGGGAATAACATGAGATGTAATTGACAAGAGTTGTCTGCCTATTGAACATTGCATGGCGGTTCGTGCTACAGCCGGGGTTGTGTAATGGAATGTAGGATCCCTATTCCCACTAGCATTATGAATGCTTAATTTTTCACATAGGGGGTTGAATAAATTAGGAAAACTAGTGGGAGCCACTTATGAATAAAGACCCGATTCATATAGTATTTTGAAATGAAATCGAATATTTGCTAAGTGTTGTTATGTGTTTATCATTTACAGATTTACTTTGTACGTTATATATTCTGCACTATCACTCAGGAGCATACTGGATGCTCACAAATTGACTGGTCCTAATTATGCTGACTGGCTTCGAAACTTGAGAATTGTTCTCAGGATTGAGAAGCTGGAATACGTGATTGACTCACCTAAGCCTACTGAACCTGCTAGTGATGCACATAATGATGAACATATTGTGTATCGTAAGTGGTTAGATGATGCAAATATTGCTCAATGCATCATGCTAGCTTCCATGAACATTGAGCTATAGAAGCAACATGAGCATATGGATGCTCACACTATCCTCATGCATCTACAAGAGTTGTATGATGTGGCGGGGAGGACAGCTCGATATGAGATATCGAAGGAGCTGTTCGGTTGTAGGATGTCTGAGGGATCATCTGTGAATGACCATGTACTTAAGATGATCAATTTGATTGAACGTCTTGGACAACTTGGTTTTGCCATGGATGGGGAGCTGAGCCAAGACTTGGTCTTGCAATCGCTTCCGAGTTCGTTCTCGCAGTTTGTTGTGAACTTTCACATGAATAAGTTGGATGTCAGCCTGCCTGAACTCCACAACATGTTGAAGACTGCGGAATCGAATTTCCCCCCTAAGAAGAGTTCTGTTCTTCTAATTGGTGAAGGTTCCAATCCTAAGAAAAGGAAGAGGAACTCTTCCAAGAAGAAGAAAGTAGGTGAGAAAATGCCGGTTCCACCAAAAGCTGAAGACCCCAAGAGCAAAGTTGTTTGCTTTCACTGTAACAAGGTGGGGCACTGGAAGAGGAACTGCAAGGTTTACCTTGCAGAATTGAAGAAGAAGAAGGGTAGTGAGACTACCGCTTCTGATTCAGGTATGTTCATGATAGAAGTGAATATGTCATTAAATCAAATTTCTACTTGGGTATTAGATACCGCCTGTGGTTCTCAAATCTGCAATTTGTTGCAGGGACCAAGGAGAAGTAGGACTCTTGAGGAAGAGGAGGTGATTCTACTGATGGAAATGGAGCAAGAGTTGCTGCTGAAGATGTAGAATCATTTCATTTACATATGCCTACGGGCAAGACTATTATTTGAAATAATTGTTATTTTGTTCCCTCGATTGTGAGGAATATTATTCCCATGTTAGACTTGGCTGGATTTTCATTTATTATTGAGAATAATGAATGTTCTATTCTTAGAGATAATATTCTTTATGGACGTGGTACTTTAAATAATGGTCTGTATAAATGTGACATAATTTACTTCAGATTGAACAAACTAATAAAAGAAAAGGGATGATGAAAATCTCACTTTATAGTGGCACTGCAGTCTCCATTTAGTGGACATGGAGAGAGGGCTGCAGATTTGCTAGGAATGGTACACACAGATGTATGTGGACCAATATCTACGCAAGCCATGGGTGGATTTTCATACTTCATTACTTTCATAGATGATAGATCTAGATTCGGATATGTGTTTGATGAAACACAAGTCTGAGGCCTTTGAAAAGTTCAAAGAATATAAGTATGAAGTGGAGAAACAACCAAACATAGTATTATAACTCTTCGATCAGATCGAGGTGGTGAATACTTCAATGGAGTGTTTCTAGATTATCTCAAAGTAAATGGTATAGTCTCCCAGTGGACTCCTCCAGATTAGTATCTGAAAGGAGAAATCGAACTTTGTTAGACATAGTTCGGTCCATGATGAGCTATGCAAATCTTCCAGTATTCCTTTGGGGTTATGCATTGGAAAGCTCAACATATTTACTGAATAAGGTGCTTTCCAAATCTGTTCCTCAAACTTCGTATGAGATATGGAAAGAAAGGAAACCGAGTCTTAAACACGTTAAGATTTGGGGATGTCCAGCTTATGTCAAGTAAGTTGACCTAGATAAGCTGGAATATCGATCCGTAAAATGTAGTTTTGTGGGATATCCTAAAGAGACTTTAGGGTATTACTTTTACACCGATCATCGGGTGTTTGTATCTAAACATGCTACCTTCTTGGAAAAAGAGTTTATCCTTGAAGGAAACAGTGGGAGCAAAATTGAACTTGATGAAGTTCAAGAAGCACAAACTACTACGGATCAAGTGGAAACACCTGTTCTGACTGAACAACCTTTTGTGGAACAGCCCATTCATAGATCAGGGAGAGTGTCTCGCCAACCTGAGAGGTATTATGGCCTTGTCATTGAAAATGACAATGAGTTGTCGATCATTGATAATGACGACCCTGTGACCTATAATGAGGCTATGAGTAGTGTTGACTCAGAGAAATGGCATAGTGCCATGAAATCCAGAATGGAATCTATGTATACGGTATACAAAAGATAGATTATAGCAGATGGCCAGGTGGAGACCTATAAGGCCAGGCTTGTGGCAAAAGGATTCAAACAAAGGCAATGGATTGACTTTGATGAAACTTTTTACCTGTAGCCCTGTTAAAATCAGTTCGGATTTTGCTTGCGAATGCTGCTTACTACGACTATAAAATCTGGCAGATGGCCATATGGTTTTCTTTCCAAAAGAAATGAAAACCTAGTGTGTAAGCTGCTTTTAAAGCAGGCTTCTCGAAAGATGGAACATTCGTTTTGATGAGACAATCAAAGAGTTTGATTTTATGAAAAACGAAGATGAACCATGCGTCTACAAAAGGGTTAGTGGGAGCGCGGTAACATTTCTTGTATTGAATTGAATTAGAGTTGACACACATAACAACATAGCAGACCCACTCACAAAGCTACTTTTTGAAAGTCACTTTGATCGTCATAAAGATGAGATGGGTATTAGATACCAGAGTGATTGGCTTTAGTACACGTGGGAGATTGAAAGGAATATGTCCTAAGTCCAATCATGTATAAGGATTTAGGAATAACTTTTATGTAATCTGTTTTGATTTCATTGATATTAATAAAGACTTGTTTTGTTTTTATTACGGGCTTTATCTATTTAAGTGTTTAAATAAGATATACCATAGTTTAGAGTAAAGCTTTTTATGGATTATGAAGAGATCATAATAGTGAGACCTAAAAAGATGATAACTCTAAACTTAAATAGTTCCTGGTCATAGGATTACTAACTGGTAATTAATAATCCGCAAAGATCGGTACATACTATGCTTGCTTCATTATGAAGGATGTCTGTTCTTATAGACATTTGTGTGGTGACACTATAGCTAGTATGTAGGTGCTTATTATAGAATAAGTTCACTGAACATGACTCGCCTAGCTGAACAACTGATGGAGTTCACTCACGTGTCAGCAGTTGTTCGCTTAGTGATAGTTGTACAAGTATCCTTAGACTTGAGGTCATCATAGTCATCTTGTGTACACTGAACTATGCTTTGGTTTAGTTCTTAGTCTCCAGGGACAATTATTAGGGCTCTTCTGGGTATAGGAATTTGTACACGAAGATAGTGTATGATCAATAAAGGATCTACCCCTTCTAGTGAAGGAAGCGAATGTTCAAGGCTGATCCACTTATGCTAGTTCAGGAATCTCTGGCCAGAGTGAATGAAATTAGAAAGGAGTTTCTAATTTGCATAGAACTACGCATAGTAAATGGTAAGCAAGTGATTGAATTAGATAGGCTTGACACGAGATCCATGCCTTGTATTTAATCGGAACATTGTAGGGTAGAAGGAGTTTATTGTACGGTAACTATTCACTGACAGGTTCTTGGTATTCTAAGCAGTGAATTTATATTATCCGGATAGTCGCGATATGTTGAGAAGCATCACTCACGATGTAGAATAAATGTGATTAATTAATTAATCATATTTAATAAATTAGAGAATTTATATAAATAATGATAAAATAGTTTTATTATTATTTATTTCTACTACCGGCTTAATATTGAACCTACAGGGTCACACCATAAAAAGAGAATGATTTAATGGTGGAGGAATTAATTAATAATGGCTAATAATTATTTATTTATGAAATAAATAATTAATTGGAAAATTTAATAATTGATTAAATGAGATTTAATTGATTATAAATTAATTAAGAAAAGTTCTTAATATTATTAATTAAGGATTTAATTTTTGGAAATTAAATCAAGAGAGATAATTATTTCTAAAGTGTTTAGAAAAAGGATTAATAATTAAAAGGTGTTTTAATTATTAATGAGAATAATAAATGGGATAATAATAATATTATTTATGGGAAAATTTCAGCTGAAAATTTTGCCTATAAATACACTATTATAGACCCTATTTTATTCTAACCCACATCAAACCCGAAAACCCAAAAAGTTTGGAAAACCCAATTCTCTCCACCTCCTTCCTCCCCCTTAACATCGTTTTCTTGGTGGATACCGGTGGAGTGCTTCACACTTGAGGAGCAACTGCTAAGGATCTCTGATCGTTGTCTCCGAATTATTTTTAAAGGTTAGATTCGATCCCTCGAATTTTTATTCACGATTTATATGCTTTTATTTGGATTTTGTATGTGTAAAAGTGTTTTGCCATGACCCCGCTGCGTTAAAAATCCAACAAATCCGACATTGTTTAAAAGTTTGGTTGGAAGTCTGAGGTACCTAACTTTTACTCGTCCAGCTATTATGTATCCAATTGGATTGGTTAGTAGGTACATGGAGAAACCGAAACAGGATCATTTCCTGGCGGCTAAAAGAATTTTGAGGTACATAAAAGGTACACTTAATCATGGATTATTTTATGCACATTCGCAAGATTCGAAATTAGTTGGCTACTTAGACAGTGATTATGGTGGTGATTTGGATGATGGGAAAAGCACTTCGGGATATGCTTTTCACATCGGTGCGGCGATATTTTCGTGGTCATCGAAGAAGCAACATACAGTTGCTCTCTCTACATGTGAGGCATAATACATCACAACAGCAGCGTGCGCATGTCAGGCTATGTGGCTAAACTACATATTAGGCGAGTTAAATCTTGTCAATGAAGATCCAGTTACAATTTTAGTGGATAACAAATCCGTTATTTCTCTCGCGAAAAATCCAGTATCTCACAGTCGGAGCAAGCACATAAATATCAAATATCACTTCATTAGAGAACAGGTGAACGAGAAAATTGTGGAACTGGTGCACTGCAAGGCCGAAGAAAATTTGACAGATATATTTACAAAGCCTTTGAAGCCGGATGTATTTCAGAAAATGAAAATTAAGCTCGGGATGGAAAGTCAAGTTTGAGGGGGAGTGTTAGAATTTCAAACTCCCTGGGAAAGATAAATCTACACAGTCTTGCAATCCAAGAAAAATGGTGTGCTATATTAAGTTTGTCAAACTACTTTTATTATCCAGGGAGTCAAATACGTGTAGAAAAATGAACGTGGCACTCTATAATGGTGACATACAGCAGCTATCTACAAACTCATGGAGCAGTCATATTTGAACTCTACAAATAAGGTAGACTGCACATAAAAAAAAGGAAAACAACAGCTAGCGGGTCTTGTGTATTATTATAAGGTCCTAAATAAAAGGTGGCTGTCTAGCGTGTTTAGGTAAGGGATGATGACAACAAAATTGTACACTATATATATGGGTGTGCATGCATGTTAGTTTATGTACTAATTACAGAGGAAAAAAAACAACTGCTTGTATTAGTGTTAAAAGAAAGAGCTGTAGCTCTCTGGGTATAGCCTTGATATATGTAAGATAATAGTTGAAGCTTTATATAATATAAAGTGTGTTTTCTTTTGATATTGATCCAGTTCTCACTTTTACCATACAAGACACTACACACATATACACTATATTTGAGTTGTAGAAATACAAAGGAACCCATTCACGTTTCCAACAAGTGGCATCAGAGCTAAGGTTCCGTTCGTGAAAAATGGTGACGATGGTGCAACCAAATATTCCAAAATTGACAAGTACAAATTACGGGAACTGGAGTATTCAAATGAAGGTATTACTCGGTTCCTACGATAATTGGGATATTGTCGAAATCGGGTATGACGAGCCCACAGATGCAGCCGCTGAAGCAGCCATGTCAAATGCTGAGAAGATGATTTTGAAAGAGACCCGGAAAAAAGATAAAAAGGCGTTATATACAATTATTTAAGGAGTTGACAAATCAACCTTTGAAAAAATTTCAAATGCAAAAACAGCGAAAGACGCGTGGGAGATTCTGCAGAAATCATTCCAGGGTGTCGAGAAAGTCAAAAAGGTTCGGCTCCAAGTGCTACGTGGGGAGTTCGAAAATTTGAAGATGAAGAGTTCCGAAAATATTGGTGAATTTGTTACGCATTTGAAAACGGTGACAAATGAGATGAAAAGAAATGGGAAAAGTCTTGATGATGTTCGGGTCATGGAAAAATTACTCCGTTCGTTGACAAGGAAATTTGATTACGTTGTTACTTCTATCTAGGAGTCAAAGGACTTGTCCACAATTTCCATTGATGAGCTGGTTGGTTCACTTCAAGCGCATGAGCAGCGAATGAACCAGTATGATGATGTAAGCCATTTGGAAAAGGCGTTGCAAAGTAAGGTGTCCATTGGTGACAGTTCTGGCAGTAGCAGTTCTGCACGTGGCAGAGGTGGCTTTAAAGGTGGCTACCGAGGTGGACGAGGATGAGGAAGGCAGTCCTTCAGTAGAGGCCAAAATTTTGAAAGGTATCAGCCATCTGGTCATGGTCAAAATTTCAGAGGCCGAGGACGAGGCGGATATCAACAACGAGGTGATAAGTCTCAATATCAGTGCTTCTCCTTGAATTCTGCAGAACCGCTAGTCAGCATCCAATGAGAGGCAATGTCATGGGCAGATTCATTCATTGGAATGTAGACTACCTCAAACTTATCAATAGTCCAACTTGCAACTAAATGATAATACTGTAATCAGGATAGAAATTCACTACATCTTGAAGCCCCAAAGAGTTTGCACACTTTAAATTTCTCCTGTATGGGGAAAAACTGTTAACAAGAATACAATATATAGATATGCATAAAGAAAATTGTTATATCTATGTAACGAACTAACCAGTCCTCTTTTAGCATCATCCAAATCCCTAGCATGAAGTAGCTCAATATTTTGTTCTAAAATAGATGACAATTTCTTCCCTCTTATTGCAATTGCACTCGGTACAACCTCCACCCCAATAAAAGGATAATTTGTGAATCCAGTTTCCTTCAGGACCTGAAATCCATTTTCCTCGAAGTACTTTTCTTTAGGGTGAATTATGAACAAGTTCGATGCATTAGAATCATTGCACTGTTTTGTGCGCATAAAGACTCGCCACAACTGCCTACATTTGGGATCTTCAAAAGGGACTGTCAACCATGGCATGTCGCCGAACACCTTCCAGAATTCTAACTCGCATTTCCATTTATTGAATCTGCCCGATTGAATAATGGCACGCTGCCCAAAAGAAACAGGGAACACAACCACCACCTCGAAATTTTTGTGCAGTTATTCAGTTCCTCCGTCCGCTTTCTGCACTATAAATTATCTTCATAAAATAAGAGGCAGACAATCTTCTGTTGCAGTTCGGAAATAGGTACCTGATTTGATTCCATCAGAGTATTTTTTTGTTAAGATAGCACGTGATGACATAGAAAAGTTCTTAAAAGGAAAGTGTTGTCACAATGACTCAACTTAAGCTTAACTTGTTAATCTACTCAAGCTTTTACACATGGCAAGTTTGGATCCTAATTAATAACATATAACTTTAAACATTGACCTAAACTGAAATTCAAAATTTTGTATATATTATGGCTGATGAAAGTACCTTTGTGCAATCATTTGAGATCACAAAATCACGACCTGGCCTGCACAAAAGGGTGCCCAAGTCATGTTTGCCACTGCGCATAGCTTCATCTTTGCGCGCCAATTGTTGGATCTTTTCTATGGTAAAGGGATAAGCTTCGGCTCCATGCCACTTGATAAAGTCACTGTCAAATATACTCACAACTTTTCTGCAGTAACCATTCATAGGACTAAGGATAACAAAGGTTGTTTCATGATCTTTTGTGTGACCAAGAGTACTCGCTATTTGATTCAAGCATGCATGATTATCGATATCAATATCCTGGAACGGTGTGTAAAATTTCAAATTCAAATGATGCTGGTACGGATTGAAGATGTACTCATCATCATCTGAATGTTCTTTCTCAAGATTAGCTTGAAAATGTGTAGGCACACAAATAACCTTAAATTTTGTACCGGAAGACTCAATTTGATGTTGAACGTCCCTCAACATGATAATATCAAGAACAGTGGATTTCGCATGAGCAGAAGACATAGAGAGCATAAAATGCATTAGACTTAGCTAGCTAGGATCGGAGGAGATGATGGCAAAAGTCACTGTTAAAACTTAGAGAATGAAGTCTATATGTGTAATTTAAAGCAAAGGAAAATAGTGTATCATGGCACTGAAAACAAATATCACTAGTTAATCCGCGGGGGGACATCAGGTCGCTTGTTTATTATGTATTCTACAACACATTGATACAATTATTAGCACAAATTAGATAAATTCTATATTTAACCAACACAATTTTGTCAAAATTAAGCCTGATTGATAAAGGAATTGCGGGCTCCAACGTTAATTGATGACGAGTTAAGATCTAGTGAAATTAAGATATGTAAAAAAAGAGAAAAGTGGAGTGAAAAGAGATATAAAATTAACCTTGACGAGATAATCTTTGGTGACTCTGTATTCCGGGGATACCAGAATATCTTCTAGAATAACCTCATCTCCGCGTTTTACTCTGAGAGTAATCGGCTCTATAGACCAGATTGAATCCTCTAGCTTGTTCTTTTGCTTCAACCCAGGATTAATGTCGGTTCTATCTTGTACTCTCTTCTTCCGCGGCTGCATGTTACAAGTAAAATCTTTGTCTACTTTCAACGAATTGTTGGTCATATCTGATGCAGTCTCTTCTTCCGCTGCCAAAATTAAAATTTAATCACCAAATTAAATCCCTATAATATATGATTGTAATGAATGAATGAAGTGTATCAAACCCTAACTTACATGTATAATCGAACTTTTATCAATGGTCTGGATGTATTTATAGAGTATTCGGTAGATTGAGCAGGAAAATCTTAAGTATATATGGAATTGGGTTTGTCAAACCATGTATGTGGTAGATATGGGTCGGGGGCTTGCTTAATTGGTCCGGTTTTGTGATCCCAATTTTAAAATTAAAAATGTCAAAAACAAAATTATTAGAAAGGAGGAGGAGTGGACAAGCTAGTAGTGATTCTTCTGCGTCTTCCCCATCAGTACAACCAGCAAGACCAAGACCAACATATATAGTTCAGTTAAGCCCCTCTATACGAGCTTTGTACGTGCAAGCTTCTGAAGCGAAACGCACTTCATGTGAAAATTGGATCAGGAAAGAATGTTCTTATTCTTCTCCATCCATACAAAAACAACTGTCCTCGTCAAAAAAGGAAGGAACAGTACTAGCAAAAACAAGTTTCGACTATTCCGTGATTTTACTAGGAACTATCAATGAGGAGATGTACTATTCCTTTGCTGGTGGTGATGGAGTCAATAGCACAAATTCATATTCAGCTTCCACTTTGGTAAAAAAATTGAATTCACCCGGTGATCCTAAACAACCTGTACCACTTAAAGCTATATGCCGTTGCAACTCCCAACATTGTCTGTGCATCATGACCGAAGTTCAGTATAGATTTGAACACTATTTTTTCCAATACTTCATGGTACGTTCTCGGGGAGCCGATTTTGATGGTTGTGTTGCATCTTAGGTGTTAAATTGATCCTATGATATACGAACTAGCTAGGGTATAATATTACAAGAAATTCGACTAAATTCGACCGAATTGTTTTGGTCGAAATTAGCTAAATTCGACCGACTTGGATCTAAAATAGCTATTTTCTCCATGATTCATTTTCATTGTGAGCTTTTCTACAAAAACCCAACAAATTAAGTGTTAGTGAAAAGTTAGATATAATCTTTATGCAAGTGTTAAAAATATTGCCTCAAAATATATATATGTTTTACAACCTCAACATCAAATTGCAAATTATCGCTAGTGCTTTAAACAGGCCTAAACTCGGAACTGTGTGAAGAACTCTCACAATTTTCTGTTGTAAAGTTTGCCATCAAAAAATTGTGAAAAAGGGAAAATAAATTAGTGAAAAATTTATAAACCTGGAAAACCAAAATGCAACTACTACCTAAATCATACAAAGCATTACTTATTAATGAGCTATACCATACATACAAATCACTAATTTTTAAAGATATTTTAATTGAAAATATGTAAACACCCTATAAAACTACATCAAAAATATAAATTAAAATGCAAATCACCATTTAAAGAAGACAATACAAATTAGTACAAAACTATATTTAAGGAAGATAAATCGCTACACTAGTAGCGATTTTTTTTTATTTGATCAATTTGTCCTTACGTTTATTGGTTTACGATAACAATTGTTACATCACTCTTTTCAAGTATATGCTATCAAGAGTCGATCTGAAAAATTATTTTGGTGTCTCAAACCCTGTGTTATATCAGTCGATCTATTGCATGACCAAAGTTATAAATTTTCAAGAATTGGAGTTAAATTAAGTTGTATTCGCAATTAAAATGTTATATATATATATATCAGTTAAACAAGGGAGCATATTAGGGATAAGATAGAGAGCGGTCTCTTCCTATTGGTTTTCTTCTCAACACATACTATTGTTTTTGTCTAAAGTTGGTTTTGGTTTGGATTCATGAAAAGGGTTATCGACAACAATTGATAGATTTAGGCGCATGGCAGTTTGAGACTACATAAACAATTTTGTGTAACACTCTTGGAACAACTGGAGGATTTCAATTATATGGATTGTTCCTACGAGTGGATGTGCGGGATAGGCATACACGTATCTGCTCGAAGGATGCAGAGTGAATCTTTAAATCCTACCGTTGAAAGAGCATGGCAGGTTATTGTGAAAAGCATTCATAAAAACAAGAAAGCATGGTTGACGCCCGACGTTTGTGGCCACTAGCCTTTTCAGCACAGGGATCAACAATTGCAGATGGATCAACATTTTGTTGAGGGCTGGAGTTGCATACAAGAAGACGGTTCTGGCAGTTATTAGTGGGTTTTTTTTCGTTGTATATAGCGGCTTCCAATCGTCAGTGCAATTATTAAAGGTACTATATTCTCTAATTTCGTTTTCAAAAGAAAAGCGCATTTGAATCCGGTAATTCCTATGTGAATAAAACCATGGACCTATATTTACTTTATACTATCAAAATTTTGTGTATTTGTAATTGCTACCATTTTAATATTTTTTGTACATGCACACACATAAGCAGCAGAGGGTCTTTTGGGAAACAGCCTCTTCATTCTTTGAATGAGGGGAAGACTGCGTACATCTTACCCTCCCCAGACCCTGCGATATGCGGGATTTACTGGGTATGTTTGGTTGGGTTTGGTATATTTTATACCAAACTAGATTAGAAATTATTGTGACGTCCTCAAACTCGGGCTTATGAAAGAGGAACCACAACACCTTTATAATAATTAAACTATGCAACACTAATAATTTAAACCCCGAAAAGCTACACGGATCGATACATGATAAAATATGAGAAAAGATTATAACTACCAACCAGAATTATAAATATTATTAAAACCCTTTTTAAAATATTAGAAATTACAATTCCGACTTTGAATTGCCAGATAACCCAGTTGTATCTGTATTCAAAGATTACCTTCCCAAACATATCCAACGATTTCTCACATCCAACTACCTGATCTGGCACCTGAAACCTAACAGTACGGAAGGGACCATTATACATACTTTTACGAGCGTTGCGCCTAAGTCTGATCTTCTTCTTACTTAACTGCCAAGGCTAAATCAACACAAAACAATATGAGCAAAAAGGCTTAGCAAGTAACTAATAGAACAATTCTAAATAATAAAACCTGGCTGTAACTCAATAGTATTAAAATTATCTCTTTGATTTAGGGTTTCGAGGGTTCAAGATCAAGGTTCTGGAAGAATCGGGTAAATGGGTTTGTATGTATCTTTTATAGGTAGGTTTCTGTCAAAATCTGGAAAGTCTCGAGATAACTTTTGGAAATCAATTCATAATGCTTTATAAGAATAATGCTTAAAGCACGATTATACACTTTACTTTCATTACTATGAAATAAATAGTGTTCAATTGGATTATCCATCTTTTAAATATAATACGGGTGATCAGCCTGTACAAATATCTATTCCCTTCATAAGGTACCTAAGGCACTATATTGACCTTTAAGATTGGACTAGCCCCGCTAGTCTCTTATATATAGCTGGACCAGTCCCGCTAGCCTCTTACGCATATATCCAATCTTTAAGAATTCAGTGAAAATGTTTATATTGGTAAAACCATTATATTTCTAAAACTTAATTCAATTTTAAACATTTACCGACCTTTGAAATCATTTGTACTCTATCAAGTCGAAAATCATTCTTAATTTCATTTCAGGAATTCAAGTGGGGTAATCGAAGGTATAAGAAATGATCGTAAGCTAAAGTATGATAAAGGGTAAGCAAAGGCATTATCAATATCTGTAAAGAAAAGGTTAATATCAACGCAACTAAGGGGTGTCAACAAGGCATAAGTATTGATAACATAAAGATTTCTATAAGTCTAGGTATTTAACTCTGATAACAACATGTTAGAAGGTATATGATATATAGGTATACAAAAGAAATAGGCTAATCAAAGGTATATCAGGTATTTGGGTAACAATATCAATAATCAGTTTTCTTTATCATCTCATATCATAACTTCCTTTATCATTTCACGTTTATAAGAAAATGACAGAGTTACTTGCCTCAAATGCTTTCCTCTTCACATAGATCGGGTTACAGCCACCTTGGACTTCCTTTCCTTTTCTAGTTCAAATGTCTTCGCTTTTCGAATCTACAATATAATAATAAACTCTAATTAGGGACTTCGATCACAAACAATAGATGTTCCTCTGAACGTCTAACTTTTCTACCCCATTCGCGTTAAAAAATCAACTTATATACGTACCTTATTCACATTGGTCACATATGGACACATTTATACATATATTCGAGTATATATTAATACCTTTAATCTATTACGTATAACCAAGTAAACACGAGGTCATATAAACACATAATCGATTATAGTTTTTATATATCACCCATGTCGCTTAAATTTCATTTATAAAACATTGAAATATACAATCATCCCTTATTCACAACTAACATTCAGAAGTTTATAACACTGATACTATAAGATATATGCGATAATCTTTTACTAATTCTACCGAAAGTTTGGCATGACCTCTTCGAATCTACGCTAACCGTTTAACCAATCAATCAACAACATCAAGTTAATTTTAATTTATGAACCTAACATCATCCGCTATTAATCTTTTTCTCAAATCATCACATATATAGTCATATATTATTATTATTCGCAACTAAGCCACATGATACAAGTATCATCACATACGACTTAAAACTACCAATACGTACTATAATCTTTTAAAACCGAAACAAAATATAAATATGGAATCTGATAAAATCTGAAAAATTGTACAACTTGACATGCATCATCATTTTCAACAATAAATAATATAACAAGTAGTTATATATCAATTTCTCATAATTTTGAATCAAAATTATCGATATTAAACTTCAAAAATCTGAAAAATTCGAGTTTAGTACATGCAACACGAATTTCGAATATAAACGAATCGTATATATTAAATTCGGACTCAAGATGCATCATTATCCACTCTACCGGCTCACCGGAGTTCATCGCTGGTGGTGGAGTCGAATAGAGGTGCCCCAAAGGGGTTTCCAATCTTATCTGACCCCAATTAAAGCATAAACACATGTACTCATTCAAATATAGTCACTAACAAGCCACAATTCAACAAAATCGAACAATAATTCGTATTTCGAACCAAAAACCCGAAATGGGTTTCAAAAAAATCACAAAAAATACACATGCAAGCATGGACCATTGAAGAAGGAGTAAAACTGAGCTTAGAGTCATTTTCAGATCAAAAATCGGGTAAGAAACGGGCAAGATATGGTAGAAAGAAGTTACCAAAAGGAGAGAGAGAAGGGCTGAAGAACACAAGGGAGGAGGGGGGCTGCGTTTTTAAGTGATGAAGCCATGGGAAAAATTGTAATTTGCCAATTCTATTTCTTTTACCTTTTTCTATCTTTATATAATGCTGAAAAATAGTTTGAAAATAATTATAAATAAGAAAATAAATTTTTAAATACTAAATATGGTCTCAAAATAAAGATCACAAAATTACCTATCTTCTTATAGTTTTAAAATAATATTTGAGCGAATGGTTTATTTTCTGCGAATTTTGCAAGATAACGCACTATAATAGAAATAATTTCACAAAATCAATTTAAAATACTGAAACCTTAAAATAAATCCAACTCTTATTTTTAAAAAGTCTCTAGGACTATTTCAGAGATAATAAAATAAGTTTTATAATTAAAACATACCTTGATAATTTTATAAAAATATTTAAAGGTCAAATCAACCTTATTTCTTACATAATAAAAATCCTTTAAAAATATTTAAAAATTCTACAATCACAAATTAAAATCACGTAGGGGTCAAATAACATATATTCACATATACCAATCAATCAAATCTCATATTCACATTATAATTACTTTTTACATTTATCGAACAACCAATAATTCAAATAATGATACAACTTTACACCGTTTAGCTCAAATAGTCACATAGACACGTAAGACTCTTTGTACCATATATTTTACATATAATCAATTTAATCATCTTTATCCATAATCTCATCAAATCCAATTTTCGTATAATCATCTTTTATGGGCTGCATCTCAACTGACTACCCGACTTGCATTTCGACTCGATCATTAATCACGTTTCATATCTCAAGTCTGATACTAACACGTCAAGTTGGAGTAAATTATATTTAAATATTCCTTTATTAATCAACATAAATTGAACAAAATCATATCATTGTATTTTATTCACATAATTTAATTTGCAAAAATCCCGGTTGTTATAATTGCATTAGTCACACAAATCACCATCTTATACACCAATTCACCAAAAAATAATGCTAATTTAGAACTTTCATGAAAAATAAAATTCTCTAATAATATAAATCAGTATTCTTTTACAACTAAATTACCAAAACTCGATTAGTATTTTATCAGAAACTTTTTGATAAAATATTGTTGTGCAAGTGTACACAATCGTAAACATGTAATATAGTAGTAAATACCAGATTTCATTCCTCAAGTACTGTACATTTATATAAATTGCAATTAATACCTAATAATTCGGCTATAGAACACAATAATGGGTGATGATTTTTATAACTAAACTAATTTATTAACTAGATTAACTAACTAAATTATATTAGCAAAGAGATTGGATAATATCAGATACGAGAAGCTGAGTCAAGATAATTACTTCCCCCCAAATATGTTCATGTCTGTAATAAAATAGTGTAATACTACAGTAAGATCACTATTCACCAACCTGAAACTCAATTTTCATAGATTTCTCTCGAAATCATTATGGTATAGATTCTATTATTAAACTAATATATGTTTATGCCCAATTTAACTTCCAGAATACAAATAAGCACCAATTTCATATGGTTATGCAAAGTAACAATATATGTCTATACCGTCACAAAATTAATATCAACAGATATACTCATGCACCATTAAAGTATTGTGTCAATTAACTATAACCATCTAAGTATTATAATTAAATCGTGAACCGACTAAAGTTTTCAGACAATATCAAGTATTAGCATGAAAATAACTTGAATGAATAAACTGCCAACTACATATAGCACTTCTTATCAAAACACCAATAATCCCATACTAGGGTTCAATAAAAATCCTAACTCATATAAGTTTTGCTCATAATCACTGTATCAAGACAATCCCAGGATAACCAATACTTGTTCATAAGAAGAGATAAATAAAAGGTAAGAGGAAATAAAGCCAATTGAATGTCTCCAGTTGCTGAATTTTCTCCGTTGATGGCTTCTTCTCCTCCTCCCTTGTGCGGCGGCTACTTGTCTCTTGCCTCTCACTGTATTAGGTCTGGTCTAATCTATCTAATAATGTCTAATAAAAGTTTATTTCATGATTTAATGCAAATACAAGGATATTTCTCAAATAGAATTGAATTCCAGCAAAGGAAATTCGTAGTTGACTTTTGGGGACTAATTATGGGCTGATTTAGCTGGAATATAAATCCAAGACTAATTCTGAAATAAGGCTCTTCACATAAGCTTTCTGTGGGCTATTGAATCGTCAAAATCAGACTACTAGAACTCCAAATATGGCTCAAATATCGTAAACTGCGCAAGTGGCCCATTAAATCCAATTTTTAATGAAATTCATCTCCAACTCTAATTTTGTAAACTCCAAACCTTCCTTTAATAAAAAAATCCTTGATACCTACAAAAAAACACCAATATTTACTGAATTAAAATCCAAATCAATACAAAATAACCAAAATATATATAGGGCCAATATTAGGATAAAATGCTCGCTCATCATGCAGCTTTGAAATACCCAAGTAAGTTAATATTTTGTGATAGTAGTGTGTGAATTCTAACTTATCTCGATGATAAAATCAAGAATACTTGAGAAGTTTGACGATTCCTATATTTTCGAAACATTAGATCAGTGACGTTGAGCCGTTCATGAAGGTTTTTGAATCAGTTTTAGATGATGATTTTCGGGCTAAAGGTGCAACGTAAGGAGGAGGGACGTCGGGTTTAGTTATACAACGTGGGCTCTAATTTTTATTTTTTTTATATTTTATATCTATCCCAATAATTCAGTTTAATTATAAAACTTCCATCGGATCTCAGTTCTCACTATAACAATTTCTCAATGGAGTCGCCCTTTATATTATATAGACATTTGCTTAAATGAGAACCCAATATTAAGGTGAGAACTGAGATATAATCTCATCCATTCATTTTGTAAGAATCTTTAATCTCCGCCATACATTTATTCATTCCTAGTAATCTCTCTCTCATCTCTTTCACCCAACCAAAGTCACTCTATATCAGTCAACCATCGTCCCTCTCTCCCTTCTTTGAATCTCCGTCATTTCCCTGATCTCTCCCCAATCAAATTCCTAAACATAATATAACTTTAGTCCTCATCATTTCTATACATATAGATACATATATGTATATACATATAATTTTTCTTTTTGTGATTTGTATATAACATATTCATTTATTCCGATTTTGTTATTAGATCTGAAATCATTGTTTAATATGGTTGTGATTGGTGAATAGTCATTGGTTGAAGTGTGGTAATGACAAATCTATAGAATAGTTTGGTTTGGGTAAGAATTTTGGTGGGTTTTGTTTGAGATCTAGTGATTTATGTTAAATATTTCGTCATTTGTTTTGATTTTTTTTTGGTTATATAACGATGAATTTATTGATTTGGTTTTTGTTGACATATGTGTTGGTGACGATGGTGTTTGTAGTGATTTGATGGAGTAGCAGTGTGATAATGTCGGTTATAAGGGGCGGCATTATGTAGGTTATGATTTGGTGGTTTAAGACTGATAAATAATGTTCAAATGTGGTGATTTTGTTAAGATGGTAATTTGTATAGGTGGCCGAAATTGGTGTTCAGAGGTGATTATATTATATTATAGTGATTTATATTAAAATTTGGGGATTTTAGTTAACTTTTAGGGACATGTAGGTCGCCAGAAATAGTAGTCGGAGGTGGTGAACGACGTGGGCATAGCTGAAGTTAGTTAGCAGATGCGGGTGGTAAATGGGATTAGTCACAAAGAAGGGAAAGTAGATTAAGATTTAGATTAAATTAATGGATGGTTGAAATTTAATATGAATTTTAATTATGTGACTAAGATTAGATCTCATATCTCATTTTAGTGACAGTTATCATTAGAGCATGAATATATATAGGGAGTTGCTCAAATGAGAACCTATATTTTTATGAGATATGAGATCTAATCTCAACCCTTAATTTTTATTAATTTTTTATAATCTAAACCACACATTTTCATCTCCTCAGTTTCTCTCACTTGCCAAAACAATTATACACTGCTTCTCTACACTCCCCAACCAAACCACCCACCCCCACTCATCGTCATCATCGCCACCGCCGCCCTCTCTCACAGCTCCACCCCACGTCGGTTCCGCCTCCTCTCTTTCTCTCTCCCTCTCTCCCTCTCTCCGCCTTTCAAATCCATTGCCTTCCGCCACCTGAAACTCCGGCGATACATTTCTATTACCTCAACCATCACTTCCACTCATCCATTGAATCAGGCTTGAATTGCAAATGCCTATTAAACCCAGATTTAATGTTACAATTAAATCGTTGAAGACATAGAAGACGAAAGAGATTCACGTGCAAAAATGGTGTAGTCGATTGGGACACCATTAAAGCTCTGCCCAAGCTCGAAATGGAAGCGATTTAGTGATTTTTCATTCAGATCTAATAATTTTTAGTTTTCATATTAAGGTGCTTTTCTGGTCGATTCCGATGATTTTTCTTATCTGGTGGTCGGAATACGGTAGAAGTGGTGACGGGTGATGTCATCGTGGCGGTGACAATTGTAAGTGGTGGTTGGATGGTTTAATATTGTGATTTTACTATTAATCGGTGGTGATTAGCGATAATTTTATGATGATGTGGTGGTTATTATGTTGGTATAATGGTCTAAACGGTGGCCGTGGCCGCATCTGGTTGAAAAAGAGAGAGACCGAGTATAGTGATTTTTTTTCCGGTGGTGATTTTATGTTTTGCAGGTGGTCGAATGCAGTGATTTTTGATTTTCCGGTGGTGATTTTTGATTTGACGGTGGTGATTTTATATTTGACGGTGGTGATTTTCTGGTGGTGGCCGGATGTGGTGGTGGTGGCCGGAAATGATGGTTTCCGGTAGTTGGAGGTGATAGTGGGTGGTGATAATTAAAAAGATTATGATGGAGGAGATGATGGTTGTTAATGATGATGAGATTTAAAATAGGTGGTCCAGATTAAAAATAGATTTAAATTTGTGTGGTGGAGATTAAATCTCATATCTCACCATAAAAAAGTTCTCATTGGAGTAAGACCCTATATATATAGGGATTTGCTCAAATGAGAACTCCCACTAATATGAGAACTGAGATCTAATCCCAACCATACATTATTTATCCCAATTAAATCATAGCCACACATTTAATATCTTAAAATATACTTTTTTTTACTTCATCTCTCACCTCTATCCTATTTCTCTCCACCCACCATAACCACCTGCCTGCACCCACTACCTCCGTTACCCAAACTCGCGCCGCCGTCTGCCGCCGTCCACCGCCACACTCCGCCAGTTATAAGCGCAAATATGTTCATCGTCATCATCATCTCTCTCTCTCTCCCTCCCTCTCCCCCCTCTTCCTCTCCTCCACTAACTCCGCCAAACACCACTCCAACTATTCTGTCACCACTTGCTCCGCCATTTCTGCTGCCAAAACACTCTAAGACACGCTCTAAAAACTCCGACCCGATTTCTGATGAAACTCCGATTAATTGAACTCTCATCTAAATCTAGTAACATGATTTAATTTTTCTCATATTTTCATTCAGTGTTTATGATTTTATACAACCTGGTAATTACTTGGTGATTCTATATTATTGATCGAGTTATTTCCATTAAGTTTTGTTGAGTTTTATGATGGTTGTGTTGATTTTGGTGATTTTGTAGGAGGTGGTGTGATGGTTGTGGTGTTTATAGTTTATTTGTGGTGATTTTGTTATGATGTTGGTTGTCGAAGGTGATGAATGAAGCTGGTGGTTGGATCTGGTAGAGAGAAATAGTGGCTGAGTGTGGTGATTTTTGTTGGACGATGGTAATTTTTCATTTTTGGGGGGTGATTTTTGATTTTCCGGTGGTGATTTTTATTTAACGGTGGTGATTTTTTATTTGACGCTGGTGATTTTCTGATGGTCGTCAGAGGTGGTGGTGATAGTCGCCGGTGGTGGTGGTGGTGGCCAAAAATGGTGGTTGCTGGTTGTTGGAGGTGGTGGTGGGTGGTAAGTAGAAAGAAGAAGATGGAAGAGATGAAGGTTGGAGAAGATGATTAGATAAAAATGAATGGTCTAGATTTAAAATAGATTTAATTTTTTAAGATTGTGATTAGATCTCATATCTCACCAAAAAAAGGTTCTCAATGGAGTAAGACCCTATATATATATATGCTCTTATTTACACGAGTCAGAAAGAATTACATACAATATATACAGTTAAACCTCGATAAATTAATACTCTCGATTAAATAATATTTTTTATAGTTCCGACTCGGCCCCTTTAATATAAATTGAAAATTTGTTAAATTTATAAGATAATAATTTTTTATTAAAACATACAAGTCCCATATAATATATAAATTAATAAAATGATCTTATATCAAAATAATATATTTATTTTAAGATTTACTTTTAAAATAAGACTTTGACGTAAACTTGTTTCCTTTTGAAATTGATTTATCCATGGACTTCATCTTGCATCCTTATTAGTGCATTATCGAGCTCTTGTGTACTCTATATATATTACAAAAGGCAATTACACAATATCATTGTTTCTTTAAGTAAATAGTTTCGTCATCTTCCATCTCTTGTGTACTATGTATATGCAGCTCAATTCTGCAGCTCAATTCTGTCATCTCCCGCTTCATCTTCTTTCGCATTTTCTCTGCTAATTATCTGTTCATTATAACAATTCTGTCACTGCTTCATTTTCATCCATTAATTCATAGTAATCAATAAATTTACGATATTTATCTATTTATAAATTTATGGTTTAAAAAATTAAAAATAATATATATTGATAAATTAATAAATTATTAATTTATCTATTAATTAATTTATTGATTAGTTAATAATTTTTTATTGTCACGAGGATATTAATTTGTCGAGGTTTACTTGTACACCAGGATGGCGTTGGATTTTCTTTTGTAAATCGGAAAGTATGGATTATCTTAACGAGGAAGAATTTTTTAATTTTTTTTGATAAATATAACGAGGAAGGATTGCATCCATTTGATATTTTAAACACTATATTTTTCCAATACTTCAAGGTATGTTCTTGCTGTAAATTTGTTTAACCATGTCGATTTTGATGGCTGTGTTACATCTTAGTTGTTAAATTGATCCCAAACTAGCTAGGATATAATCTTAACTTAGTTAAATTGATTTTTTTTATTCGATTTGACCATAAGTTTTAATAATATTTTAATAAACTTACACCAAAAAATCATTTGTCGTAAGATTTTACGACAAAAAGTTTTTTTTTTTTTTTTTTTTTTTGAGAAATAGAATTCCATTAAGCCAAAACATCCGACAATAATGTCTCCAACAAACATGATGGAGGAGACGGGATTACAATAAAGCAACTAAGCTCACAAGGAAACCTAGCAAGTTTGTGCGCTACCTTGTTCGCCTGCTTTTTAACATGATTAACTACAAGCCTACCATTATTTCTTAACAACTCTTGACAATGCTGCATCAAGTCCCCACTCTCCAGTAGGTTAGCCTGTCCTTGATTGATTGCATTGACACTAATCAGAGAATCACTCTCAACAGTAATATGATCACCTTCCAATTCCTGAGACCACAACATAGCTTCCAAGATGCCTGTTAACTCTGCTTCCACGACCGAAACAACACCAGCAAACCGCATTGTTTTACCTGCAATGTATTGACCTTGGTGATCTCTCAGAACCATACCAACTGAAAAAAAGTCTTGCCCTCCCACTACTGACGCATCCACGTTGATTTTAAGCTGATTTACCTCTGGAGGTTTCCATTTGTGCTCACTCCTTGCCTCGTTCTCTCCACCAATCTGCATACTCGAGTTTCTTTTATTTGCTAACTGCCAGTCTGCAACTTGTTTTTTGCTCCAGGAAATCACATACGATGCTGACATATTCTTGTTTCATCGTAAGTTAGGCACATCTAACATTTTCATCATAAATTTGCCATCGTAAATGTCCTAATTTGTTGTAGTGGTATGCATGTTTATTTTGTTCTTTAAATGCTTATATTTTGTTTTTTAGAGGAATTACTTGATATTTGAATATGTATTCTTGGCATTGATGGGAATTTTAACTTTTATGCTTGTATTGTATGTACGTGAAAGGAACATTCTCCACTCCAGCCTTGACTTCATTCTGTGAATCGATTCAATTTAGGAAAAATTTAACTATAAATCACTCAACTAGGGCATCTTTCACATACCTTCTAATATCATAATCAGGTCCATGCTTATATTTAGAGCATATACACCAACAAAAAAATAGTTAATTCATGGGCTCTTTTCATTTTTTTAATAAAGTAGTATGCACCCTTCTTTTTTAACTCCATCAATTACTCCTCGTCACTCAATTTATCATTTAGTCCATGAATTTCCAAAAGACTTGCCCATGTCTATCAATCAATGGAACCCACAAAAAGTAACCACTTTTCTTTACTTTGTGTCATGCATAACAACTATATTTCCCCCCAATAACTATAATTTTAGGTAATAACAGTCATATTTTTTGGCTTATAAATAGTAGCCCTCAATTTTCATTTGTAAAACAATTTTTCAATACTCATATTTGCTTTCATATTTTTCGTATTTTTTGTGATCATATATATTTCAAGAAATGGGCACTAATTGGCTTTCATCCGAATAATTATAATTATGTGTTTCTTGGACTCGACAATGTATTGATCCAATCACGGGTCGATACTAAAACAAAAATAATTTGTGGGGGCGAATTCATGAAGATTATGCTCGAAATTGGTGTGACACTCCCGAAAATTCTCGCGCTGAACCTCGTTCCAAAACTACCCTCGACTCACATTGGACACCACTAAAAAGATTGTTAAAAAATGGCATTTTGCAAAGAATCAAAGTAAAAGGCATAGTGCAAGCGGTACCAATTTGGTAGATGAGGTGATTTTTCTTATAATTTTTTTAATATGTTATGTATTATTTTGATATTTAAATTAATATGCATAATTTGTAAAAATTTTAGATAACTCAAACTCAAGTATTATTTCAAGGACATGAATAAGACATTTAACAAATGTGAATGTTATCAAGCATTTGCAGCACATACTCAATTTATATACGTTCCCGCCACTTCTCCACCATTTTAGCAAAACTTTCCAACACAAATTTAGATAATGAGACGTGTCATTACATGTATCAACGTAAATATTATCAAAATTATAAATCAATCCACAACATTATATCAAAATTTTAAATTATATACTCCCTCCGTCCCACTGGGATGTTTACGTTACTATTCGGCACGCATTTCGAGACTTCTATAAAGTATAGTTTCCTAATATTTCAAATTTTTTTTGAATAAAAGTTTAAACATAAAACTCTTATTCAAAAAAAAATTAAAAAAAATATTATGAAACTATACTTTAAACGAGTATTGAAAAGCTTACCGAAAAATAACGTAAACAATCCATCATTATGCGGTCCAATAACATGATCATGTCATCTTGCATTCTCAAGAGGGTAGTAGCATGATCATGCATTACTTAGATCATGAATTTATTCTTCTCGCGTTTCATCACATACTCGATATGCACCAAAAATCTCCTTATATCTAACCAAGAAATATAGGCATAAAAACAGTTTGTTTACGTATGCAAGAAAATACATGAGCATCTCCAATGTTTCGTTTACAAATGCAAAGTAATACATAAGAGCATCTGCAACAGACACATGACATGTGTTTGACTCTTGTCATTTCTTAAAAAACAGAGTTATATAATAATATTACAATTTGCAAATGTAGTAACATTCTAAATTGCTCTTAAACTAAATTAAGTATTTAAAATATATTTTTTTGCACTCAATATGTATTTTAACTGTTTCGGTAAATTGTCAAAACTTCGCAAATATATTAAGCAATCAAAAGTTCCATGTCAGCACAATTTTAGCTCGCAAACTTGGGAAATGATGCAGGTGATTAGAGGTTGAAAAAAGAACACTTGTACCAATCTAAGCCTCTCATAAAGTACCCCTCCGTATTTTTTCAAAACTGAAGATAAAGCACAATTTTTACTATATCAAGGAAGTACTAGAATCTTCTCAACTTCTTCCCACAGAAGCATTTACCTATTAAACAAATGCACGATACTAGATATACCAAATTGGGAGATAGATCACATATTATTTAGGAACTGTTTTTTTAATAAATTTGGGAGATGCCTTTTTTATAATTGAATACAAATTTTGAGATCCAAAACAAAGGAAATAATTTAGAAAATATCACAATTTCAAGGAAGATAATCGAAAATATCATGATCCGGGTATTACATGAGTTTTATGGTACTGTTATTTTGAATACTTGTTGGGAAACACACAGGAGATGAGCAAATCCATGTACAACATACATGTAGGAAATATTCTGCTTATGGCTGTGGATAAGTCAGCTCAAGCTGATGTCCCGGGAATGCCATCAACATCTTTACCAAACTTTTCTCGGACAACTCGGTGACCTAAGCCCACGCTCCAGAATTTGATGCTCATTTGTGAAAAGTCCCATCACTCCCCAGGACCTCTAATTTCATTTGGAATTCCAGAAGCAGCTTCAACGCTAGAAGGCTTGAACTTTACCTCAACCCTTTCCGTCTGCATTCAAATTAATTACCAACTCAATGAATAATGTACGAACCAGGTACAAAAGATTTATTCTTAGTAAGAAAAACTTACCAGCATTGAGCGGTATAATTCTGCGTTAACACGAAGAGCTGGAATGGCTCTAGATCTAGATGTCCCTTCCCCTTTGACATCATATATGTTACCCTTGTTCCCTCCAGCGGCTTCTCTACAAGTTCCAATAGGATTGTACATTATAATATTAAACATTTCTCTAGCTAAGATAAATCAGCTCACGCCTATCGAGGGACATGATAAAAGTTCAATGGCTATGACAGCTGTAGAAACATAAAACTCAGGATGATGAAGTTGCAACTTCATGGCTGAATGATGAAACAGTTAGGAAAGCGATTCATGCTGGACCAGTAAGTTTCACCCATCTCAACTTTTTAAAGCTGTTGAAGCAGTGGTTCACTGACTTGGATTTGTTACAATAGGCAAGTGTGGCTGGCGAATGGGAGTTGTGCACTGGCTGAATTTCATTTAGGCATGATACTGGGAGTACGATCAAATATCACAGGAACCTAACTTTACGTGGTATCCGGGCACTCATATTCAGGTAGTGTTTCATTTACAATATTGACTAGTATTTTACTCTGGTAACTCTTCAGGTTTACTTGGAAGAGGTTCTGACAAAAAGAACTGCAATAAAAACCAGGTTGTGCATCAATAGGTAGCTCAACAAGGAAAAAGCAAAGGGTTCAAATGCATATTAAATATAATAACAGGCAGAAAATTACAGAGTTGATGGACTGCAAGAGAAAATACTTTTAGGAAAGAAAAAAAATTCTCAGAGTCTATAATAAGAAAATATTATATAACTTCGCAGAACTACTTAGTACCTCACTATTCAAAGCATCAACTGCAGACTTTCGAGCTGAAGGGTCTATGGATAGAAGGGACTCAAGCAGTGCTAGTGCTGGTGCAGGAAAGGCTTTGAAATTTTCTGCAACACGTCTTCTAAAATGTTTTTGAGGATCAATGATGTCTGCAGGATACCATTTCAATTTTCTCCAGTAGTGCTCTGAAGGTGAGACACAGATCATGAATATTCTAAGCAGCTGATCCACCTAATCGACAGAAATATAGCAACTTCATCATTCAATTGTAATAGAAAAATTGATGTAGTAAATGAACTAGGTCATGCTGGCCAACTCTTTCATTGGGTGCATTACTTTCTGGCTATGGCAGGAAAATGTAGAAATAATATTTGGCCTACGCGCAATGCGTCACCCTTCTTTTTCCTCACCCTGGCTTGAAATAAAATAACTGTCTCCCTAATTTATTATCCTGCGAAATGTGCATACAGACTCCCGCAAAAAAAATTAAGGTATGGTTTGCATTCAAGAGGTCATAATGTATATTCCAAAAGTGAAGGACTACTTCCCTTAGAAGTTATAGTATCAGGCATTGCCTTATATTTCTATAGACTGTAAGAGCAAACTTTTTTCAGTTATGTATCTTTCTAGTAGCCAATACATGTTTATACTTCTGTAACACATTAACAAATCATGTATACCTCCGTTGTCCCTTGGAAGATAGGTTCTCCTGTATACAATTCACCAAGAACACAACCAGCACTCCATAAATCTATAGCACCACTGTAGCAAGTGGCGCCAAGTAATAACTCAGGTGCTCGGTACCAAAGAGTAATGACACTAGTTGACAGAGGGCGAACTTTTTGCGGATTGTAAAAGTTTCCCAACCCGAAGTCTGCAATTTTTAAGTGCCCATTGCCATCAAGCAGAATGTTGGAGCCTGTCAGAGAAGGTTGGAAACCTTTGATATCATGATGCAGAATCCCCTGACGGTGGCAGTAGTTAAGTCCGCATAAAATTTGCTTCATGTAAGATTTGACCTGCAAAAGGTTGATTTTTTTTATATATAAAGATAAAAAAAATCTTACACTTGCATCTCAATGAATCACAGTCCCAAGTACACTTCTATGTACAACAATATCTTAAATTGCGTATCACAAAGCATGAAGATACTTGAGAAAATGTGATTTCACATTAAGAGAAAAATGTATTACTTTTTCCTAAATATTATTATTTTTGCATAGAAAAGTGTAAAATACGTTGTATGAGTACCTGAGCTTCGGTAAACTTGAGGCCAGTGGAACCAAGCCCTGCAAGATCATGTTCCATGTACTCCAGCAGAAGGTACAAACTGTATGAAAACTCTGATACAACTACACCTTCCAATTTTATAATGTTAGGATGGTGTAGACTGCGTAGAATTCTAATCTCTCTGGACATGAAGCGAATGGTTTCAGGTTCCAAAATGTTGACTCTGATCTTCTTTAATACAACGATTCTCTGATTCTCGAGATCAAGTGCCTGATAAACATGGCTGCCTTCACCAATCTGCAAAGAGAAATTAAGTCAGTCAACCAAGATTTTGAATCAGCTACTCAAGGAAATACTACAAAAAAACCATCCATAATGACAGTAAAACATTACTAATTATGAGGAGACAAGTTGACGATGTACTGAATTACATATATACAGAGAGCTGATTGCTAATCAACAGTTTTACCGGTGAAAGGGACACATGATCTAATGATTTGAAGGGATCAACCGGTTCAGAGTTAGCTACGTAAGAAATTTTAATTATTTTGTAAATAAAGGCCAATAACAAAAATTTATATACTCATTTACATATGCATCCATTAAAGAATATAAGATCCTGTTCGGGCCTTCCTCTATGACCTTAAGGTTTTAGTGTGACTGGTTACTTAACATGGTATCAGAGCTCGGTTTAGGGAGGGACTCGGGTTCGAGTCTCGTATCGTACTGTGAGCTGATTGCTAATCAACAGTTTCACCAGAATGGGATAAATGATTTATTGATGTAAGAAATTTTATTCAATAATATAAATAAAGGCCAATAAAATAATTTTTTAGACTCAGACACACATATGCGTATACTAAGAGTTTAACCATTAGGCTCTCGCAAGATCTCACCTTTAAATATTAAGAGATAACAAAATAAACTTAATTAAATAGAAAACAAGCAAGGATAGGAGTATACTTGTCGTAATCTCTGAAAAAACTTTAATTTTCGTGGAATCCATTCCCTTATAGCTTCACTGGCATCTTCAACCATCCATGAAGGCCACCCTGCTGCAATCAGCTCAGCCTCACCACCTTTAGGAATTCTTCCAATGCCAGGATGACACCCGCGGAAAGCATACAGAGCCTTTTTCTTTCGATTCTCTTTATTCCAAGAAGGCGAATAGTTTGGAAAGGAAGTATACGTAGAAAGAGAATTGTGCCTTAATATCCCATGACTCCAATTACCTTCACTATGCAATGGTAAACTTTCCAATGCATCTTCATCATTGCCAAAGTGTCTAATCAACGGTAGACAACAATTCCCCATAACTGCACCTTAAAACAATCAAGAAATTCAGAGTTCTTGAACTCGGGTTTAAATAGAAAGCAAGGATTGAGAGAGAGTAGTAATATTTAGTAATGAACTCTATTCCGAAGATACCAACAGTTATACAAACGTTTTTGTGCATGTAGAGGTGTATGCATTTATGAAAATTTGGCAAGTATTAGGCTGTACTCTTGAAATTTTGGCTGTTGCTGAGTAACAGGTGCTTTACAACATAGAGAAGCCCACTGTTTTATATAAAATATTTGTTCCCCTGTTTTGTTCTCGTGTAATCTGCTTGAACTCACATTTATAATTTGCTTGGCACCCAAATTTGGGGTTAGATTTGGTATTCTAGCAAAAACTCAATTATTGAATATTTGGTAAAGGAGAAATTTCTTCAAATAATTAATTTTTCCATCCCCAGTTCTCCACAGACTATGTATATTTAATCTGAACCGATCAACAATTTCGTTAAAAGAATAAATTTTCTGGCCCCTACCGTATTTATTATAGAAATTTAAAGATTATTTTTTTTGAATAATCAGCTTATATGTCTTTTAGAGTATCTTTTTAAATAAATTTTCTAGAATTAACAACAAATGGGCCCTTAACATTGAAAATATTTTATTGGGCTCAAAATTTTAAATTTCTATGACAAGCATATTTGAAATTGCATAAAAAACTAAAAACAGGAATTAACGAAACGGGGCGTAAACTATTCATCCGTCTTCTTTCTCACTTTCACTGTTCAATGGAAAAGATATAGGACGGGTTGTCCTAAATACACTTTCAAAGTTTTCCTTCTCGTTGTCGTACTTAAATGGAAAGGTCTTCAAAAACAGCTCAAGTGCTGCGTCGTAACTGTTGCTATAAGTAATTCCTTGATCAAAATAATGTCCAAAAGATCCAAAAGTCACTACCACCAGAGTGAATTCCTTATCAGATTCATTCATTGGAATGTAAACTACCTCAAACTTATCAATAGTCCAACTTGCAACTAAATGATAATACTGTAATCTGGATAGAAATTCACTACATCCTGAAGCTCGTACAAATACGAACACAACTGGAGCCCCAAAGAGTTTGCAGACTTTAAATTTCTCCTACACGGGGAAAAACAGTGTCAACGAGAATACAATATATAGATATGCATAAAGAAAATCGTTATATCTATGTAATGAACTAACAGTCCTCCTTTAGCATCATCCAAATCCCTAAGCATCATCCAAATCCCTAGCATGAAGTAGCTCAATATTTGGTTCTAAAATAGTCAAATAGACGACAATTTCTTCCCTCTTATTGCAATTGCACTCGGTACAACCTCCACCCCAATAAAAGGATAATTTGTGAATCCAGTTTCCTTCAGGACCTAAAATCCATTTTCCTCGAAGTACTTTTCTTTAGAGTGAATTATGAACAAGTTCGATGCATTAGAATCATTGCACTGTTTTGTGCGCATAAAGACTCGCCACAACTGCCTACATTTGGGATCTTCAAAAGGGACTGCATGGCATGTCGGCGAAGACTTTCCAGAATTCTAACTCGCGTTTCCATTTATTTTGAATCATCCCGATTGAATAAAGACACGCTACCCAAAAGTAACAGGGAACACAACCACTACCTCGAAATTTTTGCGTACTTCATAAACCTGCTTCAGTTCCTCCTTCCATTCTCTGCACTCTAAATTATTTTCATAAAATAAGAGGCAAACAGTCTTCTGTAGCAGTTCAGAAATAGGTACCTGATTTCATTCCATCAGATTTTTTTTGTTAAGATAGCACTTTATGTAAGAAATTACAAAACGGGGCATAGAAAAGTTCTTGAAAGGATGCTCAAAAGTGTTGTCACAATGACTCAATTTAATTAAGTTTAAATTGTTAATCTAATTAAGCTTTTACACATGTCAAGTTTGGGCCCCTAAAAATATATAATTTTAAACTTTGACCTAAATTGAAATTTAAAATTGTGCACATATCATAGCCAATGAAAGTACCTTTGTGCAATCATTTGAGATCACAAAATCACGACCTTGCCTGCATAAAAAGTTTCCCAAATCATGTTTGCCACTACGCATAGCTTCATCTTCACGCGCCACTTGTTGGATCTCTTCTATGGTAAAGGGATAAGCTTCGGCTCCATGCCACTTGATAAAGTCACTTTCAAATATACTCACAACTTTTCTGCTGGAACCATTCATAGGACTAAGGATAACATGGGTTGTTTCATGATCTTTTGGGAGACCAAGAGTACTCTATATTTGATTCAAACATGCATAATTATTGATATGGATATCCTGGAACGATGTGTAAAATTTCTAATTCAAATGATGCTGGTACAGATTGAAGATGTACTCATCATGGTATAAATCTTCTCTTCGATCAAGATCAGCTTGAAAATGGTATAACTTTACCTCCGTTAGTCGGATTTGGGTAAAATGAAGGGTAGATAGAACTGTATACCAAATAGAATCATATGAGTTGAGTATTCATAGATACTTATGTTATGTGAGCAGAAGAGGCAAGGCGTACGAAAGGGAAACAGATTGTCGAGGAGTAGGAGATTGTGATTAATATTGGTGAAGTATAGCAAGCTAGTACTAGACAAGTGTTCTGAACTTTCTCGAGATATATTGTAGATTATTGATAGTCCTATATTGCAAGTGCTTTAAAACACTGAACCCTAAACCTTGATTCCTGCTATTGATCTTTGAACCGTAAACCTTATTCTTTCTAAACCATTGATTGATAAATCCCCGAATACGAACCACAGATACAAGATACTACTCCACAAATACATGCAAACTAAATACCAAACACTAAATCAGATTGCTTACATACTCAAACCATTGTACCTTATGCTTTGAAAGACCAAATCCTTGCAACCTTGAAACTTTGATTTCTTTATTATCCAATTCTTTCATTACCTAACAGAGGGAGTACATGATTGAATGAAATCCCTATTAGTGAAAAAAAACCCATTACAATTTTTTCAAATTAAGCCTGATTTATATGGAATTGCGGGTTCCAATGTTAATTGATAATGAGTTAAGATCTAGACGAATTAAGATGAATGAATGCAAAGTGGAGTGAAAAGAGATATAAAATTAACCTTGACGAGGTAACTTTTGCTGACTCTTTCTAGTGTTACCAAAATATCTTCGTGCATCATTTAATCAACACCTCTTTCTGGTGGAAAAAGGTTTTACTTTGAGAGTTATCGGCTCTATAGACCGTATTCCCTGATTTGGATTCTTGTTAGGTGAATCTTCTACCTTGTTCTTTTGCTTCAACCATGAATTGTTGGTCATATCTTCAACTCCCTTCTTCCGTTGCATGCTACAAGTCAAATCTTCTACTACCCAACACCTCTTATTGTAAAGCGGATGTATCTTGTTGCCGGTGTGCGAGTGTGTTTAAGTAAAAAAAATAAGTAAAATCTATATGATTGTAATGAATGATTAATGCACAAAACTGTATCAAACACTACAACTTTTTTCTTTAAACTATCAAACCCTATAACTTGCCTTCTGCTTAACTAGATTGAAATTTAATCAATATTAATTTGAGTTTAATTAGCAAAAAAACTTTATACATACGGATCGTATTTATATAGTACGAGGAAAAGTAAATATGGAAATAAGTAGAGATGATGTTTGGTTGTGAATGAAGGTTGCTTGTTCGATTTAGTAATTTCCAATTTTTAAATTAATTGAGTATGATTGTCAAAAATAAATTTAATAATTTAATATTTAAATTCACAAGAAATTGGCGTTTTTAAAAATGCCTACCAATGACTAAAAGGAAATCCCTGCATAAAAAAATTCTTCATAAAAAAATGATGAAATCCACGTAACAAACAGATATTGAAGCAAATAAAAAATGAATGGTGGCAAGTAGTTTTTAGAAAAATGAATGGTGGCAAGGAGTTTTTATTGATTCGAACTAATAATTGATGATAGCTAGAGGTTTAGCATGATCATACATAGTCTTTATAGTCTTTAGCCTCTGCATTGTCTCTCAAAGTTAATGGTGTGATATCCCATTTTGCTCTAGTTACATAATCACGCTCCTTAGCTTAAGCATATATGTGCTCTTATAGCGTTTCATTACATAATTGATATGTACCAAAAATCTTCCTACATCATTTAACCTGAACATTTATATATTAAAGATAGATTGTTTACAAATATAAGGAAATATGTAAGAGCAACTCCAATAGGAGTCTGTGACTCTTGTCATTTCTTAAAAAAAAGTCTAAGATTCAGTGATATTTAAATTACATCATTTAACCTAAACATTTATGTATAAAACATAGTTTGTTTACAAATATAAGAAAATAAGTAATAGCAACTCCAATAGGAGTCTCTGACTCTTGTCATTTCTTAAAAAAAAATTAAGAGTCAGTAATATTTAAATTACATCATTTAACCTGAACATTTATGTATAAAACATAGTTTGTTTACAAATATAAGAAAATACATAAGAGCAACTCCAATTGGAGTCTCTGACTCTTGTCATTTCTTAAAAAAAAGTCTAAGAGTCGGTAATATTTAAATTACATCATTTAACGTGAACATTTATGTATAAAACATAGTTTGTTTACAAATATAAGAAAATACCTAAAAGCAACTCCAATAGGAGTCTCTGACTCTCACTACAAGAAAAATGCCATCAGACAACACCCATCAGACAACGCTTGACCAAAAAAGTGTTGCCCAGAAATTTTACACAACAGTTTTTTAAAAACCAGAAAACGGGTGTTGTGTGAATCCCTTTACTACAATAGGTTTAAAACTGTTGTCTAGCATATCGTATCAGACAACCGTTTTATGAGATAAGGTGTTGTTTAAATAAAAAGATTTCATCTTTCCTACAATGCTTTAAAAACTATTGTCTAGGTAATCGACACAGACAAGCCTTTCTAAAGATATGTTGTGCAAATGAGGTAGTTTGTACAACAGTTTAATTTTGCATTGTCTGAAAGTAATGGAGACAACGTTGTGAAACACCGTTGTTGGAATGAGACAAGTGTTTTCTCAATGGATTAGTTAAGCTGGAATCAAACAACGTACTTCCATTGTGTTGTCTAAATATCACTTGACATACAAGTGTTTTTATTCTGTTGTATGTCACGACATCACACAAGCGTTTTGCTCATAAAACCATTGTCACTTGTATTGGTGAGCTGGTATCATTAAGAGGAGATGAGGTGGCACCATGTGATTGGTGAAAAAACATTCACTTGGATTGCTGAGTTGGTGTAATAAGAGCAGTTGATTGAAAGTATATTTAATATCAGCCATTAGATTAAAAAACGCTGCTACGCTTACACAACAGCTTTTGTTGAAATAAATGTTGTCAATGTTCATCTAAGACAACCTTTTTTCATAGAAAATCGTTGTCTGTAAGTCTGATTCTTGAAATTTCTGAAGCATTGCTTGTGATGAGGTGGCACCATGTGATTGGTGAAAAAACATTCACTTGGATTGTTGAGTTGGTGTAATTAGAGCCGTTGATTAAAAGTAGATTTAATATCAGCCGTAGGATTTAAAAAAGTTGATCATCTAAAACAACGGTTTTTTTTCAAAAAACTGTTGTCACTATTTATTTCAGACAAGACTTTTTCATAGAAAACCGTTGGATGTTGCCTCGTACTAGATTTTTTTCCATACCCGATAAAAGAGATAATTTTTTAAAATTATTTTTTAGATGATCCAACCGTACGGATGTTAAGAAATACTTATTTTAGTCACATGAAAAAAGTATTAAAAAATTTCAAATTCATCTCGAATGTCAAGATTAGAAAAATCTGGTAAAAGCACTACTTCCCAACACGGGATTCGTTCCCGATAAACAAGATAAATTTTTTAAATGATTTTTTTGACGATCCAACCGTACGGATGTGAAAATATACTTATTTTAGTCACATGAAAAAAGTATTAAAAAATTTCAAATTCATCTCGAATGTCAGGTTTAGAAAAATCTGGTAAAAGCACTACTTCCCAACATGAAATTCTTTCCCGATGAACAAGATAATTTTTTTAAATGATTTTTTCAACGATCCAACCGTACGGATGTTAAGATATACTTATTTTAGTCACATGAAAAAAGTATTAAAAAATTTCAAATTCATCTCGAATGTCAGGATTAGAAAAATCTGGTAAAAGCACCTCTTCCCAACACGGGATTCGTTCCCGATGAACAAGATAAATTTTTTAAAAGATTTTTTCACACTTGTTTGTGATGAGGTTGCACCATGTGATTGGTGAAAAAACATTCACTTGGATTGCTGAGTTGGTGTAATAAGAGCAGTTGATTGAATGTATATTTAATATCAGCCATTAGATTAAAAAACGCTGCTACGCTTACACAACAGCTTTTGTTCAAATAAATGTTGTCAATGTTCATCTAAGACAACCTTTTTTCATAAAAACCGTTGTCTGTAAGTCTGATTCTTGAAATTTCTGAAGTGTTGCTTGTGATGAGGTGGCACCATGTGATTGGGGAAAAAACATTCACTTGGATTGTTGAGTTGGTGTAATTAGAGCCGTTGATTAAAAGTAGATTTAATATCAGCCGTAAGATTTAAAAAAGTTGATCATCTAAGACAACGGTTTTTATCAAAAACCCTGTTGTCACAATTTATTTCAAACAAGACTTTTTCATAAAAAAACGTTGGGTGTTGCCTCGTACTAGATTTTTTTCATACCTGATGAAAAAGATAAATTTCTTTAATGATTTTTTAGAGGATCCAACCGTACGGATGTTAAGAAATACTCATTTTAGTCACATGAAAAAAGTATTAAAAAATTTGAAATTCATCTCGAATGTCAGGATTAGAAAAATCTGGTAAAAGTACCCCTCCCGACAACGAGACTCGTTCCCGATTTACAGGATTAATTTTTTAAAATGATTTTTCGATGATCCAACCATACGGATGTTAAGATATATCGATTTTAGTCATAAGAACAAATTATTAAAAAATTTGAAATTCATTTTGCATGCCAGGATTAGAAAAATCTGGTAAAACTACCCCTCCCGACAACGAGACTCGTTCCCGATTTACAGGATTAATTTTTTAAAATAATTTTTCGACGATCCAACCGTACGGATGTTAGGATATATCGATTTTAGTCATACGAAAAAATTATTAAAAAATTTGAAATTCATTTTGCATGCCAGGATTAGAAAAATCTGGTAAAAGTACCCCTCCCGACAACGAGACTCGTTCCCGATTTACAGGATTAATTTTTTAAAATGATTTTTCGACGATCCAACCGTACGGATGTTAGGATATATCGATTTTAGTCATAAGAAAAAATTATTAAAAAATTTGAAATTCATTTTGCATGCCAGGATTAGAAAAATCTGGTAAAAGTACCCCTCCCGACAACGAGACTCGTTCCCGATTTACAGGATTAATTTTTTAAAATGATTTTTCGACGATCCAACCGTACGGATGTTAGGATATATCGATTTTAGTCATAAGAAAAAATTATTAAAAAATTTGAAATTCATCTTGCACGTCACGATTAGAAAAATTCAGTAAAAGTACCCCTCCTGACAACGAGACTCGTTCCCGATTTACAAGATTAATTTTTAAAATGATTTTTTTCGACGATCCAACCGTACGGATGTTAAGATATATCAATTTTAGTCATATAAAAAAATTATTAAAAAATTTGAAATTTATCTTGCACATCATGATTAGAAAAATCCAGTAAAAGTACCCCTCCCGACAACGAGACTCGTTCCCAATTTACAAGATTAATTTTTCAAATAATTTTTTTGACGATCCAACCGTACGGATGTTAGGATATATCAATTTTAGTCATAAGAAAAAATTATTAAAAAATTTGAAATTCATCTTGCATGTCAGGATTAGAAAAATCAGGTAAAAGTACCCCTCCCGACAACGAGACTCGTTCCCGATTTACAAGATTAATTTTTAAAATGATTTTTTCGACGATCCAACCGTACGGATGTTAAGATATAACAATTTTAGTCATAAGAAAAAATTATTAAAAACTTTGAAATTCATCTTGCACATCATGATTAGAAAAATCCAGTAAAAGTACCCCTCCCGACAACGAGACTCGTTCCCAATTTACAAGATTAATTTTTCAAATGATTTTTTTGACGATCCAACCGTACGGATGTTAGGATATATCAATTTTAGTCATAAGAAAAAATTATTAAATAATTTGAAATTCATCTTGCATGTCAGGATTAGAAAAATCTGGTAAAAGTACCCCTCCCGACAACGAGACTCGTTCACGATTTACAGGATTAATTTTTTAAAAATGATTTTTCGACGATCCAACCATACGGATGTTAAGATATATCGATTTTAGTCATAAGAAAAAATTATTAAAAATTTTGAAATTCATTTTGCATGCCAGGATTAGAAAAATCGGGTAAAAGTACCCCTCCGGACAACGAGACTCGTTCCCGATTTACATGATTAATTTTTCAAATGATTTTTTCGACGATCCAACCGTACAGATGTTAGGATATATCAATTTTAGTCATATAAAAAAATTATTAAAAAATTTGAAATTCGTCTTGCACGTCAGGATTAGAAAAATCCAGTAAAAGTACCCCTCCCGATAACGAGACTCGTTCCCGATTTACAAGATTAATTATTCAAATGATTTTTTTGACGATTGAACCGTACGGATGTTAGGATATATCGATTTTAGTCATAAGAAAAAATTATTGAAAAATTTGAAATTCATTTTGCATGTGAGGATTAGAAAAATCTGGTAAAAGTACCCCTCCCGACAACGAGACTCGTTCACGATTTACAGGATTAATTTTTTAAAAACGATTTTTCGACGATCCAACCATATGGATGTTAAGATATATCGATTTTAGTCATAAGAAAAAATTATTAAAAAATTTGAAATTCATTTTGCATGCCAGGATTAGAAAAATCGGGTAAAAGTACCCCTCCTGACAACGAGACTCGTTCCCGATTTACAGGATTAATTTTTAAAATGATTTTTTCGATTTACAAGATTATTATTTGAATGTGGTTACTTGTAAATTTGATGTATTTTTACTCAATCAAGACTGATATTTGTTTCCCTCCACCGTCCAATATTTCATTTCCCCCTTCTCAGATTTTGGTTTCCCCCTTTTTTCTTAATCCCTAAACATCATACCAGCCGCTATTCAATCTCACATCATAAACAGATCGAACTCTCTCTTTCTCTCCATCTCTCCCCCTCTATCTCCCTCTCTCAATCTTACAACCAGAACCAATACACTTCATACACGCCCAGATAAATGTAAGTGTATATATCTCTAGGCATCACACACATCTGGATGTATGTGTACTTTTCTTCGGTTTGGGTCTGTTTTCTATTTTCTATTCTTCCTTTTGTAATTCAATTTTTAGGTATGATTCTTTTATTAGTTTGGGGCTTCAGTTGAGGATTGAGTTTTAATTTATGTTGGGGCATAAAGTTATGTAGGTGAAGCATTTTGGGTGCAGTGGCTGTGGAAGGACGAAATGGAGTCTTCTTGTAAACGAGGACACTACTGATTGCCATAACCCGTAAGTTCATCACTATTATCTTAAACTTCTGTTTCAGTCATCCCGCCTAGACATATAGCCTTTGAACTTTGCTGTTTAAGACTGGTCCGAGTCCTTTAATTGATGTCTAATTATAACACTGTTGCCTGCTTTTTTGCCTTTAAGTAATGTATTTTTTGTTAGTTACTCTTTATATGCCTATATTTGCTTTTGTATAAGGATGTCAGACTAGTTGAGGCCTTTTGTTGAGATATGAATGCACTTCATAAGTATTTACATCGTAATTTTATAACTTGTTGACAGTTTAGTGTTTATGACTTCTTCCCATTTCTTCCTGAACCTTTTTCTAGTACTATATTACAAGATAAAAGGCAAGGGGTCTGACCTGTCAAACTCTTCTCTCTTGTTGAATGAAACCAGGTTTTTTGACTACATACATTCACAACCTGAAATTAATGAGAAAATGAGAGCCATACTTGTAGACTGGTTGAGATATATTGAATATGTTGAGGGGAAAATTGAAGCTCAAGAAGAAAGTACAACCTTTTTTGTGAAGGATTGCAAAGTAATGAAGGATAGCTTTTTTAGTTAAGTACTTTTGGTTCTCAATATTCAATTTAAGCTATTGGTTATGATTTTAAAAGATGAATAAATGTTAATGTAATATTGTTTATGGTTGAGGCTTGTTGAATTGTTAGACAGACCTTTGCAGAACTACTTCAAGCAAAAGGACTGCTTGAACTATTTCTTCTATTTCCATTGGGTCCTTATACAATTTAAAAGGCAAGTGAGATTTTAATCAAAATTTGTAGGTTAAAGGCTAAGGTTTGGTTGATTATATTCTTAACTAAACAATAACGAAATAACAATGAAATTAAAAAGAACACGAGAGATTGGTGATGCGAAAATATCCTTAGATGATAACACTACCACTTTACAGAATCGTGGTTGTTACAGGTGTAAGTCTTCGTGCTTATCCTCTAACTGCTAGAGTTGTTCATGTCCACTTCACCATCGTCCAGTTTCATCCCGTCGACCAGTTTCTTATCCCGTTATGTCTTAATGTTTTCGTTGTATCTTGTTGCAGAAAGTGGGTAATAACACTACCAATTTACAGAATGTTCAAAATTTGAGCACAGAGAATTGTTTTGACCATTGTTTTATATTGTGTATAAATTATAGAAGATGCAATCCCAGTAGTCATGCAGTTTTTGGAAGTTACAATTTGTCAACTATAGGCTAAAAGTCTGAACAACTATACTTAACCAAGTTTAATGAGGTAATCATAAATTAAGAGCTGAATTTGAGTGGTGTTAAATAATTAAATACAAGTAGCAGAAGCACAGGAGGTGATAATATGATAACAGCAACATGATGGCATGTGTGGACACTCAGTAACATTCCTGTATGCTCAACTGCCGGCTAATCCTTAAGTTTTGGGGCACTCATTGTGTTCACCTTCTAACTGTTGTTTCTGTTGCTATGTACATGACTGGAGATAAGACAGAGCCCTTTGAGAAAAGTTCAGGTTGCAACTTTGACAAGTTTCTTGGTGGTGTACCATGTCTTGAGAATGTCACTGGGAAAATCTACTTTACAAAGGTAAGCTGATTAAAGTTTCTTTTGGATTTATTAGATTGGGAACATGTTATTGTACACTCACCATTGTTTTTGTTTACCCTCTTTGTTCAGTATATGAGTATAGGATATGAACTCGGGAAAGTTCCATTAACTTATGACCATCTGAAGCTAATTCAACTGTATCAAGTAAGCTTTGAAGACGTAAAAGGAATATTGGTTGTTCTTCGCTTGATTTTGAGCTCTCCAAACTTAAAAGAACTTCAAATTTCAGTAAGTTAAACTCTAATGTTATTCAACCTCTTTGTGCTTGTTTATTTAATTGCTTATAATTATGTTACATCCCTTTCAATTATGTACAGTTCATCGAATGGCAACTGATATAAATTTTTGGGAGACAGATTGCCCTACTGGTTGCACATTAAAAAATCGTAAAATGGTGAAGATTTCAGATTTATCCGGTGTGCCACATGAGATGGAATTCCTCAATTTTTTGCTTAAAAATTCTCCAGTGCTTGGGTGATGAGCGTTTTACCTAGGATATATGTTTCCTACGGAAAATTGAACGTGGTAATAGAATTGCTGCGATTTTGAAGAGCTTCTTCCAAAGCTGAAATTATATTTATTCAAGATGATGTGTAGTAATTTTTATGCATATACGCTGGTCTCTTTTCTTTCCTTCTTTGTTCAATTGGCTATTGTATTTGTTCAGATTTGTAAAGTTACCTTCATTTGATTACTTGTTATATTTTGAGTAAGACAACACTTTTAACAGCCAAGCTTCATTAAAATATCATGTCTTTAATACTAAAACAATGCTTTCGAACATAAAACTTTGGTGCAAAATTAACTCTCACAACACTAGTAAACCATTGTATCAAAGATATTGTATCAAAGGTATTCATGCAATATGTTTGGACAAATAAACAGTTGTATGTATCTGATCATGCCATACATTAAAATCCAAAACTGTTGTGTGTAGAAATTTATTACAAAAGTTCTACGAGTTCAATTTCATTTTTGTTGTCTATGTGAATACACAACAACGTTTATACAATAATAAGTGTTGTAGGATTGGTTTTAATGTTATACCTTACACAACGGTTTTCTGAGTTTGTGAAAACCCTTGAGTAATGTCGCTTGTTACGACGAAAACAAGCAAAAAACGTTGTCTTTTCTGGATGTAATACAACGGGCTTAATCCATAATCATTGTCTGTATAATCTCAGACAATGGATTTTAGCCGTTGTCTGATCCAACTAACAGACGGCGGCTCAATAGTCAACGGAAAAATAGGGTATCAGACAACGGACATAAACCGTTGTTGAAGCTTGTTTTCCTTGTAGTGTCTTGTCATTTCTTAAAAAAAGTCTAAGAGTCAGTAATATATCCTTTAAGCCCTTAATATGTATTTTAACCGTTTCGGTATATTGTCAAAACTTGGCAAATCTGTTAAGCAATCAAAAGTTCCATGTCTGACAATCTTGGCTTGCAAACTTGGGAAATGCTGTAGGTGATTACAGGTTGAAAAGAGAACAATTGTACGAATCTAAGCCTCTCATAAAGTACCCCCTCCGTATTTTTCCAAAACTAAAGATTAAACACAATTTTTTCCAACTGATATATAGAGTCAAAAGAGTAACACAATCACTCCAAATCCACATGAAACACAGACTATAGTAGTCTGGACTAGAGTGTAAAGTGAAAAGTGTCCAGAATCTAACCTATTTATCGCTTGTTTTGGAAACTCTAGTTTTTTCAGTAACTGCAAGACTACAAAACTAGTAGTTCCCATCAATTTCACACACCAGGCTTCCTCTTAAATTCTCTCTGCAAATTCACAGAGACAACTGTACTTGGGAACCAGTTAAAACATTTCTTGTAATTAAACAAAAGGGAACAGGATACTATATGAAGGAAGTACTAGGATCTTCTGAACTTCTTCCCAAAAAAGCATGGTGAGCTCAATTAACTAATAAATGAACACTCGATGCTAGAATTACCAAATTGGATACCAAAATAAATTTTCACATGACAACAGTGGTAATTGGTCATACTCGGTATAATCCAGGAATTAAGATAGATCACATATTATTTAGCAACAATTTTGTTAATAAATTTGGGATCTGCCATTTTATATACGAATACAATTTTGAGATCCAAAAAGAGGAAATAATTTAGAAATATCACAATTTTAAGGAAGACAATCGAAAATATCATGATCCAGGTATTACATGAATTTTATGGTATAGTCATTTCGAATATTTGTTTGGAAACACACAGGAGATCAGCAAATTTATGTAAAACATACATGTAGGAAATATGTTGCTTATGGCTGTGGATCAGGATAGTAAGCTCAAGCTGATGTCCTGGGAATGCCATCCACATCTTTACCAAACTTTTCTCGGACAGCTCTGTGACCTAAGCTCAAGCTCCAGAATTTGATGCTAATTTGTAAAGAGTCCCATCGGCTATCACTCCCCAGGACCACTAATTTCATTTGGAATTCCAGAAGCAGCTTCAACGGTAGAAGACTTGAACTTTACCTCAACCCTTTCCGTCTGCATACAAATTAATTACCAACTTAATGAACTAAATGTAAAGATTGGATCAATGTAGGAACCAGGTACAAAAGATTTATTATTAATAAACAAAACTTACCAGCATTGAGTGGTATAGTTCTCCGTTAAGACGAAGAGCTGGAATGGCTCTAGATCTAGACGTCCCTTTCCCTTTGTCATCATATATGTTACCCTTGTTTTCTCCAGCCGCTTCTCTACAAGTTCCAACAGTATTGTACATTATAGCAACATAAAACATTTTTCTAGCCAAGATAAATCAGCTCACACCTAACGGCATGACAAAAAGTGAATGTCTACAACAGCTGTAGAAACATACAATTCTAGAGGAAGAATAAGGATGTGACACAGACACACACACACATGGATACACATATGAAGACTGATTATTTCACATTATAAACCTTCTTGCTTCATCTCGAGCTTGACCATTTAACTCTTTGCTTGGAGGAAACTCTGGAAACTCTTCAGGTTCACTTGGAAGTCGTTCTGACAAAAAAAACTGCAATAAAACCAAGTTGTATTAATAGGTAGCTCAGCAAGGAAAAAGCAAAGGGTTCTAATGCATATATTACAAGGAAAAATAGAATAATAGGCAGAAAAATACAGAGCTGGTGGACAGCAGGAGAAAATACTTTTAGGAAAGAACAGCCTATTAGAGGATGTTAATGGATATCTGTAAGGCCCTTAAATCAAGAATACGCAGAACAAGATTTCTCAGAATGAAGTTATAATAAGAAAATGAATCTAAATTCGCAACATGGTACCTCACTATTTAAAGCATTGATTGCAGACTTTCGAGCTGAAGATTCTATTGACAGCAGGGTCTCAATCAGCGCTAATGCTGGTGCAGGTAAGTTCTCGAACTTTTCTGCAACACATCTTTTAAAAGGTTTTTGAGGATCACATATTTCTGCAGGACACTGCTTCAATTTTATCCAGTATTCCTCTGAAGGTGAGCCACAAAGTGTGAATATCTGACGCAGCTGGTCCACCTAATAGACAGCAATACACCAACTTTATCATTCAATTGTACCAGCAAAGTTGAGGCAGTAATAGAAACAATGAATAAATGAAGTTGGCCATCCACAAAGAAGTCTTTCATTGGGTGGATTACTGTCTGGCCATGGCAGGAAAATGTAAACATAATATTTGGCCTACGCGCAATGCGTCGCCCTTATTTTCCTTTGCTCTGGCCTGAAATAAAATAATTTTCTCGCTAATTTATTATCCTGCACAATGCGCAGACAGGCTCCAGATAGACTCGAGTGAAAGAATAAGAAGAAAAGCAAAAAGGAAAAGGTTAGGTTTGCATTCAAGAACTATTTTGTTATAATGTATATTCCAAAAGTGAAGGACTACTTACCTTAAGCATGTGAAAACATAAACTCACACCACTCTAATGCTACATTTATCAATATGTGGAAATGAAATTTAATGTTTTAATTGTTCTACCTTATCCACCATCATCAGAGGTAGAAAAATTCATAGTACAAAAAAAATTACTATAAGCAGTTGACATTTCAGACGCTGCTATTGTAGACTACTAATTCTAAGTAATCAAACTATAAACCGTAAGAACAAACGTGTTTCGGCTATTTATCTTTTAAGTAGTTATTACATGTTTATTTGTCTGTAAGAACACATTTGCAAATCATGTACCTCCGTTGTCCCCGGGAAAATTGGTTCTCCAGCATACAATTCAGCAAAAAGGCAACCTGCACTCCATAAATCTACAGCATCACTGTAGCAAGTGGCGCCAAGTAATATCTCAGGTGCTCGGTACCAAAGACTAATGACACGATTCGTCAGAGGGCAAACTTCTTGCGGATTGTCGAAGTAGGCCAAACCAAAGTCGGCAATTTTTAGGTTCCCGTTATTGTCAATCAGAAGTTTGGAACCTGCGAGAGGAGGTAGGAAATTACTTAGCAAAAAACAAAAATAAATTTAAAAAAAATAGTAGAAGAAGGTTGGAACCTTTTATATCTCCATGCAGGATGCCCTGACGGTGGCAGTAGTCAAGTCCGCAGAGCAGTTGCTTCATGTAGGATTTGACCTGCAACAAGTTGAGTTTTATTATATGTATCAAGATAAAAGAAAATAAAAAATCTTACACTACATCTCAATGAATCATAGTGCCAAATACACCTCTATGTACAACACTATCTTAAACTGTGTGTCAACAAGCATGAGGAGATTTATGAAAATGTGAATTTACATTAAGAGAATATTTGTAACTTGACTGATTCCTAAATATCATTTTGCATAAAAAATTTAACTATTGCACAAACTTTGCACGAGTACCTGAGCTTCTGTAAACTTCAGCCCAGTGGAAGCAAGCCGTGCAAGATCATGTTCCATGTACTCCAGCACAAGGTACAAACTGTATGAAGACTCTGATGCAACTACACCTTCCAATTTTATTATGTTAGGATGGTGTAGACTGCGTTGAATCCTAATCGCTCTGGCCACGAAGCGAATGGTTCCAGGTTCCAAATCGTCGACTCTGATCTTCTTTAAAGCAACGATTTTCTGCTTTTCAAGATCAAAAGCCCGATAAACATGGCTGTAAGTACCTTCACCGATCTGCAAAGAAAAATTAAATCACTCAGCCAAGATTTTTAATCAGCTGCTCAAGAAAATTAAAAAAAACATCCATGATGACAGTAAAACGGGGCCATTGCTCCAAGAAGAACACCCAATAACACTATAGAATCATATATAAGATCAAATATAACATAACACGTAATTTCGTTGTTACGAATGTACGTAGAAGATTCTATACTAGATTTCTATATTACACTTGATTTTCAATTTTAGATGAGATTCTACGTTATATTCAATATTTTAAGCTTAATCAATATTAAATTTTGTGATTCTAAATTTAAGTAAAACATTACTAATAATGAGGAGATAAGTTGATGATGTGTTGAATTACATAAATACAGAGAGAGCTGATTGCTAATCAACACTTTACCACTAAAGGGGATCTAAAGTAAAGGGGATACATGATCTAATGATTTGAAGGGATCAACTAGTTCAGAACTATCTACCTTAGAAATTTTATTTAGTTTTTAAATAAAGTTCGATTACATAAATTTATATACTCACACACATATCCTACTAAAAGTTTAACACGACCGCTTGTTACATAAGAGAGATCCGAACATTCATTAGGCTCCATGGATAGATATCACCTTAAAATATTAAGAGATAACAAAATAAACTTTTTAATATAGAAAAACAAGCAAGGCATAGAAGTCTACATTTATCTCCAAAGACTTCTAATCAACCGTTTTATCAAAAGGGGATATATATACACGGAGAGCTGATTGTTAATCAAGAGTTTTACGAGAAGGGGATCCATGATTTAATGATGTAAGAAATCTTATTCAATTATTTAAACAAAGGATAATAACAATTTATATTATCACACACACACATATGCATATACTAAGAGTTTAACTATTAGGCTATTGTAAGATATCGCGTTAAAAAAATTACGAGGTGACAAAATAAACTTAATTAATATAGAAAAACAACGAAGGAACAGGAGTATACTAGTTTTAATCTCCCAAAAGACTTTAATTTCCTGGGAATCCATCCCCTTAAAACTTCACCAGAAACTTCAACCATCCATGAAGGCCACCCTGCTGCAATCAACTCGGCCTCACCACCTTTTGGAATTCTTCCAATGCCAGGATGATACCAGCGGAAAGAAGAAATGGCCTTTTTCTTTCTGTTCTCCTTATTCCTGGAAGACGAATATTCTGGAAAAGAAGTATACTTATGAAGAAAATTGTGCCTCGATATACCTTCACTATGCAATGGTAAACTTTCCATTGCATCTTCTTCACTGTTATAGTGTCCAAGTAAGGGTAGACAACAATTCCCCATATCTGCACCTTAAAATAATCAAGAAAAATGAGTTGTACAAGCAATAATTCAGAGTTCTTGAACACTGGTTCGAAAGAAAACAAGGATCAAGAGTTAATAATATTCAGTGATGAACTCTATCTCGAAGATCTCAATACTTATACAAATTTTTTTGCATGTTGAAGTGTATATATTAATTAAATTTTGGCCAAGTATTAGACTATGTGATCATGAAATTTTGGCACTAAAGCTGCTTTAAAACGGAGAAAAGCCCATTATTTTATATAAAATCTTTGTTCTCACTGGTATGTCCCTCGTGTAATCTCACTCTAAAACTTGCACTTAAATCAGGGCAGGGCGGATACAGCAAGGAAAAAGGTGGGTCCCATGTAGGTCCCTTGAAATAAAATTAATGAGTTTTTAGTATCATAATTTATGATAATATATGAATGTATCCCATGACAATTTGAAATAAGTGTATATGGCCAAAACATACTCGGTTTCACTCTATAGAAAATTCTAGAATCTTCATATTGATATACAACTTTTTGGTTAGATTTTGTATTAAAAAGTTAAATTAATTTAAATTTTAATACAATATAAAAAAATAAAATTGTATATTGAATTCCTAAAAAAAAATTAAAAATAATAAATAATGATCTTAAGACTTAGTGTTAGTGTTAGGGTATACCTAACCTCTTCAGTATATCAGAATCATAGAAGAAAATCTTGGCTTCTACATTATTTTTTTTGAACTTAACTTCTACTAAATACGTATTCACCTAAGTTAAGTGTAGAAATGCTTTTTAATGTTAATGCACGAGGGTACATATGTAATTACACAACTTGATTAAAATCTCCTAATTATATCCTTTATATATAATTTATATATAATGTGTGTAAGAGACTTTTTATTCAAAATTTTGGTGATGTACCGCCAAAACAATCTCAATCGTTAATCTTGATATATAATTAAAAATAGACGGTTAACATTACATCTTATTAAAATAAATAAATTATTAATACAATCATAAATAAAAAAATTATTATATTGTTCTAATAGTATTAAAACACCAATTTCTATACAATGTTCTAATACCATCCTAAGTAGAATATGATTAAAAAATTATCATTCATAAATATAAAATAATTACATTGTTCTACTACTATTTAAATAAAAAAATATTATATAATGATACAACAGTAGATAAAATATGATTAGATATTGTACAAATTCAATTCCTTTTCTGTATATTTCTCAATACGTCCATATTTGTTGTAACAAGCTATCATAATAAAAACAATATTGTAACATCTCAGAAACAGGACTTACATTTATATAAAAAATATTTAAAAATAATTTTTAGAAAATAAAAAGGTAAATTTTAAACTCGCACGGGTTATAAGCTTGTTTTATCATTAAAATATACTAGTACTCATGTAACTCCCCTAATACGTAATTAGGGGCATTTTTCTCATTAATTTATGACATTCTTCATTTTCTTTATTTTGGACTTTAGTTTATATTTTTAGAATTTATAAAAAATATTATTTAAACTCGTATCCATGTTACAACCTTGAATTACTACTATGTTTATCTACTGCTCTACAAATTTTATGCTAGTAATTTAACTATGTACTCCCTCAGGCCCAGCCAATTGTTATCGTTTTGAGAGTTAAGATGAATATAATTTTTTTTTTCTAAATTAAAATAGAATGTTTAAATTTTTGTTCAGCAAAACAATTTTTTTAAAAAGATTATAGAACTATATTTTCTATTCAGCCGATCACTCTCTTAGAAACCATAACGAGGAAAACAATATTTTTTAAGCAATAATTATTTAAATGTTCATAAATCAATTCTCTATGATTATACATATGGGTCTTTAAATTTATCTCTTTGCTTCTTATATGAAAATATATATTTGCCAAATAACTTCAAAAATTTTGTTCCCTCGTGTAACTTACTCTTACTTGGTGATTCATGAGAGTTGAAATGAGTTTCATGAAAAATGACTTCTTAACCTCACTGTTTTGATTGACATGGGTTTTGTAAAAATTTGGGTATGCAAATTTTGTAAGTCATGTGGCATGACACTCATATTAATAAAATGAGGGGTGTGTGTTAAAAGTTGTGATCTCATAAATTATGATATTAATTTTGGGTTCAGTGTTCAATAAATTATTTTATTAGAATTTTTTCATCAAGTTAGTGAAATTTTTTTGGGATGCCAACAGAGTTTCAGGGGTGAATCCAATTCAGATTTTAGATAATTTATAATAATCCATTAATTTTGAATGATTGTTTTGATTTTGGCTGATTTTAATTGTATGTATTTATTTGTACAATCCAACAAAATCTCTTGGATTTTGTTAAGATTTCTGAAAACATAAAATACACTAATCAAAATCTACAATTTTATAAAATACAATCCATGGACTTTTGAATAGCACCAATTTTAATGAATTTTTTTAAATCAAAATTGATCATCACAAGATTTTAATGGACTTTTTAAAATCTAAATTGAATAATCCTAGATTTTAAAAAGACTTTTTTCAATAACCGTTGAGTACCATCAGATTTTAAAAGATTTTTTAGAATCCAAATTCAATACAATAGGATTTTCAAAATCCAAAAAAATCTTTAAAACCTCAATTGAATACACCCTCTAAGTATTTTCAGGAAAAGGTGTACAAATAATTTGAAAAGGAAAAAATATAAAAAAATTATTTGATAATTATGGGGCAAAATTGTTGGAGTTGCTCTTAGCTAGCATCTTCTTCTATGGATTGACAACAGGCTTACCTATAAACCTACTCATGTTTACGCTGTACATGTACATGGACTCACAAGTTGACGAGTTCATGAAATTTCTAGAGAAACAACTTCATACAGAAAGAACCAGAACAAAACATGTAACAATTTGAAAAAAACTTGCTAGCATTGACATGTATAGTTCTGCACTTAGCCAGGGTGCTGGAATGGTATGAGATTTTGATGTTTTGCTCCTTACATCACATGCCACCCTTGATTTCCCCATACCCCAGCTGCTTGCCTACAAGTCTTGAGAGAGAGTATTGTACATTAGACATAACAACACAAACCTAATGACATAAATAACAAAAACTTATTATGCTTTAAACGAATATTGAAAAGCTTACCGAAAAATAACGTAAATAATCCATCATTATGCGGTCCAATAACATGATCATGTCATCTTGCATTCTCAAGAGGGTAGTAGCATGATCATGCATTACTTAGATCATGAATTTATTCTTCTCGCGTTTCATCACACGCACCAAAAATCTCCTTATATCTAACCAAGAAATATAGGCATAAAAACAGTTTGTTTACGTATGCAAGAAAATACATGAGCATAATACATAAGAGCATGTGCAACAGACACATGACATGTGTTTGACTCTTGTCATTTCTTAAAAAACAGAGTTATATAATAATATTACAATTTACAAATGTAGTAACATTCTAAATTGCTCTTAAACTAAATTAAGTATTTAAAATATATTTTTTAGCACTCAATATGTATTTTAACTGTTTCGGTAAATTGTCAAAACTTCGCAAATATATTAAGCAATCAAAAGTTCCATGTCAGCACAATTTTGGCTGGCAAACTTGGGAAATGATGCAGGTGATTAGAGGTTGAAAAAAGAACACTTGTACCAATCTAAGCCTCTCATAAAGTACCCCTCCCTATTTTTTCAAAACTGAAGATAAAGCACAATTTTTACTATATCAAGTAAGTACTAGAATCTTCTCAACTTCTTCCCACAGAAGCATTTACCTATTAAACAAATGCACGATACTAGATATACCAAATTGGGAGATAGATCACATATTATTTAGGAACTGTTTTTTTAATAAATTTGGGAGATGCCTTTTTTATAATTGAATACAAATTTTGAGATCCAAAACAAAGGAAATAATTTAGAAAATATCACAATTTCAAGGAAGATAATCGAAAATATCATGATCCGGGTATTACATGAGTTTTATGGTACTGTTATTTTGAATACTTGTTGGGAAACACACAGGAGATGAGCAAATCCATGTACAACATACATGTAGGAAATATTCTGCTTATGGCTGTGGATAAGTCAGCTCAAGCTGATGTCCCGGGAATGCCATCAACATCTTTACCAAACTTTTCTCGGACAACTCGGTGACCTAAGCCCACGCTCCAGAATTTGATGCTCATTTGTGAAAAGTCCCATCACTCCCCAGGACCTCTAATTTCATTTGGAATTCCAGAAGCAGCTTCAACGCTAGAAGGCTTGAACTTTACCTCAACCCTTTCCGTCTGCATTCAAATTAATTACCAACTCAATGAATAATGTACGAACCAGGTACAAAAGATTTATTCTTAGTAAGAAAAACTTACCAGCATTGAGCGGTATAATTCTGCGTTAACACGAAGAGCTGGAATGGCTCTAGATCTAGATGTCCCTTCCCCTTTGACATCATATATGTTACCCTTGTTCCCTCCAGCGGCTTCTCTACAAGTTCCAATAGGATTGTACATTATAATATTAAACATTTCTCTAGCTAAGATAAATCAGCTCACGCCTATCGAGGGACATGATAAAAGTTCAATGGCTATGACAGCTGTAGAAACATAAAACTCAGGATGATGAAGTTGCAACTTCATGGCTGAATGATGAAACAGTTAGGAAAGCGATTCATGCTGGACCAGTAAGTTTCACCCATCTCAACTTTTTAAAGCTGTTGAAGCAGTGGTTCACTGACTTGGATTTGTTACAATAGGCAAGTGTGGCTGGCGAATGGGAGTTGTGCACTGGCTGAATTTCATTTAGGCATGATACTGGGAGTACGATCAAATATCACAGGAACCTAACTTTACGTGGTATCCGGGCACTCATATTCAGGTAGTGTTTCATTTACAATATTGACTAGTATTTTACTCTGGTAACTCTTCAGGTTTACTTGGAAGAGGTTCTGACAAAAAGAACTGCAATAAAAACCAGGTTGTGCATCAATAGGTAGCTCAACAAGGAAAAAGCAAAGGGTTCAAATGCATATTAAATATAATAACAGGCAGAAAATTACAGAGTTGATGGACTGCAAGAGAAAATACTTTTAGGAAAGAAAAAAAATTCTCAGAGTCTATAATAAGAAAATATTATATAACTTCGCAGAACTACTTAGTACCTCACTATTCAAAGCATCAACTGCAGACTTTCGAGCTGAAGGGTCTATGGATAGAAGGGACTCAAGCAGTGCTAGTGCTGGTGCAGGAAAGGCTTTGAAATTTTCTGCAACACGTCTTCTAAAATGTTTTTGAGGATCAATGATGTCTGCAGGATACCATTTCAATTTTCTCCAGTAGTGCTCTGAAGGTGAGACACAGATCATGAATATTCTAAGCAGCTGATCCACCTAATCGACAGAAATATAGCAACTTCATCATTCAATTGTAATAGAAAAATTGATGTAGTAAATGAACTAGGTCATGCTGGCCAACTCTTTCATTGGGTGCATTACTTTCTGGCTATGGCAGGAAAATGTAGAAATAATATTTGGCCTACGCGCAATGCGTCACCCTTCTTTTTCCTCACCCTGGCTTGAAATAAAATAACTGTCTCCCTAATTTATTATCCTGCGAAATGTGCATACAGACTCCCGCAAAAAAAATTAAGGTATGGTTTGCATTCAAGAGGTCATAATGTATATTCCAAAAGTGAAGGACTACTTCCCTTAGAAGTTATAGTATCAGGCATTGCCTTATATTTCTATAGACTGTAAGAGCAAACTTTTTTCAGTTATGTATCTTTCTAGTAGCCAATACATGTTTATACTTCTGTAACACATTAACAAATCATGTATACCTCCGTTGTCCCTTGGAAGATAGGTTCTCCTGTATACAATTCACCAAGAACACAACCAGCACTCCATAAATCTATAGCACCACTGTAGCAAGTGGCGCCAAGTAATAACTCAGGTGCTCGGTACCAAAGAGTAATGACACTAGTTGACAGAGGGCGAACTTTTTGCGGATTGTAAAAGTTTCCCAACCCGAAGTCTGCAATTTTTAAGTGCCCATTGCCATCAAGCAGAATGTTGGAGCCTGTCAGAGAAGGTTGGAAACCTTTGATATCATGATGCAGAATCCCCTGACGGTGGCAGTAGTTAAGTCCGCATAAAATTTGCTTCATGTAAGATTTGACCTGCAAAAGGTTGATTTTTTTTATATATAAAGATAAAAAAAATCTTACACTTGCATCTCAATGAATCACAGTCCCAAGTACACTTCTATGTACAACAATATCTTAAATTGCGTATCACAAAGCATGAAGATACTTGAGAAAATGTGATTTCACATTAAGAGAAAAATGTATTACTTTTTCCTAAATATTATTATTTTTGCATAGAAAAGTGTAAAATACGTTGTATGAGTACCTGAGCTTCGGTAAACTTGAGGCCAGTGGAACCAAGCCCTGCAAGATCATGTTCCATGTACTCCAGCAGAAGGTACAAACTGTATGAAAACTCTGATACAACTACACCTTCCAATTTTATAATGTTAGGATGGTGTAGACTGCGTAGAATTCTAATCTCTCTGGACATGAAGCGAATGGTTTCAGGTTCCAAAATGTTGACTCTGATCTTCTTTAATACAACGATTCTCTGATTCTCGAGATCAAGTGCCTGATAAACATGGCTGCCTTCACCAATCTGCAAAGAGAAATTAAGTCAGTCAACCAAGATTTTGAATCAGCTACTCAAGGAAATACTACAAAAAAACCATCCATAATGACAGTAAAACATTACTAATTATGAGGAGACAAGTTGACGATGTACTGAATTACATATATACAGAGAGCTGATTGCTAATCAACAGTTTTACCGGTGAAAGGGACACATGATCTAATGATTTGAAGGGATCAACCGGTTCAGAGTTAGCTACGTAAGAAATTTTAATTATTTTGTAAATAAAGGCCAATAACAAAAATTTATATACTCATTTACATATGCATCCATTAAAGAATATAAGATCCTGTTCGGGCCTTCCTCTATGACCTTAAGGTTTTAGTGTGACTGGTTACTTAACATGGTATCAGAGCTCGGTTTAGGGAGGGACTCGGGTTCGAGTCTCGTATCGTACTGTGAGCTGATTGCTAATCAACAGTTTCACCAGAATGGGATAAATGATTTATTGATGTAAGAAATTTTATTCAATAATATAAATAAAGGCCAATAAAATAATTTTTTAGACTCAGACACACATATGCGTATACTAAGAGTTTAACCATTAGGCTCTCGCAAGATCTCACCTTTAAATATTAAGAGATAACAAAATAAACTTAATTAAATAGAAAACAAGCAAGGATAGGAGTATACTTGTCGTAATCTCTGAAAAAACTTTAATTTTCGTGGAATCCATTCCCTTATAGCTTCACTGGCATCTTCAACCATCCATGAAGGCCACCCTGCTGCAATCAGCTCAGCCTCACCACCTTTAGGAATTCTTCCAATGCCAGGATGACACCCGCGGAAAGCATACAGAGCCTTTTTCTTTCGATTCTCTTTATTCCAAGAAGGCGAATAGTTTGGAAAGGAAGTATACGTAGAAAGAGAATTGTGCCTTAATATCCCATGACTCCAATTACCTTCACTATGCAATGGTAAACTTTCCAATGCATCTTCATCATTGCCAAAGTGTCTAATCAACGGTAGACAACAATTCCCCATAACTGCACCTTAAAACAATCAAGAAATTCAGAGTTCTTGAACTCGGGTTTAAATAGAAAGCAAGGATTGAGAGAGAGTAGTAATATTTAGTAATGAACTCTATTCCGAAGATACCAACAGTTATACAAACGTTTTTGTGCATGTAGAGGTGTATGCATTTATGAAAATTTGGCAAGTATTAGGCTGTACTCTTGAAATTTTGGCTGTTGCTGAGTAACAGGTGCTTTACAACATAGAGAAGCCCACTGTTTTATATAAAATATTTGTTCCCCTGTTTTGTTCTCGTGTAATCTGCTTGAACTCACATTTATAATTTGCTTGGCACCCAAATTTGGGGTTAGATTTGGTATTCTAGCAAAAACTCAATTATTGAATATTTGGTAAAGGAGAAATTTCTTCAAATAATTAATTTTTCCATCCCCAGTTCTCCACAGACTATGTATATTTAATCTGAACCGATCAACAATTTCGTTAAAAGAATAAATTTTCTGGCCCCTACCGTATTTATTATAGAAATTTAAAGATTATTTTTTTTTGAATAATCAGCTTATATGTCTTTTAGAGTATCTTTTTAAATAAATTTTCTAGAATTAACAACAAATGGGCCCTTAACATTGAAAATATTTTATTGGGCTCAAAATTTTAAATTTCTATGACAAGCATATTTGAAATTGCATAAAAAACTAAAAACAGGAATTAACGAAACGGGGCGTAAACTATTCATCCGTCTTCTTTCTCACTTTCACTGTTCAATGGAAAAGATATAGGACGGGTTGTCCTAAATACACTTTCAAAGTTTTCCTTCTCGTTGTCGTACTTAAATGGAAAGGTCTTCAAAAACAGCTCAAGTGCTGCGTCGTAACTGTTGCTATAAGTAATTCCTTGATCAAAATAATGTCCAAAAGATCCAAAAGTCACTACCACCAGAGTGAATTCCTTATCAGATTCATTCATTGGAATGTAAACTACCTCAAACTTATCAATAGTCCAACTTGCAACTAAATGATAATACTGTAATCTGGATAGAAATTCACTACATCCTGAAGCTCGTACAAATACGAACACAACTGGAGCCCCAAAGAGTTTGCAGACTTTAAATTTCTCCTACACGGGGAAAAACAGTGTCAACGAGAATACAATATATAGATATGCATAAAGAAAATCGTTATATCTATGTAATGAACTAACAGTCCTCCTTTAGCATCATCCAAATCCCTAAGCATCATCCAAATCCCTAGCATGAAGTAGCTCAATATTTGGTTCTAAAATAGTCAAATAGACGACAATTTCTTCCCTCTTATTGCAATTGCACTCGGTACAACCTCCACCCCAATAAAAGGATAATTTGTGAATCCAGTTTCCTTCAGGACCTAAAATCCATTTTCCTCGAAGTACTTTTCTTTAGAGTGAATTATGAACAAGTTCGATGCATTAGAATCATTGCACTGTTTTGTGCGCATAAAGACTCGCCACAACTGCCTACATTTGGGATCTTCAAAAGGGACTGCATGGCATGTCGGCGAAGACTTTCCAGAATTCTAACTCGCGTTTCCATTTATTTTGAATCATCCCGATTGAATAAAGACACGCTACCCAAAAGTAACAGGGAACACAACCACTACCTCGAAATTTTTGCGTACTTCATAAACCTGCTTCAGTTCCTCCTTCCATTCTCTGCACTCTAAATTATTTTCATAAAATAAGAGGCAAACAGTCTTCTGTAGCAGTTCAGAAATAGGTACCTGATTTCATTCCATCAGATTTTTTTTGTTAAGATAGCACTTTATGTAAGAAATTACAAAACGGGGCATAGAAAAGTTCTTGAAAGGATGCTCAAAAGTGTTGTCACAATGACTCAATTTAATTAAGTTTAAATTGTTAATCTAATTAAGCTTTTACACATGTCAAGTTTGGGCCCCTAAAAATATATAATTTTAAACTTTGACCTAAATTGAAATTTAAAATTGTGCACATATCATAGCCAATGAAACTACCTTTGTGCAATCATTTGAGATCACAAAATCACGACCTTGCCTGCATAAAAAGTTTCCCAAATCATGTTTGCCACTACGCATAGCTTCATCTTCACGCGCCACTTGTTGGATCTCTTCTATGGTAAAGGGATAAGCTTCGGCTCCATGCCACTTGATAAAGTCACTTTCAAATATACTCACAACTTTTCTGCTGGAACCATTCATAGGACTAAGGATAACATGGGTTGTTTCATGATCTTTTGGGAGACCAAGAGTACTCTATATTTGATTCAAACATGCATAATTATTGATATGGATATCCTGGAACGATGTGTAAAATTTCTAATTCAAATGATGCTGGTACAGATTGAAGATGTACTCATCATGGTATAAATCTTCTCTTCGATCAAGATCAGCTTGAAAATGGTATAACTTTACCTCCGTTAGTCGGATTTGGGTAAAATGAAGGGTAGATAGAACTGTATACCAAATAGAATCATATGAGTTGAGTATTCATAGATACTTATGTTATGTGAGCAGAAGAGGCAAGGCGTACGAAAGGGAAACAGATTGTCGAGGAGTAGGATATTGTGATTAATATTGGTGAAGTATAGCAAGCTAGTACCAGACAAGTGTTCTGAACTTTCTCGAGATATATTGTAGATTATTGATAGTCCTATATTGCAAGTGCTTTAAAACACTGAACCCTAAACCTTGATTCCTGCTATTGATCTTTGAACCGTAAACCTTATTCTTTCTAAACCATTGATTGATAAATCCCCGAATACGAACCACAGATACAAGATACTACTCCACAAATACATGCAAACTAAATACCAAACACTAAATCAGATTGCTTACATACTCAAACCATTGTACCTTATGCTTTGAAAGACCAAATCCTTGCAACCTTGAAACTTTGATTTCTTTATTATCCAATTCTTTCATTAACTAACAGAGGGAGTACATGATTGAATGAAATCCCTATTAGTGAAAAAAAACCCATTACAATTTTTTCAAATTAAGCCTGATTTATATGGAATTGCGGGTTCCAATGTTAATTGATAATGAGTTAAGATCTAGACGAATTAAGATGAATGAATGCAAAGTGGAGTGAAAAGAGATATAAAATTAACCTTGACGAGGTAACTTTTGCTGACTCTTTCTGGTGTTACCAGAATATCTTCGTGCATCATTTAATCAACACCTCTTTCTGGTGGAAAAAGGTTTTACTTTGAGAGTTATCGGCTCTATAGACCGTATTCCCTGATTTGGATTCTTGTTAGGTGAATCTTCTACCTTGTTCTTTTGCTTCAACCATGAATTGTTGGTCATATCTTCAACTCCCTTCTTCCGTTGCATGCTACAAGTCAAATCTTCTACTACCCAACACCTCTTATTGTAGAGCGGATGTATCTTGTTGCCGGTGTGCGAGTGTGTTTAAGTAAAAAAAATAAGTAAAATCTATATGATTGTAATGAATGATTAATGCACAAAACTGTATCAAACACTACAACTTTTTTCTTTAAACTATCAAACCCTATAACTTGCCTTCTGCTTAACTAGATTGAAATTTAAACAATAGTAATTTGAGTTTAATTAGCAAAAAAACTTTATACATACGGATCGTATTTATATAGTACGAGGAAAAGTAAATATGGAAATAAGTAGAGATGATGTTTGGTTGTGAATGAAGGTTGCTTGTTCGATTTAGTAATTTCCAATTTTTAAATTAATTGAGTATGATTGTCAAAAATAAATTTAATAATTTAATATTTAAATTCACAAGAAATTGGCGTTTTTAAAAATGCCTACCAATGACTAAAAGGAAATCCCTGCATAAAAAAAATTCTTCATAAAAAAATGATGAAATCCACGTAACAAACAGATATTGAAGCAAATAAAAAATGAATGGTGGCAAGTAGTTTTTAGAAAAATGAATGGTGGCAAGGAGTTTTTATTGATTCGAACTAATAATTGATGATAGCTAGAGGTTTAGCATGATCATACATAGTCTTTATAGTCTTTAGCCTCTGCATTGTCTCTCAAAGTTAATGGTGTGATATCCCATTTTGCTCTAGTTACATAATCAAGCTCCTTAGCTTAAGCATATATGTGCTCTTATAGCGTTTCATTACATAATTGATATGTACCAAAAATCTTCCTACATCATTTAACCTGAACATTTATATATTAAAGATAGATTGTTTACAAATATAAGGAAATATGTAAGAGCAACTCCAATAGGAGTCTGTGACTCTTGTCATTTCTTAAAAAAAGTCTAAGATTCAGTGATATTTAAATTACATCATTTAACCTAAACATTTATGTATAAAACATAGTTTGTTTACAAATATAAGAAAATAAGTAATAGCAACTCCAATAGGAGTCTCTGACTCTTGTCATTTCTTAAAAAAAATTAAGAGTCAGTAATATTTAAATTACATCATTTAACCTGAACATTTATGTATAAAACATAGTTTGTTTACAAATATAAGAAAATACATAAGAGCAACTCCAATTGGAGTCTCTGACTCTTGTCATTTCTTAAAAAAAAGTCTAAGAGTCAGTAATATTTAAATTACATCATTTAACGTGAACATTTATGTATAAAACATAGTTTGTTTACAAATATAAGAAAATACCTAAAAGCAACTCCAATAGGAGTCTCTGACTCTTGTCATTTCTTAAAAAAAGTCTAAGAGTCAGTAATATATCCTTTAAGCCCTTAATATGTATTTTAACCGTTTTGGTATATTGTCAAAACTTGGCAAATCTGTTAAGCAATCAAAAGTTCCATGTCTGACAATCTTGGCTTGCAAACTTGGGAAATGCTGTAGGTGATTACAGGTTGAAAAGAGAACAATTGTACGGATCTAAGCCTCTCATAAAGTACCCCCTCCGTATTTTTCCAAAACTAAAGATTAAACACAATTTTTTCCAACTGATATATAGAGTCAAAAGAGTAACACAATCACTCCAAATCCACATGAAACACAGACTATAGTAGTCTGGACTAGAGTGTAAAGTGAAAAGTGTCCAGAATCTAACCTATTTATCGCTTGTTTTGGAAACTCTAGTTTTTTCAGTAACTGCAAGACTACAAAACTAGTAGTTCCCATCAATTTCACACACCAGGCTTCCTCTTAAATTCTCTCTGCAAATTCACAGAGACAACTGTACTTGGGAACCAGTTAAAACATTTCTTGTAATTAAACAAAAGGGAACAGGATACTATATGAAGGAAGTACTAGGATCTTCTGAACTTCTTCCCAAAAAAGCATGGTGAGCTCAATTAACTAATAAATGAACACTCGATGCTAGAATTACCAAATTGGATACCAAAATAAATTTTCACATGACAACAGTGGTAATTGGTCATACTCGGTATAATCCAGGAATTAAGATAGATCACATATTATTTAGCAACAATTTTGTTAATAAATTTGGGATCTGCCATTTTTATATACGAATACAATTTTGAGATCCAAAAAGAGGAAATAATTTAGAAATATCACAATTTTAAGGAAGACAATCGAAAATATCATGATCCAGGTATTACATGAATTTTATGGTATAGTCATTTCGAATATTTGTTTGGAAACACACAGGAGATCAGCAAATTTATGTAAAACATACATGTAGGAAATATGTTGCTTATGGCTGTGGATCAGGATAGTAAGCTCAAGCTGATGTCCTGGGAATGCCATCCACATCTTTACCAAACTTTTCTCGGACAGCTCTGTGACCTAAGCTCAAGCTCCAGAATTTGATGCTAATTTGTAAAGAGTCCCATCGGCTATCACTCCCCAGGACCACTAATTTCATTTGGAATTCCAGAAGCAGCTTCAACGGTAGAAGACTTGAACTTTACCTCAACCCTTTCCGTCTGCATACAAATTAATTACCAACTTAATGAACTAAATGTAAAGATTGGATCAATGTAGGAACCAGGTACAAAAGATTTATTATTAATAAACAAAACTTACCAGCATTGAGTGGTATAGTTCTCCGTTAAGACGAAGAGCTGGAATGGCTCTAGATCTAGACGTCCCTTTCCCTTTGTCATCATATATGTTACCCTTGTTTCCTCCAGCCGCTTCTCTACAAGTTCCAACAGTATTGTACATTATAGCAACATAAAACATTTTTCTAGCCAAGATAAATCAGCTCACACCTAACGGCATGACAAAAAGTGAATGTCTACAACAGCTGTAGAAACATACAATTCTAGAGGAAGAATAAGGATGTGACACAGACACACACACACATGGATACACATATGAAGACTGATTATTTCACATTATAAACCTTCTTGCTTCATCTCGAGCTTGACCATTTAACTCTTTGCTTGGAGGAAACTCTGGAAACTCTTCAGGTTCACTTGGAAGTCGTTCTGACAAAAAAAACTGCAATAAAACCAAGTTGTATTAATAGGTAGCTCAGCAAGGAAAAAGCAAAGGGTTCTAATGCATATATTACAAGGAAAAATAGAATAATAGGCAGAAAAATACAGAGCTGGTGGACAGCAGGAGAAAATACTTTTAGGAAAGAACAGCCTATTAGAGGATGTTAATGGATATCTGTAAGGCCCTTAAATCAAGAATACGCAGAACAAGATTTCTCAGAATGAAGTTATAATAAGAAAATGAATCTAAATTCGCAACATGGTACCTCACTATTTAAAGCATTGATTGCAGACTTTCGAGCTGAAGATTCTATTGACAGCAGGGTCTCAATCAGCGCTAATGCTGGTGCAGGTAAGTTCTCGAACTTTTCTGCAACACATCTTTTAAAAGGTTTTTGAGGATCACATATTTCTGCAGGACACTGCTTCAATTTTATCCAGTATTCCTCTGAAGGTGAGCCACAAAGTGTGAATATCTGACGCAGCTGGTCCACCTAATAGACAGCAATACACCAACTTTATCATTCAATTGTACCAGCAAAGTTGAGGCAGTAATAGAAACAATGAATAAATGAAGTTGGCCATCCACAAAGAAGTCTTTCATTGGGTGGATTACTGTCTGGCCATGGCAGGAAAATGTAAACATAATATTTGGCCTACGCGCAATGCGTCGCCCTTATTTTCCTTTGCTCTGGCCTGAAATAAAATAATTTTCTCGCTAATTTATTATCCTGCACAATGCGCAGACAGGCTCCAGATAGACTCGAGTGAAAGAATAAGAAGAAAAGCAAAAAGGAAAAGGTTAGGTTTGCATTCAAGAACTATTTTGTTATAATGTATATTCCAAAAATGAAGGACTACTTACCTTAAGCATGTGAAAACATAAACTCACACCACTCTAATGCTACATTTATCAATATGTGGAAATGAAATTTAATGTTTTAATTGTTCTACCTTATCCACCATCATCAGAGGTAGAAAAATTCATAGTACAAAAAAAATTACTATAAACAGTTGACATTTCAGACGCTGCTATTGTAGACTACTAATTCTAAGTAATCAAACTATAAACCGTAAGAACAAACGTGTTTCGGCTATTTATCTTTTAAGTAGTTATTACATGTTTATTTGTCTGTAAGAACACATTTGCAAATCATGTACCTCCGTTGTCCCCGGGAAAATTGGTTCTCCAGCATACAATTCAGCAAAAAGGCAACCTGCACTCCATAAATCTACAGCATCACTGTAGCAAGTGGCGCCAAGTAATATCTCAGGTGCTCGGTACCAAAGACTAATGACACGATTCGTCAGAGGGCAAACTTCTTGCGGATTGTCGAAGTAGGCCAAACCAAAGTCGGCAATTTTTAGGTTCCCGTTATTGTCAATCAGAAGTTTGGAACCTGCGAGAGGAGGTAGGAAATTACTTAGCAAAAAACAAAAATAAATTTAAAAAAAATAGTAGAAGAAGGTTGGAACCTTTTATATCTCCATGCAGGATGCCCTGACGGTGGCAGTAGTCAAGTCCGCAGAGCAGTTGCTTCATGTAGGATTTGACCTGCAACAAGTTGAGTTTTATTATATGTATCAAGATAAAAGAAAATAAAAAATCTTACACTACATCTCAATGAATCATAGTGCCAAATACACCTCTATGTACAACACTATCTTAAACTGTGTGTCAACAAGCATGAGGAGATTTATGAAAATGTGAATTTACATTAAGAGAATATTTGTAACTTGACTGATTCCTAAATATCATTTTGCATAAAAAATTTAACTATTGCACAAACTTTGCACGAGTACCTGAGCTTCTGTAAACTTCAGCCCAGTGGAAGCAAGCCGTGCAAGATCATGTTCCATGTACTCCAGCACAAGGTACAAACTGTATGAAGACTCTGATGCAACTACACCTTCCAATTTTATTATGTTAGGATGGTGTAGACTGCGTTGAATCCTAATCGCTCTGGCCACGAAGCGAATGGTTCCAGGTTCCAAATCGTCGACTCTGATCTTCTTTAAAGCAACGATTTTCTGCTTTTCAAGATCAAAAGCCCGATAAACATGGCTGTAAGTACCTTCACCGATCTGCAAAGAAAAATTAAATCACTCAGCCAAGATTTTTAATCAGCTGCTCAAGAAAATTAAAAAAAACATCCATGATGACAGTAAAACGGGGCCATTGCTCCAAGAAGAACACCCAATAACACTATAGAATCATATATAAGATCAAATATAACATAACACGTAATTTCGTTGTTACGAATGTACGTAGAAGATTCTATACTAGATTTCTATATTACACTTGATTTTCAATTTTAGATGAGATTCTACGTTATATTCAATATTTTAAGCTTAATCAATATTAAATTTTGTGATTCTAAATTTAAGTAAAACATTACTAATAATGAGGAGATAAGTTGATGATGTGTTGAATTACATAAATACAGAGAGAGCTGATTGCTAATCAACACTTTACCACTAAAGGGGATCTAAAGTAAAGGGGATACATGATCTAATGATTTGAAGGGATCAACTAGTTCAGAACTATCTACCTTAGAAATTTTATTTAGTTTTTAAATAAAGTTCGATTACATAAATTTATATACTCACACACATATCCTACTAAAAGTTTAACACGACCGCTTGTTACATAAGAGAGATCCGAACATTCATTAGGCTCCATGGATAGATATCACCTTAAAATATTAAGAGATAACAAAATAAACTTTTTAATATAGAAAAACAAGCAAGGCATAGAAGTCTACATTTATCTCCAAAGACTTCTAATCAACCGTTTTATCAAAAGGGGATATATACACGGAGAGCTGATTGTTAATCAAGAGTTTTACGAGAAGGGGATCCATGATTTAATGATGTAAGAAATCTTATTCAATTATTTAAACAAAGGATAATAACAATTTATATTATCACACACACACATATGCATATACTAAGAGTTTAACTATTAGGCTATTGTAAGATATCGCGTTAAAAAAATTACGAGGTGACAAAATAAACTTAATTAATATAGAAAAACAAGGAAGGAACAGGAGTATACTAGTTTTAATCTCCCAAAAGACTTTAATTTCCTGGGAATCCATCCCCTTAAAACTTCACCAGAAACTTCAACCATCCATGAAGGCCACCCTGCTGCAATCAACTCGGCCTCACCACCTTTTGGAATTCTTCCAATGCCAGGATGATACCCGCGGAAAGAAGAAATGGCCTTTTTCTTTCTGTTCTCCTTATTCCTGGAAGACGAATATTCTGGAAAAGAAGTATACTTATGAAGAAAATTGTGCCTCGATATACCTTCACTATGCAATGGTAAACTTTCCATTGCATCTTCTTCACTGTTATAGTGTCCAAGTAAGGGTAGACAACAATTCCCCATATCTGCACCTTAAAATAATCAAGAAAAATGAGTTGTACAAGCAATAATTCAGAGTTCTTGAACACTGGTTCGAAAGAAAACAAGGATCAAGAGTTAATAATATTCAGTGATGAACTCTATCTCGAAGATCTCAATACTTATACAAATTTTTTTGCATGTTGAAGTGTATATATTAATTAAATTTTGGCCAAGTATTAGACTATGTGATCATGAAATTTTGGCACTAAAGCTGCTTTAAAACGGAGAAAAGCCCATTATTTTATATAAAATCTTTGTTCTCACTGGTATGTCCCTCGTGTAATCTCACTCTAAAACTTGCACTTAAATCAGGGCAGGGCGGATACAGCAAGGAAAAAGGTGGGTCCCATGTAGGTCCCTTGAAATAAAATTAATGAGTTTTTAGTATCATAATTTATGATAATATATGAATGTATCCCATGACAATTTGAAATAAGTGTATATGGCCAAAACATACTCGGTTTCACTCTATAGAAAATTCTAGAATCTTCATATTGATATACAACTTTTTGGTTAGATTTTGTATTAAAAAGTTAAATTAATTTAAATTTTAATACAATATAAAAAAATAAAATTGTATATTGAATTCCTAAAAAAAAATTAAAAATAATAAATAATGATCTTAAGACTTAGTGTTAGTGTTAGGGTATACCTAACCTCTTCAGTATATCAGAATCATAGAAGAAAATCTTGGCTTCTACATTATTTTTTTTGAACTTAACTTCTACTAAATACGTATTCACCTAAGTTAAGTGTAGAAATGCTTTTTAATGTTAATGCACGAGGGTACATATGTAATTACACAACTTGATTAAAATCTCCTAATTATATCCTTTATATATAATTTATATATAATGTGTGTAAGAGACTTTTTATTCAAAATTTTGGTGATGTACAGCCAAAACAATCTCAATCGTTAATCTTGATATATAATTAAAAATAGACGGTTAACATTACATCTTATTAAAATAAATAAATTATTAATACAATCATAAATAAAAAAATTATTATATTGTTCTAATAGTATTAAAACACCAATTTCTATACAATGTTCTAATACCATCCTAAGTAGAATATGATTAAAAAATTATCATTCATAAATATAAAATAATTACATTGTTCTACTACTATTTAAATAAAAAAATATTATATAATGATACAACAGTAGATAAAATATGATTAGATATTGTACAAATTCAATTCCTTTTCTGTATATTTCTCAATACGTCCATATTTGTTGTAACAAGCTATCATAATAAAAACAATATTGTAACATCTCAGAAACAGGACTTACATTTATATAAAAAATATTTAAAAATAATTTTTAGAAAATAAAAAGGTAAATTTTAAACTCGCACGGGTTATAAGCTTGTTTTATCATTAAAATATACTAGTACTCATGTAACTCCCCTAATACGTAATTAGGGGCATTTTTCTCATTAATTTATGACATTCTTCATTTTCTTTATTTTGGACTTTAGTTTATATTTTTAGAATTTATAAAAAATATTATTTAAACTCGTATCCATGTTACAACCTTGAATTACTACTATGTTTATCTACTGCTCTACAAATTTTATGCTAGTAATTTAACTATGTACTCCCTCAGGCCCAGCCAATTGTTATCGTTTTGAGAGTTAAGATGAATATAATTTTTTTTTTCTAAATTAAAATAGAATGTTTAAATTTTTGTTCAGCAAAACAATTTTTTTTAAAAAGATTATAGAACTATATTTTCTATTCAGCCGATCACTCTCTTAGAAACCATAACGAGGAAAACAATATTTTTTAAGCAATAATTATTTAAATGTTCATAAATCAATTCTCTATGATTATACATATGGGTCTTTAAATTTATCTCTTTGCTTCTTATATGAAAATATATATTTGCCAAATAACTTCAAAAATTTTGTTCCCTCGTGTAACTTACTCTTACTTGGTGATTCATGAGAGTTGAAATGAGTTTCATGAAAAATGACTTCTTAACCTCACTGTTTTGATTGACATGGGTTTTGTAAAAATTTGGGTATGCAAATTTTGTAAGTCATGTGGCATGACACTCATATTAATAAAATGAGGGGTGTGTGTTAAAAGTTGTGATCTCATAAATTATGATATTAATTTTGGGTTCAGTGTTCAATAAATTATTTTATTAGAATTTTTTCATCAAGTTAGTGAAATTTTTTTGGGATGCCAACAGAGTTTCAGGGGTGAATCCAATTCAGATTTTAGATAATTTATAATAATCCATTAATTTTGAATGATTGTTTTGATTTTGGCTGATTTTAATTGTATGTATTTATTTGTACAATCCAACAAAATCTCTTGGATTTTGTTAAGATTTCTGAAAACATAAAATACACTAATCAAAATCTACAATTTTATAAAATACAATCCATGGACTTTTGAATAGCACCAATTTTAATGAATTTTTTTAAATCAAAATTGATCATCGCAAGATTTTAATGGACTTTTTAAAATCTAAATTGAATAATCCTAGATTTTAAAAAGACTTTTTTCAATAACCGTTGAGTACCATCAGATTTTAAAAGATTTTTTAGAATCCAAATTCAATACAATAGGATTTTCAAAATCCAAAAAAATCTTTAAAACCTCAATTGAATACACCCTCTAAGTATTTTCAGGAAAAGGTGTACAAATAATTTGAAAAGGAAAAAATATAAAAAAATTATTTGATAATTATGGGGCAAAATTGTTGGAGTTGCTCTTAGCTAGCATCTTCTTCTATGGATTGACAACAGGCTTACCTATAAACCTACTCATGTTTACGCTGTACATGTACATGGACTCACAAGTTGACGAGTTCATGAAATTTCTAGAGAAACAACTTCATACAGAAAGAACCAGAACAAAACATGTAACAATTTGAAAAAAACTTGCTAGCATTGACATGTATAGTTCTGCACTTAGCCAGGGTGCTGGAATGGTATGAGATTTTGATGTTTTGCTCCTTACATCACATGCCACCCTTGATTTCCCCATACCCCAGCTGCTTGCCTACAAGTCTTGAGAGAGAGTATTGTACATTAGACATAACAACACAAACCTAATGACATAAATAACAAAAACTTATTATGCTTTAAACGAATATTGAAAAGCTTACCGAAAAATAACGTAAATAATCCATCATTATGCGGTCCAATAACATGATCATGTCATCTTGCATTCTCAAGAGGGTAGTAGCATGATCATGCATTACTTAGATCATGAATTTATTCTTCTCGCGTTTCATCACACGCACCAAAAATCTCCTTATATCTAACCAAGAAATATAGGCATAAAAACAGTTTGTTTACGTATGCAAGAAAATACATGAGCATAATACATAAGAGCATGTGCAACAGACACATGACATGTGTTTGACTCTTGTCATTTCTTAAAAAACAGAGTTATATAATAATATTACAATTTACAAATGTAGTAACATTCTAAATTGCTCTTAAACTAAATTAAGTATTTAAAATATATTTTTTAGCACTCAATATGTATTTTAACTGTTTCGGTAAATTGTCAAAACTTCGCAAATATATTAAGCAATCAAAAGTTCCATGTCAGCACAATTTTGGCTGGCAAACTTGGGAAATGATGCAGGTGATTAGAGGTTGAAAAAAGAACACTTGTACCAATCTAAGCCTCTCATAAAGTACCCCTCCCTATTTTTTCAAAACTGAAGATAAAGCACAATTTTTACTATATCAAGTAAGTACTAGAATCTTCTCAACTTCTTCCCACAGAAGCATTTACCTATTAAACAAATGCACGATACTAGATATACCAAATTGGGAGATAGATCACATATTATTTAGGAACTGTTTTTTTAATAAATTTGGGAGATGCCTTTTTTATAATTGAATACAAATTTTGAGATCCAAAACAAAGGAAATAATTTAGAAAATATCACAATTTCAAGGAAGATAATCGAAAATATCATGATCCGGGTATTACATGAGTTTTATGGTACTGTTATTTTGAATACTTGTTGGGAAACACACAGGAGATGAGCAAATCCATGTACAACATACATGTAGGAAATATTCTGCTTATGGCTGTGGATAAGTCAGCTCAAGCTGATGTCCCGGGAATGCCATCAACATCTTTACCAAACTTTTCTCGGACAACTCGGTGACCTAAGCCCACGCTCCAGAATTTGATGCTCATTTGTGAAAAGTCCCATCACTCCCCAGGACCTCTAATTTCATTTGGAATTCCAGAAGCAGCTTCAACGCTAGAAGGCTTGAACTTTACCTCAACCCTTTCCGTCTGCATTCAAATTAATTACCAACTCAATGAATAATGTACGAACCAGGTACAAAAGATTTATTCTTAGTAAGAAAAACTTACCAGCATTGAGCGGTATAATTCTGCGTTAACACGAAGAGCTGGAATGGCTCTAGATCTAGATGTCCCTTCCCCTTTGACATCATATATGTTACCCTTGTTCCCTCCAGCGGCTTCTCTACAAGTTCCAATAGGATTGTACATTATAATATTAAACATTTCTCTAGCTAAGATAAATCAGCTCACGCCTATCGAGGGACATGATAAAAGTTCAATGGCTATGACAGCTGTAGAAACATAAAACTCAGGATGATGAAGTTGCAACTTCATGGCTGAATGATGAAACAGTTAGGAAAGCGATTCATGCTGGACCAGTAAGTTTCACCCATCTCAACTTTTTAAAGCTGTTGAAGCAGTGGTTCACTGACTTGGATTTGTTACAATAGGCAAGTGTGGCTGGCGAATGGGAGTTGTGCACTGGCTGAATTTCATTTAGGCATGATACTGGGAGTACGATCAAATATCACAGGAACCTAACTTTACGTGGTATCCGGGCACTCATATTCAGGTAGTGTTTCATTTACAATATTGACTAGTATTTTACTCTGGTAACTCTTCAGGTTTACTTGGAAGAGGTTCTGACAAAAAGAACTGCAATAAAAACCAGGTTGTGCATCAATAGGTAGCTCAACAAGGAAAAAGCAAAGGGTTCAAATGCATATTAAATATAATAACAGGCAGAAAATTACAGAGTTGATGGACTGCAAGAGAAAATACTTTTAGGAAAGAAAAAAAATTCTCAGAGTCTATAATAAGAAAATATTATATAACTTCGCAGAACTACTTAGTACCTCACTATTCAAAGCATCAACTGCAGACTTTCGAGCTGAAGGGTCTATGGATAGAAGGGACTCAAGCAGTGCTAGTGCTGGTGCAGGAAAGGCTTTGAAATTTTCTGCAACACGTCTTCTAAAATGTTTTTGAGGATCAATGATGTCTGCAGGATACCATTTCAATTTTCTCCAGTAGTGCTCTGAAGGTGAGACACAGATCATGAATATTCTAAGCAGCTGATCCACCTAATCGACAGAAATATAGCAACTTCATCATTCAATTGTAATAGAAAAATTGATGTAGTAAATGAACTAGGTCATGCTGGCCAACTCTTTCATTGGGTGCATTACTTTCTGGCTATGGCAGGAAAATGTAGAAATAATATTTGGCCTACGCGCAATGCGTCACCCTTCTTTTTCCTCACCCTGGCTTGAAATAAAATAACTGTCTCCCTAATTTATTATCCTGCGAAATGTGCATACAGACTCCCGCAAAAAAAATTAAGGTATGGTTTGCATTCAAGAGGTCATAATGTATATTCCAAAAGTGAAGGACTACTTCCCTTAGAAGTTATAGTATCAGGCATTGCCTTATATTTCTATAGACTGTAAGAGCAAACTTTTTTCAGTTATGTATCTTTCTAGTAGCCAATACATGTTTATACTTCTGTAACACATTAACAAATCATGTATACCTCCGTTGTCCCTTGGAAGATAGGTTCTCCTGTATACAATTCACCAAGAACACAACCAGCACTCCATAAATCTATAGCACCACTGTAGCAAGTGGCGCCAAGTAATAACTCAGGTGCTCGGTACCAAAGAGTAACGACACTAGTTGACAGAGGGCGAACTTTTTGCGGATTGTAAAAGTTTCCCAACCCGAAGTCTGCAATTTTTAAGTGCCCATTGCCATCAAGCAGAAGGTTGGAGCCTGTCAGAGAAGGTTGGAAACTACACTTAGCAAAAAACAAAAATAAAAATAAAAAAATGGAAGAAGAAGGTTGAAACCTTTGATATCATGTAAGATTTGACCTGCAAAAGGTTGAATTTTTTATATATAAAGATAAAAAAAATCTTACACTTGCATCTCAATGAATCACAGTCCCAAGTACACTTTTATGTACAAAAATATCTTAAATTGCGTATCACAAAGCATGAAGATACTTGAGAAAATGTGATTTCACATTAAGAGAAAAATGTATTACTTTTTCCTAAATATTATTATTTTTGCATAGAAAAGTGTAAAATACGTTGTATGAGTACCTGAGCTTCGGTAAACTTGAGGCCAGTGGAACCAAGCCCTGCAAGATCATGTTCTATGTACTCCAGTACAAGGTACAAACTGTATGAAAACTCTGATGCAACTACACCTTCCAATTTTATAATGTTAGGATGGTGTAGACTGCGTAGAATTCTAATCTCTCTGGACATGAAGCGAATGGTTTCAGGTTCCCAAATGTTGACTCTGATCTTCTTTAACACAACGATTCTCTGATTCTCGAGATCAAGTGCCTGATAAACATGGCTGCCTTCACCAATCTGCAAAGAGAAATTAAGTCAGTCAACCAAGATTTTGAATCAGCTACTCAAGGAAATACTACAAAAAAACCATCCATAATGACAGTAAAACATTACTAATTATGAGGAGACAAGTTGACGATGTACTGAATTACATATATACAGAGAGCTGATTGCTAATCAACAGTTTTACCGGTGAAAGGGACACATGATCTAATGATTTGAAGGGATCAACCGGTTCAGAGTTAGCTACGTTAGAAATTTCAATTATTTTGTAAATAAAGGCCAATAACAAAAATTTATATACTCATTTACATATGCATCCGTTAAAGAATATAAGATCCTGTTCGGGCCTTCCTCTATGACCTTAAGGTTTTAGTGTGACTGGTTACTTAACATGATATCGGAGCTCGGTTTAGGGAGGGACTTGGGTTCGAGTCTCTCGTATCGTACTGTGAGCTGATTGCTAATCAACAGTTTCACCAGATGGGGATAAATGATTTATTGATGTAAGAAATTTTATTCAATAATATAAATAAAGGCCAATAAAATAAATTTTTAGACTCGGACACACATATGCGTATACTAAGAGTTTAACCATTAGGCTCTCGCAAGATCTCACCTTTAAATATTAAGAGATAACAAAATAAACTTAATTAAATAGAAAACAAGCAAGGATAGGAGTATACTTGTCGTAATCTCTGAAAAGACTTTAATTTTCGTGAAATCCATTCCCTTATAGCTTCACTGGCATCTTCAACCATCCATGAAGGCCATCCTGCTGCAATCAGCTCAGCCTCACCACCTTTAAGAATTCTTCCAATGCCAGGATGGCACCCGCGGAAAGCATACAGAGCCTTTTTCTTTCGATTCTCTTTATTCCAAGAAGGCGAATAGTTTGGAAAGGAAGTATACGTAGAAAGAGAATTGTGCCTTGATATCCCATGACTCCAATTACCTTCACTATGCAATGGTAAACTTTCCAATGCATCTTCATCATTGCCAAAGTGTCTAATCAACGGTAGACAACAATTCCCCATAACTGCACCTTAAAACAATCAAGAAATTCAGAGTTCTTGAACTCGGGTTTAAATAGAAAGCAAGGATTGAGAGAGAGTAGTAATATTTAGTAATGAACTCTATTCCGAAGATACCAACAGTTATACAAACGTTTTTGTGCATGTAGAGGTGTATGCATTTATGAAAATTTGGCAAGTATTAGGCTGTACTCTTGAAATTTTGGCTGTTGCTGAGTAACAGGTGCTTTACAACATAGAGAAGCCCACTGTTTTATATAAAATATTTGTTCCCCTGTTTTGTTCTCGTGTAATCTGCTTGAACTCACATTTATAATTTGCTTGGCACCCAAATTTGGGGTTAGATTTGGTATTCTAGCAAAAACTCAATTATTGAATATTTGGTAAAGGAGAAATTTCTTCAAATAATTAATTTTTCCATCCCCAGTTCTCCTCAGACTATGTATATTTAATCTGAACCGATCAAGAATTTCGTTAAAAGAATAAATTTTCTGGCCCCTACCGTATTTATTATAGAAATTTAAAGATTTTTTTTTTTGAATAATCAGCTTATATGTCTTTTAGAGTATCTTTTTAAATAAATTTTCTAGAATTAACAATGGGCCCTTAACATTGAAAATATTTCATTGGGCTCAAAATTTTAAATTTCTATGACAAGCATATTTGAAATTGCATAAAAAACTAAAAATAGGAATTACCGAAACGGGGCGTAAACTATTCATCCGTCTTCTTTCTCACTTTCACTGTTCAATGGAAAAGATATAGGACGGGTTGTCCTAAATACGCTTTCAAAGTTTTCCTTCTCGTTGTCGTACTTAAATGGAAAGGTCTTCAAAAACAGCTCAAGTGCTGCGTCGTAACTGTTGCTATAAGTAATTCCTTGATCAAAATAATGTCCAAAAGATCCAAAAGTCACTACCACCAGAGTGAATTCCTTATCAGATTCATTCATTGGAATGTAAACTACCTCAAACTTATCAATAGTCCAACTTGCAACTAAATGATAATACTGTAATCTGGATAGAAATTCACTACATCCTGAAGCTCGTACAAATAGGAACACAACTGGAGCCCCAAAGAGTTTGCAGACTTTAAATTTCTCCTACACGGGGAAAAACAGTGTCAACGAGAATACAATATATAGATATGCATAAAGAAAATCGTTATATCTATGTAATGAACTAACAGTCCTCCTTTAGCATCCATCATCCAAATCCCTAGCATGAAGTAGCTCAATATTTGGTTCTAAAATAGTCAAATAGACGACAATTTCTTCCCTCTTATTGCAATTGCACTCGGTACAACCTCCACCCCAATAAAAGGATAGTTTGTGAATCCAGTTTCCTTCAGGACCTAAAATCCATTTTCCTCGAAATACTTTTCTTTAGAGTGAATTATGAACAAGTTCGATGCATTAGAATCATTGCACTATTTTGTGCGCATAAAGACTCGCCACAACCGCCTACATTTAGGATCTTCAAAAGGGACTGCCAACCATGGCAAGTCGGCGAAGACTTTTCAGAATTCTAACTCGCGTTTCCATTTATTTTGAATCATCCCGATTGAATAAAGACACGCTGCCCAAAAGTAACAGGGAACACAACCACTACCTCGAAATTTTTGCGTACTTCATAAACCTGCTTCAGTTCCTCCGTCCATTCTCTGCACTCTAAATTATTTTCATAAAATAAGAGGCAAACAGTCTTCTGTAGCAGTTCAGAAATAGGTACCTGATTTCATTCCATCAGATTTTTTTTGTTAAGATAGCACTTTATGTAAGAAATTACGAAACGGGGCATAGAAAAGTTCTTGAAAGGATGCTCAAAAGTGTTGTCACAATGACTCAATTTAATTAAGTTTAAATTGTTAATCTAATTAAGCTTTTACACATGTCAAGTTTGGGCCCCTAAAAATATATAATTTTAAACTTTGACCTAAATTGAAATTTAAAATTGTGCACATATCATAGCCAATGAAAGTACCTTTGTGCAATCATTTGAGATCACAAAATCACGACCTTGCCTGCATAAAAGGTTTCCCAAATCATGTTTGCCACTACGCATAGCTTCATCTTCACGCGCCACTTGTTGGATCTCTTCTATGGTAAAGGGATAAGCTTCGGCTCCATGCCACTTGATAAAGTCACTTTCAAATATACTCACAACTTTTCTGCTGGAACCATTTATAGGATTAAGGATAACATGGGTTGTTTCATGATCTTTCGGGAGACCAAGAGTAATCTATATTTGATTCAAACTTGCATAATTATTGATATGGATATCCTGGAACGATGTGTAAAATTTCTAATTCAAATGATGCTGGTACAGATTGAAGATGTACTCATCATGGTATAAATCTTCTCTTCGATCAAGATCAGCTTGAAAATGGTATAACTTTACATCCGTTAGTCGGATTTGGGTAAAACGAAGGGTAGATAGAACTGTATACCAAATAGAATCATATGAGTTGAGTATTTATAGATACTTATGTTATGTGAGCAGAAGAGGTAAGGCGTACGAAAGAGAAACAGATAGTCGAGGAGTAGGAGATTGTGATTAATATTGGCGAAGTATAGCAAGCTAGTACCAGGCAAGTGTTCTGAACTTTCTCGAGATATATTGTAGATTATTGATAGTCCTATATTGCAAGTGGTTTAAAACACTGAACCCTAAACCTTGATTCCTGCTATTGATCTTTGAACCGTAAACCTTATTCTTTCTAAACCATTGATTGATAAATCCCCGAATACGAACCACAGATATAAGATACTACTCCACAAATACATGCAAACTAAATACCAAACACTAAATCAGATTGCTTACATACTCAAACCATTGTACCTTATGCTTTGAAAGACCAAATCCTTGCAACCTTGAAACTTTGATTTCTTTGTTATCCAATTCTTTCATTACCTAACAGAGGGAGTACATGATTGAATGAAATCCCTATTAGTGAAAAAAAAACCAATACAATTTTTTCAAATTAAGCCTGATTTATATGGAATTGCGTGTTCCAATGTTAATTGATAATGAGTTAAGATCTAGACGAATTAAGATGAATGAATGCAAAGTGGAGTGAAAAGAGATATAAAATTAACCTTGACGAGGTAACTTTTGCTGACTCTTTCTGGTGTTACCAGAATATCTTCGTGCATCATTTAATCAGCACCTCTTTCTGGTGGAAAAAAGGTTTTACTTTGAGAGTTATCGGCTCTCTAGACCATATTCCCTGATTTGGCTTCTTGTTAGGTGAATCTTCTACCTTGTTCTTTTGCTTCAACCATGAATTGTTGGTCATATCTTCAACTCCCTTCTTCCGTTGCATGCTACAAGTCAAATCTTCTACTACCCAACACCTCTTATTGTAGAGCGGATGTATCTTGTTGCCGGTGTGCGAGTGTGTTTAAGTAAAAAAAATAAATAAAATCTATATGATTGTAATGAATGATTAATGCACAAAACTGTATCAAACACTACAACTTTTTTCTTTAAACTATCAAACCCTATAACTTGCCTTCTGCTTAACTAGATTGAAATTTAATCAATAGTAATTTGAGTTTAATTAGCAAAAAAACTTTATACATACGGATCGTATTTATATAGTACGAGGAAAAGTAAATATGGAAATAAGTAGAGATGATGTTTGGTTGTGAATGGAGGTTGCTTGTTTGATTTAGTAATTTCCAATTTTTAAATTAATTGAGTATGATTGTCAAAAATAAATTTAATAATTTAATATTTAAATTCACAAAAAATTGGCGTTTTTAAAAATGCCTACCAGTGACTAAAAGGAAATCCCCGCATAAAAAAAATTCTTCATAAAAAAATGATGAAATCCATGTAACAAACAGATATTGAAGCAAATAAAAAATGAATGGTGGCAAGTAGTTTTTAGAAAAATGAATGGTGGCATGGAGTTTTTATTGATTCGAACTAATAATTGATGATAGCTAGAGGTTTAGCATGATCATACATAGTCTTTATAGTCTTTAGTCTCTGCATTGTCTCTCAAAGTTAATGGCGTGATATACCATTTTGCTCTAGTTACATAATCACGCTCCTCAGCTTAAGCATATATTTGCTCTTATAGCGTTTCATTACATAATTGATATGTATCAAAAATCTTCCTACATCATTTAACCTGAACATTTATATATTAAAGATAGAACCTAAATATTTATGTATAAAACATAGTTTGTTTACAAATATAAGAAAATAAGTAATAGGAACTCCAATAGAAGTCTCTGACTCTTGTCATTTCTTAAAAAAAATTAAGAGTCAGTAATATTTAAATTACATCATTTAACCTGAACATTTATGTATAAAATATAGTTTGTTTACAAATATAAGAAAATACGTAAGAGCAACTCCAATTGGAGTCTCTGACTCTTGTCATTTCTTAAAAAAATGTCTAAGAGTCACTAATATTTAAATTACATCATTTAACCTGAACATTTATGTATAAAACATAGTTTGTTTACAAATATAAGAAAATACCTAAAAGCAACTCCAATAGGAGTCTCTGACTCTTATCATTTCTTAAAAAAAGTCTAAGAGTCAGTAATATATCCTTTAAGCCCTTAATATGTATTTTAACCGTTTTGGTATATTGTCAAAACTTGGCAAATCTGTTAAGCAATCAAAAGTTCCATGTCTGACAATCTTGGCTTGCAAACTTGGGAAATGCTGTAGGTGATTACAGGTTGAAAAGAGAACAATTGTACGAATCTAAGCCTCTCATAAAGTACCCCCTCCATATTTTTCCAAAACTAAAGATTAAACACAATTTTTTCCAACTGATATATAGAGTCAAAAGAGTAACACAATCACTCCAAATCCACATGAAACACAGACTATAGTAGTCTGGACTAGAGTCTAAAGTGAAAAGTGTCCAGAATCTAACCTATTTATCGCTTGTTTTGGAAACTCTAGTTTTTTCAGTAACTGCAAGACTACAAAACTAGTAGTTCCCATCAATTTCACACACCAGGCATCCTCTTAAATTCTCTCTGGAAATTCACAGAGACAACTGTACTTGGGAACCAGTTAAAACATTTCTTGTAATTAAACAAAAGGGAACAGGATACTATATGAAGGAAGTACTAGGATCTTCTGAACTTCTTCCCAAAAAAGCATGGTGAGCTCAATTAACTAATAAATGAACACTCTATGCTAGAATTACCAAATTGGATACCAAAATAAATTTTCACATGACAACAGTGGTAATTGGTCATACTCGGTATAATCCAGGAATTAAGATAGATCACATATTATTTAGCAACAATTTTGTTAATAAATTTGGGATCTGCCATTTTTATATACGAATACAATTTTGAGATCCAAAAAGAGGAAATAATTTAGAAATATCACAATTTTAAGGAAGACAATCGAAAATATCATGATCCAGGTATTACATGAATTTTATGGTATAGTCATTTCGAATATTTGTTTGGAAACACACAGGAGATCAGCAAATTTATGTAAAACATACATGTAGGAAATATGTTGCTTATGGCTGTGGATCAGGATAGTAAGCTCAAGCTGATGTCCTGGGAATGCCATCCACATCTTTACCAAACTTTTCTCGGACAGCTCTGTGACCTAAGCTCAAGCTCCAGAATTTGATGCTAATTTGTAAAGAGTCCCATCGGCTATCACTCCCCAGGACCACTAATTTCATTTGGAATTCCAGAAGCAGCTTCAACGGTAGAAGACTTGAACTTTACCTCAACCCTTTCCGTCTGCATACAAATTAATTACCAACTTAATGAACTAAATGTAAAGATTGGATCAATGTAGGAACCAGGTACAAAAGATTTATTATTAATAAACAAAACTTACCAGCATTGAGTGGTATAGTTCTCCGTTAAGACGAAGAGCTGGAATGGCTCTAGATCTAGACGTCCCTTTCCCTTTGTCATCATATATGTTACCCTTGTTTCCTCCAGCCGCTTCTCTACAAGTTCCAACAGTATTGTACATTATAGCAACATAAAACATTTTTCTAGCCAAGATAAATCAGCTCACACCTAACGGCATGACAAAAAGTGAATGTCTACAACAGCTGTAGAAACATACAATTCTAGAGGAAGAATAAGGATGTGACACAGACACACACACACATGGATACACATATGAAGACTGATTATTTCACATTATAAACCTTCTTGCTTCATCTCGAGCTTGACCATTTAACTCTTTGCTTGGAGGAAACTCTGGAAACTCTTCAGATTCACTTGGAAGTCGTTCTGACAAAAAAAACTGCAATAAAACCAAGTTGTATTAATAGGTAGCTCAGCAAGGAAAAAGCAAAGGGTTCTAATGCATATATTACAAGGAAAAATAGAATAATAGGCAGAAAAATACAGAGCTGGTGGACAGCAGGAGAAAATACTTTTAGGAAAGAACAGCCTATTAGAGGATGTTAATGGATATCTGTAAGGCCCTTAAATCAAGAATACGCAGAACAAGATTTCTCAGAATGAAGTTATAACAAGAAAATGAATCTAAATTCGCAACATGGTACCTCACTATTTAAAGCATTGATTGCAGACTTTCGAGCTGAAGATTCTATTGACAGCAGGGTCTCAATCAGCGCTAATGCTGGTGCAGGTAAGTTCTCGAACTTTTCTGCAACACATCTTTTAAAAGGTTTTTGAGGATCACATATTTCTGCAGGACACTGCTTCAATTTTATCCAGTATTCCTCTGAAGGTGAGCCACAAAGTGTGAATATCTGACGCAGCTGGTCCACCTAATAGACAGCAATACACCAACTTTATCATTCAATTGTACCAGCAAAGTTGAGGCAGTAATAGAAACAATGAATAAATGAAGTTGGCCATCCACAAAGAAGTCTTTCATTGGGTGGATTACTGTCTGGCCATGGCAGGAAAATGTAAACATAATATTTGGCCTACGCGCAATGCGTCGCCCTTATTTTCCTTTGCTCTGGCCTGAAATAAAATAATTTTCTCGCTAATTTATTATCCTGCACAATGCGCAGACAGGCTCCAGATAGACTCGAGTGAAAGAATAAGAAGAAAAGCAAAAAGGAAAAGGTTAGGTTTGCATTCAAGAACTATTTTGTTATAATGTATATTCCAAAAGTGAAGGACTACTTACCTTAAGCATGTGAAAACATAAACTCACACCACTCTAATGCTACATTTATCAATATGTGGAAATGAAATTTAATGTTTTAATTGTTCTACCTTATCCACCATCATCAGAGGTAGAAAAATTCATAGTACAAAAAAAATTACTATAAGCAGTTGACATTTCAGACGCTGCTATTGTAGACTACTAATTCTAAGTAATCAAACTATAAACCGTAAGAACAAACGTGTTTCGGCTATTTATCTTTTAAGTAGTTATTACATGTTTATTTGTCTGTAAGAACACATTTGCAAATCATGTACCTCCGTTGTCCCCGGGAAAATTGGTTCTCCAGCATACAATTCAGCAAAAAGGCAACCTGCACTCCATAAATCTACAGCATCACTGTAGCAAGTGGCGCCAAGTAATATCTCAGGTGCTCGGTACCAAAGACTAATGACACGATTCGTCAGAGGGCAAACTTCTTGCGGATTGTCGAAGTAGGCCAAACCAAAGTCGGCAATTTTTAGGTTCCCGTTATTGTCAATCAGAAGTTTGGAACCTGCGAGAGGAGGTAGGAAATTACTTAGCAAAAAACAAAAATAAATTTAAAAAAAATAGTAGAAGAAGGTTGGAACCTTTTATATCTCCATGCAGGATGCCCTGACGGTGGCAGTAGTCAAGTCCGCAGAGCAGTTGCTTCATGTAGGATTTGACCTGCAACAAGTTGAGTTTTATTATATGTATCAAGATAAAAGAAAATAAAAAATCTTACACTACATCTCAATGAATCATAGTGCCAAATACACCTCTATGTACAACACTATCTTAAACTGTGTGTCAACAAGCATGAGGAGATTTATGAAAATGTGAATTTACATTAAGAGAATATTTGTAACTTGACTGATTCCTAAATATCATTTTGCATAAAAAATTTAACTATTGCACAAACTTTGCACGAGTACCTGAGCTTCTGTAAACTTCAGCCCAGTGGAAGCAAGCCGTGCAAGATCATGTTCCATGTACTCCAGCACAAGGTACAAACTGTATGAAGACTCTGATGCAACTACACCTTCCAATTTTATTATGTTAGGATGGTTGATGTACCAATAATATTATTATTAGTCTATAGTTTTAGGAGATGATCTTCTTTCCTTGATTAGCCAACCCCTTCAAATGGGATTGTTGTCCTTTATTTATACTAAGTCCCAAATGGGCTCAATCCTTACAATGTGGGCCTTCTTGGGCTTTACATAATGTATTGTGATTATTCTAACTATAATTCCTTTGGGCCGTCTTGTCCTGGTCCAACATTAGTCCCCCTCCTTGTTTTGCGCGATATCTTTAGATTTGCGTTTTCGTGCTCTCCACCCTTGCGCTTTGAATTCCGAGGTTTTTGTCTTGATACCTGAATAAAGTTAGTGACCGGACAGGATAATGAAATGAAGGGAAAAATTAGTGAAAAAACGAACGAACGAAGCAAAAGAAAAATAAGAAATAACTGTTAATTCGAGATAGGAGTCAAATGTGTGTGTCCGAAAAAAGAAAGGAATTAAACATAATGCTTTTTTTTTTTTGAAGGTATATATCCGCTCATGTGTGTTTTTGAATTTATTTTTCCAGGTTTTTTTTTTGTTTTTGCAGGTTTCCTGGCTAACCTCTTCGACTTCCTCTCCAGGTATCTAAAAGGGGATTGCAGCGCGTTCTGGGCTCGCACTGTAAGTCGTCTACTCTCTCTCTCTCTCTTCCTTTTCCTTTTTATCTGCGGGTCGGTCGTGTTTATAGTTTACCGATTTATAATGGCCGACTTTCCTTCGTCGTCGTCGTCGCATAGTGCCACCAACCGGGACCCCGGGAAGCGACCGTTAGAGGAGGGTGACGAGGAGTCTGTTTTGAACTTGGATAATCTAGAGATCCCGGACCTAGGTCAGTGTGGGTCTTTTGATTTCTTAGGAAGCGATGAGTTTTTGAAGGGGGTGCCTCCAGGTCCTATGCCCTCTCCACCCTTAAGTCCTCATACCCTGGAACTTAGGAATAGAACGGTCGAGGAAAGTCTTCGACTAGGTAGGATCGAATTTGAGAGCAAACCTAGTTTAAACTATCTTAGTTATTACATCACCGTCGACCCCCCTGCGAGTAAGTTGGAGAAGTACATCGACCTGTCTAACGGCTACCGTTATCGAGTGCCGACAGCAGATGAGAGGGTTTGGATAATGCTCGAGTTCGGGATGCATGGGGTTGCGATGATAATGTTTCAGTTTGGTCTTCGTTTGCCCATGCATCCGTTCTTCCTGACGATGTATGAGGCTATCGGTTGTGGTTTAGGGCAGCTGACACCAAATTCTGTTGCTCAGTTAAGTGGTTTCGTGGCACTGTGCTGTGATAAGGGTCGATCACCGACTTTGAAATTGTTTTTCTCTATTTATGGTGTGCGGTACTATGGTGGCCAAGTATATTTCGACTCCCGACATCGACGGATGAAGATTGTTAGTGTTAGGTCATCGAATTCTGGTTATTACTCGCAATGGTTGTACGTTGGGGGTCCTGACTTGGAATTTGTAAAGCCTTGCGGGAAAGTTAGCCAGGGCACGATTGATTATTTAAATAACATGGAGAAGCACGATACTGCCTACCTCGATGAGTTTCATGGGTCGAGGACATGGTATACGCACTTAGATTTGAAGGACTCTGGATTTTTAGGGATGCACGATTGTAAGGGGGATGTATTAATTGTTATTGCCCTTATTTTGTTTACGTACTTAGTTTTTGTACTTGTCATTGTCGGCTCTTGCTTATTTTAATTTTCGTAAGTGCTTATATATAGGATGGCTGACTTATTGTTTTGTTTGTTTCTTTGTAGTGGAAGGCGCCTCACTTAAAAAGGTTTTAGACGGAGGGATTCGAGGAGGAATGGACAAGGCAATGATGTTGTTATTGCAGCGTGCTGCGAGGAAGCCTGCTGATGCAGCCAGGGCTGGACCGTCGGGGGTTCCTCATTCAGTTTCAATTGAATTGCTTGATGACCAGGGAAACAAGGTAATTGAAGACAATGAGAGGGTTGTTTCAGATCTCGTCCGCGTGGAGGGTAACCCTCGAAAGCGGTTTCGGAGGGAGGATGATGAAGTGGCTGTTGGAGGACGGGGGGGCGGGGTCGAGGGTGTGAACAAAAATGTGGCCACTGCCGGGGAAAGGGTTTATGGGAAGACCGTCGACCCTCGGTCGAAGAAAGAGGTGATGAGGGTCGAGATTCAGCCCACGGAGCGATGGACGGGGGGATCAACTGTGCCCTTGAGGGCACTTAACCTCTTTAACTTACCTCAGGACTTGGTTGCTTATGATGGGAGGAAGCGTGAGGACCTTGTTGATCGATGTAAGAGCCGGGCTGGGAGGGTACGTTCATTCCCTTCTCTTTCTTTTTAATGTGCATGTTTCTTTGTTTTCATGTTCGGTCATGGTCGTTTATAGTCATAGTTGCCGACCCTGTTTTCATGTCCCCCCCCTTTTTTTTTGTAGTTTCTTTCCGATTTTATGCATATACTGGAGGATTACAAGGCTGATGTTGATGGTGAGGCTTGTTCCAAGCTCGAAGCTGAAGTTGCTGCCTTGAAGGGGGAAAAGAAGAAGATTGCGGTGGGTTTTGCGGAACTCGAGCACAGGGTGGCTGATTTGTCTAAGGCAAATTCCGCACTGTCGAAAAAGGTTGCTGAGATGGAGGCTACAGAGCAGGTGTCGAGTGGGAAGATACAGGAACTCGAGGGTCGACTGCTCGAGGTGGAAAGGGAGCTTGAAGAGGAAAAAGGCAAGCGCCAAGGCTTGCTTCGACAGGTCGAAGGAATGGATGGCTCCTACGAGTTGATCGTGAAAGAAAATGAAGATTTGAAGATAGAGGTAGAGAAAGCCGTTGAAGATATCGCTGGTGCTCTGGGCGACGGTTATGGACGATGCCTTTGACGGATGGAAGAGGCTGGTTTTGCCGTCGAGGGTCATGCCTTTGATGACTATCTTCGTGACCTGGCATCGAAGGGTGGTAACGCATGAAGGCAGGGTATGCCCTGTGATTTTTGTAATCGTATTTGAACATTTTTTTTGTGATCGTATTTGAACATTTTTAAGTGTTTAAGAGCTTTATTGATACCAACATCATGGAAGTCCCAGAACTTGAGAAGTGTAGTAATCACTGTGGTCCTGGATTTGTAAGAAGTATAAGGTATGCGATCCATTGTTTAAGCTTATTTCTATGATGTAAGCAGTTACGTATTGGCTGGTTTTGCTATCTATTTGTCTCGAGTTTGAAACATTAAGCCGTTTGTTAGTTTCGTAGTCGAGTGTTTACATTATGAGAGAGATTTTATTGCCCAGACCGTCGTCGTGAAGTGGTTGTATAAACATTTGCCTAGAAATGAATGATTATTTTTAGTTAAGTAAGGAGCGAAGGAAGTGAAAGTCTGTGCTTTTTCCAAGTTAAAGGAATTTGTTCATCATAACCTCGTAGCGACCCCTATTATATCGAGGGTTTGTTTTTGAAATGGCATTTTACTGCCTCAAGATAACAAGTTACAACTGAGATTAAATTACTGATAGAACTTTTTGAGGTGAATTCCATTCCAAGCATTTTTGATGGGTTTCCCGTCGAGGTGCGCAAGCTCATAGGTCCCCGTGCTTACAAGTCTCGAGATCCGATAAGGGCCTTCCCAAGCTGGTTTGAATTTTCCTGAGACAGTGGATTGTGATGCTGCGGAATCTCTTAAGACAAGGTCGTTAACCTTGAAGTCTTTGGGTTTGACTTTTTTGTTGAAGTACCTTGCAGTTTTTTCTTGTTGGGCAACCATCCGCATTCGGGCTTCTTCCCTTGTTTCTTCTAACAGATCATTGTGAAGGCGGAGTCCAACGAGAGATAGAGCGGGATCGAATACGTCGATCCGTGGTGAGCTGAGACTTATCTCGACAGGTATGACAGCGTCGACTCCATATGCAAGTCGGAAGGGAGTTTCGCCCGTCGCACTTCGGGGAGTCGTCCTATACGACCACAATACATTCGGTAGTTCGTCGACCCAACATCGGGGTACTTCTTCAATTCTTTTCTTCAGGCCTTGTAGGATGGTTCTATTTGTTACCTCTGCTAGTCCATTTGCTTGGGGGTATGCTACAGATGCTTTGATGTGCTGGACTTTTAATTCGAGCAGAGCCTCCTCAAATTGCTTTCCTACAAACTGAGTGCCGTTATCAGAAACTAAGATTCTGGGGATCCCAAAGCGAAAGACGATGTATTCCATAAAGAATTCTATCATCTCTTTTTCTCGAATTTTAGCAAGTGGTTTTGCTTCGATCCATTTGGTTGCGTAATCCACAGCGACTACGATGTATTGGCACTGATTTTTGGATTTTGGAAAGGGACCCACAATGTCTATTCCCCATTGGAAAAAGGGGCATGGGCTGAGAATAGAGTTCAGCTCAGTTGTGGGTCGACGGTTTACATTTCCGTGCAGCTGACATGCTTGACACTTCTTGACGTAATCTTCACAATCTTTCCGGATTGTAGGCCAGAACAGGCCTTGTCGGATAACTTTGAGGGCTAATGTTTTTCCTCCTAGGTGTTCTCCACAGATTCCCGTATGTATTTCCACGATCGCTTGGAGGGCCTCTTCTGGAGACAAGCAACGGAGCAGAGGCTCAGAGAGGGCACGTCGGTATAACTCCGAACCCACAACACAGTAGTTCCTGGCTTTGAACATGAGAGTGCGGGCTTCGGACTTATGCTCAGGCAACTTGTTGTCGATAATGTACTCAAGGAAGGGTTGGCGCCAATCGAACCTAGCCTGGATTTGATTGACTGATATTTCGTCGATAGAGGGGGTTTCCAAAATGTCGACGTATGTTGGGCTGAGATTAGTGGGGAGGTTGGAAGAGGCTAGTTTGGCTAGAGAGTCTGCCCACTGGTTCTCCTCCCTGTCGACGTTTGACATTTTCCATGAAGGGAATTTGCTAAGAAGCTCTTGTGTTCTTGTTAAATATCGGGCCATCCTTTCATTATGCGTCTTAAATTCGCCACTTATCTGTTTGCAAACCAACTGAGAATCCCCAAATATGTCAATGACCTCTGCTTCGAGATCGGATGCGAGTTTTAGACCGGCAATGAGTGCCTCGTACTCGGCCACGTTGTTTGTGGCGGAGAACCCGAACTTGAGAGCCTGCTGAATTTTGAATCCTCCTGGGCTGATTAATATGACCCCTGCTCCTCCAGAGCCGGACGTCGAGGAACCATCAATGAACAGAAGCCACGGACGAGACTGGTCCTCTTCAGGTTTGTGCGTCTTGGATTGGAACTGGTATTCGGCGACGAAATCTGAGAGAACTTGGGCCTTGATCGCCGTTCGAGGTTTATACTCGATGTAGAACTGGCTTAACTCGATGGTCCAAGCTGCGAGCCTGCCTGTTATGTCGGGCTTGTGCAGGATTCTTTTCAGAGGAAGATTGGTCAGGACATGGATTTCTCTCGCTTGAAAATAATGGCGTAGCTTACGACTCGCGACAACGAGAGCGTATACGAGTTTCTCGACTTGAGGGTACCTTGTTTCCGCGTCTCGTAGTGAGTGGCTGATATAATATACAGGAATATCTTTTCCCTCATCGACACGGACCAATACTGCCGCGACCGTTTCGTCGGAAGCTGAGAGATATACCCGTAGCGGCTCACCTGTTAAGGGTCGTGTTAAAACTGGAGGATTTGTCAAAAACATCTTTAGCTCCGTGAAATTCTTTTCACAGTCTTCGTTCCATTCAAACTGCGATGATCTGGAAGCTTTTTTCATTGCAGAGAAAAACGGGAGGCATCTCTTTGAAGATTGAGGAATGAACCTTCGAAGTGCGGCTATACACCCTGTGAGTTTTTGTAAGTCTTTAATGGATCTTGGTTTGCTCATTTCTAGGATGGCTTTTGTCTGAGCTGGATCGGCCTTGATGCCTTTCTGGGTAACAAGGAACCCCAAAAATTTACCTGCAGTAAGGCCGAATGAACACTTTGCCGGGTTCAGTCGCATGTTATTTGCCCTTGCATTGGTGAACGTTTCTCGAAGGTCTGTCACGTGGTCGGAGGTAGCTTTTGACTTTGTGATCATGTCATCGACGTATATTAGCATGTTTCTTCCTATCTGCGAAGAGAATATTTTATCCATTGTCTGCTGAAAAGTAGCACCCGCGTTGATTAATCCGAAGGACATTACTTTGTATCCAAAGACCCCTCTATGAGTGATGAAAGCAGTTTGTTGCCAGTCATGGGAATCCATCTTAATTTGATTATACCCCGAAAAGACGTCCATAAAGGACAGGAGTTCGTTTCCCGCTGTGGCGTCGATGAGTTGGTCGATATTGGGCAAAGGGTAAAAATCTTTGGGGCACGCCCTATTCACATCTGAATAATCAATGCACATTCTCCACTTCCCATTGCTTTTCTTAACCAGAACTACGTTTGATATCCACGTGGGGAATTGCACGGGCTCGATGAAGCCGGCGTCGAGGAGTCTTTCGACCTCTTGGTCGATGGCTGCTCTTTTCTCGGCCGAGAATATGCGTTGTTTCTGTCGTACAGGCCTGGTGTCTTTACTGATGTGCAGCGAATGTCGAGCAGTGGTCTCTGGGATGCCAGGCATGTCTCTCGGGACCCAAGCGAAAATGTCGGAGAATTCCCGAATGAGGTTTGTGATATCTCTTTTGAAATCTGATGAGAGGTTTTTGCCAATTCTTGTTGTTTTATCTGGGTTTCCTTCAAATACTTCTATATCTTCTGTTTCTTCGAGAGGGGAGCATGAATTGCTTGTGGATGAGTCAATCAATTCTCTTGGGTCGATATCTAGTACTTGATTGACTTCTAGCTCTTCCTCTGTCTTTTTTCTTGGAGAAACGGTGGTTAGGTAGCATTGTCTTGCTGTTACTTGATCACCAATCATTTCTCCCACGCCGAAATCTGTGGGAAACTTCATTTTCAAGTGGGAGATAGATGTTATAGCTCGGAGCGCGGTGATCGTTGTTCGTCCCAAAATGGCGTTGAAGCTTGAGGAAGCGCTAATCACATGGAATTTGACCATTTTCCAAATCTGACAGGGAGGGGAACCGAAAAGCACTGGCATATCGATGGTTCCTACAACGTGAACCTCATTGCCTGTGAACCCGTATAGCGGGGTTCGGGAGTTTTCGAGTCTTCGATCTCCTATGTCCATTCGGGAAAAAGCATGGTGATATAACACGTCGACGGAGCTACCATTATCGACCAACATTTTCTTAACCGTATTGTTTCCCACACGTGTTTTGATGACGAGAGCGTCTTGATGGCCTTCGATGAGACCGGGACGATAATCGTCATCAGAGAAAGAGATGACGGGGGAGGGATTCACTCGAGGGCGTTTAGCTGTCGAGGGATTGACATTAAAGACTTCTCGAGCATAAATCTTGCGAGAGTTGTGGGAGAGGCCCCCGGCGGCTACGCCGCCAAAAATAACGTCGATTACACGGTCGTTTTCGCCTCGATGGTGACGTCTGGGTTCATCATCGTGTTGCACATAGTGGACTAGTTGTCCTCGACGAATTTTTCCTTCGATGAGATTGCTAAGTTGAAAACATTGCTCTGTTGTATGGCCGGTGTCTTCATGATATTCACAATATCTGGAGCTTGGGGGTCTTCCTGGTTTCATGGGTCTTGGAGGGCGATAGTCCGGTTCCGTTTTCAACACCGCCAAAATTGTCGTTTTCTCAGTGTTGAGTTTAGTGAACTCTTTTTCAGATCGATTGTGGGGTTGCCAATCCCTTTCTCTTCTATCCCTCGGGGGGAGGTCCGATGTGCGAGGCGGGGGCGACCTACGTCGCTCTCGGCGCCTTTCCCTCGCAGGGGATCGTGGACTGTAGCTTCGGCGTCGTTCGTACTTTGACGACCTCCGTGGAGATTGTATACAGCTTACCGCTTCTTGAAGCATCATGCGGTGTTCTATAATCTGGAACACAGCCTGTAGTGTTTTCGGCCTTTTTTCAAAGATCTCTTCTAAAAGGAGGCCATGCCTAGACTTATCGATGCCCGCCGTCAGGAAATTGACAGCCATCTGTTCTATTAAGTCTGGAATTTCTGCTATCTCTTCTCTGAACCGGGTTAGAAAATCCTGAGACTTTCGCCGGAGCGTTGATGCATTGTCATCAAGGATGCAGTAACTTTGATTCCTTTATAGTTGCTGGAAAATCGGGCTTGAAACTTGCTTTTCAGAGTTGTCCACGAGTCGATTGACTGAGGTGGCAAGTTACTGTACCATCGGAGAGCCGTGCCTTGAAGGCAAGTAGAGAAGAACTGACACCTAGCGATCTCCGAGTGGCCGAAGAAAGCCATGCGACCGTCAAATGTATTTAGAAATGCTAACGGGTCCGAGGATCCGTCGAAATGATCGAGAGCAGGCGTTTTCAACGTCCTGTCGATGCGCGCCTTCTCAAGCACTAATGATAGGGGGCTCTCAGAAACGGTTTCAAACCCTGCCTGATTTCTCATCAAGGTACGCATCTGGGCGATTTCCTCCTGCATTTTAGCGAACTCCTCGTGAGATATAGATTCTGTGGATTCTGTCTGATGTGAGACATCGGCAGATGACACTGTCCTCTGTCGACGTTCGCGAGGTTGCGAATATGTTGACTCCGCCGAGGGCTCATATTCGTACTCCGCATCATCCTCATCATAAAATTCATCATCTTGTCCTTCATTTTGAATTGTAGTTTGTTGGAGCTCTCGACGGAGACGGTGAATCTCACGTTTTCGCTCAAGTTTAGCCTGCAATCTATGAGCTTCGCGCTCTAGAAACTCGAGTTCTTCATCTGAATCAAGGGAATCTTTCGGATTTCCTTGGTTTTGGGCTTTTAGCCTTTCTTTCTTTTCCAAATGTAGCCGAACGTCGCTCGAGAGAACTTTTTTTCCTTTAGATGTTTGAACTCTAAAACGCTGGTCTGACACAGCTTTTCTTTTTCTGTCCCTTTGGAGTGAGTCCTTCAATCCTAGAAATTGATCTTCTGGAGGAGCCTCAGGTGGAGGGAACAAACACTTCGGCTTCAATGCCGGTTGTTTTGGAAGCTCGCGATCGTCGTGGGTCGAGGGGTCGGCGGCAACTTCTGCCGTCAACTCCTTTACCTGAGTTGGTCCGGCGGTTCCCGGATCAAGCTCTTCTACAATCATCTTCTGGTTGGATCTTGTTAAAGCAAAGCTCCTTCTAGCGCCAAATGATGTACCAATAATATTATTATTAGTCTATAGTTTTAGGAGATGATCTTCTTTGCTTAATTAGCCAACCCCTTCAAATGGGATTGTTGTCCTTTATTTATACTAAGTCATAAATGGACTCAATCCTTACAATGTGGGCCTTCTTGGGCTTTACATAATGTATTGTGATTATTCTAACTATAATTCCTTTGGGCCGTCTTGTCCTGGTCCAACAATTGTGTAGACTGCGTTGAATCCTAATCACTCTGGCCACGAAGCGAATGGTTCCAGGTTCCAAATCGTCGACTCTGATCTTTTTTAAAGCAAAGATTTTCTGCTTCTCAATCAAAAGCCCGATAAACATGGCTGTAAGTACCTTCACCGATCTGCAAAGAAAAATTAAATCACTCAGCCAAGATTTTTAATCAGCTGCTCAAGAAAATTAAAAAAAACATCCATGATGACAGTAAAACGAGGCCATTGCTCCAAGAAGAACACCCAATAACACTATAGAATCATATATAAGATCAAATATAACATAACACGTAATTTCGTTGTTACGAATGTACGTAGAAGATTCTATACTAGATTTCTATATTACACTTGATTTTCAATTTTAGATGAGATTCTACGTTATATTCAATATTTTAAGCTTAATCAATATTAAATTTTGTGATTCTAAATTTAAGTAAAACATTACTAATAATGAGGAGATAAGTTGATGATGTGTTGAATTACATAAATACAGAGAGAGCTGATTGCTAATCAACACTTTACCACTAAAGGGGATCTAAAGTAAAGGGGATACGTGATCTAATGATTTGAAGGGATCAACTAGTTCAGAACTATCTACCTTAGAAATTTTATTTAGTTTTTAAATAAAGTTCGATTACATAAATTTATATACTCACACACATATCCTACTAAAAGTTTAACACGACCGCTTGTTACATAAGAGAGATCCGAACATTCATTAGGCTCCATGGATAGATATCACCTTAAAATATTAAAAAATAACAAAATAAACTTTTTAATATAGAAAAACAAGCAAGGCATAGAAGTCTACATTTATCTCCAAAGACTTCTAATCAACCGTTTTATCAAAAGGGGATACATATACACGGAGAGCTGATTGTTAATCAAGAGTTTTACGAGAAGGGGATCGATGATTTAATGATGTAAGAAATCTTATTCAATTATTTAAACAAAGGACAATAACAATTTATATTATCACACACATATGCATATACTAAGAGTTTAACTATTAGGCTATTGTAAGATATCACGTTAAAAAAATTACTAGGTGACAAAATAAACTTAATTAATATAGAAAAACAAGGAAGGAACAGAAGTATATATACTAGTTTTAATCTCCCAAAAGACTTTAATTTCCTGGGAATGCATCCCCTTAAAGCTTCACCAGAAACTTCAACCATCCATGAAGGCCACCCTGCTGCAATCAACTCGGCCTCACCACCTTTTGGAATTCTTCCTGCGGAAAGAAGAAAGGGCCTTTTTCTTTCTATTCTCCTTATTCCTGGAAGACGAATATTCTGGAAAAGAAGTATACTTATGAAGAAAATTGTGCCGCGATATACCTTCACTATGCAATGGTAAACTTTCCATTGCATCTTCTTCACTGTTATAGTGTCCAAGTAAGGGTAGACAACAATTCCCCATATCTGCACCTTAAAATAATCAAGAAAAATGAGTTGTACAAGCAATAATTCAGAGTTCTTGAACACTGGTTCGAAAGAAAACAAGGATCAAGAGTTAATAATATTCAGTGATGAACTCTATCTCGAAGATCTCAATACTTATACAATTTTTTTTGCATGTTGAGGTGTATATATTAATTAAATTTTGGCCTAGTATTAGACTATGTGATCATGAAATTTTGGCACTAAAGCTGCTTTAAAACGGAGAAAAGCCCATTATTTTATATAAAATCTTTGTTCTCACTGGTATGTCCCTCGTGTAATCTCACTCTAAAACTTGCACTTAAATCAGGGGCAGGGCGGATAAGCAAGGAAAAAGGTGGGTCCCATGTAGGTCCCTTGAAATAAAATTAATGAGTTTTTAGTATCATAATTTATGATAATATATGAATGTATCCCATGACAATTTGGAATAAGTGTATATGGCCAAAACATACTCGGTTTCACTCTATAGAAAATTCTAGAATCTTCATATTGATATACAACTTTTTGGTTAGATTTTGTATTAAAAAGTTAAATTAATTTAAATTTTAATACAATATAAAAAAATAAAATTGTATATTGAATTCCTAAAAAAAAATTAAAAATAATAAATAATGATCTTAAGACTTAGTGTTAGTGTTAGGGTATACCTAACCTCTTCAGTATATCAGAATCATAGAAGAAAATCTTGGCTTCTACATTATTTTTTTTGAACTTAACTTCTACTAAATACGTATTCACCTAAGTTAAGTGAGTAGAAATGCTTTTTAATGTTAATGCACGAGGGTACATATGTAATTACACAACTTGATTAAAATCTCCTAATTATATCCTTTATATATAATTTATATATAATGTGTGTAAGAGACTTTTTATTCAAAATTTTGGTGATGTACCGCCAAAACAATCTCAATCGTTAATCTTGATATATAATTAAAAATAGACGGTTAACATTACATCTTATTAAAATAAATAAATTATTAATACAATCATAAATAAAAAATTATTATATTGTTCTAATAGTATTAAAACACCAATTTCTATACAATGTTCTAATACCATCCTAAGTAGAATATGATTAAAAAATTATCATTCATAAATATAAAATAATTACATTATTCTACTACTATTTAAATAAAAAAATACTATATAATGATACTAAAGTAGATAAAATATGATTAGATATTGTACAAATTCAATTCCTTTTCTGTATATTTCTCAATACGTCCATATTTGTTGTAACAAGCTATCATAATAAAAACAATATTGTAACATCGTCAGAAACACGACTTACATTTACATAAAAAATATTTAAAAATAATTTTTAGAAAATAAAAAGGTAAATTTTAAAAATCTCGCACGCTTGTTTTATCATTAAAATATACTAGTACTCATGTAACTCCCCTAATACGTAATTAGGGGCATTTTTCTCAGTAATTTATGACATTCTTCATTTTCTTTATTTTGGACTTTAGTTTATATTTTTAGAATTTATAAAAAATATTATTTAAACTCGTATCCATGTTACAACCTTGAATTACTACTATGTTTATCTACTGCTCTACAAATTTTATGCTAGTAATTTAACTATGTACTCCCTCAGCCCAGACAATTGTTATCGTTTTGAGAGTTAAGATGAATATAAATTTTTTTTTCTAAATTAAAATAGAATGTTTAAATTTTTGTTCAGCAAAACAATTTTTTTTAAAAAGATTATAGAACTATATTTCTATTCAGCCGATCACTCTCTTAGAAACCATAACGATAACAATTGGGAGGAAGACAATATTTTTTAAGCAATAATTATTTAAATGTTCATAAATCAATTCTCTATGATTATACATATGGGTCTTTAAATTTATCTCTTTGCTTCTTATATGAAAATATATATTTGCCAAATAACTTCAAAAATTTTGTTCCCTCGTGTAACTTACTCTTACTTGGTGATTCATGAGAGTTGAAATGAGTTTCATGAAAAATGACTTCTTAACCTCACTGTTTTGATTGACATGGGTTTTGTAAAAATTTGGGTATGCAAATTTTGTAAGTCATGTGGCATGACACTCATATTAATAAAATGAGGGGTGTGTGTTAAAAGTTGTGATCTCATAAATTATGATATTAATTTTGGGTTCAGTGTTCAATAAATTATTTTATTAGAATTTTTTCATCAAGTTAGTGAAATTTTTTTGGGATGCCAACAGAGTTTCAGGGGTGAATCCAATTCAGATTTTAGATAATTTATAATAATCCATTAAAGGCTCGACTAGTTGCAAAGGGGTACGTGCAGAAACATGGCGTAGATTTCGAAGAAGTGTTCGCACCTATAACATGGTTGGAAATAGTACGACTAATATTGGCTCTTGCTGCAAAAAATAGCTGGGAGGTTTACCATATGGACGTAAAGTCGGCGTTTCTAAACGGTGAAATCCAGGAAGAGGTGTATGTGTGTCAATCGGATGGATTCGTGTAAGAAGAACAGAAGAACAAGGTGTATTGGCTGTGTAAAGCTCTCTATGGCCTACGCCAGGCACCACGAGCGTGGTACGCTAGGCTGAACAAATACTTACTAGAGTTGGGTTTTGAAAAATTTCCCTACGATCACGCTGTTTACACACGGCGAGAAGGTAATGAATCTCTTATTGTCGGAGTTTATGTGGATGATTTGGTAATCACAGGTCCGAGCATTGCAACATAAACAGGTTCAAGCGTCAAATGAGCTCAGAATTTGATATGAGTGACCTTGGTAAACTCTCGTATTTCCTTGGGATCGAAGTAGAGCAAGGGAAAGACTATATTGAGTTGAAACAGAAGGCATATGCTAAGAAATTACTGGAAAAATCAGGAATGGCAGGATGTAACCCTGTTAAGTACCCCATGGAGCCTCGAATTCAACTTGACAAAGATGCAAATGGAAAGGATGTTGACGTTACTGCATATAAGAGCGTAGTGGGAGGTTTAAGGTACCTTTTTCATACCCGTTCAGACATATCTTATGATGTTGGAATTGTAAGCAGGTTTACGGAAAGACCAACTATACAGCACCAAGGAGTAGTGAAGAGAATATTAAGATACATTAGTGGTACTCTGAACTATGGCATAACTTACACTCAAGGAACTGGTAATTATTTGTTATGTGGTTACTCAGACAGTGACTTGGCGGGAAACACTGAGGATCGAAAATCAACTGGAGGCATGGCCTTTTATCTCAACGAAAGTCTAATCACATGGGTGTCTCAGAAGCAAAGATACGTGGCTCTATCTTCGTGTGAAGCAGAGTTCATGGCTGCTACTGCAGCTGCTTGTCAAGCATTTGGTTGCGAAACCTTTTGAACAAAGTTGCAGATGTTGGAACTGGTCCGGTTGTCCTCTATATTGACAACAAGTCGACCATTGATTTGGCTAAGAACCCCGTATTTCACGGGAGGAGCAAGCATATTGACATACGCTACCATTTCATTTACGAGAGAGTTGAGCGTGGAGAAATTGTGATTAAGCATGTTGAGACTGGCGCACAGAGGGCTGACATACTAACGAAGAGTCTGTCAACTGTGAAGTTCGAGAAGATGCGGAATTTGCTTGGTGTTAAGAAATTGCAGGGGAATGTTTAGATTAAAGGGGAGTTTGATGGAACTATTAATCTAAACATTTAAGTTACGTTAGTTTGTTTGAATAAATCAGCTGTTACAGCTAGACTAGGTCCTTTGGTTGTTGAGTATTTGTAGGAGTCTATCATGAATAAGTCATTATAGTGGACATACATTAGGAGTTAGTTGCTGATTTATAGCCACTCTGTTTTGGCTTTCTATTAATATATCTGAGTTTTTGTCAGAAGTTAATACATTTTGTTTTCCAGTTCTAGACTTACACTTATATTACTATACGTATTATCTTTGTTCTATCATAACTTTCCTCGAGAACTAAACGTTTCTACAGCTGTTGTAGCCAATAAGTTTTTGTTATTTATGTCATTAGGTTTGTGTTGTTATGTCTAATGTACAATACTCTCTCTCAAGACTTGTAGGCAAGCAGCTGGGGTATGGGGAAATCAAGGGTGGCATGTGATGTAAGGAGCAAAACATCAAAATCTCATACCATTCCAGCACCCGGGCTAAGTGCAGAACTATACATGTCAATGCTAGCAAGTTTTTTTCAAATTGTTACATGTTTTGTTCTGGTTCTTTCTGTATGAAGTTGTTTCTCTAGAAATTTCATGAACTCGTCAACTTGTGAGTCCATGTACATGTACAGCATAAACATGAGTAGGTTTATAGGTAAGCCTGTTGTCAATCCATAGAAGAAGATGCTAGCTAAGAGCAACTCCAACAATTTTGCCCAATAATTATCAAATAATTTTTTTATATTTTTTCCTTTTCAAATTATTTGTACACCTTTTCCTGAAAATACTTAGAGGGTGTATTCAATTGAGGTTTTAAAGATTTTTTTGGATTTTGAAAATCCTATTGTATTGAATTTGGATTCTAAAAAATCTTTTAAAATCTGATGGTACTCAACGGTTATTGAAAAAAGTCTTTTTAAAATCTAGGATTATTCAATTTAGATTTTAAAAAGTCCATTAAAATCTTGCGATGATCAATTTTGATTTAAAAAAATTCATTAAAATTGGTGCTATTCAAAAGTCCATGGATTGTATTTTATAAAATTGTAGATTTTGATTAGTGTATTTTATGTTTTCAGAAATCTTAACAAAATCCAAGAGATTTTGTTGGATTGTACAAATAAATACATACAATTAAAATCATTCATGGGTTCAGTTATGATTGATCTCTTGGACATACACTTAGGCATGCACAATTTATGGCTGTGATACCAGGTGATAGAGCAGAGATAATACGTATAGTAATATAAGTGTATAAGTTTGGAACTGGAAAACAAAAATGTATTAACTTATGATAAAAACTAACTATTACAGATGAATAAATAGAAAGCCAAAACAGAGTGGCTATAAATCAGCAACTAACTCCTAATGTATGTCCACTACTATGACTTATTCATGATAGAATCCTACAAATACTCAACAACCAAAGGACCTAGTCTAGTTGTTCTTTCAGACATAAACAACAGCTGATTTATTCAAACAAACTAACATAACTTAAATGTTTAGATTAATAATTCCATCAAACTCCCCTTTAATCTAAACATTCCGCTGTAATTTCTTAACACCAAGCAAATTCCGTATCTTCTCGAACTTCACAGTTGACAGACTCTTCATTAGTATGTCATCCCTCTGTGCACCAGTCTCAACATACTTAATCACAATTTCTCCACGCTCAACTCTCTCGCGAATGAAATGGTAGCATATGTCAATATGCATGTACCTCCCGTGAAATACGGGGTTCTTAGCCAAATCAATGGCCGACTTGTTATCAATATAGAGGACAACCGGACCCGTTCCAACATCTGCAACTTTGTTCATTAGGTTTCGCAACAAAATGCCCTGACAAGCAGCTGCAGTAGCAGCCATGAACTCTGCTTCACACGAAGATAGAGCCACACATCTTTGCTTCTGAGACACCCATGTGATTAGACTTTCGTTGAGATAAAAGGCCATGCCTCCAGTTGATTTTCAATCCTCAGTATTTCCCGCCAAGTCACTGTCTGAGTAACCACATAGCAAATAATTACCAGTTCATTGAGTGTAAGTTATGCCATAGTCCAGAGTACCACTAATGTATCTTAATATTCTCTTCACTGCTCCTTGGTGCTGTATAGTTGGTCTTTCCCTGAAACTGCTTACAATTCCAACAGCATAAGATATGTCTGGACGGGTATGAACAAGGTACCTTAAACCGCCTACCACGCTCTTATATGCAGTAGCATCAATAGCCTTTCCATTTGCATCTTTGTCAAGTTGAATTCGAGGCTCCATGGGGTACTTAACGGGGTTGCATCCTGCCATCCCTGATTTCTTCAGTAATTTCTTAGCATATGCCTTCTGTTTCAACTCAATATAGTCTTTCCCTTGCTCTACTTCGATCCCAAATACGAGAGTTTACCAAAGTCAGTCATATCAAATTCTGAGCTCATTTGACGCTTGAACCTGTTTATGTTTACAATGCTCGTACATGTGATTACCAAATCATCCACATAAACTCCGACAATAAGAGATTCATTACCTTCTCGCCGTGTGTAAACAGCATGATCATAGGGATATTTTTCAAAACTCAACTCCGATAAGTATTTGTTCAGCCTAGCGTACCACGCTCGTGGTGCCTGGCGTAGGCCATATAGAGCTTTAAACATCCAATACACCTTGTTCTTCTGTTTTTCTTTCTCAAATCCATCTGGTTGACATATATACACCTCTTCCTGGATTTCACCATTTAGAAATGCCGACTTTACGTCCATATGGTGAACCTCCCAGCTATTTTTTGCAGCCAGAGCCAATATTAGTCGTACTGTGTCCAACCGTATTACAGGTGCGAACACTTCTTCAAAATCTACGCCATGTTTCTGCACGTATCCCTTTGTAATTAGTCGATCCTTATGCTTCACAACATTCCCTTCATCATCCTTCTTTGACAGCTTGACAGAAACAACTGGGTTCTTCAACACTTAGTAGCAGCTGCTCCTCATCCAATTCGACCACTTCAATTTCATCATATACTTCGCTAAGCAGTCTTAATTTTCTTGGTTGTTCAGTGCTGCTCGATGAATTACTGTTCAGTGAAGTGTCAACAGAAGATGATAAGTCCAAATCCGTGTTCTCTCCCCTATCTTCGTTGTCACTTCGTGTTTAAGTTGGCGGTGCATAAGTCCCATAGTCTGACTCTAGTATATCTTTACCAGTACTGAACGAACCACCAACAATGAGTGAACCATAATTACTAAAATCTTATCCCTCGCCTGCATTTTCCCAAGTCCAAGCCTTATCTTCTACAAATACAACATCTCTACTGACACAAACAGACCCATTCTTTGGATCATACAAACGGTACGCTTTAGTACCTGGTTCTTTTCTAAAGTTCAGGACCACCTTACTACGATCATCAAGTTTATGGATGTGCACAGATGGTATTTTCATAAAAGCAATGCACCCAAACACTTTTACAAATGTAAGGTCAGGTTTCTTACCAGTCTAAGCTTCATAAGGAGTTCTTCCAGATAATATTTTTGTTGGGAGTCGGTTGAGTATATATACGGAGTGCCTCACTGCTTCTCGCCATGGAAATGATGGTAGTTTCATGCTTTTCAAGTAGCTTCGCACCATGGCCACGACTGTGTGATTCCTTCACTCCACAACTCCGTTTAGTTGTGGAGTGTATGGAGCAGTATAATGGCGAACAATCCCCGTTTCTTCGCAATATTTCGTGAATTCCATCGAACAAGATTCTCCACCCCTGTCGCTCCTCAGTATCTTAATCTTTTTATCAGTCTTGTTTTCAATCATCTGCTTGAATCCCTTGAACACCTCAAATGCTTCACCCTTGGCCTTTAACATGTAAACCCATATCTTACGGCTGTAATCGTCCACAAGCAATAGAAAATACCGATTTCCTGCAGGCGTCTCCGGAGTGATTGGGCCACAAATGTCACAGTGTATAAGTTCTAATGCTCGCTTTGCAATAAAATTTGAGCGTGTTGGGAATGATTTCCTCACCTGCTTCGACATCAAGCATCCTTCACAGTTGGCCTCTGGGTGAATCAGCTTTGGTAATCCATATGCCATCTCTTCTCTTACCATCAAAGTGAGTGCTTGGAAGTTCACATGTCCCAATCGTGCATGCCATAACCAGCTTTCTTCTTCAGTGTGTGCCATCAAACAAGTACATTTGCTATCTTCCAAAATGGCCTTGTGAAAGAGATATGTCCTAAGTCCAATCATGTATGAGGATTTAGGAATAACTTTTATGTAATCTGTTTTGATTTCATTGATATTAATAAAAGGCTTATTTTGTTTTTATTGCGGGCTCTATCTATTTAAATGTTTAAATAAGATATACCACAGTTTAGAGTAAAGCTTTTTATGGATTGTGATGAGATCATAATAATGAGACCTAAAAGATGATAACTCTAAACTTAAATAGTTCCTGGTCATAGGATTACTAACTGGTAATTAATAATCCGCAAAGATCGGTACATACTATGCTTGCTTCATTATGAAGGATGTCTGTTCTCATAGACATTTGTCTGGTGACACTATAGCTAGTATGTAGGTGCTTATTATAGAATAAGTTCACTAAACATGACTCACACAGCTGAACAACTGATGGAGTTCACTCACTGTCAGCAGTTGTTCACATAGTGATAGTTGTACAAGTATCCTTAGACTTGAGGTCATCATAGTCATCTTGTGTACACTGAACTATGCTTTGGTTTAGTTCTTAGTCTCAAGGGACAATTATAAGGGCTCTACTGGGTATAGGAATTTGTACACGAAGATAGTGTATGATCAATAAAGGATCTACCCCTTCCAGTGTAGGAAGAGAATGTTCAATGCTGATCCACTTATGTTAGTTCAGGAATCTCTGGCCAGAGTGAATGAAATTAGAAAGGAGTTTCTAATTTATATTAAATAGAACTAAGCATAGTGAATGGGAAAGCAAGTGATTAAATAAGATAGGTTTGACACAAGTTCCATGCCTTGTATTTAATCGTGACATTGTAGGGTAGAAGGAATTAATTGTACGGTAACTACTCACTGAATAGGTTCTTGGTATTCTAAGCAGTGAATTCGTATTATCCGGATAGTCGCGATATGCTGAGAAGTATCCCTCACGATGTAGAATAAATATGATTAATTAATTAATCATATTTAATGAATTATAGAATTTATATAAATAATGATAAAATAGTTTTATTATTATTTATTTCTACTACCAGCTTAATATTGAACCTACAGGGTCACACCATAAAAGAGAATGATTTAATGGTGGAGGAATTAATTAATAATGGCTGATAATTATTTATTTATGAAATAAATAACTAATTGGCAAATTTAATAATTGATTAAATGAGATTTAATTGATTATAAATTAATTAAGAAAAGGTTATTCATATTATTAATTAAGAATTTAATTTTTGGAAATTAAATCAAGTGAGAGAATTATTTCTAAAGAGTTTAGAAAAAGGATTAATAATTAAAAGGTGTTTTAATTATTAGTGAGAATAATAAAGGGTTAATAATAATAATATTTTATGGGAAAATTTCAGCTGAAAATTTTGCCTATAAATATACTATTATAAACCCTATTTTTGCCTCAACCAAAAAGATTTACAAAACCCTAATTCTCTCCATCTCCTCCTCCTTCATTACATCGTTTTCTTGGTGGATACCAGTAGAGTGCTTCACACTTGAGGAGTAGCTGCTAAGGATCTCCGTTCATCGTTCTTGGATTTCTATTAAAGACCTTCATCTTTCCATTAACGTAAAGCTTCTTAAGGTAAACACACTGAACTACGAATTAAATATTATTTTTTCGCATGGATCCTGCGGAGGGTTTCGGTTTTTTTTTTAAGATTAAATTTACGTTTTCACTGCGTTTATGTGCTAAAAACCCTTCACCTTATACAACCGATTGGGTGACCTCCTTACCTTCATCAAAAGGCGTTTGTGTTCATCATAAACCCATAGAAATTCCCCTTGAAGTACAACTTTCTTCCCATCCTCGGATAACTGCCCCAGGCTTATGATATTGTTGCACAAGGAGGGAATAAAATAAACATCCTCCACCAGAAGATCCTCACCATTCTTGCATTTGAACACAACAGAGCCCTTTCCCTTTATCTCTACGGTTGAGCCATCGCCAAAACGCACCTTTCCTATCACTTGTTCATTCAACTCTTTAAACTTGGAGCGAATTCCAGTCATATGATTGCTTGCACCGTTATCTAAATCCACAGGTTTGACTCCACTTATTTGGTTGTGTCTGACTTAAAATGTGGGATCAGACTTCCTTCGTTTAGTAAAACAACTCCATTATCATGTTCTCCATACTCCGTTAATAGGAGTGCAGGCTCTTCATCATCAACTTGGGCCATATGCACCTCTGGATTTTGCTCCTTATCACGATGTGGCTTCCTACACTCAAATGCGTAGTGACCCAAATTGCTACAGTTGAAACATCGAACCTTGCTTCTATCTCGAGGTCCACGACCACCAACATCACGTCTTCCTTTCTGGTCTGAGTTTCCCTTGTTAGCTCATTTCTGCCATTCCTCCTTGGTAAGCAGCAGACGGTTCTCCTGGGACTCACGCTTATTCTATTCTTTTTCGGTCAACAACAACTGAGAGCCAGTGCCCTCCCCTGGACCACGTAGTCTTTCATCATGTGCCTTCAAACGACCCACGGTTTCCTCAACTGTCATCTCTTCAAGATTGCCAAACTGCTCAATTGTTGAGGCAATTTGAAGGTACTTCGCTGGGACAGCTCTGAGGAGTTTCTTCACCATATACGTTTCCTGCATAGTCTCTCTTAACACCCTTATCTTTATTACCAATCCAAACAGCTTCATGCAAAAGTCATCCAATTTGTCATTCTCCCTCATTGTTAACGTGTCGAGCTCAGCATGTAGCGTTTGAATCTTAGCCCTTTGTACACGCTCAGCCCCAATACACATGATTTTGATGGCCTCCCATGCTTCTTTCGCCGTTCTTTTCTCTGCTACAGAAAGTAAAATGTCGTCAGGAATCCCTTGGTAAATGGCTTCCAACGCCACCTTATCAATTCGAGTTTCGACCTTGGCCTTTGGGTCCTTTGGATCAACTGCATCCCACACGTCCTGAGCCTCCATAAAAACCTTCATCTTGACCGACCACGCAGTGTAGTTCTCCCTCGACAGCATATGATAGTTTAGACCTATAGTGCTTTCCTTCGACTTTGAGCTTAAAGTGTTCATGGTTTCAGTTATGATGATCTCTTGGGAATACACTTAGGCATGCACAATTTATGGCTCTGATACTAGGTGATAGAACAAAGATAATACGTATAGTAATATAAGTGTATAAGTCTGGACCTGGAAAACAAAATGTATGCGGTATACGATTCCGTTTATATAAATATAATATATATGTGGTATATAAGAATAAAAAATGGGTAAAATATTACGTATAGAATTATAAGTCATATAAGAATAAAAAAAGAATAAATATAGTATATTTAGAGTTATAGTAAGATTTAAAAAGGGGTGAAACCAAAAGTTCGTAAAACCGAAAAGGGGTGAAACAAAAGTATCCCTTAAAAATGGTTTTCTTATTAACTAATAATAATACTGTTTAAAGGATTTCATTTTATTATTTTAATAAAAAATAAAAAAGAATTCTACGAAAAATAGAAATATCGTAATTATAATATGATTCAATCTATATTTTGTTAAAAATAATATAGAACTCTACATGAAAGAGAAATATAGGGGTGAAACCAAAATACGGCATAAGTGTACTAAGATGAAACCAAGTACCTTATCAAGAAATAATTTAGAGTTCTACGAAAATAGAATTGTAATCATATTACGGTTTGAACAATTTTATTATTTTTTAGTGGTGAAACCAAAATACAGTTTTTATAATATTCATACCATTTTATTAAATGGAATCCCACTAACAAATTAAAAAAAATTTAAATTAAAAAATTCCAATTTATACACATGGCCTATTTACTTGGTCGTGGTTTATATTTCTCGGAACCTATTTAGTTAAACCAATTTATGAACTTATTTATTTTAAAATATAATTAAAAATATGATTCAAACCTATAAAAATAATAAAAAATCATGGCTTATAAAAATTAAAAAAAACTTCTTCCAGTAAGTCGGCGTTGCTGATGAGCACTGACGGCTGTCCCCCAACGCCCGGTGTGGGGCGATCAGTCATTGGCGGAACATAGGGTTCATATTCATAGCCGTGATCATAATCTTCTTCAGAACTTCCGTCATAAAAACTTCCATCACGATATTGAGACATCTTTCCTCCCAGATGCAGATCCTGTTCGCCCCTCCTTCTAGCGCCAATTTGTTGACGGAGGAATTTGGTAACAATAAAATTTGAGGTTCGTAGCCGGGAACAAGATCTGTGATGGCGGTTCTTCGTCGAAAATGTGAACAGTAGTTGGTGGATCCGATGAACAATATTCGTCGGGAAAGATGAACAGTGTTTGGTGGTGGTGATTATTGGGGGCTGAGATTGCTTAGGGTTAGTGGTGGCTCCTTTGCGCTCTCGCTTCTGACCCCTTATAATGTGCCTACGTACCCCTATTTATAGGGGATCAAGCACACGTAGTTCTTGGGGAACAAGAAACCTAATGGGCTTAGATTTCTTATCCCGAGGCCCAGTAGGAAACCCACTGGAAACCGTCTTCTACTAGCTTTAGGAATGTCCGCCGATGAGGCCCAACCACAAAGGCCCAAGGCTCGTCCGCAGCTTCGAGACTTCACGGATGAGGCATCTCCCTAGCCAAGGATAACCCTCCGCTACCAGCTGTTTCTCTAGTCCACGGACGCAGGTATAGCCGTGGTTCACCCCAAATGTTGGACGCATCCTTATCCCCCGATAAGGATCCCCTACCAGATTACAGGACAAGTGATCCCAAGCTTTTGGGTGCAAAGTGCAGGATACTCCGAAGTCTCACAACAAGGACACCCGTTGACTGCAGAGACAGAGCTCCCAGAGCACACACCAGATTTCACCCCGCATCCCCAATGAGGACACCCATTGACTACAGGAGGAGACCTTCAGTCCAGGCATACTTCTGGAGGTCTCTGACCACGGACACCACCTTTCCTGTAGATATGCTACAAGAAGGAGTTCTTCAATAGAGTACATGCATCAAATAGGTTAGTAATAATAATCCCCATCTTCCTTGAATCTTCCAAAGAGTTCGTCCAAGTAGCATGTCAGAGTTGCATTTTGTACCAAGTAGAAGTAAAGGGCGCGCCCAAGCATTCCTGCATGTTGGCGCCATCATGTGTCATCAGCCTTTGATCTCTTCCTTTATCATTCTACATCATAGGGTGCACGCTAAATTACTCATCGTTAGGGCTTGCTCTAATTCTGTTCAAGCCAATGTGTGAGTCTGTCAAAACAACCATGCCTAAGTAATCCATCCAAGGTGCCTTCCCTACCTAGGGCGCGCCCTAAGGCTCACCACAGGACAGATTCCATTCAAGGAATTCTTCTCCACTTTTTTCAATAATTGGGCGCGCCTCTTCCATCATGTGTTGAGGGCGCGCCTTTAGGATAATAACCACAATCGTTAATCAGCTACTCAATCAATGGGGCCCGTTCTTAAGGCGCGCCTTCTATTTATGGAAAGTCAATCTTATCTTTTCCTAGATTTTAGGCGCTTCCCTTTCGATTCTGCTCATTTTATTAATCTTAATCTGAATTTTGTTTATACCAATTTTTGGGCATAACAGTAGACAACAATTCCCCATATTTGCACCTTAAACTAATCAAGAAAAATGAGTTGTACAAGCAATAATTCAGAGTTCTTGAACACTGGTTCGAAAGAAAATAAGGATCAAGAGTGAACAATATTCACTAATGAACTCTATCCCGAAGATCTCAATACTTATACAAATTTTTTTGCATGTTGACGTGTATATATTAATTAAATTTTGGGAAGTATTAGACTATGTGTTCATGGAATTTTGGCTCATTCATGAAATTTTGGTTGTTGCTGAGAGTAACAGCTGCTTTAAAACCGAGAAAAGCCCATTGTTTTATATTAAATCTTTGTTCTCCCTGGTATGTCCCTCGTGTAATCTCACTCTAAAACTTGCACTTGTATCATGAGCCGATACAACAATGAAAATGTGGGTCCCTTGTAGGTCCCTTAAAATAAAATTTCTGACTTTTTGATATCATAATTGATGGCAATATATGAATGTGTCCCACAACAATTTAAAATAAGTGTGTAAGGGCAAAACATATACTCTAGAGAAAATTCTAGATTCTTCATTTTGGGCGTGATTTCATATTAAAAAGTAAAAATAGTTTAAAATTTTAATATAATATAAAATAATAAAATAATTACATAATAAATTCTTGAAAAAAAATAATAAATTATGATCTTAAGTGTTCGGGTTTATCATTAATGTTCGGGTATACCCAAATCTGAAAAAACTTTAAAATTCCTATATTTGAAATTAATTATGACATTCTTCATTTTCTTTGTTTTGGACTTATTTATATCAGTATAAAACCCGTGTGATATGCAAATTATTTTCAATATTATCTCATTTTTTTAAATTAATTTGAATTCAAATTTTTAAGATATGAAATTGATTTATTTAAAATTTTTAATTAATATGTTTTGATAATGACTATACATATAAATACACGTGTATAAGCTAGTGATATTTTAAGAAAAAAGTGGTATTTTAGTTTAAAAAATAATATTAATGATCGAAGGATATAGTTTAATTGATATTTATAGGTGTGTTTATAAAAGATAATTATATTTTAATTAAAAGGTAAATTTTGTTGAGATCAATAATATGCGAAGAATTATCTCTGCATTTATTTTAGTTTTGTTTTAGCTAGGATTAGTTTTATACTTTTTTTGTATTAGCCTAAAGCCTTTTACGCCGACTAAATTGACTAATTATATTAAGATTTATTTTAGTTTAATTTGTTTGAACCTGAATCAATGGTAAAAAATTTATGTTAGCCAGATTAAAGTACATATAATTTTATTTTAGCTAGTCTAATTATTTTCAGATTTTAATTTTGCTTTATTCTTGATCAATGGTATAATTATTTTTTTAACCCGGATATATAGTATACATTAATTTATTTAGTCTGACGCTATTATATTGAATAAGGAATTATCACTAATTTTATTTTAATAAAATAGTATAGAAATTATAGAAATTAAAAAAAATCAATAATTATATAAACCTAAACATCGTACAAATAGGCTGACTAACAAATATTTAATATTTCGACTATTATCAGTGGATGCTCGTTATCCGACTCATTATTTAACTATCAACAAATTCTTTACTATGGTTTGTCCATTTTCAAGTCAATCCGGGCTTTCTCTGGAGGAAAGCCCCAACCCCTTCATTTCCTTTTGCTCTCGTTAATTTTTTTTCAATAAAACACAATTTTTTGGGTGTTTGCGTATCTCTCCTCTTGGGGTGTGTGTTTTGTCTCTCCTTTTTAAGTATTTTGTTATGTTTTTGCTTAGTCATGGTTGGGTTTATTTGGTGTTGGATATGTTGAGAACGAGTTTATTGATATTTTTAGTGATCTGCAAAGCCTGCATCGAATCTGGGGCGTTGATGATTATTGTAAGAGCTCACCTCTCACAACCAAAGATCGTTCATCCTTCACGGGTTTACACTTTCGGCATGTCTATAGTATCCGGCATGTAGATAGTTGGAGTGTCGTCGGCATGTCTATAGCTAGTGTCCGACATGTAGATAATTGGGGTGCTACTTCTCTAATCAGTTTATGCGATTGGTGTTTCTGAAAATTGAGCTAACAATGATTTTTATGTGATATGGTCAATTGCCATGTTGCTATTTTCAGAGAAGTTAGTACTATTTGGATCGTTTAGGATGTCTTTGATTTGGTTTTTAGCTTAAAGAATTTTTAAATTCTATATGTTAAACGATCAGGAAGCAAATCATCTAATTGTTTATAGTATGTTATTTGTTTTATCTCCTGGTTTTATTCACGGTAGGGGGTTTGTCATATACTATATTCAAGTTAATGAAAGTTTTTTGCATTTGTCAAAAAAACTAATAACAAATTAAGGGGACAAATTAAGTTTTTTGCATTTTTGCCTTGAATTTAATTTTTGTTTTAGCGCAAATCAATATTATACATAATTTTATTTGAACTTGAGACCCGCCATATTCTGCTAATTACAAGTATTAACTTTATTTTTAATTTTATTTTAATCCGGAGTGAATATTATTTTATATTAGACCGATGACATTATATCGGACAACTATTGCCTTTCTAATTATAAATTTGTTTTAACTCGGTTTAGTAATATATTTTCTTTAGCCGGATCAGTAATATTTTATTTTTTAACCCAATTTAATAGTATTTATTTTTTAGTCGGATCAGTCATATTTTGTTTTTTTTTGTTTTTGACTAAGCCAGCAAATTCAAACTAATTGTATTTTGTTTAATTTTATTTTTTATTTAAGATTATATCAAATAAAATAATTTTGTTAAGCACGTGTGAATAATATATAAAATTTTATTTAAACCCGATTTTATTAGATAAATTATAGTTCTATCTTTATTTATACAATTGTATTGTGAATATTTATCAATTTATGAGAGTTTTTTTAATATTACTATAATTACAGGTAACCGGACCAACTACCATTAAAACTTTAATATAAGATTACTAGCCTAAAATCTGTGCGATGCACAGATTATTTTTAATATTATTTAATTTTTGAATTTAATTTGAAGTGAAACTTTAAGCTATAAATTTTTTTATTAGAAATTTTTAATAATATGATTTAATAAAAAATTTAAATGTATACGTGTATAAGTTAGTGACATTTTAGTTTTAAAAAAAATATCACTGATTGAAAGATATAATTTCATTCATATTTATAGGTGTGTTTCTCAAAGATAATTATGTTTTAGTTAAAAGTTAAATTTTAGCTAAAATGAATAGTATACAAATTATTTTTAGTTATACCGATTAAATCTAACTAAATTCATATTTATTTTAGTATAATTTGTTCAAACCAGGTCAATGGTAAAAACTTTTATGTCAAAATGGTAAAAAATTATACTAACCCGTATAAAAATACATATTTTTTTATTATAATTGTTCTAATTATTTTCTTATTTTGATTTTTGATGAATCAATTATATAATTTTTTTAAATAACATATATTGATTATTTTAGTATGACACAATTATAGTGACTAATGAACCATCTATATTTTCTTTTTATTAAAATAATATAGATATTATAAAAACAGAAGAAAATCTTTAATTATATAAACCCAATGTACACACCAATCTACTATCAAACATTTAATATTTTGGATCCCACTCTTCCAAGCTTATATTACACATACCAACTAATTAGGTAGATTTTGATTTTATTTTAACACGAATCAATAATATACGAATTATCTTTAATTTGAATTTAATTTTAGTTTTACCTAGATCAATAATACACACTACTTTTTTTGCTAATTTTTTTTGCTAAATAATACACACTACTTTACCTTCATGCCCGTTATATCAACCAACTACTTATATTTAGTTTATTTTTATTTTTATTTTAGCTATTATTTTAAATCGAATAGATAATATACTTTATTTTGGCGTGATGGCATTATATCTAGCAGCGTATTGCATTTCAATTTTTATTTGAAAAAAATTAGCCAAATTGGTAATAATTATTATTTTATTTTAGCATGAGTTAACAAATCTTGCCTATTATTTCAAACACATCTAATTATATTTAGTTTTTTTGTTTATGTAAAATGGTGTAAAAGATAAGAAATTATGTTTATGAAGTTGTACCGAAGATATTTGTAAGAGAATACTCTTTGAGTTTGTTGAAGGGAGAAAAGAGGACAGAGGTGCTTAAATAGAGGTGATGGAAGTTTGTTTAATTTGAGTTTATGGATGCATGTTCATACATACATATACACACATGCATATATATAATTTAAACCAGACTATTGGTCAAAAGTACATTTACAAATTTTTACTCAAAAATCACATTTTTGACACCGAAAATAATTCTAAACCCATTAATAATATAAACACATTAAATAATCTTAAAAATTAATAAATTATACATATTTTCATATCCGTGCATAATTTAATAATATTTATTTCACATGTATCATCTTAATTAATGCATATATTTATATTTTCAAATCTTAGTGAAATATCAAAAAATACTTATTTTTATTTAGATTTATGTTCGAGGAATAGATACATATATACATATATTTTCTCAATAATTATAATAATAATAATAATAATAATAATAATAATAATATATCATCCAATAATTATAAGTGAGAAACATATCAAGCATTAATCTAATTCAAATTAAGTACTTTTTGATGTTTTGTGAAATTTAAAATTCTTAATATTAACATTTACAAGACACTTATTTATATTGTTAATTTAATGATTAATAACACATGAGTTAGATGTCAAATAAAAAACTATGTATGGAGCATACTTGTGCATTTAACTATTTATATTATATATATTGTTGTCATAATTTGACTATTATATTTTTATAATACAAATAAATTCAAATTCAGACAAAGATTAAGACTTTCATATATATATAAATACAATACATACCTGTAAGTGTTGTATGGCTAATCAATAATATTTTTAACACCACATATTTCTAATATACAAACATATAAAATAATTATGAACAAATCAATATTTTATACAAATCTGCTTGGCTAAAGATTGTGTTATGTATAATTAATAGACCTCCGTTATATTTTATTATTATTTTCTCTATCGTCATTCTATTTCTCAAAAGTGTGTTTTTTGAATGTATGGTAGAAAATGAACAAAGACACATATAATTTTTTGCTTATAGCCTTCATTAAACATATGATCAACTTGAAAGAATGGTAGCCACGAAGCAAATAATTTTAGTAATATTTTGTATCAAATTAAATTAAAAGGAATCAGAACTATGTATTTGTTAGTATTGAACAGGAATGTGAAAAGTTACTAAGTTCAATAAATATTCGAATAACAATGAAAAATAAAATTATAAGCATATAAACTACTATTTAACAAAATTGGTTGGTAGATTGAAATTAAAAATACACGGTCACTGTTATGTTTGTTATGTTGAGACAAAAGAATTTATTATTTGACTAAATTTCTCGTTTACCATACCAAATCTAACCCCAAATTTGGGTACCAAGCAAAGTATAAATATAAATTCAAGTGAGATTAGATGAGGACAAACCAGGGGAACAAATTTTTTACATAAAATAGTGGGCTTCTCTATGTTGTAACTTGTAAAGCACCTGTTACTCAGCAACAACCAAAATTTCATGAGTACAGCCTACTACTTGCCAAATTTTCATAAATGCATACACCTCAACATGCACAAAAACGTTTGTATAACTGTTGGTATCTTCGGAATAGAGTTCCTTACTAAATATTACTACTCTCTCGATCCTTGCTTTCTATTCAACCTCGAGTTCAAAAACTCTGAATCTCTTGATTATTTTAAGGTGCAGATATGGGAAATTATTGTCTATTGTTGATTGGACACAATGACACTCAAGAAGATGCAATGAAAAGTTTACCATTGCATAGTGAAGGTAATTGGAGTCATGGAATATCTAGGCACAATTCTCTTTCCACGTATACTTCCTTTCCAAAGTATTCGCCTTCTTGGAATAAAGAGAATCGAAGGAAAAAGGCTCTGTATGCTTTCCGCCGGTGCTATCCTGGCATTGGAAGAATTCCTAAAGGTGGTGAGGCTGAGCTGATTGCAGCAGGGTGGCCTTCATGGATGGTTGAAGATCCCAGTGAAGCTTTAAGGGAATGGATTCCACGAAAATTAAAGTCTTTTGAGCTATTACGACAAGTATACCCCTATCCTTTCTTCTTTTCTATTTAATAAGTTTATTTTGTTATGTCTTAATATTTGAAGGTGAGATCTTGCGAGAGCCAAATGGTTAAACTCTTAGTATATGCATATGTGTGTCTGAGTATAAAAATTTATTTTATTGGCCTTTATTTAAATTATTGAATAAAATTTCTTACATCAATTAATCAATGTATCCCCTGTGGTAAAACTGTTGATTAGCAATCAGCTCACAGTATATGTATTCCCTTCTGATAAAAACTGTTGATTAGAAGTTTTTTTAGAGATTAGAAAAGTATACTCCTTTGCCTTACTTATTTTTCAAGATTAATAAGTTTAATTTGGCATCTCCTAATATTTACGTGATATCTAGCAATGGAGCCTAATAAATGCCCCAATCTCTGTTGGTCAGGGTTAAACTCTTAGTAGATGCATATGTATATAAGTATATAAATTTCTGTTATTGGCCTTTATTTAAAAAATAATTAAAATTTCTTACGTAGCTAGCACTGAACCAGTTGATCCCTTCAAATCATTAGATCATGTATCCCCTTCACTTGTAAAATTGTTGATTAGCAATCAGCTCTCTGCATATATGTAATTCAGTACATCATCCACTTGTCTCCTCATAATTGGTAATGTTTTACTGTCATTATGGATGGTTTTTTTTGTAGTATTTTCTTGAGTAGCTGATTAAAAATCTTGGCTGAGTGACTTAATTTCTCTTTGCAGATTGGTGAAGGCAGCCATGTTTATCAGGCACTTGATCTCGAGAAGCAGAAAATCGTTGCTTTAAAGAAGATCAGAGTCAACATTTGGGAACCTGAAACCATTCGCTTAATGTCCAGAGAGATTAGAATTCTACGCAGTCTACACCATCCTAACATAATAAAATTGGAAGGTGTAGTTGCATCAGAGTTTTCATACAGTGTGTACCTTGTGCTGGAGTACATGGAACATGATCTTGCAGGGCTTGCTTCCACTGGCCTTAAGTTTACCGAAGCTCAGGTACACATAGAAAGTATTTTACACTTTTATATGCAAAAATGATATTCAGGAAAGAGTGTTACAATTTTTCTCTTAATGTGGAATCATATTTTCTCGAATATCTCCATGCTTTGTGACACACAATTTAAGATAGCGTTGTACCTAGAGGTGTACTTGGGGCTATGATTCATAGAGATGCAAGTGTAAGATTTTTTTTTCTTCATATATATAAAACTCAACTTTTTGCAGGTCAAATCTTATATGAAGCAAATTTTTTGCGGACTTGACTACTGCCACCGTCAGGGGATTCTTCATCATGATATCAAAGGTTTCAACCTTCTTCTTTTATTTAATTTTTTTTTTTTTTTGCTGAGTGTAATTTCCAACCTTCTCTCACAGGCTCCAACCTTCTGCTTGACGGCAATGGGCACTTAAAAATTGCAGACTTCAGGTGGGGAAACTTTTACAATCCGTAAAAAGTTCGCCCTCTGTCAACTAGTGCCATTACTCTTTGGTACCGAGCACCTGAGTTATTACTTGGCGCCACTTGCTACAGTGGTGCTATAGATTTATGGAGTGCTGGTTGCGTTCTTGGTGAATTGTATACAGGAGAACCTATCTTCCAAGGGACAACGGAGTTATACATGATTTGCTAATGTGTTACAGAAGTATAAACATGTAATGGCTACTAGAAAGATATATAATTGAAAAAAGTTTGCTTTTACAGTTTATAGAAAGATAAGGCAATGCCTGATACTATAACTTCTAAGGGAAGTAGTCCTTCACTTTTGGAATATACATTATGACCTCTTGAATGCAAACCATACCTCTGCTTTTTTTTTGCTGGAGTCTGTCTGCGCATTGTGCAAGATAATAAATTAGCGAGACAGTTATTTTATTTCAAGCCAGGGCGAGGCAAAAGAAGGGTGACGCATTGCGCGTAGGCCAAATATTATTTCTACATTTTCCTGCCATAGCCAGACAGTAATGCACCCAATGAAAGACCTAGCCAGAATGGCCTTGTTCATTTACTGCATCAATTTTTCTATTACAATTGAATGATGAAGTTCGTATATTTCTGTCTATTAGGTGGATCAAATGCTTAGAATATTCATGATTTGTGGCTCACCTTCAGAGGACTACTGGAGAAAATTGAAACGGTATCCGGCAGGCATCATTGATCCTCAAAAACATTTTACCAGACGTGTTGCAGAAATTTTCAAAGCCTTTCCTGCACCAGCACTAGCACTACTTGAGACCCTTCTATCCATAGACCCTTCAGGTCGAAAGTCTGCTGTTGATGCTTTGAATTGTGAGGTACTAAGTAGTTTTGCGAAGTTAGATTCCTTTTTCTTATTCTAACTCTAATCTGAGAATTCTTGTTCTTTCCTAAAACTATTTTCTCTTGTAGTCCATCAACTCTGTAATTTTCTGCCTATTATTCTATATTCCCTTTTAATATATGCATTTGAACCCTTTGATTTTTCCGTTTTGAGTTACCTATTGATGCACAATTTGGTTTTCATTGCAGTTCTTTCGGTCAGAACCTCTTCCAAGTAAACCTGAAGAGTTACCAGAGTGTCCAGATGAAACAAGAATGTTCATAATGTAAAATAATCAGTCTTCATATGTGTATCGATGTGTGTGTGCGTGTGTGTCACATCCTTAACCTCCCTCGAGAATTTTATGTTTCTACAACTGTCATAGCCACGGAATTTTTGTCATGTCCCTCAATAGGTGTGAGCTGATTTATCTTGGCTACAGAAATGTTTAATGTTGTTATAATGTACAATATTATTGGAACTTGTAGAGAAGCCGCTGGAGGGAACAAGGGTAACATATATGATATCAAAGGAGAAGGGACATCTAGATCTAGAGCCATTCCAGCTCTTCGTCTTAACGCAGAATTATACCACTCAATGCTGGTAAGTTTTGTTTATTAACAATAAATCTTTTGTACCTGGATCCAATCTTTACATTTAATTAATTGAGTGGGTAATTAATTTGTATGCCGGCAGAAAGGGTTGAGGTGAAGTTCAAGCCTTCCAGCGTTGAAGCTGCTTCTGGAATTCCAAATGAAATTAGTGGTTCAAATTCTGGAGCGTGAGCTTAGGTCACCTTTGAGCTGACTAATTTCCTACATGTATGTGTTTCAAAATTACTGCATCATAAAATTCATGTAATACCGGGATCATGATATTTTCGATTATCTTCCTTAAATTTGTAATATTTTTTAAATTATTTCCTTTGTTTTGAATCTTCCTAAACAATATGTGATCAATCTTAATTCGTGGATTATACTGAGTATGACCAATTACCATCGTTGTCGCCTGAGAATTTATTTTGATACCCAATTTGGTATATCCAGTATGGTGCTTTTGTTTAATAGGTAAATGAGCTTACCATGCTTTTACGGGAAGAAGTTCAAAAGATCCTGGTACTTCCTTAATATAGTAACCTGTTTCTTGTTTTTCAATAAAAAGAAAAGCTTTATACATTTCAACTGGTTCACACGTACAGTTGTCTCTGCGCATTTGCAGATAGAAGTTAAGATAGAAAATCGTTTAGAAAACAGAACTTCGAGATTGTTCGAAGATTGAGTTAGAATTTCAACTCAAAGTTTCGGGGATGGGTTAGACGTTTGGATTTTTTTAATAATCCAACCTTACGGATGATTATATATATGAGTTTTATACATGTAATTGAAATATAGAATTTTTAAAAATTAAGCTATTATGTTTTTATAATAGTTCTATAGAAAAAACTGCAAGAAAAATATATTTTTTGTACTTTTCGCCTATTGTTTGTCACATTTCCTACTGAAACTCTAAAAGTTAGTTAATTACACTTACAGTTTTGTGTTTCCATTTATTTTTTGGATAATTATAATTATTACGAAAAAATATTAAATATGAAAATGATTCGATAAATTAAAACTTTTCAAGTGAAATGTCATTTTATAGTGAAATAAAACTAGGGGAAAAAATTGGGTAAGAAAACAATTATGACTAAGAAAATCGTTTAGAAAATGGAACGTCGAGATTGTTCGAAGATCGAGTTAGGTTTTCAACTCAAAGTTTCGGGGATGGGTTAGACATTTGGATTTTTTTTAATAATCCAACCTCACGGATGATTAGATATATGATTTTTATACATGTAATTGAAAGATAGAATTTTGAAAAATTAAGCTATTATGTTTTTATAATAGATCTATAGAAAAAAACGGCAAGAAAATTATTTTTTTGTACTTTTCTCCCATTGTTCGTCACATTTCCGTTGATCAAACTCTAAAAACATAAATATCTATTCATTTTAATAGTGAAACTCTAAAAGTTAGTTGATTACATTTACAGTCCCGTGTTTTCATTTGTTTTTTGGATAATTATAATTATTACGAAAAAAATATTAAATATGAAAATGATTCGATAAACTAAAACTTTTCAAGTGAAATGTCATTTTAGAGTGAAATAAAACTAGGAAAAAAAATTGGGTAAGAAAACAATTATGAATAAGAAAATCGTTTAGAAAATAGAACGTCGAGATTGTTCGAAGATTGAGTTAGATTTTCAACTCAAAGTTTCGGGGATGGGTTAGACGTTTGGATTTTTTTAATAACCCAACCTTACGGATGATTATATATATTAGTTTTATACATGTAATTGAAATATAGAATTTTTAAAAATTAAGCTATTATGTTTTTATAATAGTTCTATAGAAAAAACTGCAAGAAAAATATATTTTTTGTACTTTTCGCCTATTGTTTGTCACATTTCCTACTGAAACTCTAAAAGTTAGTTAATTACACTTATAGTTTTGTGTTTCCATTTGTTTTTAGGATAATTATAATTATTATGAAAAAAATATTAAATATGAAAATGATTCGATAAATTAAAACTTTTCAAGTGAAATGTCATTTTATAGTGAAATAAAACTAGAGAAAAAATTGGGTAAGAAAACAATTATGACTAAGAAAATCGTTTAGAAAATGGAACGTCGAGATTATTCGAAGATCTAGTTAGGTTTTTAACTCAAAGTTTTGGGGATGGGTTACACATTTGGATTTTTTTTAATAATCCAACCTTACGGATGATTAGATATATGATTTTTGTACATGTAATTGAAATATAGAATTTTGAAAACTTAAGCTATTATGTTTTTATAATAGATCTATAGAAAAAACCGGCAAGAAAATTATTTTTTTGTACTTTTCTCCCATTGTTCGTCACATTTCCGTTGATCAAACTCTAAAAACATAAATATCTATTCATTTTAATAGTGAAACTCTAAAAGTTAGTTGATTACATTTACAGTCCCGTGTTTCCATTTGTTTTTGGATAATTATAAATATTACGAAAAAAATATTAAATATGAAAATGATTCGATAAATTAAAACTTTTCAAGTGAAATGTCATTTTAGAGTGAAATAAAACTAGGAAAAAAAATTGTGTAAGAAAACAATTATGAATAAGAAAATCGTTTAGAAAATAGAACGTCGAGATTGTTCGAAGATTGAGTTAGATTTTCAACTCCAAGTTTCGGGGATGGGTTAGACGTTTGGATTTTTTTAATAATTCAACCTTATGGATGATTATATATATGAGTTTTATACATGTAATTGAAATATAGAATTTTTAAAAATTAAGCTATTATGTTTTTATAATAGATCAATAGAAAAAACTGCAAGAAAAATATATTTTTTGTACTTTTCGCCTATTGTTTGTCACATTTCCGTTGATCAAAATCTAAAAACATAAACATCTATTCATTTTAATAGTGAAACTCTAAAAGTTAGTTGTTTACATTTACAGTCCCGTATTTCCATTTGTTTTTTGGATAATTATAATTATTACGAAAAAAATATTAATTACGAAAATGATTCGATAAATTACAAACTTTTCAAGTGAAATGTCATTTTATAGTGAAATATAACAAGGAAAAAAATTGGATAAGAAAATAATTATGACTAAGAAAATCGTTTAGAAAATAGAACGTCAAGATTGTTCGAAGATTGAGTTAGATTTTCAACTCAAAGTTTCGTGGATGGGTTAGACATTTGGATTTTTTTAATAATCCAACCTTACGGATGATTAGATATATGAGTTTTATACATGTAATTGAAATATAGAATTTTTAAAAATTAAGCTATTATATTTTTATAATAGATCTATAGAAAAAAATGCAAGAAAAATATATTTTTTGTACTTTTCGCCCATTGTTTGTCGCATTTTCGTTTATCAAACTCTAAAAACATAAACATCAATTAATTTTAATAGTGGAACTCTAAAAGTTAGTTGATTACAATTATAGTCCCGTGTTTCCATTTGTTTTTTGGATACTTATAATTATTACGAAAAAAATATTAAATATGAAAATGATTCGATAAATTAAAACTTTTCAAGTGAAATGTCAATTTATAGTGAAATAAAACTAGAAAAAAATTGGGTAAGAAAACAATTATGACTAAGAAAATCGTTTAGAAAACAGAACGTCGAGATTGTTCGAAGATTAAATTAGGTTTTCAACTCGAAGAGTCGGAGATGTTTAGGATTACACACTTGAATTTTTTTATTTTTATTTTTTAATAATCCAACCTTAGGATGATTAGATACATGAATTTTATACATGTAGTCGAAATATTGAATTTTTAAAAATTAAGCTATTATATTTTAATAATAGATCCATAAAACAAACTTTTAATTCCTACCGGAATTGGTAGGTTTTGGCCAAAAAAGTTGTTTGTCCTTTTCCTAGTTGGGTATTTCCTACCAAGTTTGGTATGAAATAGACCTAAAATTGGTAGGAAAAGGCATCACCTAAAAATATTAATTAAATTGTTATTTTAAGAATTTCGTATAATATTCGATTTTTAATAAATATTATCCAATTTTTTAAATAAGATATATTTGTTTGTTTCACTATATATTTTAGGGATATGATAAAATTTTTAAAAAAAAATAAATATATTTGGTTTACTAGTATTTAGTCCTATATTGATATTTAAAATTTTTTAAATATTTAATTTACTTTTTAATAATTGCACTCACACTAAAAATTAAAAAAAAATCGTTAAACCCCATTACCTCCCTATATTGGTTGTAGTTTCACGAAAATTTTAAACATGAAAGTAAATTCAAAATTTTTAAAATTGGAGCGAAATCCAAAATTTCAAAAACAAAGTCCAACTCAAAACCTACCAATATTGGTAGGAAATGAACTTTAGTTTCACGAAAATTCAAATATGGAGCCAAAACTAAAAGGTTTAAATATGGAGCCAAAACCAAAAATTCAAAATTTTCGTCAAATGCAAAACCTACCAATATTGGTAGGAAATGAACCTTATTTTCACAAAAAATTCAAATTTGGAGACAAAATCAAAAATGAAAATTTCAAATACGGAGCCAAAATTAAACTCAAAAATTTGAAAATTTCACCTAAATCCATAACCTACCAATATTGGTAGGAAATAGGTGACTTGAACCTATAAACCACTATCTTCCTCTTTTCACTTTTAATTTCATCTACTCCACCAAAATTTCATTTCATAATTTCTCCATCCTTTTCTTATCTTTTGGTAAATATCTTCATCTTCTTCATTTAAACCATCTCATATATATGTATGCATTTCAATATTTTTAACATATTTTTTATCTTGATTCATTTATATAATTACTTCTTTGTTTTTACTACATGTATTAATTGTTCCTGTACGTTAATGACTACTAACATTTATAATCTCTTCTTATATAGATTTTATTCACTCGAGACCAAGGAAATGAAACAAACAAAGACGAAAATGGAAAACTCACAAAGAATGTAGACAAATTATTCAACAACGATAATGAAGAAATTACAAAGAATGAAGGCAAATGATTCAACAATGATGAGAACTTGAAGATGATTAGTCTTAACTTTTGAAACATCTATTAATTGTTATAATGAATTATTATTTCTAATATGCAATTATCACGAATATGTAAAAAAATTTTAATGTTGTAATGGTGATATGTCCGGATTGTGATTTATGATAAATTTTTCAATTTTGGTTATTGTTGTATGCTTATGATTTAGATATTAATTTATGTACAACTTGTTCTACATTGTTATCAATAATTTTTTTTTTTATAAAAAAACTGTCCAACATTTCCCACCACATTCAAGGTATTTCCTACCACATTCAAGCTAAACAGTGGTAGGAAATGCTGATATTCATGTTTTGTGACATAAAACCTAGCATTCATCAATCAAAACCTACCAGTTATGGTAGGAAATACTCACTCAAAACCTACCAATTTTGGTAGGAAAAAGGTCTTTTCTGTGTGCATGACACGTGGATGGGTCCCACATGCCAACTCATCAATCTGACCCCAATTTGTATGACGTGGCAGCTAACATGGAAGGTGACGTGGTCGCCCATGTGGCGTGCCACATGGGCGGCCACTTGGCAAGTGGGACCATTTGAGATACAAGCACCAATTCCTACCACAAAACAATTCCGACTGGAGCAAATCTTACCAAGCCTTTTGGTAGGAATTGCCCCCTTTTCCTACAAGAAATAGCCCATTTCCTACCAAAACGCTGTTAGGAAATGGCCGTTTTTCTTGTAGTGTTATTCCAAGCATTAATTGCAGACTTTCGAGCTGAAGATTCTATTGAGAGCAGGGTCTCAATCAGCGCTAATGCTGGTGCAGGTAAGCTCTCGAACTTTTCTGCAATACATCTTTTAAAAGGTTTTTGAGGATCGAATATTTCTGCAGGACGCAGCTTCAATTTTCTCCAGTATTCCTCGGAAGGTGAGCCACAAAGCGTGAATATTTGACGCAGCTGATCCACCTAATAGACAGAAACATACCAACTTTATCATTCAATTGTACTTGCAAAGTTGATGCAGTAATAGCAACAATGAATAAATGAAGTTGGCCATTTTGGCCATGCACGCAGAAGTCTTTCATTGGGTGGATTACTGTCTCGCCATGGCAGGAAAATGTAAACATATTATTTGGCCTAAGCGCAATGCGTCGCCCTTATTTTCCTTTGCTCTGGCCTGAAATAAAATAATTTTCTCGCTAATTTATTATCCTGCGCAATGCGCAGACAGGCTCCAGATAGACTCGAGTGAAAGAATAAGAAGAAAAGCTAAAAGGAAAAGGTTAGGTTTGCATTCAAGAACTATTTTGTTATAATGTATATTCCAAAAGTGAAGGACTACTTATCTTAAGCATGTGAAAACATAAACTCACACCACTCTAATGCTACATTTATCAATATGTGGAAATGAAATTTAATGTTTTAATTGTTCTACCTTATCCACCATCATCAGAGGTAGAAAAATTCATAGTACAAAAAAAATTACTATAAACAGTTGACATTTCAGACGCTGCTATTGTAGACTACTAATTCTAAGTAATTTACTATAAACCGTAAGAACAAACGTGTTTCAGCTATTTATCTTTTAAGTAGTTATTACATGTTTATTTGTCTGTAAGAACACATTTGCAAATCATGTACCTCCGTTGTCCCCGGGAGAATTGGTTCTCCAGCATACAATCCAGCAAAAAGGCAACCGGCACTCCATAGATCTACAACATCACTGTAGCAAGTGGCGCCAAGTAATAACTCAGGTGCTCGGTACCGAAGACTAATGACATAATTCGTAAGAGGGAAAACTTCTTGCAGATTGTTGAAGTAGGCCAAACCAAAGTCGACAATTTTTAAGTTCCCGCTGTTGTCAATTAGAAGGTTGGAACCTTTTATATCTCGATGCAGGATGCCCTGACGGTGGCAGTAGTCAAGTCCGTAGAACAGTTGCTTCATGTAGGATTTGACCTGCAACAAGTTGAGTTTTATTATAAGTATAAAGATGAAAGAAAATAAAATATCTTACACTACATCATTTTGCATGAAGAGATTTAAGAAAATGTGAATTTACATTAAGAGAACATTTGTAACTTGACTTTTTCCTAAATATCATTTTGCATAAAAACTTTTACTATTGCACAAACTTTGCACGAGTACCTGAGCTTCTGTAAACTTCAGCCCAGTGGAAGCAAGCCGTCCATGTACTCCAGCACAAGGTACAAACTGTATGAAGACTCTGATGCAACTACACCTTCCAATTTTATTATGTTAGGATGGTGTAGACTGCGTAGAATCCTAATCGCTCTGGCCATGAAGCGAATGGTTCCAGGTTCCAAAACGTCGACTCTGATCTTCTTTAAAGCAACAATTTTGTGCTTCTCAAGATCAATAGCCCGATAAACATGGCTGTAAGTGTTAAAAATAAATAATATATTTTTGACTATTAAAATAATAGAATTGTGTGGGAGTCTCTAGAATAATCTTGGTACATGTATTAGTATTTTTCTATGTTCAATGTATTGGTGTAGGTACATGTAATCTCTAGATACATGTATCTTGGTCAAGTGTTGTCTATTGGAGTCTAAGAGTTATCTAGATATTTCTATGGAGTCCTATATAAAGCCTTGTGCCAAGTCATTTGTAATCAAGTAATTTTTCAATTAATACATTTCTTCTCCTAAATTGTCTTGTGTGAGTTTGTGTGAGATCCTTTCTTCCAACAAAGTGGTATCAGAGCCAAAGGTTCTACTTCTACTTGTCTTCAAAGAAGGCTTGTGTGGTGTAAAGAAGAAGGAGATCATGGCAAATGGAATGTCTCAATGGCAAATGCCAAAGTTCACCAAAGATAATTATGAGAATTGGTGCATTCGTATGAAGGCGATCCTTGGAGCAAATGATGTGTGGGAAATTGTGGAGAAAGGATTGGAGGTGCCCGAAAATGAAGCAAATTTGAATCAAGTTCAAAAAGATCAACTTCAAGCCCAAAGAAAGAAAAATCAAAAGGCGATCATGATCATTCATCAATGTTTGGATGATTCCATATTACAAAAAGTTGCTTTCGCAACAACGTCAAAGAAAGTTTGGGATACTCTCAAATCTTCTTTTAGTGGCGATGCTAAAGTAAAGAGAGTTCGGCTACAAACACTTCGTGGTGAGTTTGAGGCTTTGCGAATGAAGGAATCCGAATCAATCTCGGATTATTTTTCAAGGGTCTTGACCGTTGTCAATCAAATGAAAAGCAATGGAGAAGAGGTAAGTGATGTTCGTGTTATTGAAAAAGTTCTTCGTTCACTTGACTCTAAATTTGATTACAAAGTTGTGGCAATTGAGGAGGCTAAAGATATAGATGAAATGACTATTGATGAGATTATGGGATCATTACAAGCCCATGAAGAAATAATGTTAAAGAAGGAGCCAATTGAACAAGCCTTACAATCAAAGTTATCTTTTAAAGATAATAATGGAAGGTATATGAGGAGCCAAAGAGATCTTGGACAAGGACGTGGAAGAGGATTTCAATATGGACAAGGAAGAGGTCATGGCCAACAAAGGGAGGAAAGTCAAAAGTATGAAAGATTGTACGAGACAAGAAATTCAAGAGGCCGTGGAAGAGGAAGAGTTACATCAAGGTATGGCAAGTCAAATGTTAAATGCTATAATTGTCAAAAATTTGGTCATTATGCTTCCGAGTGTCACGCTTCAAAAAATCAAGTGGAGGAGAAAGCTAATTTTGTTGAAGATAAAGGCAATGTTGATGAGCCCACTTTGCTTCTAGCACATAAAGGAGAAGTAAATTGTGAAGATAATTTATGGTATCTTGATAGCGGCGCAAGTTATCATATGTGTGGCAATAAAAATTTGTTCGTGGATCTTGATGAGAAAGTGAATGGAAAAGTCACTTTTGGAGACTCTTCGGGAGTGCCCATCAAAGGCAAATGTAACATCTTAATTCGCTTGAAAAATGGAGATCATAATTTTATTTCAAGTGTTTATTATGTGCCTAGCATGAAAAATAATATCTTGAGTTTGGGGCAACTAATGGAGAAAGGCTATACCATCACCATGAAAGATGGATTTCTCAATTTGAGAGATTCTAATGATAATTTAATTGCAAAGGTGCCTATGACCAAGAATCATATGTTTATTCTCAAAATTCAAAATGATGTTGCAAAATGTCTTAAGGCTTGTATTGGAGATTCTTCTTGGCTTTGGCATGTTAGGTTTGGGCACTTGAACTTTGATGGACTAAATTCACTATCAAAGAAGCATATGGTGAATGGATTGCCTCACATCAACCATCCAAATCAAATTTGTGAAGGATGTCTTTTCGGAAAACAATCAAGAAAGAGCTTTCCAAAGGAATCTATGTCAAGAGCAAATGAGCCACTTGAACTCATTCACTCCGATGTATGTGGGCCTTTTAATCCTCCATCTTTTAGTAAGAATCACTATTTCTTGTTATTCATTGATGATTTTAGCCACAATACATAGGTGTACTTTCTCAAAGAGAAGTCTTAAGTTTTTGAATGCTTCAAAAAGTTCAAAGCCCAAGTTGAAAAAGAGACCAAGTATCAAATAAAAGCCATTCGTTCGGATCGAGAAGGTGAATTCAATTCAAAGGAGTTCTTGCAATTTTGTGAAGCTCATGGTATTAGACGACCCGCAACGGTTCCAAGATCACCGCAACAAAATGGAGTCACCGAAAGAAAAAATAGGAGCATTCTTAACATGGCTCGAAGCATGCTAAAGAGCAAGAATATGCCTAAGGAATTTTGGGCCGAAGCGGTAGATTGTGCCGTCTACTTGTCAAATAGATGTCCCACGAGAAGTGTTAAAGACATAACTCCGCAACAAGCATGGAAAGGAAAGAGACCATCTATTGCTCACTTAAGAGTTTTTGGAAGCATAACTTATGCACACGTCGATGATGAGCTAAGAACAAGATTGGATTACAAGAGTGAAAAGTATGTATTTGTTGGATATGATGCAAGAGCAAAGGGGTACAAACTTTACAACCCCATCAATAGAAAGATTGTTATTAGTCGAGATGTTGTATTTGACGAAGAGAGCTCATGGGATTGGAGCAACACACAAGAAGATTATAATTTCTTCCCATTTGTTGATGAAGAAAGTGAAGAAAATATCATTCTTCCTACATCACCACGAGCAACAAGTGATGGACAAACTCCTTTATCTTCTTCAAGTGATGATGACAAGACACCACCAAGACATTATAGAAGTCTTGGAGAAATATACGATGAAACAGAAGAGGTTCCCGCTATTTCTGACTTAACACTTCTTTGTCTTCTAGCGGAAACCGAACCAACAAGCTTCAAAGAAGCCGTGCAAGATGAAAGGTGGAAGAAAGCAATGGACGACGAGATTGAGTCTATAAAGAAGAATGACACTTGGGAGTTAGCAACACTTCCAAAAGGACAAAAAGCTATTGGTATAAAGTGGATTTATAAGGTGAAGAAGAATGCCCAAGGTAAGGTGGAAAAATATAAGGCAAGATTGGTGGCCAAAGGCTACAATCAAAGACATGGAGTTGATTATGACAAAGTTTTTGCCCTGGTTGCAAGAATGGAGACTATAAGGCTAATCATCTCATTAGCGGCTCAAAATGGATGGAAAATTCATCAAATGGATGTGAAGTCCGCTTTCTTGAATGGTGTTCTTGAAGAAACCGTGTATGTGGAGCAACCATTGGGATACATCATAAAAGGACAAGAAGGAAAAGTGTTAAAGTTAAAGAAGGCCTTGTACGGATTGAAACAAGCGCCGAGGGCTTGGAATAGTAGACTTGATAAATACTTTCAAGCTCAAGGATTTTACAAGTGTCCTCATGAACATGCTCTATATGCCAAGGTTGCTAAAAATGGAGAAGTTCTTCTTGCGTGCTTGTATGTGGATGACTTAATATTCACGGGAAATAGTCCAAGAATGTTTGAGAAATTTAAACAAGACATGATAAGAGAATTTGAGATGACCGATATTGGGCTTATGTCATACTATCTTGGCATTGAAGTAAAGCAAATGGATGATGGAATACTAATATCACACGGAAGCTATACAAGGGAGATTTTGAAGAAATTCAAAATGGAAAATTGTCAAGCCGTAAGCACCCCCATTGAATGTGGAACGAAGTTGTCGAAATTTGAAGAATGTGAGAAGGTGGATCCTACATATTTCAAAAGTCTTGTGGGAAGTTTGAGATATTTGATATGCACGAGGCCCGACATACTCTATAGTATTGGACTTATTAGTCGCTATATGGAGGCTCCAACAACAACACACATGAAGGCGGCCAAGAGAATTCTTCGTTATCTCAAAGGCACAATGGATTTTGGATTGTTGTATCATTACTCAAATGAGTTCAAACTTGTTGGTTATTGTGATAGTGATTGGGCTGGTGATATTGATGATCGAAAGAGTACCACCGGATATGTATTCTTTCTTGGTGACACATCTTTTTCATGGAGTTCAAAGAAACAACCCATTGTTACCCTGTCCACTTGTGAGGCGGAGTATGTGGCGGCGTGTTCTTGTGTTTGTCAAGCTATATGGCTAAGGAGAGTTTTGGAAGAGCTCCACATGCCTCAAAATGAGTCCACGGAAGTATTGGTTGATAATAAGTCGGCAATAGCTTTGGCCAAAAATCCGGTGTTTCATGAACGGAGCAAGCACATCGATACAAAATATCACTTTATTCAGGAATGCATCGAAAGGCGTGAAGTGAAGTTGAATTATGTGAAGTCCCAAGATCAAATTAGTGACATATTTACAAAGCCTCTCAAAAGTGACGCCTTCAACAAATTCCGAAGTCTACTTGGGATAGTCAAAATTAAGGGGGGGTGTTAAAAATAAATAATATATTTTTGACTATTAAAATAATAGAATTGTGTGGGAGTCTCTAGAATAATCTTGGTACATGTATTAGTATTTTTCTATGTTCAATGTATTGGTGTAGGTACATGTAATTTCTAGATATATGTATCTTGGTCAAGTGTTGTCTATTGGAGTCTAAGAGTTATCTAGATATTTCTATGGAGTCCTATATAAAGCCTTGTACCAAGTCATTTGTAATCAAGTAATTTTTCAAGTAATACATTTCTTCTCCTAAATTGTCTTGTGTGAGTTTATGTGAGATCCTTTCTTCCAACAGTAAGTACCTTCACCGATCTACAAAGAGAAATTAAGTCACTCAACCAAGATTTTTAATCAGCTGCTCAAGAAAATTAAAAAAACATCCATAATGACCGTAAAACATGGCCATTTCTCCAAGAAGAACACCCTTTATATAAGAATAATAAACAACAACATAGAATCATACATAAAACCACATTTAGATTCTAATTTTCACATCAAATGGGTTTTTTATGAATGAAAGTAGAATCTAAGAAAAATTAGGATAAAATATAACAATAGTACACATAATTTCGTTGTTACAAGGATACATAGAAGATTCTATACTGGATGCTTATGTCACGCTTCACTTTCAATTTTAGATGAGATTTTACGTTATATTTGATATATACCCATGTTAAATTTTGTGATTCTAATCTTAACAAATCTTTTTTTATAAAAAATATAGTATTTTGATGATGTTTTTTATTGTTCTTTTATATAAGATGTTATTTGTGAAGTGCAACTCATAAAACATTCCTAATAACAAGGAGATAAGTTAAACCATTAGGCTATCTGTAAGATATCAAGTTAAAAAAATTATGAGATGATAAAATAAACTTAATTAATATATAAAAACAAGGAAGGAACAGGAGTATACTAGTTTTAAACTCCTAAAAGACTTTAATTTTCTAGGAATCTATCCCCTTAAAGCTTCACCAGAAACTTCAACCATCCATGAATGCCACCCTGCTGCAATCAACTCGACCTCACCACCTTTTGGAATTCTTCCAATGCCAGGATAATACCCGCCGAAAGAAGAAAGAGCCTTTTTCTTTCGGGTTCTCCTTATTCCTGGAAGGCGAATATTTTGGAAAAGAAGTATACTTATGAAGAGAATTGTGCCTCGATATCCCATCACTCCAATTACCTTAACTATGCAATGGAAAACTTTCCATTGCATCTTCTTCACTGTTATTATAGTGTCCAAGTAATGGTAGACAACAATTCCCCATATGTGCACCTTAAACTAATCAAGAAAAATGAGTTGTACAAGCAATAATTCAGAGTTCTTGAACATTGGTTCGAAAGAAAACAAGGATCAAGAGTGAATAATATTCAGTAATGAACTCTATCCCAAAGATCTCAATACTTATACAAATTTTTTTGCATGTTGAGGTGTATATATTAATTAAATTTTGGGAAGTATTAGACTATGTGTTTATGAAATTTTGGCTCATTCATGAAATTTTGGTTGTTGGTGAGAGTAACAGCTGCTTTAAAACCGAGAAAAGCCCATTATTTTATATAAAATCTTTGTTCTCTCTAGTATGTCCCTCGTGTAATCTCACTCTAAAACTTGCACTTGTATCATGAGCCGATACAACAATGAAAATGTGGGTCCCTTGTAGGTCCCTTAAAATAAAATTTGTGACTTTTTGATAGCATAATTTATGGCAATATATGAATGTGTCCCACAACAATTTAAAATAAGTGTGTATGGCCAAAACATATACTCTAGAGAAAATTCTAGATTCTTCATCTCACATATCTAAATTTTGGGCTTGATTTCATATTAAAAAGTAAAAATAGTTTAAAATTTTAATATAATATAAAATAATAAAATAATTACATAATGAATTCTTGATAAAAATAATAAATTATGATCTTAAGTGTTCGTTTATCATTGATGTTCGGGTATACCCAAATCTGAAAAAACTTTAAAATTCCTATATTTGAAATTAATTTATGACATTCTTCATTTTCTTTGATTTGGACTTAGTTTATATTAGTATAAAACCCCTGCGATATACAGATTTTTTCAATATTATCTCATTTTTTGAATTTAATTTGAAATCAAATTTTTAAGATATGAAATTGATTTATTTAAAATTTTTAATTAATATGATTTGATAATGACTATACATATAAATACACGTGTATAAGCTAGTGATATTTTTTTAAAAAAAGTGGTATTTTAGTTTAAAAATAATATTAATGATCGAAGTATATAGTTTAATTGATATTTATAGGTGTGTTCATAAAAAATAATTATGTTTTAATTAAAAGGTAAATTTTGTTGAGATCAATAACATGCGAATTATCTTTGCATTTATTTTAGTTTTGTTTTAGCCCAAATCATTTTTATACTTTATTTGTATTAGCCTAAAGCGTGTTACACCGACTAAATTGACTAATTATATTAAGATTTATTTTAGTTTAATTTGTTTGAACCTGAATCAATGGTAAAAAATTTATGTTAGCCAGATTAAAGTACATATAATTTTAATTTTGCTAGTCTAATTATTTTCAGATTTTAATTTTGCTTTATTCTTGATCGATTGTATAATTAATTTTTTAATCCGGATAAATAGTATATATTAATTTATTTAGTCTGGCGCTATTATATTGAATAAGGAATTATCTCTAATTTTATTTTAATAAAATAGTATGGATATTATAGAAATTAAAAAAATGAGTAATTATATAAACCTAAACATCGTACAAATAGGCTTACTAACACACGTTTAATATTTCGGCTATTATGGGTGGATGCTCGTTATCCCACTCATTTTTAAACCTACATTTAACTATCAACAAATTCTCTCCTATGGTTTGTCCATTTTAAAGTCAATCGGGGCTTCCCTGGTTTTCTCTGGAGGAAAGCCCCGACCCCTTCATTTTCTTTTGCTCTCGTTAATTTCCTTTCAATAAAACCCAATTTTTTGGGTGTTTGCGTATCTCTCCTCTTGGAATGTGTGTTTTGTCTCTCCTTTTTGAGTATTTTGTTATATTTGGGTTTATTTGGTGTTGGATCTGTTGAGAACGAGTTTATTGATATTTTTGGTGATCTGCAAAGCCTGCATCGAATCTGGGGCGGTGATAATTATGGTAAGAGCTCACCTCTCACAACCAAAGATCGTTCATCCTTCACGGGTTTACACTTTCCGCATGTCTATAGCTGTTATCCGACATGTAGATAGTTGGATTGCCATGGGCATGTCTATAGCTGGTGTCCGGCATGTAGATAGCTGGAGTGCTGCTTCTCTAATCAGTTTATGCGATTAGTGTTTCTGAACATTGGGCTAACAATGGTTCTTGTGTGATATGATCAATTGCGATGTTACTATTTTCAGAGAAGTTGGTACAATTTGGATCGTTTAGGATGTCTTTGATTTGGTTTTTAGATTAAAGAATTTTTAAATTCTATGTGTTAAACGATCGAGAAACAAATCATCTAATTGTTTTTAATATGTTATTTGTTTTATCACCTGGTTGTATTCACTGTTGGGGGTTTGTCCCGGCTGTACTATATTGAAGTTAATGAAAGCTTTTTGCATTTATCAAATAAACTATCAACAAATTAAGTAGAGTTTAGATTTATTTTGGTACACATTAATAATATAAGAGTTATTTTTGCCTTGAATTTAATTTTGGTTTTAGCGCAAATCAATATTATACATAATTTTATTTGAACTTGAGACCCGCCATATCCTGCTAATTACAAGTATTAACTTTATTTTTAATTTTATTTTAATCCGGAGTGCATATTGTTTTATATTAGACCGATGGCATTATATCGGACAACTATTACCTTTCCAATTATAAATTTGTTTTAACTCGGTTTAGTAGTATATTTTCTTAAGCCGGATCAATAATATTTTATTTTTTAACCCAATTAAGTAGTATTTACTTTTTAATCGGATCAGTCGTATTTTGCTTTTTTTTGTTTTTGACTGAGCTAGCAAATTCAACTAATTGTATTTTGTTTAATTTTATTTTTTATTTAAGATTAGATCAAATAAAATAATTTTGTTACGCACGTGTGAATAGTATATAAAATTTTATTTAAACCCGATTTTATTAGATAAATTATATTTCTATCTTTATTTATATAATTGTATTGTGAATATTTATCAATTTATGAGAGTTTTTTTAATATTACTATAATTACAGGTAACCAGACCAACTACCATTAAAACTTTCAACGTTACGTCTTTAATATAATACTATAGTTTAAAACCCGTGCGATGCACGGACTTTTTAAATATATATTTTTATTAAATCATTTTTTATATAAATTTTTTTAAGAGCAAATTTAACAGAGTAGTGTTTTAGTCATGTTGGTTAGTTTTTATAATAATTGATATTAGTAATTTATATTGGTAAATATATATATATTTAAGAGATTATAATCTTAATAATGTATTATCTTTAATAATAATTATAATTTTTATTTAATTGATTCCATGTATTGTTTAGAACTAAGAAAAAAATAAAAAATAAAAAATTTTAATATTGTTATTGTGAAGATTGAAATCTTGAATTTTGTTAAATAGCCTAAATAAACAATATTTTTCATATTATTGGAAGAGTATTCGAACCATGGCTTATTAGTAAAAATAGACTAAATAGAAAATATTTTTTTATTATGAATCTACCGACTCTTATTTATATAATGAAGATTAACGTCTAATATTTTTATGTTTAAACTAAAATATGAATAATTATACATGATTTTGTTTATTATAGCATACAAGTATAATATATAGATGCACCCTCAGAGGTAAAATGATAACTTAAACAATATCTTAAATAAACCATATCTTAATTAAACAAAATCATAAATTAAATCGTTAATGATAAGAAGGTAACGAGGTTTGTAAACAACACCTTTAATCACATATATTAATTAACGCTAATGGTTGATTTTAGAGATTTTGTCCGTTTTTGATCAATAGTTCGACACTGTCTGAGCAACAGTTTTTCGTTTTGCTAAACAATCGGAGCAACACAGCCAATGCGCAATTTTGTAGTTAACTTTAATTAATTAATTAAAGTAATAAAAGATGTCAATTAGAATTAATATCAAGTAGTTTAAGTTTTAAATTTTAAGTAAGGGTAATTAAGTAAATTCAGCAGATACTGACCGACCACTACCAAATTTTTAATGTTTCGTCTATTATATAATATCAATTACAATAATATAGAACCTAATATAAATTAGAATTTAAATTGGTAGAAAAAGTTGATTTTAATATCAATTATAATGATTTAGAGTTCTATATTAAATAGAATTTTAATTGGTAGATTAAGTTGACTTAAATATAATTATAATTAGAATTCACTAACGTACCAATTAAAATTAGAATACTTAAGTAAGGGTAATTAAGTAATTTTAGCAAGTACCGACCGATAGACAACCAAACTTTTAATATTTCGTCTATTATAATATAGTATAGATAGATAGTATAGAAGATAGATAGATAATCAACATATATTAAAAAGAATTGTCCATAATATTTTTAAAGAAAGATTTATTTTATTTTGAGAAAATAAAAAAGACAACATGTTTTACTTAAAAAATGTATAGATTAGAAAGAATTGTATAAAATATTTGTAGAGGAAAAAGTTTTTTAGTTGTTGAAAATTAAAAAAATAACGTATTTTACTTATAAAGGTAATTGGTTAAATATTAATTAAGGGCAATTGAGTAAAATATTATTTTTTTAAGAAAAGGGCAATTATGTAACTGAAAGAAGGACCATAAAGTTTCTTATTTAATATAATAATATAAATAAATAAATAATTCGACTTCAAAAATCAAATAATTATTTTTATTTTGTTTATGTAATTGAATTGTAAGATAATAACTAATTTAAGTATATTTGTCTTTACATTAATAGTAAAAATTATATAAAACAAATATTTTTTTACTGTGACCCGTACAAAATATATGCGCTACAGCTACTAGTTAGAGCTGCAGATGTTTTTGACTTTTGCATTGATTTAAGAAGGGCTTTTGTATTTGTCTTAAACGATGAGATACGATTATTGTTGTTGTCGAGGAATAAAGATGATGATGCTAAGTTGTTTCGTTAAAAATTTATAGATTGTTAAAGTCAAAGAGCTTAACAAAGTCTTTAAGTAAAATAATAATTAAATAAAATAAACAATTATGTAGATGAAAAATATAATTTATTAGTTATTAGTGGTTTTAATATTATTATTCTATTTTATTAAATAAAATCGTTCGTGATATTTAGAGAAGTTGCTTTAATTGAGACAAATAAAAAAGGTAACGTGTTATAGTTGAAAACGATTTTTATTTCTTTTTCTATTATAATTCAATTATTAAGGCTAATAAAACTTTTCAGTAAAGGGTAATTCAGTAAATTCAGCGTGTACCAAAATACAGGTACCGTACCAAAAGTTTTAATATTTCGTCTTTTATATAATAGTAATAGATTACTATCCTAAAATATGTGCGATGCACGGATTATTTTTGGAATTTAATTTGAAGTGAAAATTTAAAGCTATAAATTTTTTTATTAGAAATTTTAAATAATATGGTTTAATAAAATTTTTAAAATACGTGTATAAGTTAGTGATATTGTAGTTTTAAAAAAATATCACTGATTGAAAGATATAATTTTATTGATATTTATAGGTGTGTTTATCAAAGATAATTATGTTTTAATGAAAAGTTAAATTTTAGCTAAAATGAATAGTATACAAATTATTTTTAGTTTGGTATACCGACTAAATCTAACTAACTAAATTCATATTTATTTTAGTATAATTTGTTCAAACCCTGGTCAATGGTAAAAACTTTTATGTCAAAATGGTAAAAAATTATACTAACCCGTATAAAAATACATATTTTTTTATTATAATTGTTCTAATTATTTTCTTATTTTGATTTTTGATGAATCAATTATATAATTTTTATAGCTCCGATGAATAACATATATTGATTATTTTAGTATGACGCAATTATAGTGACTAAGGAACCATCTATATTTTCTTTTTATTAAAATAGATAAATATAATAAAAACTAAAGAAAATCTTTAATTATATAAACCCAAATATTATACACACTAATCAACTATCAAACTTTTAATATTTTGGCTATTAGGACTATTCCAAGCTTATATTACACATACCAACTAATTAGGTAGATTATGATTTTATTTTAACACAAATCAATAATATACGAATTATATTTAGTTTGAATTTAATTTTAGTTTTACAGTAGATCAATAATACACATTACTTTACCCTCATGCCCATTATATCAACCAACTACTTATATTTAGTTTATTTTTATTTTTATTTTAGCTATTGTTTTAAACCGAAAAGATAATATACTTTATTTTGGCGTGATGGCATTATATAGACCAACGTATTGCGTTTCAAATTTTATTTTTGTTTTAGCCTAATTCTATAAGGAAAAAAAATAGCCAGATTGGTAATAATTATTATTTTATTTTAGCATGATTTAACAAATCTTGGCTAAAACAAATCTTGGCTAAAACAAATCTTGGTTTTAGCTGAGGCCTATTATATCAAATCCAGCTAATTATATTTATTTTTTTTTATTTATGTAAAATGGTGTAAAAGATAAGAAATTATTTTTATGAAGTTGTACTGAAGAGATTTGTAAGACAATACTATTTGAGTTTGTTGAAGGAATAAGAGAGGATAGAGGTGCTTATATAGAGGTGATGGAATTTTGTTTAATTTGAGTTTATGGATGCATGTTCATACATACATATATATATATACACACACATGCATATATATAATTTAAACGGTCAAAAGTGAATACTGGACGAGTTACAATTTTTTACTCAAAAATTCCATTTCTGACACAAAAAATAATTCTAAACGCATTAATAATCAAACACATTAAATAATCTCAAAAAATTAATGAATTATACATATTTTCATATCCGGGCATAATTTAATAATATTTATTTTACATGTACTATCTCAATTAACGCGTATATTTATATTTTTAAATCTTAGTGAAATATCAAAAAATATTTATTTTGATTTAGATTTATGTTCGAGAAATAGGTCCATATATACATATATTTTCTCAATAATAATAATAATAATAATAATAATAATAATAATAATAATAATAATAATAATAATAATAATAATATATCATCCAATAATTATAAGTGAGAAACATATCAAGCATTAATCTAATTCAAATTAAGTACTTTTTGATGTTTCTGTGAAATTTAAAATGGATTAAATATCAAGTAGGTCACTTACTGCGTCCAAATGTTTCAAGTGAGTCACTGGTTACAAAACTGACTCAAATGAGTCACTCATTTAAATATTTATATCAAAAATATCACTCTATCATTAATCGAAATTCTTAAAAATATTATATATTGAGTTTCACACATTTTTTATGAATGATATTACATCCAAATAAAAGATTATGAGTTCTAGTATTTTAGATAATATTTTTAAATTTTTTTAAATTTATTTACTATTTATTTTTATTTAAATCAAATAATACAATCAAAAAATTAAAAATAAATAGTTGATAAAATTTTAAAAATCTAACAATATTATCTAAAATAGTAGAACTCGTAACCTTTCATTTGGATATAATATCATTAACAAAAAATATGGAAAACTCGATATATAAAATTCTTAATATTAACATTTACAAGACACTTATTTATATTGTTAATTTGATGATTAATAACATATGAGTTAGATGTCAAGTAAAAAAACTATGTATCGAGCATACTTTATGCCTCTAATTAGATAAATTATATATATTGTTGTCATAATTTAACTATTATATTTTTATGATACAAATAAATTCAAATTCAGACAAAGATTAAGAAACTTTCATATATATATATATATATATATAAATACAATACATACTTGTAAGTGTTGTAGGCTTATTAATCATATTTTTAACACAACAAATACACGAATATACAAACAAATAAAATAATTATGAATAAATCAATATTTTATACAAATCTCCCTGCATCACACTCGCTAAAGATTGTGTTATGTATAACTAATAGACCTCCAGTATATTTTATTATTATTTTCTCTATCGTCCCGAGTGAGATATATATCATTATATTTCTCAAGTGTGTTTTTTTAAATGTATGGTAGAAAATGAACACAAACACATATAATTTTTTGCTTATAGCCTTCATTAAACATATGATTTTGGGGCACTTGAAAGAATGGTAGCCACTGAAGCAAATAATTTTAGTAATATTTTTGTATCAAATTAAATTAAAAGGAGCCTAGCATGATCAGAATTATGTATTTGTTAGTATTGAACGCTGAATGTGAAAAGTTACTAAGTTCAAGAATAAATATTCAAATAACAATCAAAAATAAAATTATAAGCATACAAACTACTATTTAACAAAATTGGTTGGTAGATTGAAATAAAAAATACATGGTCACTCTTATGTTTGTTATGTTGAGACGAAAGAATTTATTATTTGACGAAATTTCTAGTTTACCATACCAAATCTAACCCCAAATTTGGGTACCAAGCAAAGTATAAATGTAAGTTTAAGTGAGATTAGACGAGGACAAACCAGGGGGACAAATTTTTTATATAAAATAGTGGGCTTCTCTATGTTGTAAAGCACCTGTTACTCAGCAACATCCAAAATTTCATGAGTACAACCTACTACTTGTCAAATTTTCATAAATGCATACACCTCAACATGCACAAAAACGTTTGTATAACTGTTGGTATCTTCAGAATAGAGTTCCTTACTAAATATTACTACTCTCTCTCGATCCTTGCTTTCTATTCAACCCCAGTTCAAGAACTCTGAATATCTTGATTGTTTTAAGATGCAGATATAGGTAATTGTTGTCTACCGTTGATTGGACACAATGACACCCAAGAAGATGCAATGGAAGGTTTACCATTGCATAGTGAAGGTAATTGGAGTCATGGAATATCAAGCCACAATTCTCTTTCCACGTATACTTCCTTTCCAAAGTATTCGCCTTCTTGGAATAAAGAGAATCGAAGGAAAAAGGCTCTGTATGCTTTCCGCGGGTGCTATCCTGGCATTGGAAGAATTCCTAAAGGTGGTGACGCTGAGCTGATTGCAGCAGGGTGGCCTTCATGGATGGTTGAAGATGCCAGTGAAGCTTTAAGGGAATGGATTCCACAAAAATTAAAGTCTTTTGAGCTATTACGACAAGTATACCCCTATCCTTTCTTCTTTTCTATTTAATAAGTTTATTTTGTTATGTCTTAATATTTAAAGGTAAGATCTTGCTGGAGCCTAATGGTTAAACTCTTAGTATATGCATATGTGTGTCTGAGTATAAAAATTTATTTTATTGGCCTTTATTTAAATAATTGAATAAAATTCCGTACATCAATTAATCATGTATCCCCCTGTGGTAAAACTGTTGATTAGCAATCAGCTCATAGTATATGTATTCCCTTCTGGTAAAAACTTTTGATTAGAAGTTTTTTTGGAGATTAGAAAAGTATACTCCCTTGCCTTACTTATTTTTCAAGATTAATAAGTTTAATTTGGCATCTCGTAATATTTACGTGATATCTAGCAATGGAGCCTAATGAATGCCCCGATCTCTCTTGGTCGGGTTAAACTCTTAGTAGATGCATATGTATATAAGTATATACATTTCTGTTATTGGCCTTTATTTAAAAAATAATCAAAATTTCTTAAGTAGCTAGCACTGAACCAGTTGATCCCTTCAAATCATTAGATCATATATCCCCTTCACTGGTAAAATTGTTGATTAGCAATAAGCTCTCTGCATATATGTAATTCATGTTGGATAATATGAAACATTTATTTGATTTATTTGCATTATTTTATTTGATTGTTTTTATTCAGCTGAGTGGTATACTCCACGTTTGAATAAGTCTTGCATATCTGTTTAGATCATCAGTTAGAAGAGAAGTTGTAGGTGCATGCACGATGTTGGTTAGAGTCATTGTAGGAGTGGATTACTGTGTGTGATCCTAGTCTTTAGCCTTTCTCTTATCTGTAGTTTTCTATATATTGTATTGTATGGATTATTAATAAACACAGCTTTCACGTGTACTTTGTTTCCTCAGTTTTACATTAAACACCTATATCTATATATATATCAGATTGTTTTCTTTATTTGGTATCAGAGCTTAGGATTATTGTATGCCCAAGTATATGCCAAAAATGACAACTACGGAGACTAGCAAGCTGAAGGAAGGAGCAATAGGGTTGAATTATCCGATGTTGGCCAGGAGTAACTACACAGCATGGGCACTTAAGATGAAAGTGTTTATGAAGGCTCAGGGGGTGTGGAATGCAATCGAGAACAAAGAAAAGGAAGCTGCAGTTGATGACAGACAAGACAAGATCGCCCTGGCTACCATATACCAGGGGATACCTGAAGATATTCTGTTATCTGTGGCTGATAAAGAAACAGCCAAAGAAGCCTGGGAGGCTATTGAGACTATGTGTCAGGGAGCAGAGCGCGTGAAAAAAGCCAGGATCCAGACACTAAGGAGTGAGTTTGAATCCTTGAGTATGAAGGATAGTGATCAGCTAGATGAGTTCTATTTAAAGCTGAACGGAATGGTAACTAAGATACGTGCTCTGGGAGAGGAGATGAAGGAGAGCTATGTGGTGAAAAAACTGCTTCGTGCTGTACCATCAAAATTTCTCCACATTGTCTCTACCATCGAACAGTTCGGTGATTTAGACACCATGTCAGTTGAGGAAGCTGTGGGTTCCTTGAAGGCTCACGAGGAACGTGTGAAAGGACAAACAGAAGATGGGGGAGGACAACTCTTACTCACAGAAGAGGAGTGGTCCAAACGGGAAGGAGCTGATGGAAAGTTGTTACTGACAAGGGACGAGTGGATTAAACGCAACAACAAAGGTGATATTGACGGTTCCCCCAGCCAGAGATTCCGAGGAAGAAACAGTGGTCGTGTTGGACGTGACAAAAGCAGGCTACGATGCTATAATTGTAGTGCTTACGGTCATTACGCAGCTGAGTGTAAAAAACCCCGAAAGGAACGAGATCAACAACATGAAATGAATATGAATCAAGTTGAAGACGATGGGCCTGCTTTATTGCTGACTGAACACAGAGAAATGAAAGAAGACCTGATGTTGGTAAATGAAAGGAAGGTGGTACCAAAGCTCAAACAAAGTAGTGAACAAGTGGAGTCGAATTTATGGTATCTGGATAATGGAGCAAGCAACCATATGACCGGACAAAGATCCAAGTTTAAGGAGCTAAACGAAAATGTGACAGGTCAAGTAAGGTTCGGGGATGGATCGACGGTGGATATTAAAGGAAAGGGATCTGTTATTCTCTCGTGCAAAAATGGTGAGGAGCGTATACTCGATGAGGTATATTTTATTCCCATGCTTCGAAATAACATAATCAGTCTTGGGCAACTTTCTGAAGTTGGGAATAAGGTGGTCCTAAATGGTGAATACTTATGGGTGTATGATACACAAAGAAAATTACTTATGAAAGTGAAGAGGTCTCCTAACAGACTGTATAAAATCATTATTGAGACTGCAAAAGGTACATGTTTGAAAACAAGCTGCGAAGAAGTGTCTTGGTTATGGCATTCACGTTTAGGCCACGTTAATTTTCAAGCTTTGATGCTGATGCACTCGATGCAAATGGTGCATGGTATGCCTAAGTTTTCTCAGCCAAAAGGTGTTTGCACGGACTGTCTAATGGCAAAACAGGCAAGGAAGCCATTTCCTTTTCAATCAAATTTTCACGCAAAGCAAGGACTGGAGCTAGTACATGGAGACCTCTGTGGTCCAATTTCACCAGCAACTAAGGGAGGAAATAAGTATTTTCTGCTTCTTGTAGATGATTATAGTCGTTGGATGTGGGTTTACATGTTAAAGGGAAAGGACGAGGCATTAGCAATGTTTAAAAGTTTTAAAGCTAGAGTGGAGAACGAAACAGAGAAGCGGGTTAAAACTCTTAGAACTGATCGTGGAGGGGAATTCTGTTCTAAAGATTTCGAGGCCTTTTGTGCAGAAAATGGAATCACAAGGCAGTATACGGCTCCATACTCCCCTCAGCAGAACGGAGTAGTAGAGCGTAGAAACCGCACTGTAGTTGCTATGGCTCGTAGTCTACTAAAACAAATGGAGCTGCCGATGACGTTATGGGGAGAAGCTGTGAGGCATTCTGTCTATCTTCTTAACAGGCTTCCCACACGCTCCATGAACGGACAAACACCTTACAAGGCATGGAAAGGTGAGAAACCGAACATTGGACATGTAAAAATATTTGGGTGCTTGGGTCACATGAAGGTGCCAGGATTCTACACAAAGAAATTAGAAGATAGAAGCAAGGAGGTGGTGCATCTGGGAACTGAGCCTGGAACCAAAGCCTATCGTTTATATGATCCAGAAACGGATCGTATCCTGGTAAGCAGAGATGTAATTTTCAAGGAGGGAAAAACTTGGAACTGGAACAAAGCTCAGCAAGGTATTCTAACCTGTAGTCGTGAGCATACATTCACTGTTGTGGACAGCTTCACAAATAATGAACGATACAATGACGGTTCTCAGCAGTTGAGCTCTGATTCGGAAACTGTGATGGGTACACCAGAATCACAGTCAAGCACGCAAGGTTCATCTCAGCATTTGAGTTCTAATTCGGAAGCTGAGATGGGTACACCTCAATCACAGTCAAGCACACGAGGCTCATCACTATCAAAAACTCAAAGCTCGGAAACAGAAGTTAGCAGTGAACCAAAACGTTTTGCCTCGATTGTTGACATATATAACAACACTGAAGAAATCGAATTAGATGACGAGTTGTTATTAATGGGAGTGGATGAGCCAAGAAACTATGAGCAAGCTGTCAAGGAGAAGAACTGGAGGGAAGCAATGCAGCAAGAAATGAATTCCATCGAGCAAAATAATACCTGGAAACTAATGGAGTTACCTGCAGATCGTAAGGTGATTGGGCTGAAGTGGGTCTACAAGATCAAACGAGATGCACATGGTAAAATAATAAAATACAAGGCAAGGCTTGTAGCGAAGGGATACGTTTAGGAACGAGGAGTGGATTTCGATGAAATATTCGCTCCTGTCACCAGACTCGAGACTGTTAGGCTGCTGTTGGCTTTGGCAGCAAAGTATGGTTGGGAGGTACATCACTTAGATGTTAAAACAGCGTTCCTGAATGGCGAGATAGAGGAAGAAGTCTATGTTACTCAACCACAGGGATTTGTCAAGGAGGGACAAGAACGTTTGGTTTACAAGCTGATAAAAGCACTCTATGGTTTAAGACAGGCTCCACGAGCCTGGTATGCGAAGCTCAACAAGAGTCTTGAGATCATGGGTTTTTCTAAGTGCCCACATGAGTATGCGGTATATACTAAAAATAAAGGCAGTGATACACTCATCATTGGAGTATATGTAGACGACCTACTGATTACAGGCACCAGCATTGCTGTCATTGAAGAGTTTAAGCAACAGATGAGTTATCAGTTCGAGATGAACAACCTGGGAAAGCTGACGTACTACTTGGGAATAGAAGTGAATCAAGGGGATGATTTTATTGAGCTCAAACAAACAGGATATGCTTGCAAGGTGTTGGAGAAGGCAGGAATGGGAGAATGTAATCCCACTAAATATCCTATGGACCCAAAGGAACACATTACTAAAGACGAAGGTGGCATGCTGGTGGATCCAACGGAGTACAAAAGTATGGTCGGGGGGTTGCGTTATCTTGTTCACACTCGCCCGGACATTGCCTACGCAGTGGGTATAGTAAGTCATTTTATGGAGAAGCCCACTATTATGCACAAACATGCTGTGAAGCGGATCCTCAGGTATGTTAAAGGAACTCTAGATTTTGGTTTAGTGTACTCCAGGCACAATACAAACAACATGCTCGTGGGATACTCAGACAGTGACTTAGCTGGGCAAACAGACGACAGAAAAAGCACAGGGGGAATGGTTTTTTATTTGAATAATAGTCTCATAACCTGGGTCTCTCAGAAACAAAGGTGTGTTGCATTATCATCTTGCGAGGCAGAGTTCATGGCTGCCACCGCAGCTGCCTGTCAGGCGATTTGGTTAAAGAATTTGGTGAGTAAGATCACAGGGGAAGAAATAGGTCCAGTCACATTATATATTGATAATAGGTCTGCTATAGATTTAGCAAAAAACCCAGTGTTTCATGGCAGGAGCAAACACATCGATGTACGGTATCATTTTATTCGTGAATGTGTGGAAAGGAAGGAGATAGTCATCAGGCATATCAACTCTGAGTTGCAGCGTGCAGATATCATGACAAAGGGACTCACCACGGTTAAGTTTGAAAAGATGAGGATGCTGCTGGGCGTTAAAGAGTTAAATAAATAAGTTTCATATTGAGGGGGTGATTGTTGGATAATATGAAACATTTATTTGATTTATTTGCATTATTTTATTTGATTGTTTTTATTCAGCTGAGTGGTATACTCCACGTTTGAATAAGTCTTGCATATCTGTTTAGATCATCAGTTAGAAGAGAAGTTGTAGGTGCATGCACGATGTTGGTTAGAGTCATTGTAGGAGTGGATTACTGTGTGTGATCCTAGTCTTTAGCCTTTCTCTTATCTGTAGTTTTCTATATATTGTATTGTATGGATTATTAATAAACACAGCTTTCACGTGTACTTTGTTTCCTCAGTTTTACATTAAACACCTATATCTATATATATATCAGATTGTTTTCTTTAATTCAGTACATCATCCACTTGTCTCCTCATAATTGGTAATGTTTTACTGTCATTATGGATGGTTTTTTTTGTAGTATTTTCTTGAGTAGCTGATTAAAAATCTTGGCTGAGTGACTTAATTTCTCTTTGCAGATTGGTGAAGGCAGCCATGTTTATCAGGCACTTGATCTCGAGAAGCAGAAAATAGTTTCTTTAAAGAAGATCAGAGTCAACATTTGGGAACCTGAAACCATTCGCTTAATGTCCATAGAGATTAGAATTCTATGCAGTCTACACCATCCTAACGTTATAAAATTGGAAGGTGTAGTTGTATCAGAGTTTTCATACAGTGTGTACCTTGTGCTGGAGTACATGGAACATGATCTTGCAGGGCTTGTTAGAAGTCAAACTCTCCATAAACATAATAAATAAAATACAAGTGTGAATAAGATGAGAGACACATACAGCTTCCTGGTGGAAATATGGTAGGCAGGAAAATCCAAAGCACATGCATCCATACACGGTGTGGAGAAAATTGTGGAGCGAATAAAGGTAGGCTGCATATGTTCATAATACACAGTTTAGTTGTTATATTAAATATGATGTTGTAAGCAATGATGTAACCTTATATTTGTTCAAGCCTATAAAAAAAGGCTGCAAATAGGTATTGTAATAAGAACGAAGAAAAGAAAAAGAAGAGTTGTAGTTGAGAAAAAAAAACCAGAGCTCGAGAGCCGAAGCTCTTTGTTAAATAAAAAGGCAGGAGCCTTGTGTTTGTGTCAAAAGTATATAAGCTGTAGCTTATTATTGTTATTAATATATACAGGTGTGTGTTTATGTTATACAAACCTTTTATATATTTGTTCAAGGCCCATCTATGTTTCCAACAATTGGCATCAGAGCTAAGGTTCCGTTCGTGAAAAATGGCGATGATGGTGCAACCACAAATCCCGAAATTGACGGCAACATACGATAATTGGGATATTGTTAATTTTGAAATGCGGAGAAGATGATTTTGAAAGAGACCCGGAAAAAAGATTAAAAGGAGTTATATACAATTATTCAAGGAGTTGACGAGTCAACCTTTGAAAAAATTTCAAATGCAAAAACGGCGAAAGAAGCATGGGAGATTTTGCAAAAATCATTCCAAGGAGTCGAAAAAGTCAAAAAGGTGCGGCTCCACGTGTTACGCGGGGAATTTGAAAATTTAAAGATAAAGAATTTAGAAAATATTGGTGAATTTGTTACGCGCTTGAAAGCCATGACAAACGAGATGAAAAGAAATGGTGAAAGTCTCGATGATGTTCGGGTGATGGAAAAATTACTCCGTTCGTTGATAAGGAAATTTGATTACGTTGTTACTTCTATCGAGGAATCAAAGGACTTATCCACAATTTCTATTGATGAGCTCGTAGGTTCACTTCAAGCTCATGAGCAGCGGATGAACCAGTATGATGATACAAACCATTTGGAAAAGGCATTGCAAAGCAAGGTGTCTATTGGTGACAGTTCTGACAGTAGCAGTTCTGCACGTGGAAGAGGTGGCTTTAGAGGTGGCTACCGTGGTGGACGAGGACGAGGAAGACAGTCCTTCAATAGAGGCCAGAATTCTGAAGGGTATCAGCCATCTGGTCGTGGTCAAAATTTCAGAGGCCGAGGACGAGGCGGATATCAACAACAAGGTGATAAGTCTCAATATCAGTGCTATAACTGTAATAAATATGGTCATTTCAGTTATGAGTGTAGAGCACCAAAGGTGGAAGAAAGAAGTCAATTTGCAGCAGCAAAAGAAGACAACGATGTTGGCCTTGCTATGTTCCTCACTTACAAAAGAGACGAGGAAAGCAAGAAGAATGTTTGGTATCTTGACTCAGGGGCCAGTAATCACATGACTGGTCACAAGGAATTATTCACGGAGATAGACGACACCATCCGCGGAGAAGTTACTTTTGGTGACTCATCAAAGATTCTGGTGAAAGGAAAAGGTACCGTCACGATCATGTCAAAGAAAGGTGAAAAAAAATATATAAATGATGTTTATTACATTCCTGCATTGAAAAATAATATTATTAGTCTTGGCCAACTTGTGGAGAAAGGATATAATATACATATGCAGGACAATTACCTCATTATCAGAAATCAAGCTCGGGAATTGATTGCAAATGTGGAGATGTCAAAGAATCGTTTGTTTACGCTTGATATGCAAACGAATGTGCAAAAGTGCTTAAAGTCGGTCATTAAAAATGACTCGTGGTTGTGGCATTTGAGATATGGTCATCTTGGATTTTCTGGCCTGAAATTATTGTCAAAGACAAAGATGGTGGACGGCTTGCCAGAAATCAATGAACCAGAAAATTTGTGTGAAGCATGTGTAAAGGGGAAGCAACATCAACAAAGTTTTCCCATTGGAAAATCATGGAGAGCCAGGAGGCCATTGGAGATTGTTCACACAGATATTGCTGGTCCATTTGATATCTTATCGCTTGGAGGTAATAGATATTACCTAACATTTATCGATGATTTTAGCAGAAAAAGTTGGGTGTATATCATCAAAGAAAAGTCAGAGGTTCTTGATAAATTCAAGGAGTTCAAAGCACTGGCAGAAAAGTAAAGTGGTCATTATTTAAAGACACTCAGATCAGACAGAGGCGGCGAGTATACTTCAAGCTTGTTCAGAAGCTTCTGTAGAGCACATGGCATCAATCATCAGTTGACAACGGCATATACTCCTCAACAGAATGGTGTTGCGGAAAGGAAGAATCGCACAATTCTTGACATGGCAAGGAGTATGGTAAAAGCAAAGCACTTGCCAAGAACTTTTTGGGCTGAAGCTGTTCTATGTGCAGTTTATTTGTTAAATCGCTGTCCAACAAAAAGTGTAAGAAACAAAACTCCAAATGAAGCATGGAGTGGTAGCAAACCAACAGTTGGACAACTCAGAATTTTTGGGTGTATTGCATATGCTCATGTTCCCGATCAGAAAAGAAAGAAGTTGGATGATAAAGGCGAGAAGTGTATTTTTACCGGATATGATAAAAGGAGCAAAGCGTACAGACTCTATAATCCTCTGACGAAGAAATTAATCATTTCTCGAGATGTTGAGTTCGATGAATCAGATTACTGGAAATGGAGCGAGGAAGAAAGAAAAGTTGTTGGTTTATTTTTTCAGGATGATGATGATGATGCTGATAAATCCAACATTGAAGATGGTGGAGATGATGATCCAACTCCTCCACAAAGTCCGAATCAACAAACTCCTGCATCGACACCATCAACGGGAGGAAGCAGCAGTTCAGGGGGAGCACCGAGAAAAATGCGAAGTCTGGATGACATTTATGAAGCAACAAGTCCGGTACAAACTACCTTTAATTATTCATTGTTCTGTTTAATGGTTGAATGTGATCCAGTTACATTTTAGGAAGCTTCTGAAGAAAGCAAATGGAACAAAGCCATGGATGAAGAAATTGGTGCTATCAAGAAAAATGATACTTGGGATCTCACAGATCTTCCAGAAGGACACAAAGCAATTGGTGTCAAATGGGTCTACAAGACAAAGACCAATCAGGATGGTGAGGTTGAAAAGCACAAGGCAAGGCTAGTGGCTAAAGGCTACAAGCAAAGATATGGCATTGACTATGATGAGGTATTTGCTCCAGTTGCAAGAGTTGATACCATTAGACTTCTTATAGCAATTGCAGCTCAGAATCAGTGGAAGATTTATCAGATGGATGTCAAGTCAGCATTCTTGAATGGTTATCTTGAAGAAGAAGTCTACATCGAGCAACCACCGGGATATGTTCAGAAAGGCAAGGAAGGTAAAGTCTATCGGCTAAAGAAAGCACTGTATGGGTTGAAGCAAGCTCCGCGAGCATGGAACACAAGGGTTGATGAATATTTTCAGAAGAATGGTTTTGTGAAAAGTCCGTACGAGCATGCACTTTACACAAAAACAAACTCAGGGGGAGATATTATGATCGTGTGCTTGTACGTGGATGACATGATCTTTACCGGAAACAATCCTGGTATGTTTAATAATTTTAAGAAAGTTATGACTAATGAATTTGAGATGACAGATATTGGTCAAATGTCGTACTTTCTTGGAGTTGAAGTAAAGCAAAGAAGAGATGGGATCTTTATGTCACAGAAAAAATATGCAGAGCAGATTTTAAAGAAATTCAGAATCGAGGAATGCAAGCCGGTGAGCACGCCAGCAAAAGGAAGCATAAAGCTGAGAATTAATTCAACAAGGGAGTCGGTAAATCCGACATTATTTAAAAGTTTAGTTGGAAGTCTGAGGTACCTAACTTTCACTCGTCCATATATCATGTATGCAGTTGGACTGGTTAGTACGTACATGGAGAAGCCGAAGCAAGATCACTTCATAGCAGCTAAAAGAATTTTGAGATACATTAAAGGTACTTTTGATCATGGTTTATTTTACACGCATTCTCAAGATTCCAAATTAGTTGTCTACTCAGACAGTGACTACGGTGGAGATTTGGATGACGGGAAAAGCACTTCTGGATATGCTTTTCATATTGGTTCAGGGATATTTTCATGGTCATCAAAGAAGCAATAAACTGTTGCTCTCTCAACATATGAGGCGGAGTACATGGCAGCAGCAGCGTGCGCATGTCAAGCTATGTGGCTAGGCTACATGTTGGGTGAGTTAAATCTTGCAAATGAAGGTCCGATCGGAATTTATGTGGATAATAAATCTGCCATTTCTCTTGCGAAAAATCCAGTGTCACACAGTCGAAGCAAGCACATAAATATTAAATATCATTTTATTCGAGAACAAGTGAACGATAAAATCGTGGAGCTGATGCACTGCAAGACCGAAGAAAATTTAGCAGATATTTTTACGAAGCCATTGAAGCCAGAGACATTTTAGAAAATGAAAAAGAAGCTTGGAATGAAAGTCGAGTTTAAGGGGAAGTGTTAGAAGTCAAACTCTCCATAAACATAATAAATAAAAAACAAGTGTGAATAAGATGAGAGACACATACAGCTTCCTGGAAATATGGTAGGCAGGAAAATCCAAAGCACATGCATCCATACACGGTATGGAGAAAATTGTGGAGCAAATAAAGGTAGGCTGCATATGTTCTCAATACACGGTTTAGTTGTTATAATAAATATGATGCTGTAAGTAATGATGTAACCTTATGTTTGTTCAAGCCTATAAAAAAGGCTGCAAATAGGTATTGTAATAAGAACGAAGAAAAGAAAAAGAAGAGTTGTAGTTGAGAAAAAAAAACTAGAGCCGAAGCTCTTTGTTAAATAAAAAGGCAGGAGCCTTGTGTTTGTGTCAAAAGTATATAAGTTGTAGCTTATTATTGTTATTAATATATATAGGTGTGTGTTTATGTTATACAAACCTTTTATATATTTGTTCAAGGCCCATCTATGTTTCCAACATGGCTTGCTTCCACTGGCCTCAAGTTTACCAAAGCTCAGGCACTCATAAAAAGTATTTTACACTTTTATATGCAAAAATGATATTCAGGAAAGAGTGTTACAATTTTTCTCTTAATGTGGAATCATATTTTCTCGAATATCTTCATGCTTTGTGACACGCAATTTAAGATAACATATTTTCTTGAATATCTTCATGCTTTGTGACACGCAATTTAAGATAGCGTTGTACCTAGAGGTGTACTTGGGGCTATGATTCATAGCGATACAAGTGTAAGATTTTTTTTTCTTCATATATATAAAACTCAACTTTTTGCAGGTCAAATCTTACATGAAGCAAATTTTTTGCGGACTTGACTACTGCCACCGTCAGGGGATTCTGCATCATGATATCAAAGGTTTCAACCTTTTTCTTCCATTTTTTTATTTTTATTTTTGGTTTTTGCTAAGTGTAGTTTCCAACCTTCTCTCACAGGCTCCAACCTTCTGCTTGACGGCAATGGGCACTTAAAAATTGCAGACTTCGGATTGGGAAACTTTTACAATCCGCAAAAAGTTCGCCCTCTGTCAACTAGTGCTATTACTCTTTGGTACCGAGCACCTGAGTTATTACTTGGCGCCACTTGCTACAGTGGTGCTATAGATTTATGGAGTGCTGGTTGCGTTCTTGGTGAATTGTATACAGGAGAACCTATATTCCAAGGGACAAGTATAAACATGTAATGGCTACTAGAAAGATACATAATTGAAAAAAGTTTGCTTTTACAGTTTATAGAAAGATAAGGCAATGCCTGATACTATAACTTCTAAGGGAAGTAGTCCTTCACTTTTGGAATATACATTATGACCTCTTGAATGCAAACCATACCTCTGTTTTTTTTGCAGGAGTCTGTCTGCGCATTGTGCAAGATAATAAATTAGCGAGACAGTTATTTTATTTCAAGCCAGGGCGAGGCAAAAGAAGGGTGACACATTGCGCGTAGGCCAAATACTATTTCTACATTTTCCTGCCATAGCCAGACAGTAATGCACTCAATGAAAGAGTTGGCCAGCATGGCCTTGTTCATTTACTGCATCAATTTTTCTATTACAATTGAATGATGAAGTTGGTATATTTCTGTCTATTAGGTGGATCAACTGCTTAGAATATTCATGATTCGTGGCTCACCTTCAGAGGACTACTGGAGAAAATTGAAACGGTATCCTGCAGACATCATTGATCCTCAAAAACATTTTACCAGACGTGTTACAGAAATTTTCAAAGCCTTTCCTGCACCAGCACTAGCACTGCTTGAGACCCTTCTATAGACCCTTCAGGTCGAAAGTCTGCTGTTGATGCTTTGAATTGTGAGGTACTAAGTAGTTTTGCGAAGTTAGATTCCTTTTTCTTATTATAACTCTACTCTGAGAATTCTTGTTCTTTCCTAAAACTATTTTCTCTTGCAGTCCATCAACTCTATAATTTTCTGCCTATTATTCTATTTTCCCTTTTAATATATGCATTTGAACCCTTTGCTTTTCCCGTTTTGAGCTACCTATTTATGCACAATTTGGTTTTTATTGCAGTTCTTTCGGTCAGAATCTCTTCCAAGTAAACCTGAAGAGTTACAGGAGTGTCCAGATGAAACAAGAAGGTTCATAATGTAAAATAATCAGTCTTCATATGTGTATCGATGTATGTGTGCGTGTGTGTCACATCCTTAACCTCCCTCGAGAATTATATGTTTCTACAGCTATCATAGCCATTGAATTTTTGTCATGTCCCTCAATAGGTGTGAGCTGATTTATCTTGGCTACAGAAATGTTTAATGTTGTTATAATGTACAATCCTATTGGAACTTGTAGAGAAGCAGCTGGAGGGAATAAGGGTAACATATATGATGTCAAAGGAGAAGGGACATCTAGATCTAGAGCCATTCCAGCTCTTCGTTTTAACGCAGAATTATACCACTCAATGCTGGTAAGTTTTGTTTATTAACAATAAATCTTTTGTACCTGGATCCAATCTTTACATTTAATTAATTGAGTGGGTAATTAATTTGTATGCCGGCAGATTCAAGCCTTCTAGCGTTGAAGCTGCTTCTGGAATTCCAAATGAAATTAGTGGTTCAAATTCTGGAGCGTGAGCTTAGGTCACCTTTGAGCTGACTAATTTCCTACATGTATGTGTTTCAAAATTACTGCATCATAAAATTCATGTAATACCGGGATCATGATATTTTCGATTATCTTCCTTAAATTTGTAATGTTTTTTAAATTATTTCCTTTGTTTTAAATCTTCCTAAATAATATGTGATCAATCTTAATTCCTGGATTATACTGGGTATGACCAATTACCATCATTGTCGCCTGAGAATTTATTTTTATACCCAATTTGGTATATCCAGTATGGTGCTTTTGTTTAATAGGTAAATGAGCTCACCATGCTTTTACGGGAAGAAGTTCAAAAGATCCTAGTACGTCCTTAATATAGTAACCTGTTTCTTGTTTTTCAATAAAAAGAAAAGCTTTATACATTTCAACTGGTTCACACGTACAGTTGTCTCTGCGCATTTGCAGATAGAAGTTAAGAGGATGTCAGTGTGCCAATACATCAGTTAGAGAAGGAGAGTGTAAAAAGGGAGCGTAAAAAGCTAGATAAGAAATGTGTGGTGTGACAAGGAAAGTGTAAAAAGTTAGATAAGAAATGTGTGGTGTGACGTGTGACAAATAACTTAACATAAAAAACACTAATGTCCTAATTTTAAATAAATATAGAAATACATATTTATAACATAATAAATAAATGCATAATTTAGTTTATGAACTCATATTTTGCATAAATCTTCTGGCTAATTAGTTGTTTATGATCATCTTACTTTTTTCTCTCTTTAAAAATGTATTAATTTATATTAATAAACATAAAATAAAAGTATAAACAAAACATTAAAATATTAGAATGAATTGGGCAAATTTTGTAGATTTTTTTTTGAATAAATATATATAATAGGATAAATAAATACATCATTTAATTTATGGACTCATGTTTTATACAAATCTTTTAACTAGTTATTTATTTTTATGATCTGCATTTTTTCTTTTTCAAAAAAATTCTGTTAATTCATAGTAAACAACATATAAAAAAAATAAACCCAACTTTTGAGAATTAAGAAAGAATGATATTAATTTTATGATAATTTACAATCAAATTTTGCATAATTCACAAATATGATCCTGCTAACCATTATCTCCAATTATCAAAGAAGGATGTGGTACTTCTTTTATAAAATTAATAAGAAACTGCATTCACAAAAAGTATTTAAAAAATTATTTAAATTCTTTCTTCTTTCATTTTGATAAAAAAAATCAATGCTTATCATCTTATTTACTCATGAGTGATGATGATAATTGAGAAAATGTCATTTTTTTATAATATCTATTAATTTTTTGTTTGAACATATTTATAATAATACTTAAAAATGAGATCATGACATTAACATATTGTCACATAATATTTTATTTCATCTTCCCTCTATCTTTTTTGATTAAATTAATTATTTATATTTATATGATAATACTAAAACAAACAAACATCTATCACCTCAAATAACTTATTTTCTCATTAATTTAAAAATAACATTATTACTAAAACAATATTCATCTCTTATTTTAATTTAGTAATAACATTATTAATGAAATTTTGAAATAATACATAAGAAAATTATCCAAAATACCGATATTTGATATTCTATGTCCTGATCTATTTAAATCCACCTAAATACTAGCATATATGCTCATGTACAATGTTTATCCAATTTCTTATACTTTTTTTTTTGAAAAAAAACAGAATTAATTCAATAATGAAAAGCCATACACCATCTATAAGAACAATCGAGTCGAACAAAACATAAAACAGATCATATCGCTGATTAATTTAGTCTTTATAAAGACACAATCAAGCGATTTGTTGAAATTGATATATACACATGTATCGCCTTCACCAAAACCAATTTGAGCTATCGATCGTAATTGCAATCTCATATAAATCTTTATCACTGAATCAAACTTTCTTATACTTAATCCCATATTTCCTTTTCTTCCCTAATTTTTTATACTTCTAAGGTATTTTGTATTTTTTCCTTAATTCTTTATACTCCTAAGATATTTTATTGCCACCCTATTCCAAAACAGCAGGAAAAGGATGATACTCCCTCCACTTCGGAGCATGATCTCGCCTCTCTACATGAGATTGTATTAATCGGTCTAAACTTGTTAGAAAATCACTTCTAAGTGTTGACGGAGGAATCTGGTAACAAAAAAGATTAAGGTCTCTCGCCGGAACTAAGATCTGTGACGGTGGTTCTTTGCCGGAATATTAAGCGGTGTATGGTTGATTGTGGTTGTTTTAGGGTGAGATTGATCAGAGTAAGTGGTGGCTCTCTTATCAGCTCTCAACTTCTTACCCTCTCAATGTGCCTACGTACCCTTTATATAGTGATCAAGCCTGACGTAGTTCTCCTAGAACAAGAAATCTAGTGGGCTTAGACTTCTTATTCCTAGGTCGAGTAGAAACCCATCCAAAGTCCGTATCCCGCTAGTTTTAGGAATATTCAACTATGAGGCCCAACCGCGAAGGTCCAAGGCTCGTCTGTAATCGCAGACTTCACGTATAGTGCATCTCCCTGCGCAAGGATAACACTCCGCTACAGCTATCTCCCTTGATGTACAGACGCAGGTATAGCCACGATTCACCCCAAATGCGAGACGCGTCCCTGTCCCCCGAATGAGGATAAGCCACCAGATAGCAGGACAGGTGATCCCAAGCTCTTGGGTGCAAAGTGCAGGATGACTTCAAAGTTCTCCAACGAGGACACCCGTTAAATACAAGAACAGAGTTCCCAAAGCACACACCAAAGTTAACCCCGCATCCGCAACGAGGACACCCATTGAATACAGGAGGATGCCTTCAATCATCAGGCATACCCCTGGAGGCCTTCAAGCTTTTCACGGACATCCCCCTCCTTGACCGTCTCAAGGAGGGAATTCTTCAAAGAGTACCTGCAACAAATACATTAGTAAAAATAACCTACATTGCCCCTCTCCATGCAAGCTTTGTCCTGAAATAACCACCAAAAGTGTATTGACCAAACACAGGACGCGTCCTAAGACTCTGGGCGCGCCCTCACCTTTATAAAACCAATCCTTATTTCGTCATCCACCGTTCCTTACAGCACGCCACAGCAACAAGACGCGTCCTGATAGAGACAGGCGCGTCCTCCAACTTCTATTGCCACAAGATCACATTTGCCAAGTACTTTCATCATGGTTGACGCGTCCACCTAGGGCGCGTACTTCCCTAATCATACACTCCCATACTTCGTCGGTGCCAGACTATAGCACATCTTCTCACAAGTAGGCGCGTCCTTTATGCGGGACGCGTCCTAACCTCTTACAACGCGATACCGGGTTCAACCGCACGTAATCCGCATTTGATCCGAGTCAATTTAATGCCAAATTTTGGGTATAACACTAAGCATATTAGAGACTCTTCTTCTGCATTTATAAATGATAAAAATAATTCATCACACTTTTTATTAGTCTAACAAACAAATGTTATGCTTTAGTGATCATGTGATATACCTGCTCAGAAGTTGTTTGAGCTCCAGACTCTGCCCATTATCATTATCAGATAAATGAAATGTGTAAACAGTGGTAACTTCCTCGAGAAAAGGTTCATTTTGCCAATCATCCCTTGCATCTACTAAAGCATTATCATGCCACTCTTCATGTGGTACTTCCACATTATAATGTTCGTTGTCACTGTGTAATTGACGTTGTCGCTGTCTACTGGCATGTGAGTTTGCTTCAGTGCCAACTTCACTGTCGGTCTCCATCTAGCGTTGTTACCATTACTTAATTATCCTCGGTCAGTGTCACCATCTTCTACAACTGAATCTTGTCAATCTTCTAATTCATGAGACATGTTTTGCCAATTCACATATTTGATTATGGTCCCTTGCAACAGATCTATGTCAATAGATGGACTATGTGCATCTATTTCATTGTTTTTCGGTCAAAACCTTGAGTAATTGATTTCAGCAGAGTCCCTTTCTGAATGCTTTCAATGTCTATGGTTTCGAGCCACCTACCGTTATCACTATTTCTTCATGAATTTTTTGATGCAAAGGTTCACCAAGAATTGTATTCGACAGTGGATGATGGTTTCTCCCTGTCCACTCTTTCCAAAACAACAAGACTTTTACCAATCAAAGCTTCGGATTCTTGCTGATGTAAATCATCACTAACACCGCATTCTAGATCCTCTGTACAGGATGCGTTAGTATCTGTTTCCTCACTAGTAGGCTTAGACTTAGACTGACTACAGAATTCATCTAGAACGATAGCTTGCAAACTACCATCTCGAGTGGATTCATTTCTGTAACAATGTATGTCATTACGAGATAATATTTATGACTGAACACTGCATACTGGACCAGAAAAAAAGTTTTCCAAATCGGATGAGAGAAATCCTTCCTTGCATATATTGCTAATGTGTGAATGTTAACAAGCTCTGACATATGTTCCACACATCCTCATAATTAGGTAAGATGCCTCTATATTGGTTTTTTTATCTAATTCGATTTGCCACCCATTGCAGCATCAAATACACAAGAATGGTATAAAATTTTAGAATGAGTTGAAAGTTTGAAGTGAAATTTTTCAAAAAAAGGTCATATGCGTGCCATCAGAAATCAACTTCAACAGTAGTATATTTTTACAAAGTGTAATTTGAGATACCAAATAATATGAAGGATGAGTTTTATAGGGAGATAAACTTTGTAATGATCTCTAATATATACGGCAAAAAACCCTCCTAATTTATAAACACTATTGGACTATATTCTAGTAAAATAAAAATGAAAATTTTCGAGAAGTGTGTGTTACATAGCATTTTTCTAAGTAACAATGAATGAAAAATTAGACATGTAAGTAGACAATGACACCTCCGCATGAATGTTTGACATAAAGTACATTACTTGTTACCCTTATAAAATGGTTAATAATGTACATAACTATCATTACTGCAATTTCTGCAATGTCATCTTATAATGCATTCTCTCATATACATACCAAGAATAGATTGTTAATACCTTCTGAAAATATCTGAAAATATCTAAAAATATCATTGATCTTTCTCCGATATAGTTCAATAGATCCTATTATATTTACAAGAAAATATTGAAGTTTCACGAGAAAAAAAAAGGGTATTAATTGTTTATTTTTAGTAAGTGAGATATTCATTGTACTAAAGTACTTTCGTTTTTTTATAAAAAGACTTATATGACAAAATATCCACTTTTTTAAAAACATTCATGTAGTTTAAAAATATTCATTAGTTTTTTTTAAAAAAAATATCGTACATCCTCGTATGTAATTTTATACGAAAATTTTATCACATCTTTTAAGAAAAAACAAAAAATAAGTATATTTGGACAAATTTTCATAAATAACATTAAAATTACAATACTAAAAATTAATCAGATTTTTTTAAAACATAACCCAAGTCGAAGTTGCACTATTTGTTTAGTACTTAACCCAAACAATATTATTGACAAGCACAAGTCCAGTAAGAATACGAAAAATTGTAAAGAGGGTTCTATCTAGATTAACAAATCTCTTGCATCCTTAACACATCTCTCTGCAATCACGAAAAAGAAAAAGAAGGGATAGTAAGTTGACTCTTGGAGATCTGAATCGTGTACGGGGATGGTAAATTACTTTTTTTTGAACTCGAGCGCAATTAATATTAAAATTATATTTGTTGAGCGAAAATGATGATTATATTGGTTTTTTGTTAGCATATTTGGGGGTTTCAATTTATTTGTTTGTTTATGATTGTTAGGAGTTTGTTATAGTTCCTGACGAGGGCTCGTCCCATTCTCAAAACTATGACAATCTTTATTAAAAAAAAAGTACAGTAGTGTTAAATTCGATATTTGGGTAGGATCTTTTGCCGATTCATCTCCTTTTTGAATTTGTCTCGGGATACGCCCTTTTTGTTGCTCATGACATTTATGATGTTGATATGAAAAAGTTTGAAGCAGTTGAGGAGTACCTCAACCGCACTGACCAAATCTTTGAACTCAAATCTTTTCTACCCTTTTTATCTGATGATGAAGCTCTTGATCAAATGAATGTCATATCCAACTGTGAGTTCATCCTCAGCCTTATTCCGCCCTCTGCATTTTACACAAAATTTATTTTCCGTTTCCTTGTGTAGCAACTATTACTGACAAGCTAAAAGAGTTCCTCAAGGATTATTTTCCAACACCAACCCATTGCGATACTGTTGGAACTTGTGATGCTGTTATGGGAGGAATCATGTCAAGGTAAACAGGACTGGGCTCCCGACGTGCTACTCTGATTGATGATGTCATGCGTGGTTTACGGGAGAAAATTGATTAATTGATCGGCTTGCAGGTATGTTGTTCCTACTTCAAGCTATCACTTACAATCCATATAAGTATTTGTCATTGCTTACTAATCCAAACTTTTGATAATATGCAGCATGGTGAGTTGGAGAAGACCCAAATCAATCTGGCGCACCTTTACATCAACCAAACACGTACTAAAATGGACACCAAAAGTCCTGTCGTGGTTTCATCATCTTCTTCTTTACAAGAACAAATCAGGATTGTGCCACATAGATTTGAAGGACTTTTCAGTGTCAAGGGTAAAGAGAACATATTGTGCACAAGAAATCTAGTGCCCGGTGAAGCTCTTTATGGTGAAAAAGTAATATGTGTTTAGGTGAGTTAATTTATATATGATTAGCATCTGCCTCTTAATTGATTTATGTACTTCATGAATATCCATGGATATTAAACACTCTTGAGGTCACTGGTTGAACCCTTCAAGACCAGTGCATTAGTACTGAATTAGAGTTTTGAACCTATTTGTTTTTACTGTTATCAATGTTTGATGCGCAATACTGCATAGCTTTATGTTTCCACCTGCTGACCCAGTTCTATGTGTTGGTTATTATTTCAATCTTTATATACTCAGAATGAGGAGGACAGAACTGAAATCGAGTACAGAGTATGGGATCCGCTTAGATCGAAGTTGGCTCCTGCAATTCATTTTGGTGTTACCAATATATGGATTGTAAGTATTATCGTTTGTTGAAACTTGGAATAGCATATGAGTTGTGCAATAAATTTATCAAATTAATAATTATGCTTCATTTTATGTTTTTCAGAAACCTGGCTCTCATGTTTTATATATGGGAAATGTATGTGGACTTGCAGTTTCTGATTTGTCTGATCTTGTTGGCTTGGTAAGTTATGTGGTCTATTGTCGGTCATTCATCTCTATCATCTATACCTTGCCTAGATGTGTGCTTTAGTAGTAGTTTGCAAACATATTTGTTTCATTTGCAGGATGGTTTGGTCTATGTAGTGGGGTTCTCTGATGATGATGTTGCAGACATGGCAGGCAGGAGGCCAAATGTTTTGACAATTAATATGAAAGGTTATTGTCATGTCCATTACCGCATGCTTGTCGGTATGGTGGATGTGATATTTGCTGAGATTGATCATCATCCTGAGATCTGCTGTCCCCATAATATGATGTCTAATATTATATTTTGTACCTTTTCATATTAAGTGCTTTATTAATATCTTCAAAACGAGGGCCATGCTTTGATTGTAAATTACTTTCAAGTAGTGCTATATCATCTTCTCATTGAACTTGTTATGTTCTATTAGTTTTGTCTAGAGGGGAGTTTGGTACTTAATAATTCTCATTTCTATCTTAGAGCAGGTGGGCATTACATGATCTCCAGAAAGGTTTGTATCAATTTTTATATTTGATTTGCCAAGTACAGTAATGACTTTGGTATATTTGGTAACCATGCCGATGACTTGCATGAACTGTAGGCAAACAATATGAATTCAACTGGCCGTTTTATTTTTGCTGCCCGCGACAATCGAAGGGAGTTTAAGCCGATAGAAACACTCATGCTGGGAGCATATGCCCTGGATGTTGGTGCTTACCGCATGTAGGAGGAATAGTTGATGCTGGTAAAAATGGGAATTCAAGTATCAAGGGGCAGAAAGGGAATTGCTAATTTGGAAATGCTTTTAGGGGAATAGACGCAAAGTAATTAGGGTTATGTGATTTGTAGTGAGTAAACATTTGGGAGGCCGCCACTGCTAGAACTGTGGTGTATCTGTAATAGCTACCAAGTCCAGCTACTATATAGTTCCCTTTCCCTGCTTAAATATTGAAGGTCATTTTGATTCATATGTGTGCCTATGTGTCAAATCTGATTTTAACTGGTTCACAAGTACAGTTGTTTCTTGTAGTCTTGCAGTTAACTAGGAAAAACTACAGTTTCTAAAACAAGCCATAAATAGGCTAGATATTGGATACTGTTCACTTTACACAGTCCGGACTATATATTAGTTGGGAAAATTTGCGTTTTATCTTCAATTTTGATATATAGTTGGGAAAGATTCTGTTTTATCTTCAGTTTTGGAAAATTATGCAGGGGTACAATTGTTCTCTTTTCAACCTCTAACCACCTAGGGCATTTCCCAAATTTGCCAGCCAAAATTGTGCTAATATGGAACTTTTGATTGTTTAATAGATTTGTGAAGTTTTGGCAGTTTATCAAAACAGTTAAAATACAGATAGAGTGCTAAAAAATATATTTTGAATGTTACTACATTTGCAAATTTTAATATTATTAACTCTTAGACTATTTTTTAAGAAATAACAAGAGTCAACTAACTGTTGAAATTGCGCTTTGCTTATTTTCTTATATTGGTAAATAAAATTTTCTTCAAAATTTAACCGTTAGATGTTTAAAGATTACTTTTTTACATTACTTTTTTTTGAATAATCAGGCTTACGTATATTTTTAAAGTATCTTTTTAAATAAATCTTCTAGAATATTTATGACAACAAATAGGCCCCTAACATTTGAAATATCTGATTGGGCTCAAAATTTCTATATATAAATAATGTACATGACAATAAATTTTTATATATTTATTTTTTTGAACTTCGCTTTATATATTTGATTCAATTAATAATTTCTTTATTTTGAATTTTACTATCTATATTTAGAGTATATAAATGATATCACCTAGAAATCATCCCCCCACCAACTCTGAACTGCTTTAAATATTCATTTACTGGTTTCACAAAAATTTTGTGATTATAATCTAACTATACAACTACAAAATTTTATGAATATACAAAAGGTTGGTTTTCTTTGTATATATATTTCTTTCTTCATCCGTCAATATATTTATATGTCAAATTATTAACTTCTCAAATTGTTCTGTATTTTATTTGCCATACTATGCCTAGTAGAAATAATATAAACAAACTAAAATACTAATAATTGAAAATTAGTTCATTTCGAGTTTAAGGTCGTGTTAATGGATGTAAAAAGCTAATTTCGAGTTCAGTTAAGCTTTTTATTGAATAAATAGACTTGTATATGAACTCAGAATCATGAGAAGCATTACTTGAAGGATCGATTTCATAGATAATAAGCTTTGGCTTGTCTTTGGCTTGTCTTTTATAGATTGACAACTAGTCACTGGTTGACTGAAATCATGAAATTGCTAAAGAAACTACTTTGTACAGAAAGAAGCAGAACAAAACATGTAAAAATTTTAAAGAAACTTTCTAACATTGAGAGGTATAATTCTGCAAATTTCGAGAGAGAGTATTGTGCATTAGACATAACAGCTCAAGGCTAATGACATAACAAAAACTTAATGGCTACAACAGATGTAGAAACTTTTAATTCTTGAGGAAAGTTAAACATTGATAAACATGTGAAGAGAGATTATTTAACATCATAAACCTTCTTGCTTCATCATCTCGAACTAAGGCACCAAGCTCTTCCTTTGGAGGCTACTTCCAGACTCTTTAGCTTTACAAATTACTAGGGAGTTGTTCTGACAAAAAAGACTGCAATAACAACCAAGATGAACATCAATAGGTAGATGAAGAAGAAAAAACAAAAAGATACTTATGAGTATATGATATGATTATTTCAACTGAATCATATATACTTCACAAAGATGGGTCATGTATACTTCACAACAGTTGGGTCAACTATAAGAGTGTCTTCCTCAAAACCTCCCGTCCAGGCCCCATTAGATCTGATCTCAATCAATTTCTCAATGTAATCTTCCCCAAACTATAAACATGTACCCTAATTTTATAATATATGTATGTATGTATATAATGTAACAGCCGGATATATTTCACTCTCACATGAGATGCATATGCTGCTTTCTATAAAAAAAAATTATTTTTTCCCACGTGGACGTTCACATAATAGTCCACATATTCAACCCGCATGCCACGCCAGCAAAAACCTAACGTCCGTTAATGGTTGACTGACGGAAGGACTGCGGTGATAAAAATTTAAAAGTTTAGGGACGTTAATGTTGGAATCTTTAGTTTAGGGACCTACTTTAAAAAACACCAATAGTTCAGGGACGTATGATTTTAATTTTCCCTATATGATATGATTATTTCAACTGAATCATTAACCTTGCTTTCTCATCTAGAACTATGGCACGAAGCTCTTCCTTTGGAGGCTACTTCCAGACTCTTTAGCTTTACAAATTACTAGGGAGTTGTTCTGACAAAAAAAACTGCAATAACCACCAAGATGAACATCAATAGGTAGCTGAAGAAGAAAAAACAAAAAGATACTTATAAATATATGATATGATTATTTCAACTGAATCACATGTTAACTGGACATGAAAGAAAACTCTCATGCACCATCCACAATCGAACTCCATATGCCGGCCTCTAAACTTATTCTTCCTCCCTCCTTACCCCGAAATCAATTTCTTCAAATTCACAGCCATGCCTGTTATATATGTCCCTCCATTTCAAAAACATGCCATAATCACATTCCTAGCAATGCTCGATTAATAAATTTATACATTTAATCCACCTCCCCTTCACTTCTGTAGACCACAAACAAACAGTAGTACACACAATAAAAAATAAGTAGCAGCATAAACAAGACTAATCTGTAGTTTTATACCAGGTTCTGGATTTTCAATGTATGTAATATAAACCCTATTGTTCAAATTTGGAATCAACAGTGAGTCATGCGGCGCTACTATTCCCTTTGCAAATCATCTAATTTTGAACAGATCCCTCAAAAAAGTTCTGTCAAGAGAAAGTAACTTTCTGCAAATTGATCGATATCAGGTCTTCAATCCTCAATATCAGGTCACATTTCTGATGAGTATTAAATCTACTTGATGAAGCAACACACATGGTACTGTTTATGGCTCAAACCACGACCCTCTCTGGGAAACCAGATTCCTAAGAATTAGTTGCATATTTACTCGTGGTAGGAATAGTAACATTTCCCCGTTACGTAAATTTCAGCTCCATTCAGTCATCGGTTTCTCGCTAAAACTGTTATAGTTTTGTGATGCTTATCTGCAATTTTGTCTGAAATCTATGTTATTAATATGTAATACTAATTAATTAATTGATGGGCTACATATAAATATATTAATTATATTTGGCATTTATTATATTGGGTTAAATTAAGTGATCAAATAAGAAATCCAATTAGATTTTAATTTATTGTATGGACTTAATAAGTGGATTCCTAATACCAGACCCAATTAAATTATAATGAGAGATTTAGTTAGGTGGTATATAAAAAGGGTTATAGTCACAATATATCAAGTACGTTACACGACTTATTATCTACCCATCGAGAGAGCTATTGAGAAATCCTAAGAAGTAGAGGAAGACAATAATCAAGAACATAATACAGATTCAGATACCGTAGCAATTATCGTCTTATGGATTCAGGTACTTAGAATCAATTGGCATCAGAGTCTCTTCATATTTAATTATTGGATATTAAGTTTTTAATTTATATATATTCTATAATATCCTGTAATTTTTATAACTCGATTAATAATAGAATAATAGAAAAAAATATTAAAATTAGATCAGGACTAGGATTTAAAATTGAATTAGACCGATGGGACTAGGATTTTGTAATGTGATAAATAAATCATATTCGACTTCCTCGCCTTAATTATTAAAATTTGTAGGGCTTTATTCACTAAAATCAGCAATCCTGTAAAATTCGTAGAAAATTCATCATAAGTCAGGATTCGTTGATTCTGGACTTTTCGGAAAGCTCTTGTCTTTCTCTTCAAATTTCGGACTTCGTATTTTCCAAGGAAACATCGTTTAGAGGGTCAAAAAGAGTAAATTCAGATCTGGTCAGGCTTTGAGGTAAATACTTTTTGACTTACTTTTATTTTCGGAAAAATTTTGATACTCTGATTTTCGAATTTCATACTGTATAGGAAATAGAGTATGAGAATCTTTTGCAACCCAGTCTCTACGTTTTTGAACCCGTTCGTAATTTACGTTATAGTTTCGGAACTAACCTTAGATACCCTTATTAGGTGCACAAATATGCAATTTTAGATACCTATTAATGACGCGTAATTAGTGAACTTTAGATGTCGACCACTGGAAAAATGTGGTATATGAGAATAAGAATAAGAATAAGATGGCGACTACTGGCAAAGTGTGGCCGCAGATCAAGACTGTGTTATTTATAAGAATTATCGTTTCATTATGTTTTTACTCTGCTTTGTTCTGTTCTGTTTTAAATTCTGAATTTTAAATTATAAAACTTTGGGTTAGATCTATTTTAGAAATATTTTACAAAAATATTATTGTTTTGAAAAAAAATCATTTTATTAAAACACCCATTGTTTTTTCGTTAAATAGTTAGTTAATTTGTACTTGCTGAGTTTTGTATCTCACCCCTTTCAATTTCAGGTTTCGTCATAATAATTCGAGTTGAATAGCATTGGTGTTCGAGGATCTTAGGATTGGAGTATATTGACTTTTGGACCGCTTCCTTTAGCTGCGCTTTTGTAATAATAGTCACCTTCGTAATAGAATTTTGTATTAGTAAATTTGTTTTGTATTAGTTTTAATTTAGAATTAGTAGTCCGAAAATGCGGGCTATTTGGTATTATTTGTTTTGTATTAGTTTTGATGGTAATTGGTCATACTTAGTATAATTAAGGAATTAAGATAGATTACATAGTAGTATTTAGGAACTATTTTGTTAATAAATTTGGGAGATGCTTTTTTTATAATTGAATACAAATTTTGAATACTTGTTGGGAAACACACAGGAGATAAGCAAATCTATGTACAACATACATGTAGGCAATATTCTGCTTATGGCTGTGGATAAGTCAGCTCAAGCTGATGTCCCGGGAATGCCATCAACATCTTTACCAAACTTTTCTCGGACAGCTCGGTGACCTAAGTCCACGCTACAGAATTTGATGCTCATTTGTGAAAAGTCCCATCACTCCCCAGGACCTCTAATTTCATTTGGAATCCCAGAAGCAGCTTCAATGCTAGAAGGCTTGAACTTTACCTCAACCCTTTCCTTCTGCATACAAATTAATTACGAACTCGATGAATCAATGTAGGAACCAGGTACAAAAGATTTATTCTTAGTAAACAAAACTTACCAGCATTGAGTGGTAAAATTCTGCATTATGACGAAGAGCCGGAATGGCTCTAGATCTATACATCCCTTCCCCTTTGACATCATGTATGTTACCCTTGTTCCCTCCAGCGGCTTCTCTACAAGTTCCAATAAGATTGTACATTATAACAACATTAAAAAATTTTCAAGCCAAATTAGCAAAAAAAAAACATTTCTCTAGCCAAGATAAATCAGCTTGAGGGACATGACAAAAATTCAATGGTTACGACAGCTGTAGAAACATATAATTCTCGAGGGAGGTTAAGGATGTGACACACACGCACACACACATCGATACACATATGAAGACTGATTACTTTACATTATGAACCTTTTTGTTTTATCTGGACACTCTGGTAACACTTCAGGTTTACTTGGAAGAGGTTCTGACAAAAAGAACTGCAATAAAAACCAGGTTGTGCATCAATAGGTAGCTCAACAAGGAAAAAGCAAAGGGTTCAAATGCATATTAAATATAATAACAGGCAGAAAATTACAGAGTCGATGGACTGCAAGAGAAATTACTTTTAGGAAAGAACAAGAATTCTCAGAGTAGAGTTATAATAAGAAAAAATAATATAACTTCGCAAAACTACTTAGTACCTCACTATTCAAAGAATCAACTGCAGACTTTCGAGCTGAAGGGTCTATTGATAGAAGGGTCTCAAGCAGTGCTAGTGCTGGTGCAGGAAAGGCTTTAAAAATTTCTGCAACACGTCTTGTAAAATGTTTTTGAGGATCAATGATGTCTGCAGGATACCGTTTGAATTTTCTCCAGTAGTCCTCTGAAGGTGAGCCACAAATCATGAATATTCTAAGAAGCTGATCCACCTAAACGACAGAAATATAGAAACTTCATCATTCAATTGTAATAGAAAAATTGATGCAGTAAATGAACTAGCTAGTTCATTGGGTGCATTACTGTCTGGCTATGGCAGGAAAATATAGAAATAATATTTGGCCTACACGCAATGTGTCACCCTTCTTTTTCCTCGCCCTGGTTTGAAATAAAATTACTGTCTCCCTAATTTATTATCCTGCGCAATGCGCAGACAGACTCCCGCAAAAAAAAGAGAGGTAAGGTTTGCATTCAAGAGGTCATAATGTTTATTCCAAAAGTGAAGGACTACTTCCCTTAGAAGTTATAGTATCTGCCTTATCTTTCTATAAACTTTAAGAGCAAACTTTTTTCAATTATGTATCTTTCTAGTACCCATTACATGTTTATACTTCTGTAACACATTAGCAAATCATGTATACCTCTGTTGTCCTTTGGAAGATAGGTTCTCCTGTATACAATTCACCAAGAATGCAACCAGCACTCCATAAATCTATAGCACCACTGTAGCAAGTGGCGCCAAATAATAACTCAGGTGCTCGGTACCAAAGAGGAACAGCACTAGTTGACAGAGGGCGAACTTTTTGCCGATTGTAAAAGTTTCCCAACCCGAAGTCTGCAATTTTTAAGTGCCCATTGCCGTCAAGCAGAAGATTGGAGCCTGTGAGAGAAGGTTGGAAATTACACTTAGCAAAAAACAAAAATAAAAATAAATAAATGGAAGAAGGTTGAAACCTTTGATATCATGACGAAGAATCCCCTGACGGTGGCAGTAGTCAAGTCCGCAAAAAAATTGCTTCATGTAAGATTTGACCTGCAAAAAGTTGAGTTTTATATATATGAAGAAAAAAAAATCTTACACTTGCATCTCAATGAATCATAGCCCCAAGTACACCTCTAGGTACAACACTATCTTAAATTGCGTGTCACAAAGCATGAAGATATTCGAGAAAATCTGATTCCACATTAAGACAAATATGGTAACACTCTTTCCTGAATATCATTTCTGCATATAAAAGTGTAAAATACTTTCTATGAGTACCTGAACTTCAGTAAACTTGAGGCCAGTGGAAGCAAGCCCTGCAAGATCATGTTCCATGTACTCCAGCACAAGGTACACACTGTACGAAAACTCTGATACAACTACACCTTCCAATTTTATTATGTTAGGATGGTGTAGACTGCGTAGAATTCTAATCTCTCTTGACATTAAGCGAATGGTTTCAGGTTCCCAAATGTTGACTCTGATCTTCTTTAAAGCAACGATTTTCTGCTTCTCGAGATGAAGTGCCTGATAAACATGGCTTCCTTCACCAATCTGCAAAGAGAAATTAAGTCACTCAGCCAAGATTTTTAATCAGCTACTCAAGAAAATACTACAAAAAAACCCATCCATAATGATAGTAAAACATTACCAATTATGAGGAGACAAGTGAATGATGTACTGAATAACATATATACAGAGAGCTGATTACTAATCAACAATTTTACCAGTGAAGGGGATACATGATCTAATGATTTGAAGGGATCAACTGGTTCAGTGCTAGCTACGTAAGAAATTTTAATTATTTTTTAAATAAAGGCCAATAACAAAAATTTATATAATCATATACATATGCATCTACTAAGAGTTTAACCCGACCAAGAGAGATCGGGGCATTCATTAGGCTCCATTGCTAGATATCACGTAAAATATTACGAGATGACAAATTAAACTTATTAATATTGAAAAATAAGTAAGGCAAAGGAGTATACTTTTCTAATCTCCAAAAAAACTTCTAATCAACAGTTTTTACTAGAAGGGAATACATATACTATGAGCTGATTGCTAATCAACAGTTTTACCAGAAGGGGATACATGATTTATTGATGTAAGAAATTTTATTCAATTATTAAAATAAAGGCCAATAAAATAAATTTTTATACTCAGACACACATATGCATATATACTAAGAGTTTAACCATTAGGCTCTCGCAAGATCCCACCTTTAAATATTAAGACATAACAAAATAAACTTATTAAATAGAAAAGAAGAAAGGATAGGGGTATACTTGTCGTAATAGCTGAAAAGACTTTAATTTTTGTGGAATCCATTCCCTTAAAGCTTCACTGGCATCTTCAACTATCCATGAAGGCCACCATGCTGCAATCAGCTCAGCCTCACCACCTTTAGGAATTCTTCCAATGCTAGCATAGCACCCACGAAAAGCATACAGAGCCTTTTTCCTTCGATTCTCTTTATTCCAAGAAGGCGAATACTTCGGAAAGGAAGTATACGTAGAAAGAGAATTGTGCCTTGATATTCCACGACTCCAATTACCTTCACTATGCAATGGTAAACTTTCCATTGCATCTTCTTGAGTGTCGTGTCCAATCAACTGTAGACAACAATTCCCCATATTTGCAACTTAAAACAATCAAAAGATTCAGAGTTCTTGAACTCGGGATTGAATAGAAAGCAAGGATTGAGAGAGAGTAGTAATATTTAGTAAGGAACTCTATTCCGAAGATACCAACAGTTATACAAACATTTTTGTTCATGTTGAGGTGTATGCATTTATGAAAATTTGGCAAGTAGTAGGTTGTACTCATGAAATTTTAAATAATCAGGATTACATATATTTTAAAGTATCTTTTTAAATAAATCTTCTAGAATATGTATGACAGCAAATGGGCCCCTAACATTTGAAATATCTGATTGGGCTCAAATTTCTAAATATAAATAATGTCCATGACAATAAATTTTTATATGAATTCTTAAAAACATTTTACAAAATAAATATTACCGAGTATAATCTTATCTATAAGTATTCGGGTGTTTACACTATAGCTTTTTCTTCTTCTTTTTTGAAAAACAATAGAGATTGTCATCAAATTTTCGTAATCTTCTCCGAAGGTACATTTATTTTTTTGAACTTCGCTTTATATATTTGATTCAATTAATAATTTCTTTATTTTGGATTTAGCTATCTATATTTAGAGTATATAAATGATATCACCTAGAAATCATCTCCCCTACCAACTCTAATCTACTTTAATTATTCATCTACTGGTTTCACAAAAATTTTGTGATTATAATCTAACAATACAACTACAAAATTTTATAAATATACAAAAGGTTGGTTTTCTTTATATATATATATCTCTTTCTTCATCCGTCAAAATTTTTATACGTCAAATTATTAACTTCTCAAATTGTTCTGCATTTTATTTTCCATACCGTGCCTAGTAGAAATAATATAAAAGAACTAAAATACTAATAATTGAAAAATAGTTCATTTCGAGTTTAAGGTCGTGTTAATGGATGTAAAAATTTGATTTCGAGTTCAGTTAGGCTTTTTATTGAATAAATAGACTTGATATGAACTCATAATCATGAGAAACGGTACATGAAGGATCAGTTTCATAGATAATAATCTTTGGCTTGTCTTTTATAGATTGACAACTAGTAGTCACTGGTTGACTGACTTCATGAAATTGCTAAAGAAACAACTTTATACTTTAAGAAGCAGAACAAAACATGTAAAATTTTTAAAGAAACTTTCTAGCATTGAAAGGTATAATTCTGTAAATTTCGAGAGAGAGTATTGTGTATTAGACATAACAGCTCAAGGCTAATAACATAACAAAAACTTAATGGCTACAACAGCTGTAGAAACTTTTAATTCTTGAGGAAAGTTATACATTGATAAATATGTGAAGAGAGATTAATTAGCATCATAAACCTTCTTGCTTCCTATCCGAACTGTGGCACCAAGTTCTTTCTGAACTGTGGCACCAAGTTCTTTCTTTGGAGGCTACTTCCAGACTCTTTAGCTTTACAAGGGAGCGGTCCAGACAAAAAAGACTGCACTAACAACCAAGATGAAATTGACTCAATTGTTTCAAACGGAACATGGGAGTTCCACTAGAGAGCGAAAAAGCGCAATTCCAGATGATTATGTTATTTTTCTACAAGAACATGAAGATGGAATTGGCATTTGGGAAGATGATCCTGTAAATCTTCAACAAGCCATGCAGAGTCCTAACTCTCAAAAGTGGATTGATGCCATGAATGAAGAGATGCAATCTATAAAAGACAATGACGTTTGGGATCTTGTCGAGTTGCCTAAAGGCTCAAAACCTATTGGTTGCAAATGGGTATTTAAAACCAAAAGGGATTCGAGTGGTAACATCGAAAGATATAAGGCTCGTCTAGTCGCTAAAGGCTCATTATGATCTAGAGCTACATCAGATGGACGTAAAGACGGCGTTTCTCAATGGAAACATTGGCGAGATAATTTATATGGTGCAACCAGAAAACTTTGTCATTGGAGATCCAAAGACTGTGGTTTGCAAATTAAAGAAGTCCATCTATGGTCTCAGGCAGGCTTCTCGTGAATGGTATCACAAATTTCATTATGTAATCACATCATATGGTTTTGAAGTGAACTTGGTGGAATATTGTGTATATCACAAGTTCAGTGGGAGTAAATTTATCTTTCTTCTCTTATACGTTGATGACATCTTACTTGCTACTATTGATATAGGCTTATTGCACGATACCAAGAAATTTCTCACTAGTCAATTTGAGATGAAGGACCTTGGTAACACCTCTTTTGTATTAGGAATTCAAATACATCGAGATCGCTCTCGAGGTATTCTTGGATTGTCACAAAAGAGCTATATTGAAAAGATCCTGGAAAGGTATGGCATGAAAGATTGTGCACCAATGGATACACCTGTGTCTAAGGGAGACAAATTTAGTCTCAAACAGTGTCCCAAGAATGAACTTGAGATAAGGGAAATGCAAAGGATACCATATGCATCGGCAGTGGGAAGCCTAATGTATGCTCAAGTTTGTACTCGTCATGACATAGCATTCATTATTGGAATGTTGGGAAGATATTTGAGTAATTCATGAATGGAGTAATGGAAAGCAGTGAAACGAGTCTTACGGTATTTGAAGAAAACAAAAGACTATATGCTCACATACAGGAAATCAGATCATCTAGAAATCATTGGATATTCATATTCTGACTTTGGAGGATGCAAAAATGAAAAAAAATCTATTTCGGGCTATTTTTATTTACTGGCTGGTGGAGCGATTTCATGGAGGTCTGCCAAACAGACGCTCATAGCTTCATCCACCATGGCTGCAGAATATATAGCATATTTTGTGGCATCCAATCAAGCTTTATGGTTGCGAAACTTTGTCACTGGTTTGCGTATCCTTGATGGTGTTGAAATACCGTTAAAGATATTTTGTGATAATAAATCAGCAGTGGAGTATTAAAACAACAATAGGAGCACTACAGATGCAAAACATATAGATATTAAGTTCCTAGTTGTTAAAGAAAATATTCAGAGTGGACAGATTTCGATAGAACACATTGGCACTAACTCCATGATTGCGGATCCGCTCACTAAGGCATTAACACCTAAGGTCTTTCACGAGCATACTGCTCATATGGGTGTTACCTTATGCGATACTTTGGTTTAGTGGGAGTTTGTTTTTTGGTGTTTTATCTATTAAATATTGAGTTGTTTATGTTCTGTAGAATATAGTTGATGGAATTTTATTATATGTCACTCTACTTTTGTTCAATTTTCTTATTGTGGTTTAACATTGAGTTGAGAAAATTGGAATCAATCTCGTTAGAGATTGCCTAAGGACTAGTTGGAAATAGACATTATATAGATCACATTACATGTAATTTCCATGCCACTTATCCATGCATTGATTCATGTCGTTGAATATATTTGTGTGGTGCCCTGGAAGGCTTAGTCACGTAAAGTTTATGACGAATGCCGCCAGAATCTCATGCATATATAGTAGACAGACCGAATTGTTTTGGTAAAATCTAAGGACGATAAATAGCATAAAGTTACGCACTAAAATTTTGTATAATTGATTCTGGATTCATATGAAGCCCAAGTGGGAGATTGTTACTATTATTTTAATAATAATAATTATTTTATGGGCTACATATAAATATATCAATTATATTTGCTATTTATTATATTGGGTTAAAATAAGTGATCAAATAAGAAACCCAGTTAGATTTTAATTTATTGTATGGACCTAATAAGTGGATACCTAATACCAGGCCCAATTAAATTATAATGGGAGATTTAATTAGGTGGTATATAAAAAGGGTTATAGTCTCCAATATATCAAGTACACGTAACAGCTTATCTTCTACCCATCAGAGAGAGCTATTGAGAAACCCTAAGGAGTACTTGGTTGAGCAAGACAATAAACAAGGACACTATACAGATTCAGATACCGTTACGATTATCGGCTCATGGATTCAGGTACGCTTCGGCTTGCGGTTTATCTCAATAATTAGATATGATGAATATGGTCCTTGTCTCTATGTTAGAGAATTATGTGTTTATAGAATTTTTAAATTCTATCAGTTCCATGTACTCCAGCACAAGGTACAAACTGTATGAAGACTCTGATGCAACTACACCTTCCAATTTTATTATGTTAGGATGGTATAGACTGCGTAGAATCCTAATCGCTCTGGCCACAAAGCGAATGGTTCCAGGCTCCAAATCGTCGACTCTAATCTTCTTTAAAGAAACGATTTAAAGCAACGATTTTCTGCTTCTCAAGATCACCCGATAAACATGGCTGTAAGTATCTTCACCGATCTGCAAAGAAAAATTAAGTCACTCAGCCAAGATTTTTAATCAGCTACTCAAGAAAATTAATAAAAAAACAACCATAATGACAGTAAAACATGGCCATTGCTCCAAGAAGAGCACCCTTTATATAAGAACAATAAACAACACCATAGAATCATACATAAAACCACATTAAGATTCTAATTTTCACATCAAAAAGGTTTTTTATGAATAAAAGTAGAATCTAAGAATATTTAGGATCAAATATAACATTAGTACACATAATTTCGTTGTTACAAAGATATATAGAAGATTCTATACTGGATGCTGCACTGGATTTTATGTCACGCTCAATTTTCAATTTTAGATGAGATTCTACATTATATTTGATATGTTAAGCATGTTAAATATTGTGATTCTAATCTTAATAAATCTTTTTTTTATAAAAAATATAGTATTTTGATGATGTTCTTTATTGTTCTTTTATATAAGGTGTTATTTGTGTAGTGCGACCCGTAAAACATTACTAATAACGAGGAGACAAGTTGATGATGTATTGAATTACATATATACAGAGAGCTAATTGTTAATCAACAATTTACAAGTGAAAGGTATACATGATCTAATGAATTGAAGGGATCAACTGATTCTACGTAAGAAATTTTATTTATTTTTAAAATAAATGCTGATAACAAAAATTTATATATTCACACACATATGCACTTACTAAGAGTTTAACCCGACCTCTTGGTAATTACCAAGAGAGATATGGACATCCATTAAGCCCCATTGCTATATATATCACTTTAAAATATTATGAGATGACAAAATAAACATTTTAATAAAGAAAAACAAGTAATGCGTATAAGTCTACATTTCTAATCTCCGAAAAGATTTCTAATCAACAGTTTTACCAAAAGGGTATACATATACACAGAGAGCTGATTGTTAATCAACAATTTTACAAAAAGGGAATACATGATTTAATGATATAAGAAATCTTATTCAATTATTTAAATAAAGGATAATAACAATTTATATTATCACACACACATATACATATACTAAGAGTTTAATCATTAGGCTATCGTAAGATATCACGTTAAGAAAATTAAGAGGTGACAAAATAAACTTATTTAATATAGAAAAACAAGGAAGGAACATGAGTATATTAGTTTTAATCTCCCAAAAGACTTTAATTTCCTGGGAATCCATCCCATTAAAGCTTCACCACCAACTTTAACTATCCATGAAGGCCACCTGCTGCAATCAACTCGGCCTCACCACCTTTTGGAATTCTTCCAATGCCAGGATGATAACCGCGGAAAGAAGACAGAGCGTTTTTCTTTCGGTTTTCCTTATTCCTGGAAGGCGAATATTTTGGAAAAGAAGTATACTTATGAAGAGAATTGTGCCTCGGTATCCTATCACTTCAATTACCTTCATTATGCAACGGTAAACTTTCCATTGCATCTTCTTCACTGTCATAGTGTCCAAGTAACGGTAGACAACAATTTCCCATATCTGCACCTTAAACTAATCAAGAAAAATGAGTTGTACAAGCAATTATTCAGAGTTCTTGAACATTTGTTCGAAAGAAAACAAGGATCAAGAGTGAATAATATTCGGTGATGAATTCTATCCCGAAGATCTGAATACTTATACAAATTTTTTTACATGTTGAGGTGTATATATTAATTAAATTTTGGCAAGTATTAGACTATGTGTTCATGAAATTTTGGCTCATTCATGAAATTTGGGCAGTTGCTGAGAGTAACAGCTGCTTTAAAACGGAGAAAATCCCATTGTTTTATATAAAATCTTTGTTCTCCCTGGTATGTCCCTCGTGTAATCTCACTCCAAAACTTGCACTTATAGCAGGGACCGGGAGAATACAGCAAGGAAAATGTGGGTCCCATTAAAATAAAATTTATGACTTTTTAGTATCATAATTTATAATAATATATAAATGTATCCCACAACAATTTGAAATAGAGTAGTGTTAGGTACCCCAAATATCTTCCCCAAAAAAATTACCAAATGACGTGGCTGACACATGGCTGATTTTAATTCGTGGACGCATATAAATGCACGCGGGGTCTCATATTATTATTAGGAAGGTTGCCAAATATTCATATAAAATATCAGATTTGGGAAATTTTTTGGTGTCACTCTATAGAAAATTCTAGATTCTTCATATTAATATCCAACTTTTAGGCTCGATTTTGTATTAAAAAGTTAAATTAATTTAAATCTAATACAATATAAAAATAAAATTGTATAATGAATTCTTAAAAAAATATTAAAAATAATAAAGTATGATCTTAAGGCTTAAGAGTTAGGGTATACCCAACCTATTCGGGTATATCCAAATCATAGACGACGATTTTCGAATCTATATATTTTTCTTTTAAACCTAACTTCTTATATTTTAAATTAATTTAGAGCTTGATACTTTTAAGTACGTATTCACCTAAATTAAATTAGTACAAAAGCTTTTTAATGTTAATACACGAGAGGGTACATCTGTAAATACACAAATTGATTAAAAATCTACTAATTATATCCTTTATTTATAATATGCGTAAGGGACTTTTTACCCAAAATTTTGGTCATATACCGCCAAAACAATCCCAACCGATATAATTAGAAATAGACAGTTAAGATAATTTAACAAAACATTAAATTAACATTACTAAGTAATTGCATATTAGATTTCTTATTGTTAGCTGAATTTGTGTTTTTATATAGTTTGTTATCGCATATTTTTTTCTAATAAATATTCTTTATGTATACATAAATTTGTATTTTGTGCTAAAATAAAATTTTATAGGTATGAATCTAGAAATTACGATCTATATACGATTCCATTTATCTAAAAATAATATAAATATGTGGTATATAAGAATCAAAAAATGGGTAAAATATTACATATAGAATTATAAGTCATATAGGAATTAAAAAAAGAATAATAATGATATATTTAGAGCTATAGTAATATTTAAAAACGGTGAAACCAAAAGTTCGTGAAACCGAATAGGGGTGAAATCAAAGTACCCTTAAAAGATGGTTTCCCTTATTAGTAACAATGTATAAAGGATTCCATTTTATTATTTTAATAAAAAAAATGAAAAAGAATTATACGGAAAATAGAAATATTGTAATTATAATATGATACAACATAAAACTCTACGTAAAATAGAAATCTAGGGGTGAAACCAAAATACGGCGTAACCATACTAAGATGAAACCAAGTACCATATCAAGAAATAATTTAAAGTTACACGGAAATAAAATTGTGTTAAAGGGAGAATTTTGTTTTAACAGTGTTTTGGAGGTTGGTGGTCGGAATAAGGATCAAAGGTGGTGTTTTAGGGAGGAGGAAGGTTGTGTATGGTGGTGGCTGAGCTTGTATGATGACTCCTCAAGAAAGAATAAGGTTTTCTTTATTCTTTATCAAGTGTAGACTTATGTCTCGTACAAGTGCCTACGTACTCTATTTATAGGGATCAAACCTCACGTAGTTCTTAGGGAACAAGTCACCTAGGCTAGGGTTAGGGTTTTTTCGACCGTGTAGCCCAATCATATGTCCACGTCAGGCCTTCGACCAATTAGTCATGTAAATCCCAACTGGCCCCACACGCTCCCTACAATCTTGCGGCATCTCCGCATTTCTTCCTGTGAATGTAGGAATGTCCCGTGTGGGCCCTGAAATTTACGAACAACTCAGTCATCTTTGAGTTATTTTCCATATTTCATACAAATTCACCTAATTCAAGCCAACCTGGTCACCTCGGCTCACACTAACTCTTCTTAAAATAATAAATGAGCCCTCTCCTTCATTATTCCGCTAGACGCGAGCACACGAGCCCAACTTGTGGGTGGATAGCCTTCCTAATTCACCCTCAATGTTGGCTAGAAGTCATGTGGAGGGCTCGCATCCCACTAACCCTGATTATAAAGTGATGTTAGTCCACGAGCCCAGTACAAAACAATGTGCTCAGGTGCCCAGATCGCATGATACGAGCCAAGCTTATACAATGAGCCCACAAACCCAGCTCACACAATGAGCCCACGAGCCCAACTCGCACATCAAGCCCAGTTCACACCATGAGCCCAGCTCGCACGTTGTGCCCAACTCACACAATGAGCTCATGAGTGCAGCTCGCACAACGAGCATAGCCCATTAAGACTTTGTATTCCTTTAAAGGCTCATACTTTTGACAGATAGACCAAGGTGCGGGCCCACTGGACCAACTTGTGCTTTCCAGTAATCTAGGACCATCTTTCCAACATATCCATGGGGGCCTGTTTAGAGCCCATGCCCAAAAATGGGCATAATAACTACCCCCCAATATTTCTGGTCGCATCTTGGGGCTAAGAATTTTTCAACACCTGCCTATATGCTCCTGTAAATGCGAGCCCATGAGGCCGCTTTTCCCATTATATTAGTATAGTGCGAGCTGATGGAGCCGCATGCATGTCTGGACGTCGAGCATCTCTTCCGATAATCATGTTTTTTGAGTGGTTGACAGTTGTAAGACAGCTGTCATGGGCATCTATATCATCCACCAGGATGATGACACGTGTCATCATTACCTTCTCTCTCCTACCCCTATAAATATGAGAGATTCACTTGCTATTTCTCATTTTTCCAAGATTATTAACAAATTGATGTCCCTTTTGCTCAAGGATCTACCACGGCGAAGATCATCATCACCACAAGAACTGTTTACTGGAGGTGAAATTCTCCGGCAACATATTCTTCAGGATCTTCATTTGAATCATCTACAGGTATCATATTGATCTAAAATCATACATATTCAATATTGTTTGTTCATATGCATTATGCGAGCACACACCACATGTTCGATGCGAGCCCGATTTAACATACACACTCACAAATCGCGATGCGAGCCCCTGAGACTTTAGGTGCGACCCCATTTTCGTGTATGATGTGAGGACACTAGTTCATTTATACCTTTTCTTTATAGGGCCACACACTAACATTCACTATCTTTTACAGATGTGAAGTACATTTTCAGCCCGCTCTTACGGGTCATCTCGCTCTTCTTCGAGCCCGACTCACTCTTCAGCGACTCCTTCTCCTCTCAACCAATATCCACCCGAACAACGAGGCTTTAAAGATTTTCAGCGCGAGCTGAGTTCTCTATATGGTCGTCTCAGTCATCCCATCTCTCCTAGCTCCGCCATCACCCCATAGGGGCCTTAAATATTGCTCGAGTTGAAAACTCGATGCGTGCCAGCGGCTCCATCTTGCTGAACATCCACTTAGAGTTATAACATGAATCATAAAAGGTGAAATCAAAAGTGATGGAACCAAAAAAAAGTGAAACCAAAATACCATGTTTCGCTTATTAATAAAAGTTATTAATTTTTAGAATTTAAAAAAAAATTATTTAAACTCGTATCCATGTTACAACTTTGAATTACTACGATGTTAATCTACTTGCTCCACAAATTTTATGCTTGTAATTTAACTATGTATTTTTTAAACAATAATTGTTTAAATGTTCATAAATCAATTCTCTATGATTATACATATGGATCTTTAAATTTATCTCTTTGCTTCTTATATGAAAATATATATTTTTCAAATAACTTCAAAATTTTTGTTCCTAACTTACACTTGTGTTGGTGATTCTTGAAAGTTGATATAGGTTTTATGAAAATAACTTTTTAACCTCACTGTTTTGATTCATGAAAGTTGACATGAGTTTTGTAAAAATTTGGGTATGTAAATTTTGTAAGTCATGTGGTTGTGATCTCATAAATTACGATATTAACTTTGGATTCAATGTTAAATAAATTATTTTATTAGAACTTTTTTGTTAAGTTAGTGAAAAAAAATTGGGATGCCAATAGTTTAAGTATTTTTGAGGAAAAGGTGTTACAAATGATATGAAAAGGAAAAAACATAAAAAAAAATATATTTGATAATTATTGGGCAAATTGTTGGAGTTGCTCTTAGCTCGTGTCTTCTTTTATGGATTGAGAACAAGCTTACATATAGACTACTCATGTTTATGGTTTACATGTTCATGGACTCACTAGTTGACGACTTAATAAAATTTCTAGAGAAGCAACTTCATACAGAAAGAAACAGAATATAACATGTGACAATTTTAAAGAAACTTGCTAGCATTGACAAGTATAGTTCTGCACTTAGCCCAGGTGCTGGAATGGTATGAGATTTTGATGTTTTGCTCCTTACATCACTTGCCACCCTTGATTTCCCCAGACCCCAGCTGCTTGCCTACAAGTTTTGAGACAGAGTATTGTATATTAGACATAACAGCACACACCTAATGACATATATAACAAAAACTTATTCACTACAACAACTGTAGAAACTTCTCGAGGAAAGTTAAGGATGTGAAACATTGATAAACATGCAAAGACCGATTATTTAACATCATGAACCTTCACGCTTCCTCATCTCAAACTATGGCACGAAGCTCTCTGTTTGTAGGCTACTTCCGCACTCTTTAGCTCTAAAAGGAAGCAGTTCTGACAAAAAATAAATACTGTAACAAAAACCAAGGTGTACATCAATAATCAAAGGATTATTACAAGGGAAAGTAATATAACTGGCAGAAAAATGTCATATCCCCTCCACTTTGAAAACATGCGATAATTGTTAGAAAATGAAAAGTTTGAGGCATGTTTAGATATGTTCTTATTTAATTTCCTAAAACTAATTGTTGGAGGTTGTTCCCTCTAATGAGAACTTAAACTTTCATGTTTGGATTTAAGTCATTTTGTTAGTGTAATCTATATAGAAATTGAGATGAAGTTTATGGCTTGAAAAGGATTGCGTGGGTTTATCCCACATTGATAAGGGAAAAGAGAGGTTAGGTACTTTATATAGTACCATGTGCAAGTTCAGTGTACAATTACTAAGTATTTTATATAATATCTGAAATTCGTAGGCTCAACAGAATTAGTTAAAGTGCAACTGTTCACGAATGAGACAGTCTCTTTTGTCTGAGCAAATGACACAGGTTGTATCTAAATGAGACATATACTATATATTCAGCAGAATGTAAATTGCAGAAATATAAACATGCAATGCTGGAAATATGTTAATGCAAGAACACCAAATCTTTTCACTTGGTTCGACCCCTATACCTAGTCTATGGCCTACATCCAAGTCCCCATGCCAACTAGCATAGAGAATGGCCCTGAATGAAAGAACCCTTTCCCTAGCACACAGCTACCTAGCACACAGCTACTTGGCCTTGATCTTGTAATCAATATTCCCACAACCCGGGACAAGTGATACAATACACCTTTCTTTCAAATACAAAGATAATAATGTGAAAGATCACAACTCGACTATAAACTCTTAATTAACTGGATAATCAATGAATGTAATTAAGAGGATGTTTTTCTCAGAAAGATATAAGATGGAAAGTGCAGAGAGTTGTATTTTTCTGAAAAATATCAAGTCGGTTTATATAGAAAACATGTAACGGATATAATGTATTTCAAACTCTTTTAAAGATAATAAAAGATAAGATTAGGTTTGAAATATTTGAATGTAAAAAACAAGTAATTCGTTAGTTTTGTTTCTTGAAAGAGATAAACCTGAAAGAGATGAGGAATTTGAAATATGTTAGGTTTATCTAAGATAGAGTTTGTTTTGAAAAGATAAGTCAAAGGTTATCCAGTTAACTAAGTTAACATATTAACAAAACTCTAATACTTATCTAACTAACTAACAATCTGATTTGTTGTAGACTTCTTCAATGCATCATCAGAAATCGCGGATTAACATTCTCCCCCTTTTATGATGATGCCAAGGGTAAAGAAGTGTTATGCTCCCCCTATCAAAAACACTTTAATCTCCTGTTGCAATATGTTAGATAGAAACAGTGTATATATGCAACAATCAGTTGATAATCATGAGAATATGCAAATGAAATATATGACTAATCAAATGAGACAGGTAAACAAATGGGACATCAAATAAGATTAAAAACCAAGATTAAAAACCAAGCACCCAGTAGTACTTAAAGTTATAAAACCTTAAATATTTAATCCAGCACATAAACCAGTGCTATCCAATCTAAGCAATATTCAAAAACCAAGTCTTAACCAACACACACAACACAAACCAGATAAAGCGATCGTCTTAAACAAACACATTAAAAATTCTCCCCCTCAACATCATAAAAGGCGGGTAAAGAAACTAGTCAGAATCATCAATATCGACAGGAGCAGAATCTCAAGTCTTTCTCTTTCCCTTGTTGTGGTAAACTGGAGGATCACCATACTCGGAGAACAGCTTGTCTAACTTGCCTTCATCTGGAGCTTTCCCATCCCTCTTGCGAAGCCATTCCAAAATATACGAACGATATTCAACACGAGTCATCCCAAAAGCTTCGGGTGGAGGAACTGCAGGCAGGGGCAAAGGAGAAGTAACCTCGGCCAGAGTCATATCACCAAGCCAGTCCTTTTTCTGGTGCCATGGCATGCTACGAGTAGCGACCTGCTGAGATATGTACTTGGTTTCTGTACCAAATTTATAGAAGAGCTTGACAAATTCTTCCTTGGCAGTGGTAACCATCCCCTCATGAAGCCACCAAACTCAAAATCTATAGCCCTACTCACCTTCTTATCATGGACATGTAAAATCTCCAACTTAGCATTTATTGATTCAAGAGAAGCAGTAACAGACTTATTAAACATCTCATAGGAGGCACGCATCATACTGACTTGTGAAGTCAGGGATGCCAAGGACTCGATAGAAGCAAACTGAGTTTTAAGAGACTCCAAGAGATTGTTGTTTTCAGAAACTTTTGACAACAACGATTTCAATAAAACAGAGTCCTCTTGATCAGGATCAGACATATAGTGAGGAGACTCAGGAAATGAACCAAACGACTTATGACCCTCACCAAAAATAAGAACACCGGACTCAATAATCTCAATATTATTAGCAGACAGGATAGACATATCAAACATAGTAGACACTGGCTCAGTGTTATCATCATCAGAAACAATAGAAAAATGTCTAAAGATCTTTGTCAACAAAGTAGGAAAGGACAAGTTCATAGACTCATGAGACGCACAATGACTCATGTATTTGATAATCAACGAAGCAATATCACAAGGAGTTTTAGTCATGAAAACCGAAATTAAAACAACATCTTGATAAGTGACACGGTCACGACCACTCTTACGAGGCAAAAGATTTGTATGAAACAATTTAAAAAGCAATAAAGCAAGTGGAGTAAGATCATGTACCATGGGCTTAAGAGAGGTACCGATAAAGTTCTCACCAAGAATCACTTTCAGTTGTTCTTCATACTGTAATCCTGAAAACTCCATGAATGCTGCATGCGTGGTATACGGACAGACACCTAGGCACGAGATACCACAAACTCGAGACAACAGATTAGCATTGAACATAATCAGAACACCTTGAACCTCAGAATAAACCATATCCTCCTTCATCATTGAGAAATTAGAATAAAATTCCCGGACTAAAGAAGGGTAAATAACATCTGGTGGGGATAAAAGAGGTTCACAACCGAGAGCGAAGAATAAATCAACAACACCCACTCGCTGAAGCAGAGCAAGATCACAAATTCGTTCTTTAAGAATGGGTTTTGACACGATTTTAGGCTGAGAAGATTTTTCGGGTGACATTGGAGTAGAGGTATCAGGATTAGTTCTTTGGCGTTTAAGAGAAGAAGATGATGGGTTAGAGGTTTTAGCGGGTTTAGATTTGGATCGAGTATGAGGGGTCGACATTGTTGAAGAAGAAGAGAAACGTTTGGAAAGAGGAAAAGAAAAAGAAGTTGATATTAAATAGGAAAAGAGAAGAATATGAAGAGTTAGAAGTGAGATAGAACTAGAAAGGTGGAGTGTATCTCGAAAAACGAGGAGACACACAGAGATTGAGAAGAAACAGATGAAGTAGTACATAAACTAACATGCATGCACACCCATATATATAGTGTACAATTTTGTTGTCGTCATCCCTTACCTAAACACGCTAGACAATCACCTTTTATTTAGGACCTTATAATAATACACAAGACCCGCTAGCTGTTGTTTTCCTTTTTTTTATGTGCAGTCTACCTTATTTGTAGAGTTCAAATATGACTGCTCCATGAGTTTGTAGATAGCTGCTGTATGTCACCATTATAGAGTGCCACGTTCATTTTTCTACACGTATTTGACTCCCTGGATAATAAAAGTAGTTTGAAAAACTTAATATAGCACACCATTTTTCTTGGAATTGCAAGACTGTGTAGATTTATCTTTAACAAAGAGTTTGAAATTCTAACATATACTAGTTGGCTCATAAAGTTTCATGTGCACATGTAGATGCTAGTATCTTCCATGTAACACCTAATTAGTCTCAACACCTTCCCTGCTGGTTCAATAGTTTAAAAGGATCATAAATGAAACCTTATGCTTTAAAGCATAGTGGTGCATGGTCTATAACAGTTAACTTTCCATTTGCGTTATGGTCAAGGTTTTCTAAATTTTGTCGGTTACTTTTTGGTGGTTAAATGTATAGGATGCCCTGATGTTTTTTGTGGATTCAAAAGGCTTTGACGTGATGGATTTGTGTTTCGAAGTACCTGTGGACTAAATTCATATTCTAGTTTCATAAAGCAGCACAGGGAGTTCTCTGTCAACAGCTTGATTTGTTTATTCAACTAGCATAAATCTGTTTATTCAACTAGCATAAATTTGTTTAGTTAGGTTCCTCTGAGCTCTTAGTCTAATCCAGTATTAGGGTATATCTAATAGTGGTCTGGTGGATCTACTCCCCAGTTTGTACATTCTTTCTCCAGTCTGTTGGAAAAGAATGCTTAAAAAAAATCTTTAACTTCAATAAATTATCAAATTAATATTCTCGCATCTCTTATTCGTGGTAGTATTGGTTTAATTCAGTGATTTGTAGGTGGCCGGGGAAAATGATCGGAAGTGGTGATCGGAATTGATGTGGTGATTTTACGTTTTTTGAAGGTGATTTTTAACTTGACTGTTGTGATTTTTTGTTTGACGGTGGCGATTATTGGTGGTCGCCGGAGGTCGTAGTCACCGGAAATGGAGGTCGGTGAGGTTTGGAGGTGTCGAGTGGTGGAATTAGAAACATGGTGATAAAATATTTAAATATTAAAAATTAATGTGTGGTGAAAGATTAATATAAGGTAAAAAAATTAATGGTTAGGACTCATCAAATAAAAAATAGCATTGAGTGTAATAACGAAAATAGTACATATAAAATAAATTTCAAAACTCAATAATGGAACTAAATTGAAACTTACAATACCTCCCATCTTCCTTTGCGGTCAAGTAGGTTATATCTATAAGCATCTAATTTCATTTTTTTTCTTTTTTGGTCATGCGTGCAATGTTGCTCGTTTACGTGGCATCTATAGTTCATTCATCTCATAAAAACCAAAATTGTTGTTTTTTATGATATAATTCACAAAAATTCACGATCTTTCTTGGTGAGATAATTAATTGAGCATGAAGCATCTGGTTTATTACAAAAGTCAATTCTTGTATGAGTTTTTGATGGAACCGTACAAACTAAATAATTATTGTTGTATTCACATATAAATAAAATATATTTATATTTATTTCACATGTCATCGTTGATTGAAAAAAAAATCATTTTCGTAAATAAAATTATTAAAATGATAAATGAGATGAACATTATCGTAAAATCGAATTATCATTCATTTCTATATATAGACACATCCAAACCATATCGATCAAATTTTTGTATTAAGCAGAAGGTAAAATTATATATGGTTTGATACATCTACTTCTATATATTAAATGGCAACTAAGAGCACGCAACAAAGGGTAAAAAAAGCCATATTATGGCGTGAAATTAAGCTTTTATCCTTTAATGTTAAAAAATTACAAAAGTGCCACACTTACATATTTATATTGAAAATTACAGTATTTGTGTAGACACAACGAATCGAGCCCGTGACCTCTTATATACTAAGTTCATGTCATGATCTGCTACCTAATTTTTTGATATTTCTTTAAAAATCTTATTAATTGAAGCATATTCTCTCTTTCTATCATATTTTTATTATTATTTAACTTTGAAGTAAATAAAATGTTGGTTTATAATATTTATGTGAAAAATCGTTTTAGTTTCGGTAATATTACCTATAAATATAAATTCAATCATCATCATATATTTTGTTTTACACTTGATTTTTTCGATCATATAGATATTGTTACATTTTTAACTTTTATGTTTTATATAATACTATATATCTTATTATATTTTTCAATTATTTTATTATTGATATGGGTGTAAAATGAAGTACAACCGAATAGTCTTATCTCTAGATCATTATATTTTTTTCATATGGATATTTGAGTACAATATCGTTTTATTGTCATTCTCAGGTATTGCATTTTGAAACTAAACTAAATATGAGTTGGTAGCTTGCTCCCCGTTTTCCATACATTTTTTTACACTTTCCTGGTTTGAAAGTCATTCTCAAATTTATATTTCAAAAATTATCAAAAGTAGTATAATTTTATAATATAAAAATCAATTATATCCACTACTTTCTTCACCGTACCCATTTTATACATTAAATATTACTTGTTCCCACCACTTTACTTAGTTATTTTCCTTTTCATCACTAATTTATATATTTTCTTAACCACCGTGCATAAACCGAATGTAAAGAATTGGGTGGAACGGATGAAATATATATTTGTCATAATCAGATGGTTTGTGATCGGTCGAGGCGAAGCCGAATCACTAATATATAGTATCATTTATATATGAAGACTATTTCGATAACTAATAATATGAAAATTTTAATTTTTCAACTAGAAATAACAATAGAAAACTCCACAATAAATATATAAACCAACTAAATTTCCATGAAAGATGAAAACTCTTGGATAAATTGAGTAAACTCAATGGAAAAATGTATAGTCTAATATCAATTAAAATTTATTTTAAATACAAGTTTTCTTAGTCGACCAAATAAATAAATAAAAATTCTTAAACAGTATATATAGAGTTATATAATCCTTATATTTGGTATTTGAGCGAATCCGTTTATGAATCGGGTTCACATAAAGTTCATATTATTAGAATAATATGAGACATAAAATAGACATGATAATAACTCTCGAGTTCGTGATCATATCATCCAAATTTTAATTTTCTACCATATTTAAATCATTATTTAAAAAAATACGAAACATATATAGTATTTTTCGATACGGATATAACTACGTTATATAAATTTCGCAATTTTAATCTTTGTCTTATATTTAATTTTGAATTTAGTATAAAAATATATTTAGATAATTGATATTTATGCTCTTCTACCATTTTTTTATTTTGACTTTTTTGAAATCTAAAATCACGTTACTTCTGGGTGATGGCCCAAATGCCTATCCCAGGAAAAAGATGGCCTCAAATATCCGGATCTAATTAAGATGGCCCAAAATACCGATCTGAGTATTCAAATATACAAATCATGTGAATGCGCATCACCGGATATGCATGTGAGATATGCGTATCTTTCCTTTTATTTCGGTTGGGAAATTGGAAAAAAATATTAAAAAAAATTAAAGGTTGGATACGCATTTATGTAATACATATATATTGTATAAATTTTTTAAAAAAAAATAATTGAAGACACCCTTTCTTGAAATGCGTATCATGGGATGCGCATCTACAAAATGTGTGTCTTTTGTAAATTCGAATACTCCTTTTCAAAATGTGTATCTCATTGGTATTTTGGGTCATGCATTCCGCATCCAAGTATTTTGGGTCGTTGATACTGAAATGTGGATATTTTGGACATTTTCTCGTTACTTTTCTTCTAATGTTTTCTTATATTTTTATTTCAGATTTTGGGTAAAATAAATTGTGGGTTTAGTTTTATATTTATTATTGCGTTTCGTAGTTTTTCGTAGTTTATGTATAATATTTTCAATTACCTTTAGAAAAATTAGTTTGATTAAATAAAAATCAATTATTTTGATAATCATATAGTTTATACTTATATCTCTTGTACATAATACTGCATTTTTTATTATACTTTACTTGGATTAGGGCGGTACTTGAACAAAAATTATATTATTAAAATTTTTTAAAACGATATTTATATTGAAACTTCAATGTTTTAAGTACATCAACACACCACGCATAGGAAAATTTGGAAATCCCTCGTAAACAATGGTTTCAACTTACTACTTAACACTACATTTTTAGCTACATATAATACTCACTTGAACTAAGGATCCTACACACTCGAACTCGGTTCGTTATAGTCTCGAGTTCGAACTCGAACACAATAATATGTTCGCTAAGAAAATAAGTTCGAGTCGAGTTTTTGGCATATCCGGTTCGACCTCGGCTTGAAATCGGCTCAGTTCGGCTCGAGCTTAGCTCAGTTTGGCTCAAGAGAAATTCAAAAAAAATAATATTTTATATATAAGATTATTATGAATATTATTCAGATTTTTTATAAATATTTCTCAATTATTGAACTATATGAATATCAAGAAATATATTTTAGTTATTTGAAAAAAGTTTCAGATAAAAATAAATTTCTTTAATATATTTTAGGATCTATATATTTTAGTGACACAAAAAAATTTCATAAAAAATATATTAATTGGTGTGCTAGTTTAACGGTCAACCAGTATTTTGACTAGTACTTCTGACTGGTCTTTAGTCCCATGTTAATGTTTCGATTTTTTAAAAATATTTATGAATAATATAACCATACACATTTCAAAATCTATATAATTTAGTGAATTGGCTCAGTTGGTTAAAGAGAGGATAATTATTCTCTTGGTCACAGGTTCGAATCCCACGGGAGGAAAATTTATGATTATGCCTCCTGAGCTAGAGTTTGTCGCTTAAATACGGTTTACCTTGGTTCACGTGGTTTCCAGGCTATTGCGTGAGCCCGTAAGGTTTACCCAGTGCGAACCCGAAGGGTAGCGGCTGCGGGTTATCTACGATAAAAAAAATCTATATATTTTAGTCATACGATAAAAAAATTTAGAAATAAATAAATGTATTTGGTTTACTATTTTAACAGTCAACCAGTACTTTTTATTAATGTTTAGTCTCATATTGATGTTTTGATTTTTTAAAAAATATATATGAATAATCCAACCGTCAAGATCCATTTATTTTACTAATACACAAAATTTTCAAAAAAAACTAAATTTATTTTGTTAGTTATTTTAACAATCAACCAACGGTTTAAATAATATTTCTAACTAGTGTTTACTACCATGTTGATGTTTCGATTTTTTTAAAAATATTTGTGAATGATCCAAGCGCATAGATGTCAAGATTTATATATTTTAGCAATATAAAAAAATGAATGTATTTGGTTTGCTATTTTAGCGGTCAACCGGTGGTTTGACCGGAATTTTTTACTTCAGCTCGGCTCGGCTCTACTGGTTTGTGTTTGATAAAAGCTCGGCTCTTTATTTAACGAGATCAAGCTCGAACATATTTTTTTGTTTGACAAGAAAGCTCGGCTCGGCTCGGTTCGTCAAAAAAAAAATTAAACCTCGGCTCGGCTTACTTCGTGAACAGCTCTAGATCCTGGTAGCCTACATTCCTGCATTTCTTTGGTGTTCACTGCCCAGCTTTGCCATCTCCATTCTTCGTACCTTGCCATTTCAATAAGCACGCGTTCAACATCCATTAGCTCATCTGGAAGTTCATCTATGATCTTGGTTAAAAGTCATCATTGCTGGATTTTCTTCTATTTTAAGAACACCTGAGTCATGCTCTTGTGGTGCAATATTCATCAACATGTGTTCTAGCCTCCTTGTTACCGCACTTTCTAAACACTCAGTTCGATATTTATTGGTCTGGTTGAGTGGGTGGTCTTCATCCTCAATTTCGTCGTTGATATCCCCATCAAAGTGAGTTTCATTTGCACTGTACCTGATATTTTAGATGTCTGTTCAAAATTTAAAAAAGTGCCCTATAATTTTTTTTAAAAAAAAATTACATGAAATAATTAAAAACTAAAGTTTATAAACAAAATATAATAATTAAAGTACAAAAGATAATTTTACTACATAATCAAAATTAACTAAAATACAGTTATACATGTATATTTTAATATGTTATACTATATTTTAGAAATTAAATATTTATGAAAGGCATATGTCATAGCCTATTTGTTTATTCGAGGATTTAACTCAACTCAAAATAAAAATGTAACAAGTAAATAGTGGTTCTATCGTCAAAGAGATCTCTCAAAGTAACATCTGTCAAAGGATTCAGAAACAATGTTCATCTACAGACTTGAGGAATTAATTCACTGGAAGAAGTTCAAGAAATTGATCAAGCCTTAGTGATATAAATTAAGATTGTTGATTTAATCAAGTGACAGAGATCTTGTCAGGTTATCAGATAATTACAGGGATTTAATCTGAAGAAAATCAAGTTATCAAAGTCAAGTCATGAAGAAACGTCACGGAAGTTAGTCACTCATGAACCAGACAGTACATTGAGTGTCAACATTGAAGTGGTGGAATTGATTCATAATTTTCAGAAGATTTTCAGAAGAATGGCTGATGTTCAAGAGTAGTATTAATTCTCTATTAATTAATTAAGTCATATAATTTAATTAAGAAAATAAATTATATCTGCAAAGATTAATTTATTGATTAATTGAATTAATTGATTAAATAATTCTAAATTAATATTATGAATTTTCAGAATTGATTTTGAATTTATATTCAATATTAATTCAGCATGACAATCAATTGAACTGGTATGACAATCAGATTGTCATACCGAAAGTCATGCTAGTTCAAATTGATTGGCATACCGAAAGTTCTACTAGCTATGGGATTGTCTTGCTAGTTCAGGAGATAGTCATACCGATTGTCATGCTATTTCAGGAGATAGTCTTACCGATTGTCATGCTAGTTCAGGAGATTGTCTCACCAAAAGTCATGCCAATTCACAGATTGTCTTGCCAGTTCATTTCAGTTCTGTTGATTATATTTAAAGACAAGCAGCATATATTCAATACAGTTAATCAACACACTCAACCAACCAAGAACACAGCAGCCGCAGAACACAACATTTCATCTCTCTGCTGACTTCAAGATTATCAATTTCTAGTTTTAAAGTTAAATCCAAACCACTAGAAATCATTCTCTTGTTCTTGTGTAACTATCTAGCGGATCAAAATCCCTAGAACTTAATCTCAAATTACTTCTAGCATTTGATCTTTTTTATTTCAAAAAATAGAAAAAGTTCGTGTCGAATTTATTCTAGATTTGTGATAATCTATTTCAGATTAATCCCTTGTAATCGATACCGTTGTTGTAACACCTTTCAAGTTTAATAATAGTTTTATTTAACTTGAATTTTGTTTCAATTTTTTATTTCGCATTAAATTCTATTAAACGGTATAGTTTGTATTCAACCCCCCCTTCTACAAACATATTGGGACCTAACAATTGGTATGAAAGCCTTCTGATTAACGAACAAATCAAGATCCTAGACTTTTGTGATTCTTCCACTCCTTGAATTTTTATTTATTCAAAAATTCATAATGACTTCACAAAAAGTTGGAACCGTTAAAATTCCACTGTTCGATGAAGAAAATTATATTATGTGGAAGAAGAAGATGCTCTTGTTTTTACAAGTGGCAAATCCCAAATATCTGAACTTATTAAAGAAAGGGTCCAAAAATTCCGATGGTTATTGAACCAGAGGTTATAGAAAATGATGTTGTGATTACCAAAGCTAGAACCTATGCAAAAGAGCCTAAAGATTTTACTCATGCTGAAAAGGAAGAAGCCTCCTTGGATGCCAGCCTTCAATTAATTTTAGTTGATTCCCTTGATCCCTTGATGAACAAACATGTGATGAACTGTAAAAATTCCAAACACATGTGGGAAATTATTGAGGTGATTAATGAAGGCACAAAGGAAGTTAGGGAGAACAAGTTAGAGATCCAAACCTATGAGTATGAATATTTTAAATCCAATCCAGGAGAAGGAATTACTGAAGTGTTCGAGAGGTACAATGCATTGATCAACAACCTGAACATAAATGGAAAATATTATTCAATCAGGGAGATCAACAAAAAGTTCCTTTTAACACTGCCAAATCATTTTGAACATAGAATCACTGCCATACGAGAAGCGAGAGATCTGAGTAAGATTTCTTTGGAAAGGCTCTATGGTGTGTTAAAAACCTATGAGTTGGAGCAGATTCAGGAGAAGGAAGTCTACAAGAAAGATAGAGTGGTCAGCACATCTACTGCTCTAGTACTGAAGGTCAACAACAACAACAACAACAATCTCAACAGTCAGAGAGAATGGTACAGTCTTCCAAGGCTGAGGAAAATGTGTTAGTAGCAGAATATGATCCTCCTACTACAAATCAATCCGGTGATGATTTTTACTCCTTGGAAGAGCTGGAGCAATTGAAAGATGAGTCAATGACCCAGATTTTCAAGAGATTCTCCAATGTCAGATTCAAGAGAAATCCCAAGTTCAAATACAAGTCCAACTACAACAGATTCCAGAAAGGTGGATCTCCATCCTCTAACACCAGCAGTGGTGGATACAAAATATAGATGGTTGATCGGAGCACCATTCGATGCTTTAACTGTAATGAGTTGGGACACTTTGCCACAGAATGCAGGAAGCCAAAGCAAGTAAGGAAGAACTCTTATGATTCAAATCAGAAGAGTAACTCTGAAAGGGCTTATCTGGCAAAGGGAAGAAGCTGGGATGATACTGATAGTGAAGATGAAGAAGTTGGGAATCTTGCTCTTATGGCTATTGATGGATATATTTCATCGTCAAGAAAAGAGGTAAAATTGACTGATGCTGAATTAGTTTATCATCTAGGAGAGGTTCCTTAGATTGTGCTCATCGTGATAATGAACTATTAAGTCAGCAGATCAAAGACCTTGAGAAAGAGGTCAATGAATTAAGACTTGTGCACATTAATCAAGACAAATTAAAAGAACAAGTATCTTTTCTAGAGAACAGAGTTAACTGTTATAGACAACTCAAAACTATTCTCAAAGACAAGATCACCGATCATGAGACTAAGGTTAAAGCTTACTTTAATTCTTATTCGAAGGCTAAAGAGTTCTACAGTAAGCAAGCTGTTAATCAAACATCTGGAATAGGTTTTGATTACAATGCTGCTATTGGAGAATTAGGCATAAACTCCCCTCCTCATGTATGTGCTAAAGGTAGGGAAGTACCAAATGTGCTTAAGGGTGTTGATAAACCCTCTATAAAGGATCAATTGCTGAACCATTTAATGAGACCTCCTTTATTCTTCAAGAAGAAATACGTGCTGAAGATCGTGCTAATGAGAAGGTTGTTTCCAAGCCAAGTGTGTCGAAAGTTCCAGTCAAAGTTGTGAAAGCAACTGAGACTAACTCAGACACACATGAGTTGGATAACAAAAATGTCATGTCTACCATGCATAATTTGCCTGTTGTTAATCCCTCTCATAAAGTATGTGGTGTTCCTAATTGTATGTCTTGTGCTTTTAATTTGATGTATGCTTATTTTAATGGTAAGTATGTTTCTAGTGATAAGACTACTCCTCGTCAGAATGTGAATAATAGGAAGCATGATAGGTCTAAGACTGCTAGTCCTTCTAAGGCTAGAAAGGAGACATTTGTGCCTAAGCCTAAACAGAAATTTGTTAAGGCTGTTTACAAGGTCAAATTTCCAGTCATTGAGAAAGTTGAGAACATTAAAGTTAAGAATGTTGTTTTGCCTGACAAAGGTCAATTCTACAAGTATGCTGGGCCCAACCAAGTTTGGGTTTCGAAGAAGGTTTAATCCATTTGTATTGCAGGGCATTAAATAGGTGGAACCGGCAGTGTGGATTCTTGACACTGGATCGTCAAGATATATGACCGGAGATAGAGCCCTGCTATCAAATGTGGTTGAGAAAGCTGGCCCAGTGGTTACCTTTGGAGATAACAGCAAAGGTTCAACTGAGGGATATGGCTGTTTGCAAGCTAGTAATGTTATCATTGAACTCAAACTTCTTTCAACATTAGTGATTTCATATTTCATTTAAAATCTTTTGAAATCACTATTGTACATCATTTCTCTCAAAAGATTAAATGTATAATTTTCATTCATTCTAGATCTTAAGTACATTTTATCTCTATACTGCCATATATTCTGTGATACAGGTTCAGTCTCCAATGGCTTTCTTTCATTGATAGTCATGAGGTTGAAAATCCACAACTTCTATCCCAGATTGTAAAGACAAACACAAAAACAGAACCAACTAACACTCTCTTACCACTAAAATGAAGTATGAATGAGCGTGAGGGAGATAGTGCCTTAGGGCACCACATAAGGAAGGTTCTGAAGTCAACCCAGTAGCTCTGTCTCCTACAAAGATGAGTAGTATTTAAACCGAGACAACTGCTAGCCCCCATACATCTTCTCAAAAAGATGTAATGGCTGAAAAAGACACAAAAATAGTTACTAGATTCATTCTCTCAACAGGGTGCGTCTATTGAAATTTGCATGTCGGCCAAGGCATCCGATGTAGTGTCACCACCTCAAACATAAACAATTCTTGATGCACAAGGAAAGGTCACACACACAAAGGATGAGTTGACGGAAACAAGAGTTTCGACCATTTTAAGGTCATATTCGATTGTTTAAGGTTGTTTAATGGACCAATTGCCTTTACAGGTGTTAGGAGATGATACTGATCCAATAGCCATATGTCAGTGGTCAGTGTTTACCTCCCCAGGCTTAAATCCCCTGGATGCATCTGCGGATAGTGGATCTGACGTAGGCGCAGATCGGCAACTTGTTGACAATGATTCAGATATTACCTGATGAGTCACAAGGAAATGTATTCACATACACTAGAAGGGAACCTTGATCTTTATGCTAAATTCTTTGGATCATTGTTTACCTTCCCAGAGTTCAAATCTGGAACCCTAAAAGGGAAACTAGCAACTTGTAGATTATGACTCAGATTCATCTGACGAGTTTAACAAGGACGGGGATTTGCGAACTCCCATTGCAGCACATGTGACCTCCTTAAGGACGGCTAAGGTGATTTTCCTTACAGGTACAGCTGAATTTTGGAGCTATGAGAGGAGTGATACACTTGTGAGAATGAGTGTAAACACGAGTGGAGAGAAGACTGAAACACATGTGAGGTACACTAAACAGAATCACACACTCACAGTGAGGAAGAAAGAGAAACTACTTGTTATTTCTTTTCCAACCAAGTGAAGCATGAGAACTCCTTTAGACAACGGCATACATTCCTTCTCTAAGGGGGAGATAAAAGCCTAAGCAATAGTTTGGAGGATTCCTCAACTAAGGGGGAGAAATAGCAGGGAGGAAAGAAAAAGGTAAAGCATATGTACACTACACCACACCATTGTTGTTTGTAACTACGGATCCTATTGTACGGGAGAGGTGGTAAACACAAGGTGATTTCCTAGTAAGGGAAGAAGCTGTTTTCCAAAAGGGGAGTACCATTGGTTTTTATCTGCGGATCCTATTGTACGGGAGATGTGGTAAACGAAGGTGATCTCCTTTAAGCAGTTGATTCTCATAGGGGGAGAAGCAAGAGAGATATGCACTTCTTAACAGGAAATGTGGTTGTACAAAAGAAGATGAAACTACTTGAAGATATGTTCAGTCTAGAGGAACATCTATTTGGAATCTGGAAAATGTTAAATATAATCCAGAACTTTTCTGCTATTTACTTTGCATTTTTGTTTACATCCTTTTCTTATTTGTTAGTTGAGTTATCCTATAGGTATTTGTTGTTATTGTCTAACGAACAAATAGGGGGAGATTGAAAGGCATATGTCATAGCCTATTTGTTTATTCGAGGATTTAACTCAACTCAAATAAAAATGTAACAAGTAAATAGTGGTTCTATCGTCAAAGAGATCTCTCAAAGTAACATATGTCAAAGGATTCAGAAATAATGTTCATCTACAGACTTAAGGAATTAATTCACTGGAAGAAGTTCAAGAAATTGATCAAGCCTCAATGATATAAATCAAGATTGTTTATTTAATCAAGTGACAGAGATCTTGTCAGGGTATCAGATAATTACAGGGATTTAATCTGAAGAAAATCAAGTTATCAAATTCAAGTCATGAAGAAACGTCACGGAAGTTAGTCACTCATGAACCGGACAGTACATCGAGTGTCAACATTGAAGTGGTGGAATTGATTCATAATTTTCAGAAGATTTTCAGAAGAATAGCTGTTGTTCAAGCGTAGTATTAATTCTCTATTAATTAATTAAGTCATATAATTTAATTAAGAAAATAAATTATATCTGCAAAGATTAATTTATTGATTAATTGAATTAATTGATTAATTAATTCTAAATTAATATTATGAATTTTCAGAATTGATTTTGAATTTATATTCAATATTAATTCAGCATGACAATCAATTAAACTGGTATGACATTGTCATACCGAAAGTCATGCTAGTTCAAATTGATTGTCATACCGAAAGTTCTACTAGCTATGGGATAGACTTGTGGAATTCACTTTGCACTGGAGCTGTCCAAGGAAACTATCAGGAAGAAGGCGACTTATGGCCAGAGGGTTTGAAGATGGCTCATATTTGGAACTCAAAATGTCACAAATGCACTCTTCAACTGTTGTTTTTCAAGATTTTACTTTATGCTATGAATTATTAAATTTAAGTAATGTATTTGTGTAAACGTCAATTGTTCTTACGTAACTGGAATTTAAATCCATGATTCTACATGCGCCATCTTCTATAACCTTATTTTATTTACAAGATTCTTGATGTGTTGTGCATTCATAGCTTATAGTTGGTTTTGGAATTAATACATCTTTCACAAATTTGTCAAATAATGACAAAGTTATCAATGTCTGCATTGTTTAAAATTATAGGTTACAAAGGTTGATTTGGTTCTTCCTGAAAGGTGTCTTAAAAGGGTACTTAATTGACAGCTATCCTCAAAACTAACTTCAGAAGGTGCTTTCAATGAAGAAGCTCTCTTAATTTAGGTTGTAAAAGGTGAAGAAACAAATTCAGATTTGTAGTCATTTTCAATGGAATTAGACATATATCATACCCTTTGTCTAACACATTTTCAGATGAACCAAAATATAAGAGTTTCATTTGGTTTTAATTTTTCCCAATAATGTTTTTCAGTCGCATGACTGTTTTAATTCATTTATGTGTCTTGCAGGTGAATGTGTTCGACTCATGAAGAGGTTTACTAACTAATTCTAAATAACTTGCCTCAATTGACATAGTGAAGCAGTATAGTGTTGGTAAGAAAGTTACTTCCGAGTACAAGGCGTGGTTAGAACTTAAACCGATGGTGCACATGGTAAACTAACAGCAATGTTGTGTTGTTGTAACATGTTGCATAGATTTTGAAACCAGAGATCTGAACTATGAGCCGCGACATCAGTTATAATGTAAGTTTTTTTTAACATTGCCATTATTTTGCTTAAATTCATTACTTTGATAATTATATATAGTTGTTTCAATTTACATATTTTCTGATCACAATTTACAATCACATAAACAACTGCATGTTTGAAATTTTGATAAATAAAGTTTGTGCTAAACTAATTATTTACTTTGTATTGAAGAAAGTTATTTAATTCCTGAAAAAGAAATTCAATCATAATTACTAATTCATAAACTATTAAAACATGTTTTGTTTTATTTCTAATAAAAACAGCTAATTGATAAACTTTTATTAGTACTAATAATAGATATTATTCTATTAAGCTTTTAATAGAAAAGTTTCAATGTAACTGTATATGTATCTGAATTTACCTTAGCTTTCATCATATGTAGCTTTCATCATATGTAGTTGAATTGCCCATGAACAATGTATTTTAGAATTGTTTTTCTAATGGAATATTAAACGTTGAATTAATTAGATCATGTGTGAAGCAAATACTATTATTTCTATAATTTTTTCAATATAATAATTATCTTTAGGGTACATAATTATGATGACTAATGCGATCTAAATCCCACAACTTTTTGGAATAGACAAATCTCCTCAACTCTTCTTGTCACGCCCTCAATCTCGGGGTTAGGAAGTGAGGACTCACACACCTCTAATCTATTAATTAAATATGCATAAACCCCGATTACTACTAACATGATCAACAGGATAAAGTATGAGACAAGATCACAACTACCAATCATAAAATATAACTTACAGACCCAAAATATTATTAAATAAACAATATCGATTCCGGCTGGGAACCGACAGATAACCCATTGTATCTTTATACACTTCTTTCTAGGTGTGAGCTCACTCATAAAAACCACTACCTGCTTTGGCAACCGGAAGCCCGCAACACGGTAGGGACCACCAGGTACGCTCTTACGAGCAGTGCGCCTAAGCCTGGCCATCTTCTTGCTTAACTGCCATGGTTAGATTCAGACAAAACAAATGAGTATAAAACTCAGCAAGTACCTTTATAGCAGTTCTACAATATCAAATCATAATATACTTGAACAAACTAGGGCATTCTACTTTAATTAATCTAGGTGGCAGATTTCCATCTTTTGGGATAAGGAAAGGTATCTGAAGAATAGGAGGGGCTTTCAAGAAACAAGGCTCGAAACAGGACGAAAGCCGACATTCATCACAAATCATTATAGGATCATAATAGATCTTTCGATAGAGGAAAGCAACAGTATTTCAAGATAGAATCAATCATATGATCAATAATTTCAAGAATCAGGGTTCTCGAGCTTTAAGCTCCACAACAACATAATCAACTCTTTTCAAAGCAATATAAACCATTTTCAATTCCAAAAATCAATTTACTGAATAAAAGTTTCAGTTCCGTTTTAATCAATTAATTAGAACCCTTGATTGGATCACTTTATCTTTCCATTTCATTATATACGGGTGATCAGCCCGTATCGACCTCCATTCCGGTCTTTAAGGTACCAATCGGCATAATTCAGCCTTAAATTGGACTAGTCCCACTAGCTTCTTACCATGACTGGACTAGTCCCACTAGCCTCTTACGTCTCAATCCAATCCATCAGGAATTCATTTGGAAAACCTTGAGTTGGAAAAAAAAACAAATAGGTTTTCTAAAATCCATTTTATCATTACCAAGCATTTGAAATCATTCGGACTCTTTCAAGTCGAAACTCATTCTTAAATCAGATTTTAAAGAAACAAGGTTCAGGGAGTGAATCAAAGATATGCAAGGAACAATTCACAAGGATTCTGTGTCAGGGATAACAAAGCACTAAATTTGAAGGATTGACATTGGTTTAGAGATCAATAGGATGATCAGAGAAACAGAATATCATTAAACAGGGTTATCCAAGATAATCAATAGGTTCAATATGATTCATGGCATTATAGGTAACTTGAACAGAAAGACAGATTATCAAAGGGTGAAATCAATAGGATTATCAATAACGGGTTATTAAGAACAAGGGTACTTCAAATCAATATCAAGGTTTCATAAAGCAAGGGTTTCATATTTTAACAGTTCAATACTCTACATGGTATGAACAACATTCTCTTTATAATCGTTTACACAAGTAATCAGAGTTACTTGCCTGGATTTGCTTTCCTGAAGGTTGTACTACTGCCACCTAGTAAATCTTTTCCTTTCCTAGCCTGAATGCCCTCACGCTCCGAATCTACAATAAAACCAAAATCTTAATCAGATTCTTAACTCTCGTTCCCGGAATGATCACTCTATACGATAACTCGATTATATCTTTGACTCGAGCATACGAATATAGCTTATACATATAAGCACATAGCACTTAGCACATAGCACATAGCATATTCCTTTCTTGTAGCTTTTATATCCTTATATACAATTAAAGCGTGCTCGCTTAACCTTGGCTATTTCTCAAATCATACTATCATAACTCTTTTACGACCATAGCTATCACTTATAGCTCTTAATAACAAACGATTTAATTTCCTTTTTCTTCTATCCCTTAAGTCGAACCATACATACAAAACACATCCACATATATTCAATTTCAACCTCATATAAACAAACACAACTAATGCAATTCATAAGGATCATTTTAGCACGGAAACTTCATCCCTTTTTAACCAAAAATCTGAATCCTACTTTCATTAAGGATCGAAATCAACACATTTGTTTAATTATTAAAATTCGAACATACCACTTCTTAATCTTTGTCATACAATCAAAATCTCACTTAGCAATTCAATTCACTGAATTTCACCTTTTATTCCTAAGAATCAACATTCAAGAATGGATTTTAACATGCAAAGCAATACATACATTTCCCACTTATTTTAGTTCTTAACTAGATCATTCCATTCACTTAAACATCAAATCATACAACAACTAACTCATTCAACCAACATGCATTTACTTAATCAATAATTAACCCCTTTTTATCTTATTTTCATTCGGCAAAAAAACATAGTTTTCAACTCAAAGACTAATCACTAACATACATTAATTGATCTTCTTTAAAACTATCATGCAATCACTTTTAGGCCACATAAATTTAGTGTTCAACAAGATTAATTCACAAAAACCGAATTCCTCTTCTTTATTTAACAAAACCCGAAGCAAAAATCCACATGCAACCTCAATTTTTGATTTTCTAAGCAACAATCATGTGCATGCATTCATTTACTTCCTAACACAATCAATGGAATCATTTAATCAGACATCGACTTGAATTTCATCAAAGAAGCAAAGCCCTTTTCTAAATTTTTCAAGAAATCTTAACATGCATGCATCATTTCAAGTTTATAAATTACAAACTTCTATTAACAACTATCCACCATTGATTTCATTGTCGAAAACCAACTTGATCACTTTAAAAAAACAAAACCCATTCGGTTATATAGATAAAGACCACATGCAACCACTAAAATTAGAGTATACTTAGTTTAGAGTTCAGTTTACACATCACAACTCACCACCGGTTCACCGGAGTTCATCACCGGTGGCGGTGGCTTCACGGTGGTGCCCTCATTCGAGGGTGTCCAACCACGAAACCCCCGATTTTGTCAATTACGCAAGATAGACTAACATGCACATCTTTTCTTTCATTCATTTACAAAGAATCAAGCTTAAAAAGATGACATCAATCAACAACAAGAAGAACCATGGGGTTCTCGGGTGTTCCACACACCGAGCACACACAACACACACACACATCGGCATGCAAGCCTAATCACACACATGCATATACTTCTACCTACACATAAGTATTTAGCAAGAAGATTTATGGATGATTGATGAGTTTGATCAAGGAAAAAGGGACCGAGAGAGATTGAAGAGAGAGTCGAGAGAGAGAGTTGTTCGAGAGAGAGAGAGAAAAAGAGGAGAGAAAAGAGTGAGTGCACGGAAAAGAAGAAGAAAATGGGGGAGGAAGGAGTAATTTATACTCCACCAACACAAGGGCAAAATGGTAATCTAATAACTCCCTTTTCAATTCACATATTCTTTCTCTTTTTACTTGAATGCAACGAAATCCAAAATAAAAATATTTCTCTCTCGAAAAGTCGAGAATTATTAAAAATGACAATTTTAACACGTAGGTCTCGAAATTAGCTTTTTATCCATTACTCATAATGAATTTTTGAGCGAACGATTGATTTTATATGAATTTCGCAAACTTGCTTTAATAAATACATTTTTCTTATAAATCAATTTAAAAATGCAAAGATCAACAATTAAATTCACTCATTATTTTTAAAAAGTCTCTAGGATCTTTACGAAGATAACAGAACAAATCCCATGTTTTTATCCTTCTCGGCTGATTTTATAAAAATGCGCGAAGGTTTAATTAAACATTTACTTAAATCACGTAATTCCTTTAAAATTCACAAAATTGACACAGAACACATAGTCATGCATACAGTCAAGCAATCACACATATACAGTCACATAACGACTCAGGTTTGATCATAAAATTCATCCTTCTTCATTCTTTATCCTCTTTTACGCGTACCGGGTCACGTTCATCCTGGCGGCCCGACGCTCAGCGTTTTGATTACGCTTCTCAATATCTTTACCAATCAACACGTCAGTTAGGACGAAATACTTTATTTACTCATTCATTCATTCAATCACATAATTCATATTTTATATTCTTTAACTCCGTGTTAGGACGGGTTCCGTTCTACCTGACGGCCCGACACCACAGCTTATCTTTTAAGCTGATTCTTTAAATTGGAACATTTTTATCCACGCTCCTAAACTCTAGTATACAGATAAGATAAATAATCATCACTTAATCATATAATTATAATCACATCACATAACACACTCTTTATTTACTTAATTACGACGCAAAATTTCTCAGTCGTCACACTTCTATTCTTTTTTTTAGATAACTAAAACTCTTCAACTATTTGGAGCAGACACATCTATTGAATTCTTTTTTGTATATACTACAAACAATCATTTAATAATATCTCATATAATCAAATTAAACCCATAAACAGTTAACTTTTGTTTTATACATTTAGGTAGAATGGAACATGTTGAGCGTGTATGTCAATTTCCTCCTAATGGTTGGGTGAAGATCAATGTCCATAGTGAGTATATCCAGAATGCTCCTGAAGGCGATAATAGAAATGGTATTGGTGTTGTTGTAAGAGATGCAGGAGGTCATCTTCTCAGACTTACTTATGGCACAATTCCAGGACTCACAAATTTGAATAGTGCATTATGGGCTATTTTATTAGGTATGCGCCGTGCATTCCAGGATTCTTACGAACGGGTTATCATTGAAACAGACAATATACAAGCATACCGAGAATGCAAATATTACAAAGAAGAAGGGATTACACCATATTCCAGACAGACTTTTAGACTTATTCTTTCAAGGCTTAGTTATAAGAACATCCGTTATAAACTTAATTTGGTTCATCCTAATAGGAATGCAGTTGCACGTCGTTTGGCAATACTTGGAAGATAGGAATCTCATGACCTTCGAACATTTGATAAGCCTGTTGCAGATATACACAATTTCCTAAACATGGATTTAGGTATTGGGCCAGAGCAAGCAAGATTTCAGGACTTTAAAGTTAATGATCCCGAACCACCAATTGATGGTCAGGTTGTGCAAGTTTGAAATTCTTTCAATGTATGTGAATGTGATATATGTCTATCATGTAAGGAAGACATATTTGTATATAGAATAAACTGCATTTTTAATAGTTGTTCAATGTATATATATATATGTTTTTAAACATCTACAGTAAACAAAACATGACAGTAATCCAACATAAACAATCAATCATAGTTGTAATTATTGCATAAAAACTTTAATTACTATCCTCCAAGTAGAGGAAGTAGAATATATCATCATAGCATATCGACTACAACATAATTTATATATTTCGAGCATAATCATCTAATAATATGCGAAGCTTTCCACTTTCTTCACTCAACATATCAGCACGAGCATTCAAAGTATTAAGATGTTCTTTCCATCCATCACCAAACTTTTTAAATGCACTTACCATTTCTTCTGTGTTCTATTTGAATTTGTTCTCATGACCATGTAGATATGTGGACGTATCACCTAGGAATCTGCGTGAATCCACTGTATAAGAATGTGGAATTTCAGTACTACTTTGTGATAATTCTCCACGTTTTTTCCTTGATCAATTTTTCAGAGTACTCTCTATTTCGCTGTGAAAGATCGAAACCGAGTCCATTAAATTTATAATATAAAGCAATATAAATCATAAAAACAGATAAACATTTGAATATTACTTGAATTGTTCTTCAAGGCCAATAGAACGAGCAAACAATTCAGATTGCCTATTTTCCATTGTAGCATACATCTCTGAGTAGAAAATCTTTGTTTCTTCCATGTCATTATTGAAAGCTGCGCACGCTATAGCCAAATTTTGCAACTCTTGCTCCGCGACATTCTTTATGCCTGACCATCTCTTCCTCTTCTCACTTCTTGAAGCCATTTTGTAATCTGTAATATACATCTAAATTTTAAAAACACCCAAAGGTATATATACATATGAGTATTGCTGGTAGTTTTTGGCAGTTATTTTCTGATAAATTTAACAGTTACTATGATCTGTAACAATTGAATGGTAGTTAACAATTTGATTTTTTTTCCTGTTTTCAACTGTCATGTTACTCTTAATTTTTGATGTGTCCTCAAGGAATGTGCTGATTAGGTCCTCATTTTGAGAAGATACTTTTAAAAAGGTTTACATAAAACCATTTTACATGTGTTGGTGCATACTGTGCATATTCACATACTCATTCTTTTCCTCATGTTTGGAGATCGTCACTTCTACTGCAAGAGGAAGAGAATCAGGATCATTACATTGTTTTGGATTAATCATGCATCAGCTTATGAGTGCAACGTTCTGATATCCCTGAAGCATATCCGCACTTAAGTTCTGATATAAGTTCTGACGCCTTAAGTTTTGATAACTTCCTGTCTTCAGTAAGTTTTGATTTCCAGTTAAGTTCTGATTTTTGATGTCATGTCTAATCTGATTTGTTTAGTTTCAGAACTTATTATCAGAATATCAGAACTTAACTGGAAATCAGAACTTACTGAAGAGAGGAAGTTATCAGAACTTAAGGAGTCAGAACTAATATCAGAACTTAAGTGCGGATACACTTCAGGGATGAAAAATGGCTGATTTACAGGAGAGGATCTGGAATAAACAAAAGAAGATATGCTTGGAGAGTTGGACAGCTAAATGACTTATATCCATTAAACAAAAGAAGATGTTTATCTTGCTTACTCGTGCATCAGCCTATGAATGCGGCTAAGTGTATGCATCAAAGTTTTTCAGAGTTAGGAATGTAATTAACATGTGAATATGCAACCTATTATATACATCCTACTATTTTTGACAATTATCTATTATGGTTGGATTAATTTATCGTGGAAATTAAATTTAAATACTATCTGTTTTCATCTTTAGTAGCATGACATCATGAATTGGAGTGGATGTTTTAACATTAATCACATTTTTGTACTTCTTGAACATGTCTTCCAATACATTTTTCAAATTAGATAGAACATTAAGAGGGATGAATTTTCACTTTATATGTAGTAATCATATATTCTCACAGACAAATTTGATGCATTTGCAAAAAGAATATCCATATGTTGTAGTTTGACAATGTCCGTGATGTACTTAATGTTAAATTCATATTTCTAACTTTATAGCTACTATGATTTACCTAAAAAATATATGTGCCAACTAAAGAAAAATTTAAAAAAGATGTAGTAATCTCTTGAGATCGAATTTCAAGAGATTATGATTTCAAAAAAAAAAGTTTGTACGTTACAATATGCAAATCATTACAAATTACAAACATACAGAGGTTTATGAGAGCAAACCAAATTTATAGATAAGTATGAAAATGAAAAAGGTAAAGTTTACCATGTGCGTATTAGTCATCAACTTGAAAATATGTAAAAACTACATATTAGTATGCTATTGACAATAAAACGGCACTCCCGTTTTAATATTAAGGATTTGGTTCAAGGTTTCATCACCAGCCTCAAAACTTAAGTTGCATATGAAAATACAAAATTACAATATAATTCAATATAATTTAAAGCATAAGCACATGGAACACGTTCAAATTGATATAAAGAGTATTCCAACAGCATCACAATAACAAAATTCAATCTCCAAACTACATTGATACTGTTAAGTAGCAGGTTCAGATTCTAAGAAATATATGGAGGATAATTACTAATTGGGAGGATTGACTTCAATGTTAAAAGTTGGAACAACACTGTCTTGCTGTAATGTGAAGCGCAGATTGTCATCCTCCTTTAAGTCAAGATCTTTGACAAATTTGCTCCATCCACGCGAAAATCTGGCAACTGTCCCGTTTAGCACTATTTTTATGTCCCAAACTCCTTGGCCAGTTCTGAACTTCACCATTTTTATAGTTCTAGGAATGTGCTGCACAATAGTTGAATATGTTAGCATAATTTGATAAGTCTGTTCCTGAACATAATACAAGAAGGTATTCGAAATAGTTATATTATACTCTTATATATTATTATTTACCGCTCCATGACATTTAAAGTTCAAGAGACTTCCAGCCAATAATTTAGAAAACTGGAGATTCATTCCAACTTGCGCATCATGTAGATTGTTGTTTTCCATCAACTGCATATTATGTATTCCAGCCTTGTCCTGTCTGTGCAGGGTTATCATATCCTTCCACCTCCATCTCAGTTGACAGATCCACAATTTCAACATTTTGTTCTAAGTACGGATATAAGAAAATGTTAATTTCAAGACCACTGCTTATGTAAAAGGACCCTGCGAAGTAAATAAGGAAACAAAACATATGGCTTACCAATTCCAGGAGGTGAATCTATAACATTATCTTCAAAAAGAAAAAAATTGGCACTAGGTTTTCTCCTCCGATTACTTTCTGCTGTGGAACGTGTAATTTCCGTTCCTTCACACATAAAAATCCTTCCACAAAACTCACCATTCCCACCGAAACTGAATAATATCATATCATTCTCCACCAGACCAAAATACTTAATCAGTTGTTTTAGCCCATAAAGTATTCTGAATTTAGCATCGTATCTCACATCACACAGAATCCCATTGATTATAATATGTTCAACACCAAGGAGATGTTTTTCAGTCTCCTGGCCTAAAAACCTTGGGATTGTCTGTTACAATGTTAAAACATAAAAGAATTATTAACCATTTACTAATAACATACAAGAATATGGGTAAAAAACAATAGGTTACTCACAATATATCCAAGCTTCAAAGGACCCTCGAACAAAATCTTATAAAATGACCTTCTTCCATTTCTATCCCCTGTTTGTTAATTATTAAATTTAAATTTATTACTAAATATATATGAATCTTCCAGATATTAAAAGACTGATCTTTCAAATAAAGTGTTGCACCCTCATACAAAAATCAAAAAAATTGTGAGATACCTTGTTTTTTCTCAGCTTCCACTTCTTTGTCATTAAAAATAAAAAGTAGAACAATCTTTGGTAGCTCATGAGCCATATTCATAGCTATTACATCACCTGCACAGATATCCAACTCCTTCAGAACTCCAGATAATCCATTCTCAAACCAACACTTTTCTCCAACCCAATGGATGAGTATATCCCATTTTCTGCAGCCATGCTTCAAACAGACACTACAACATTTTTGCAATCATACAACTGTTTTTTTTCGTTGTCTGACAGGTAGAATTTCCGTTGTCTATCCAACACTGGTGTGATCGAAGGTTGGACAACGGTTGTTAATACAGTTGTAATAAGGGAGATTCAACAAGGTTTTTCAATACTGGTTACAATCAACAAGGCACAACAGTTACTCTTTATTAACCATTGTTGGAACTTTATTAAAACAACTGTTTCTTTATTCAACTGTTGTCTACCTAACTTAACAACAATGGTTTTGTAGGAAAACCATTGTTGTTAACTTATTTAATATTATCATAAACAACAGTTTATAAACTTCTTTTCTGGATATTTTTTTAAAAGACAATAGTGAAAAAAATTTAAACTGTTGCAAAGAATATCAAAAGACAACAGTTTTTTTTTAAAAAAATATGTGCAGTGAGACATACAACGGTTTTTATCATTTTTAAGTGACTTTCACACAATTGTTTATAAAATTAATCTCATTATTTAAAATAAACCAATTTTAAAATAAAATTATATAATGATAATTCAATTGTTATTTCACAATTGAAATTAAATTTACAATACAAAGGTTCTCTACAAGAATTACAAGTACAACAAAGTTTCATTAAAATTCACCAACAAGTTGGTAGATTCACTTTCACGCCAATTAGGTCCAGTTCTTTAAAATGCATTAAACTGGCTCCATAATAAGCTTCATCAATAAATAGAATGTTACTAACTTCAGAAGCAGCTTTCCACTTCTGGTTATATAAAACTGATTTATATGGGGCTCTGTCACCTTGGCTAGTCCTTAGCTATTGCCCACCTTTGATTCTACCAGCTCTCTTAGCGGGGGAAACTTTAAGTCTTGACCATTACTTCCAATCTCTAACCATCTGAATATTTCAATTCAGATGCTTTATAACCATTGTATAGCTGCAATGCTGAACTCTGCAAATAATAAATAAAAAACATAAAGTTGTGTAACAAATCATGTAAATATATAATAAGGATGAATTGATAATCTACGAGTCTAAGAATGTGTTCAATACAAAATGAAGATTACATAATGGATCAGTGCTTATTAAATAGAGACGTAATTCAAATAAATGCAATCCAAGTTCAGAATCTTACCTACAAGGTGATTTTCTAAGGAACCATTTGGCATGTATTCGTAGACTAAGATTCTTTGTTGGCCATCAGCACAATATCCCAAAAGATTGACAATGTTTGGATGGTGAACAATACTAAGTGTCAAAACCTCTGCTAGGAACTCTCGATTTCCTTGATATCCATTTATGTCAAGTTGCTTCACTGCGACAATCTGAAGGACACAACCAAAAGCAGAGTTAAGATTGAAAAAAATTGGTGCACAGATGGAGGAAGAAGAAACAAAATAATTACTTTACTAGTGTGTGTTATCTGTCCTTTGTACACCCTCCCAAACCCTCATTCTCCTAATAGCAGATCAGGATGGAAGTTCTGTGTTGTAGCAGCTGGTGTTCTTAATGGAATCAGTACGCACAATTCTACAGCATATTACAGGAATTATTTAGGTTCCCCAGTCCTTTTTTTAGCAGTAGTTGTGAGCACACACACAACACATGGCTTGACATAAGTATGTGTAAGATGATTACCAACTAAATTGTGCTATTATTCAGAGGAATATAGATTAATATTATATGTGTTCTGCTATGCCTATAACCAAACTTGAATGTCAAAACTAATGGTTAGTGGCAAGCACACAATGCAATAAATTTGATGATTTTGCGGCTGATAAATCACCCATCATTTTCAACATTCACAACACAATCTTGAGCACATTTAAGAACCTACAATAGAAAAAAATAACCAGCATATAATTACAATCAGTGCATGCTCCTTTTATACTATTCACGACTAAAATATCATTTAACATAAAAAAAAGAACCCAACTCGCAGCATGTATCGCAGTTTTTGTTTTAATTCAACACAACTCTAGCAGCACATTTCTGCCATTAAAATAGACCACCCAAGTTTTACCCGGAGAGAGAGAGATCAAATTTAAGACCGACGCAACGACAATCATATGTTTTCAATTCAAAGAATCTAAACATAATGTATCAGAAGTTGACAATAGTTTATAATGTTCTTGCAGACTAGCTTACATTAAAGCTTGCATCTCTTAGATTATTAGAATTACAACAATTTAACAGGAGCAGTTACAGGCTTTTACCTGACAAGGCCCAAATTGAGTATACACCAAGAAGTCTGTGGCCAAGATTTCTTCTTGGCCTTCATGAACAAAACTCTAGCCCAAGCAATCCATCCTTCCCATGACATTCTCTTGTCCCATGGACTTCCCCACTCTAGCAGAAGTGTCAAGCCTTTCTCAGCTTCTTTCTCAGCCTCTTCATATCTGCACCTCCAGTCCTCCACAGCTAACATTTGTAACAAATTAAACTAAATGCAACTAAAAAACTACAATTGCCTAACAAACACAAAAGACATTAGAATTAAAGCTAAAAAACATCAATCATGATACCATATTTCATTTCATTTGAGCTTAACAGAGCAAATTGAAAAAATACAAATTATAAATTGTGAAAATATAAATACCTTGGGACGTCTATCAATGAAGAATTTAATGAGCATCTTGAACCCTAATTTAACATCCTTCCACTCCTCCAAATCATAAAACCCTAACAAAATCCCCAAAATCCTAACCACGACTCTCAAACTCGGGGTTGGTTCCAATGACGACAATGGCGGCGACGGAGGCGACGGAGCTGGTTCCAATGACGGCGATTGCGGCGGTTTCGAGGGTTTCGAGTTAGGGTGAAATGGAGGAGACTGAGAGGGGATTTCGGGTCAGGTTGGTGAGAGTAGGGAATGGGCTGGGCTTAATCGATATGATTTTGAAAATAAAAAGGTAAGAAACCGGAGATAGAAGAGTGGCAGAGGAACAATGAGGGAGATGAAGGCGGTCAGAGATAAGATGGGAAAGGGAAAGGGAAATTGGGGGATCACACAAAAAATGAATTAAAGGAAAAAAGAGAGAGATAAGGGGGGAAATGAAATTTGGAGGAAGGGGGAAATGAAATTTCATTGGAGGGAATGGAAAAATTGGGTGATAATGGGAAAATAATTTAATAAATATTTTAATTTATAATTTTTTTTTAATATTTTAATTATATTTATCGTATTATATATTTATTGTATTATACTTAATTATATTTGTCGTAGTTTAATTATATTTGTCGTATTTTAATTATATTTATCGTAGTTTTACTGGATTTTTCTAATCCTGACATGCAAGATTAATTTCAAATTTGTTAATAATTTTTTCTTTTGACTAAAATTGATATATCTTAACATCCGTACGGTTGGATCTTCGAAAAAACCATTTTAAAAAATAATCTTGTGAATCGGGAACGAGTCTCGTTGTCGGGAGTGTAAGTTTTACTAGAATTTTCTAATCCTGACATGCAAGATGAATTTTACATGGATAAAATAAATATATTTTAACATCCGTACGGTTGGATCGTCCAAAAAATTATTTTAAAAAACTATGTTGTCAATCAGCAATGAATATTGTTTCACGGAGTTGTACCTTTACCTCATTTTTCTTATAAAGTCAAGCAAGATAAATTTTGAAATTTTTAATTATTTTTTTACATGGATAAAATCAATATATTTTAATATCCGTACGGTTGGATTTGTCCAAAAAATCATTTCGTTAATCAGCAACGAATCTTGTTTTAGGGAGTTGTGCTTTTACCGGATTTTTCTAATCCTGACGTGCAAGATGAATTTCAAATTTTTTAATAATTTTTTCATATGACTAAAATCAATATATCTTAACATCCGTACGGTCGGATCGTCGAAAAAATCATTTTAAAAATCAATCTTGTAAATCGGGAACGAGTCTCGTTGTCGGTAGGGGTACTTTTATCGGATTTTTCTAATCCTGACGTGCAAGATGAATTTCAAATTTTTTAATAATTTTTTCATATGACTAAAATCGATATATCTTAACATCCGTACGGTCGGATCATCGAAAAAATCATTTTAAAAATCAATCTTGTAAATCGGGAATGAGTCTCGTTGTCGGGAGGGGTACTTTTACCGGATTTTTCTAATCCTGACTTTCAAGATGAATTTTAAATTTTTTAATAATTTTTTCATATGACTAAAATCGATATATCTTAACATCCGTACGGTCGGATCGTCGAAAAAATCATTTTAAAAATCAATCTTGTAAATCGGGAACGAGTCTCGTTGTCGGGAGGGGTACTTTTACCGGATTTTTCTAATCCTGACGTGCAAGATGAACTTCAAATTTTTTAATAATTTTTTCATATGACTAAAATCGATATATCTTAACATCCGTACGGTCGGATCATCGAAAAAATCATTTTAAAAATCAATCTTGTAAATCGGGAACGAGTCTCGTTGTTGGGAGGGGTACTTTTACCGGATTTTTCTAATCCTGACGTTCAAGATGAATTTTAAATTTTTTAATAATTTTTTCATATGACTAAAATCGATATATTTTAACATCCGTACGGTCGGATCGTCGAAAAAATCATTTTAAAAATCAATCTTGTAAATCGGGAACGAGTCTCGTTGTCGGGAGGGGTACTTTTATCGGATTTTTCTAATCCTGACGTGCAAGATGAACTTCAAATTTTTTAATAATTTTTTCATATGACTAAAATCGATATATCTTAACATCCGTACGGTCGGATCGTCGAAAAAATCATTTTAAAAATCAATCTTGTAAATCGGGAACGAGTCTCGTTGTCGGGAGGGGTACTTTTATCGGATTTTTCTAATCCTGACGTGCAAGATGAATTTCAAATTTTTTAATAATTTTTTCATATGACTAAAATCGATATATCTTAACATCCGTACGGTCGGATCATCGAAAAAATCATTTTAAAAATTAATCTTGTAAATCGGGAACGAGTCTCGTTGTCGGGAGGGGTACTTTTACCGGATTTTTCTAATCCTGACGTTCAGGATGAATTTTAAATTTTTTAATAATTTTTTCATATGACTAAAATCGATATATCTTAACATCCGTACGGTCGGATCGTCGAAAAAATCATTTTAAAAATCAATCTTGTAAATCGGGAACGAGTCTCGTTGTTGGGAGGCGTACTTTTATCAGATTTTTCTAATTCTGACGTGCAAGATGAACTTCAAATTTTTTAATAATTTTTTCATATGACTAAAATCGATATATCTTAACATCCGTACGGTCGGATCGTTGAAAAAATCATTTTAAAAATCAATCTTGTAAATCGGGAACGAGTCTCGTTGTCGGGAGAGGTACTTTCATCGGATTTTTCTAATCCTGACGTGCAAGATGAACTTCAAATTTTTTAATAATTTTTTCATATGACTAAAATCGATATATCTTAACATCCGTACGGTCGGATCGTCGAAAAAATCATTTTAAAAATCAATCTTGTAAATCGGGAACGAGTCTCGTTGTCGGGAGGGGTACTTTTATCGGATTTTTCTAATCCTGACGTGCAAGATGAATTTCAAATTTTTTAATAATTTTTTCACATGACTAAAATCGATATATCTTAACATCCGTACGGTCGGATCATCGAAAAAATCATTTTAAAAATTAATCTTGTAAATCGGGAACGAGTCTCGTTGTCGGGAGGGGTACTTTTACCGGATTTTTCTAATCCTGACGTTCAGGATGAATTTTAAATTTTTTAATAAATTTTTCATATGACTAAAATCGATATATCTTAACATCCGTACGGTCGGATCGTCGAAAAAATCATTTTAAAAATCAATCTTGTAAATCGGGAACGAGTCTCGTTGTCGGGAGGGGTACTTTTATCGGATTTTTCTAATCCTGGCGTGCAAGATGAACTTCAAATTTTTTAATAATTTTTTCACATGACTAAAATAGATATATCTTAACATCCGTACGGTCGGATCGTCGAAAAAATCATTTTAAAAATCAATCTTGTAAATCGGGAACGAGTCTCGTTGTCGGAAGGGGTACTTTTACCGGATTTTTCTAATCCTGATGTGCAAGATGAATTTCAAATTTTTTAATAATTTTTTCATATGACTAAAATCGATATATCTTAATTCATCTTGACGACAAGATGAATTAAGATATATCAATTTTAGTCATATGAAAAAATTGTTAAAAAAATTAAAATTCATCTTGCATGATATAAATAAAAATATTAAAATATTTTGACACTAATCATTATAAAAATAAATAAAAAAATAAAAAAAAATTATTCTCACTTTCATTTAATTCTTAGTTAAATAAAAAAATAATTACTTAAAAAATAATTATTTTAAATTTATTTTTTTAATAATTATGTACCAATATTATCTTTCCCTGGGTCACTCAATCATTTCCCCCTTCACAAATTTTTTGCCCCCCCTTTACTTGTAAATCTGATAAAATGTCTCCCCCTTTTACTTTCAATCTCAGTCCTCATCTTCAATTATAACATAGTGATGGGTTCTATAGTGAATTGTTGGGCGGTCATTTTCCCCCCAAAACAAAAAACTCCTCAATAATACTTCTCTCTCTGCCGCTGTCTTTTCTCTATCGATGCTCTCTTTCCCTCTCTCCCACTCTCTCTATGAAAGCATGAATTTTTGGTGTTTCAGGACTCCGAAATTCTTTCTCTCCACTGGACATGTCTATGGCTCCGATTTGGGGCTCCGATTAAATAAAAAGAAACAAGTGCTTTAGAAAGTAAAGACCCCAGCTCTGTTACTTTTGGTGCTCCTAGGTAAGCTTCTTTTTTCAAATCCTTATCTTTATTTTACATGCAATTTGAATTATCGGGTGTGGATCTGAAATGGGCTTTTATTGTTTCTTGCTAATTTAGAGCAAATAATTTTTTTTTGTTGGTATGTGGAAATGAGATAAAGATTGATTCTTTGATGACCCATTTTAGTTAGTGTTAATTGGTTTTGTTTGTTTTTCTGTTTAATGCTTTTTTGATAAATCTTGGGTTGCTTACAGGCTCATTTTGTAGGAAAGTTTGTGTATTTCTTCTTGGTAAGGTAGATTCTGATTGTGGTTAGTTGGTATTGTTTATTTGTTTGTTACGATGAGATTAATTGTTGGAGTTTAGTGATAGTTTGGAGCAGGCTGTAAGCTAGTAGTTGTTATAAGTAAGACTAAAGGTCGAATACCGGAGTCTGTTGTTTTCTACTTAAATATGAATCATATGAAAAAGTGACTAAATTTCGTATTTGTTTTTTAGATCCTGGAAGCTGAGCTACAATAGGTAGCAGCAGTGATGGGACTAGAGGATGAAATATATATCACAGAGGACATTGTCCTGGAAGATGCCTTCTAGCAACTAGTCCTGAACTGAAACAGAATCCTTGGATACGCATTGTAGCTAAATTTCAAAAGCTGCCTGTATTTGTTATTAAGGTATCCTGGCAAGTGGCATTACAGTTTTCTAGTTGGTTAAACAATGATTTTGTTTATCTCACTCTCAATTTGGTTTAAGATTTTCTTGACATGCAAACTATTACTTTGTTTATCTCACTTTCAACCTGATCTATGTTTGTCTAAATATGCAGTCAAGTAACATGTCACAACTGGTCAAGGCTATCTGCATGATTCTGGATAAATGATACTATTGAATATCAGATTCCCAACAAGATTAGATCTAGTGACCAAGTGACACTTGCTTTTTCAAATAAATATAGTTCAGTAAAGTGATTGTACAAAACACCTTGACTTACATCGACACTCGACAATTTCTATGCTATGCTATGAGAGTAGTCAGCCCATATTCCTATTTAACAAAACATAAAGGTTGTATATGAAATGCGAGATAAATACACCTGACACTACAATTTAGTCTTACATTCTGCTGGAGTATCTCCGGATCCCGGGAGCAGGTACCATGCCATCTTTGAGTCGGGAACTAGTTTTCCTGATACAGCAATTCTTGGATGAGGAGAAATTCAAAGATACCGTTCATAAGTAAGTTATTTAGCATATCTTATCTTAGCTTTTCGGCTCTATCCTGTTGTTAATTTATTATATTTTTCAATGTAGGATCTTATATAAATTTGTTCGATGGATGTGCAACTTATTTTTTTCAGTTTTGTAAATTGTTATGTGTATTAGTCCTTCTTCAAGACAAAAATCGAAGTCTTCAGGTTTCAAGAACTGCTTAGATTAGACTTGTTTAGTTCATTTGTTATGTTCCAATTTTAGATAGTCAATCATTGATCATATTAAGAAAAACATAAGATGAAAAGATTTGAACTATCTGGCACTAGCATAGTTGGAATCTTGATGTAGTTGGAAGGACTAATCATTCTATTTGATGTAGTTGTCGGCCTCACTTTAACTGGCTACTTGGAATTTGGAATAACTAAGGGAGGCGGAAAGTATGGTAATGAGGGTCTGTCATTTGGAAATGGTGAAGTTGTTGAATCGGATAAAGCAGTTGTTGCTGTTGATGATGCGCGGTGTTCAAAAACTGGAGTGTCGATTCTTGGACAGGGTGGACATGCTGTTGATGCTGCAGTAGCAACTGCTTTGTGCCTAGGTGTTGTTAATGCAATGGCTAGTGGGATTGGTGGTGGAGGTTTTATGGTTGTTCGGTCTTCAGCAACTTCACGAACAGAGGCAATCAATATGAGGGAGACTGCTCCTATAGCTTCTTGTCATTTGGAAATGGTGAAGTTGTTGAATCGGATAAAGCAATTGTTGCTGCTGATGATGCGCGGTGTTCAAAAACTGGAGTGTCGATTCTTGGACAGGGTGGACATGCTGTTGATGCTGCAGCTGCTTTATGCCTAGGTGTTGTTAATGCAATGGCTAGTGGGATTGGTGGTGGAGGTTTTATGGTTGTTCGGTCTTCAGCAACTTCACGAACAGAGGCAATCAATATGAGGGAGACTGCTCCTATAGCTTCTTCCCAGGTTATTGGAATGTTAAGTTTCTGTTATAGCATTTATTTGGCAAACCAAAGTTTTTATTACCAGTGATGATGATAATTACCTCAAACCAATTACCGGAGGCTCTTCACTGGACTTGTAGTATTATGGCATTGTGATTAATTTGTGTATTTTTCAATTCATAGATGAACTTGTAAATTTGTAAAAATATTTAGTTTGTTGATGAATGTATACGTGTCCAGGTTTACTCTCTTTATATTAATGCAAGAGCTGCAAAATGCGGTCTCCATGAAATGGAGATTGCATTTTGCAGCTGTGTATTACTATAAAGAGAGTACACTTTGATTTGTATGTATTTATCGCCAAACTTTTAGTTTAATACTTGAACTCGTCCATTTGAGGTAGTATTTTTGGTTTTTGATTTGGCTCATGATTTTTTGATTGTTAGTTTGTTGGTCGAATGATTCATGGTTTGGAAATTTCTTGGTTAAATGTTTTTGGATCTGTTTTGTGGGGAGTTGCATATTTGCAAGTCAATTTTTTTTTTACCATTACTCAACAGACAACGGTTACTGTCACAATGTGTAAAACAATCATCTAAATAAGGTGTTCAGACAACAAGACACAAGACCGGTTGTTTGAACCTCATTTACCCAACACTACTAATAACCATTGTCTGTGAGCTTTCCTTTTAATAATGGTATATAAAAACCATTATTTGATGTTCAATAAGATAAGTGTTATAATAAACACTTGTCTAAATTACACAACATAAGGCCAAAAACTGTAGTCTCACACTACCATAAGTTAGCTTATTAACAACGGTTTTTGACTGTTATGTGAAAGATTTATGACAACAGTGCAGAAACCGAACTGTTGCCTATCTCGGTAAGAGGATGCCACAGAGACAAGTCTTTCAAAAAACAGCTATAACCGTTGTTCTACATGTACTCCAACAACAGTTTTTCAAGGAAAGGAAATTCACAGTTGTCTACGAATTTGGGGCAACAGTTTTTTTGTCAACCGTTGTTTCATAGGTGTTGTGTGATTGCAAATTTCTTGTAGTGAGATCTTGGACATTCCTTTCCATCGCTTATACAAAGTTTACAAATGAGTAGGCAGTTCCTGTTCAATTGAGCACATTGAATATTAGATTTAAGATAAGTAAACCAAATGTTTATACATATGAGGTAAATAATAAATTTATAGATAGAGAGAGTTCTTACCATATTATCCAAGTCCTCCATACTTGAGTATTGTCTGATCACCATCAAGGATTGTTCACAATCAAGTCTTACAGCATTGTAGTGAATACAAGCCAGGTACCTCTCAGTAATATCATGATTACGACAATATATAAACTTATCCACAATCCAATTGTTATAGTTCTCTTTGTTGAAGAAAAACATTGGCTCAACTGATGGATGTGTAATCGAAACAGCCATATGGTTGAAACACTGGATAGTAAAGTTGCCATATCCATAATAATCAAAAACAACAACAAAATACATCTTTAAATCATAAAATCTCATAAATTCTTGAAGGCCACAGATTTTTTTTCGATACTTATCATATTCCGCATTCCAAACAATTGTCTTGCACTTTAGGTGTACTTGGGAATGAAGTTTACTCCTGAATTTATCAATAAAACTAGACGGAACTCTCTGCAATTTTCGATAGATAATGCAGTGAGGTACAATATAAATTCAACTTCTTAATAACATTCAAATACAATCAGTTAAAAATTTACAAATGTTCCATCCTCATCTTTCTCCACATTTGCAGAAACAAACTGCCTAACGGTTTTCGTCCTCTACCTACATTTAACATTTATCAATCATGTATACCTAAGTTTTTAAATAAGCATCCAACAAGCAATTAAAAATATTGTCTGACATATTTACCCATATCACAGTCAACATTCCATGAGTCGTGCTTTCTCTTAAGTTCCTGAACATTGAAATTTAAAACTCAATCCAAAACAGCTCATGAAGAAATTTTCAAAAATTCGTGAATAATCTACTTTAGGAAATCTTATCAATCTGCTACACGGAAGTATAGGCATCCAGTGGTGAACTAATTATATCAATTTGAATTCAAATCATTGTCTATATGACTCCGAACTAAAACATGCAATCAACATCAATACGAACCCCCCCCCCCGACGATACTCTATCTCGCATGCGAACTACTGACGGACACAATACATACTAAAATCGGCTAAGTAAAGTTCAGTATTTGTTACTCTTATACATACAAATGGAGAATTACATATACAAATCTCATTAAACAAACTATTAGCCATGAACTTTACGACCAATTGATAAATAACTAAAACATGGATAGATGGGGATACTAACCTCCATAAATTGTTCATAATCTTCTGATTGAGAGAGTTGGTTTCCATGATTTGAAGTAGTAGCCATCGATTCTCCCTCGGCAGAGCTCTCTGTTCTATGTTTTGTTTGCAGTTAACAGTATTTTACCTAAATCCAACACTTTATGAACGATATGTTGGGTATGAATTACCTAATCTTTAAAATTTTAAATTCTTTTAAATTAAATATTACAATATACATACTATTGGAATTGTGTAAAGATTATTAAATTAAATTTTACGTTTTATCATTAAAATCATATCAGAAAAAAATATATTTTAATTTTAATCCTTATATGCTTATAAATTAATAATTATCACATTTTATAAATTTATAATTATCACGTTCTATGTTTTGTTTGCCGTTAACAATATTGTGCCTAAATTCAACACTTTGTTAAAGATATGTTGGGTATGAATTACCTAATCTTAAAATATAAATCTAAATTCTTTTAAATAAAATATTACAATATACATACTATCGAAACTTTATAAAGATTATTAAATTAAATCTTACGTTTTATCATTAAAATAATATAAGAACAAATTATATTTTAATTTGAATCTTTATATGAGTATAAATTAATAATTATCACATTTTATAAATTAATCAACACAAATTAAAAAACACATGTTGAAATTATTTTATTTTATTATTAATTAAATAAATTATTCTTAAATCATTTCCTTATTAAAATTGTAATATACCTTAAAATTAATCTATATCATATGACAACACGACATATATTTTTCTAACATACTTGAAAAAGTATATCAGCTTACATTTTTTTTCATTAACCGAAAAGTTAAGTAAACATTTCTCTCTATATTATTTAATATTTTTAAGAAAATTAAACAAAAATCCCTAGTTAAACAAATACTCTAAGTCCATATTCGACAAGAAAGTTTACTCTGAAAATACTGTACGGCCATTGTACGGCCATTATCAGGGGATAGAGTAGCGTCTATATCTGCTATAGGAAGTTAAGAGAAAGGTAGACAAACCAATCACAGAAGCACATTTATTTAGTAAACATCATTGTCAAAAAGGAAACAATTACGAATTCAAAGCAGCAGTCAGAAAAAAGAAGTTAAGGCTTATGAGAATATGTGGTCACATGGAATAACATAAGTTTTGCTACAGAAACTTATGAGACCAGTTTTGTACCCAATGTGAATGTTAACCTTTTACAACGGAAGAAAGTGAGAACTAGGCCCAGTACACTGGAAAACTGCAATCTTACTATCTGTTGTTCAGATAAAATTAAATGAACTTTAGTCATGGTATCTGGACTAGGAAAATGAAGGAGCCTGTACACATTTAATATTTCTTTGGCTAGAACAGAAGACTAGATGGTTAAAATTAAGACTCTGATTAAAAGCTAGCAAGGCATTGTATTTGAGACCTCACATATCCAGTAAAGTAAATTCTTTCAACAGTTGTGAAAAAGTAAGACTTTATATATCTACAAATTCTATGCCAATTAGGAATCTGAACAATCTCCAAAGCGGCATTCAATTGGGAATACGAACAATTACCGCAGAGGAAAGGAAGGAATACCAAGTATTTATCAACTATATACGCAAAAAGATAATAAACGGGGACTTTGAAAAAAATGAAGAGACTAAAGTATTATCTGCACCTTTTACTTTCTGCACCCATGTTTCTGGGCATTACCGCATCTAGTAGGTTGCAGCTGCTCTAAATAATTGGATGGACATTGAAGAAGAATCCGCAGGAATAATATTTTGAGGCTTCATCTGAGCCAATCACGGTCAGATGCTATGGCTTTAGATGGCCTGCAATAGCTTCCTCAAGCAACAGCTGAAAACCAGGACACTGGTTCAGAAAATTATAAGAAACAAGTATATAACAATATCAATAATATTAACCTTAAGGAACTTATTACTAGACCTTCTCATGTTACAGTCATGCACACCACTTCCATGAATAAGTAAAATATGTATGATTTAATATTTGTCGGTAAAAGATATAACAGACATTAACTATGTAAACCATTTAGAATGAGTTGTGACCGGTCTCCAATGGAGTAATTTGGAATACGTACCCAAAAAAATTGATACCTCAAAGGTACAAATGACTAAATGATAAATATGGTATTCAGAGTATCCATATGAGATTTATAACTCCAAATGTGAATACTTAAAAGGTAAAAATTGACTACTTTTGCATCAACCAAATGTGATTTATGAGTCTCGATGATGGGTAAGACACTATGTTTCTTAACCTCTCAATATGGTTGCACTGATCACATAGGTATTATGTTGGGTAGTATTTCAATTCTAGTGGGATTTATCTATTTTTTTTGCAAAAATCTATTGATTTTAGTTGCATGAATTTCTATAATAAAAATATTACAAATATTACAAATCTTGCATTAATTTAAAAAGAATGGACAATTACCTGGAAACTATACGACAACGGGGGAGGGGATTCATGGAGCATTTTCTTCATTGTTTCTGCAAGTATTTCAGAAATTTATGAAGTAGAAGTAGCAGTTCAATAATAAAATTAAAAAAAAAAATCACAGACAAACTTAAAGATAGTAAAATAATTCAGTCAAATGGTCTAACTGTGCCACAATCATATGTATACACACACAGTATACACACACACATAGATAATCAAGATTGTATAAGTGAATAGAGTTTGGAAATTTCATATTCCTCCCTTCTATATATCTAAAATTGATATACGTTTTATGAGGAGGTTTACTGCACATATTTTCCTCGACTAATCTTAGTTCATAATTAAGTTTTTACATCCCTTAATTCCAAGAAGAGTGTCACTAAACCGGAGATGACGACAGCTATGCTCATTTATTGTGCACTATTGAAGTAAAAAACTAAGTACTAGGGAACCACACATAAGACTATATACCTCAGATTCAAAAGTAATTGCATCTCCTTGTTCAGCGAAGCATTTTCGATCAGACAGGTTGTCTAGATAACCCAATGTTTCCAAACCTTCTATCCTCACTTCACTGTAAACCATATTTTTTGGTCAGTCCAGGTAGCAGAAACAAAAGAGGACGAGCTAAATACTTTAAATTTCACTCCGGCAAGCCTTCATAGTATCAAGAAATCTAATTGAGCAACAAGATCGCAAAGTCTACATTCCTTCTCCTTTATTATTATGTGGCAAATGATCAAAATAACATTGAGAAGGAGAAGTGTCTAAATGGCACATCTGAAAAGCCTTCAAGTGTCACTTATGTAAAACATAACGCACACATGTGTTTCAACTATAACTTAAATGTATTGTGCATGTACTAAAATGTGGCACTAATTTAAACGTGTCAGTATGATCATTTTTCTCTCATATTGTGTTAATAAAAGGTAAACGCACTTAACTTTATTTTACCTACTTAAAACAAATGAAATGCTTTCAAAAAATATTAAAGCAGCGTTTAGCATAGGGCTCTTCTACTTTTAAGTAAGTAATATATTTCCTTAGAAACTAACAGTGAGAGGGAGTTGAAAATGTAGCATTGTACTGAGTAGCACCATTTTGGTGATATGCAAAAGATTACTAAATGACACACATACATAGCACAAAAACGTCAACAATTTACAAATAGCAGAGGTTTTAATAGGTACTTAAATGTCACTGCCAACTTAGCCCAGTCCTGTTTCTATGATCTTTGTTTTATTTCATGTCACAACACATTACAACCAGTGACAGAGTATTTAGGTTCAAAAATGTCAGTGCATACCAGATATCCGAAACAGACAAATATGTATGGTAGCCAAATGAGAAACTAAAGGCTGCTGTCAATGTTCCTGATGTGCGATATCATGTTGAGATTCCCACAAGATGAAAGAGAAACCCTAAGTCGAAACTCATAACTATGGAAGACAAAGAAAGAAAGCTGTCCACAAATTCATATTAATATATGTGGATTGATAATAACCACCAACATTCATGTACCCAAGAAACTCTTTGCCTACAATTTTTACTGTCCTGCCATTTCTATACCTACAAATATGATCTTAGATGTGAAAACATATACACAGGCAAACTACAAAAGAGATAATACAACAACTTCACCAAGTACAAAATGTTTCTATAACCATAGGTTCGTATAAAGTTATCAAACACGTGGAGGCGTCCATGGATCCAATCAGCATATAGCATTTGGAAACTTGCAACACAATCACTATCTTTTGCAGTTATATAATTTATTTATTTTTAAATACCGATTAAGGCCGTGTTTGTAAAGGGAAAAAAACAATATATCTGCAAAAAAGTACTTTTAAATAAACCGTGCGTAACTAGGATATACTTGTCCTGTAAATTAATAGGAAAATACATCAAAAGTTAACCTGTAGGGCCACTGCTTTAAATCTTCCTCTGAAGTCTTTTGCGGTAATCCTTCTGTTTCTTGGGAGGAGGATTATGATCAACTCTCCATCCTTCGTTTCTTGCATGACCATTTGCTTCAACTGAAGCGGAGGAGCAAAACTAGAGAAAATTTTAAAACCTGCATCAAGTTATCGATACTATGATTTCAAATAAAAAGACTGCAACGTGCATATAACGATAATTGGTATATACCTTGGGAAAACAAACAGAGATTCCTCCTCGCTTGCATTATAAGGCCTGGGAACCTTCAGAAAACATTTAGGAATATAATTAAGATTACGCCCAGTATTGTATATTAAGCAGCATAACTTGATTACTCAATCACTCACTCAACAAATACATTAACAAATACATAAGGCACATTTTAAACTTAAAACTATTCTCCGCCCTTTTGTTTATAGTTTCTAAAGTACATTTTTTGGTCATTCTGTAATGCACCACAACCCAGAAATTATATTCTTAAGAAAATTCTATCATGGATCACTTACAGAGAGATATTTCAAAGAGCAAGTTGTCGTTAGAAGCACTTAAACAGCAAGCCAAAAAAACAACTTAAGACTACAACCTAATTAACTACATAATTGTGGAAAAGTTACAATATAATTTGTCATCCAAAGTTCGATAGGTCAAATTAGTTTGCCTAAACTCTTGATCGGAACATCGAATATTGGGTATTATTCTCTTAAAAGATTTTTATGTATGTTCTGCGTTTTACCGAAAGGAAATAGTGATTCATGTATTTGTGTAATGAGAAATATAAATCTTTTGCGATGCTGGTGTATTGTGTCAGAAATCGGATTACAGCTTATGAGTCAAATCCAAAAACATCAAATATAAGCAACAGTGGAGCTCTGAGGTTGGTATGAATAAGGTACTAAGATTTATAGAAGGGGAAGAAATAAAGGAGCCTGTACACATCTAATAATTCCTTGTTGTCTACAACAGAAGACTGGAAGGTCAAAATGAAGACCCTGATTAGAAGTTCATCAACAGTCGTGGACAAATAATTAAATAAGACTATATATGTACAAATCATATGGGCCAATAAGGAATCTGAACAATTACTGAAGCGGAAAGTATTCAATTGGGAATATAAACAATTACCGAAGAGGAAAGAACTAAGTTCTCTACTATATATGCAAAAAGATTAATAGGGGCTTTAGACAGAAATTAAAGGGACTAGAGTAATTATCTTTATATTTGCTTTCTTCACCCATATATTATTCTGGGAATTACCAGATCCAGTAGATGCAGCTGCTTTAAATAACTGGACTCGGGTACGGAGATTCAAACATATCCAAGTATCAGATTTGGCACTTTGAAAGACTTAGAACCTGGCGACACCATTTGGCAGTTGGCACAAATACAAGGACATGATATATTTTTAATTTAAATTCATTGAATATAATATGTAGAGTTTGGGGGCCAGAAACTGAGCTAAAAATTTTATTAGGTTATATATGCTCCTATCATGTTTTAATGTTCTATTTCCTGTAATATTTTCCTTATTGACATTTATTTCCAAGTATTACTTATAACCAAAAATGAATGTGGACGGTATCCACTGTAGATTTCTTCTTTATACAATACACGCATATCTACAGTTCTACTTGTGGTGGTTGACTTTATTGTCTTCCATCCCCCATTCATTTTTCCCCATCCCTCCATCATCTACCCACATCTGCAAACATATTCAAATTCACCTTTAAAGCACCGGTAGATCTGCAATTATTACAGGAGGGATGCTTTTTACGGCAAACTTCGAATATTTTTTGGCGAGCTACAAATAATACTCATCTCAAATAATGCAGTACAAATAATGCAGTATAAATAATGCAGTTTCAAGACCATATATCAAGTAATGCAGTACAAATGATGCAGTACAAAGTTCAAACACTATACTCGCTCTCAACAAAAATCAAATTGTAAACTGAAATTATAAACTGTTAATTAAAAACTCCTTTTCTTGAATTTGATTTTCTACTCTCAATTTATTTATACTGTTTTAATTTTGCAAGTGATTAGATTTAAGTTTCCATTTTAGGGCTTTCATTTTAGGACTTTCAGTTAGGTATACATCTCTAACTGGTCTAACTGATTACGGCTTCAATTTATCTTTCTTCCATTTAGTCATAGGTTTAGCATTAAAGGGCAAGTGTATCCTGCTATTCTACCTGTTGAAGATAAGAAAGTTACTGGTAAGGTTTGTTTAATAATGATAATCCATCTTGACTTTCAGCCTGTATAACATTAATGATATATAGCCCTCTATAGTATTAATAATTTCCATTCTTTATGTAATTATGAACATTTAGATATAATCTTCAAATTACTTACTTCCATGTGTTGATTCTCTTACTATTATCATAGAACTTTTGAGCAATTTGCATCAGGTTACATAGGTTTCCATAGCTTATCCAATGTAAAAATTCACATTATCCGTTGTTCTAATAACTGAATCTTCAAAAGCAATAATGTTTTTCATATGCATATCATCACTATGTACTAATCTGCAAGTTGCAATTATATTTAGGAATTTCAAGTTGCCTCACTTTCTGATGGGGATTATAAGAAAAAAAAATGAAAGAAATTATTTATGAACTTGATTCGGGAAAATTCCATTCTCTGCAAAATTACAGAGTATGTGCGTATTGCATTGATATATGAAATGATTAGTACGTGGTCAACATGCCTGCTGCTTTATCCTCTTTGTTGCTTCTTGTTTATGTATGCACTAGTCAAAAAGAGAACTAATACTAAACATGCAGATTGGTTTTACAAAAACAAAGTTGTAGCCAGTGCCTACTTACCAAAGCTTGTTGCAGACGTGCATTCTCTTCTTGTAACACGTTCAGTTTCGCTTCCAAGTCACGAGTATAAGCCTAGCCAATCAGAATATATGAAAACAAACTTTAGAAACAGACTTGGTATGGCCCTTTTAAAGACCATGGTTTTAATCTAACATATTTACATAGTCATACTTATTTTTTGTGAATATTTCGTCTTAAATAGAAATTATAACAAAATATTTTTTTTCTGCAACCACTTAACAAAGCACTAAGTATCACCACTGTGCATCTTCCATATTAGGCTCAATCGATTATTAATCATCATCCCAGATGATCCAGCACAATTGAAAATATGATACATGAGAAAATTTATCATTTATAGAGGTGGATCTCCCCTTAAGAATATATGAGTTTCGGCCATAATCATATACAAAAATGGTAATATATCTTAATAAAACTAAGCGGACTTGATACTTATGGCTTATATAATGGTTAACTAGACACCTCAAGAGAGATCCCTTAATTCTATTCTCTTTTCGAATAAGATTTCTCAAGCTCTAGTCTAAATATTCTACTTGACTCATTAATTTATTCAACTACAGATTCGACTCATTAATATTCAATTGAACTAAATAAAGTAAAAATGTTCAAGCCGATAAAACATAAATTGCTCCCACCATAACATTCTATTAATTACAAAATCACACTATACATATAAATAAACAATAGCAGTTAAACCAATAGAACAATATCAAATCAAACACTAAATTCTTCGAGTACAACTAACAACGATAAATAGAGCAATAAATCCATATCGAATGAACATACTCAAGCGCAACAAAACAAAACAAAACAGTAAGATCGCAGTCAATAAATCAATGTACATGTATATATGATGATCGCATTCAATTAATTAAATCGCAATTAAATGATTAATTACCTGGAAACTACACGTGGACGGGAGCGAGATTTACGGAGCACTTTCTTCATTGTTTCTGCGAGTATTTGAGAAATTCAAATAAAAATGAATAATTAAATAAATAAAAACATAAATTGTATAAGTGAATAGAGTGTCGAAATTGACACCTTATATTTAATAAAAAGGGGGCGATGGCGATTGAGAGATTGAATATTACGAGACAGCAACTCCATTTCACCTCCAAAGCCATGATTCGATGAAATTGTGTATGCTACATCTGAGATACCAGTCAGATGCACAGAAGGCCCGGGCTTGGACTTGGACCGGTTCCTAGCTTTTCGGGCTTGGATCTTGATCGGAGATACCAGTCGGTTTGTGAATTTCGAAAAATTTCAGAACCTGTTTAGATTCTTCGGCGGACTTCACCGGTTTTTTGGGCAGTGTTGGATCCGACCAGATTTTATTAGAGATTTTAAGATTATATAGATTAATAACTAAATTATTGCACAAATATATTAATTTATATGTTTTATTGTGGGACAAAAATGAACATTTTATAAAATAATACATTTTATAAATGTTATCCAAATTTATATATTGTACTTATAATGCCTTTTTTCATCAATATTATAATAAAAAATATAAATAATATTATGAGTCACGAATATGTAAAAATATATATCTTTAAAATATTATTTATATTAGTAAATGTAAATACATAAATATATAAAAAATTATATTAGAATAACCAGATTTTAACCAGACTTAAAAACTGTATGATATCATGTATGTTTGGTTGTGGTATTAATATCATGTTTGGTTGATTGTTCGAATTTATATGAATAATTTAAAATATTTTTAAGTTTATAATTTTAAATAATTCAAACAATAATATATTTAATATTTTTTATTTTTTTGAGCTACTAACTTAATTTTGGTATTATAAAATTACACGTAAATTTATATTAGTCGATATATCATTGTCATGTTTCATACTCAATTCCTCATTATTTATCAAAATTTTACTTTTGATGAATTTAGATATGGGTTTAGAGAAGATAAATTTTTCAAACAACCATTAAGTAAGAATTGCGATAAACAAACATGATATTTGAAATATTTGAACCCTACGATCCCTAAATAACATATTTCGGAGATAAAATGACACAAACAAAATAAAATTCAAAATAGCACTCCAAAACAAGATTGCGGCAAAGTTTTAAAAACAAGCAAAAATACTACTTTTTTTCTCACTTTGCCCCCTCCCCCTATTTAATTAATAATTAAGTCCACCACCCTACTATCATGTAACGTTTTAGTGTATTTTATTATTATTTTAATTTTTTATTATGTGTCATTTTTGAGTCGAAAATATCACTTAATATTACGTTTTAGTTTAATATTTTTTTGGGGTTCAAAAATTCACTTTGGGTATTAGTAATATTTAAAAAATAGTTGCCCCTCCTCTCTATCTCTTTCTCGAAACCCGAACTATTGTTTTTCGGTTGGTTAATAATAAGCCGCATTTTGATCATTTTTCCTAGTTTTTGTTCATTTCAAATAAATATCTCTCTTCAATTAAGAGTTTTCGTATTTATCTGAGTTTTCCTAACCATTTTTTGTGTTTTGTTTTCTCTCATCGTGAGAGTTTAGTTTGTTTGCTTTGTTATTCGGGATCGTATATCTCCAAAATTTCGTATATTAGTTCGTTGATAGGGGTCACATCGAATCACGATTATCGTCAGTTGTTTGAATTCGTTTGGACACTTCAGATTTATGTGTTTTTACAATTTCAACAAATTGTTAGATTGTCTCTCTAAAAATGCTGTATATTTCGAAAATGCGAGCGAGGAATTTACAACAGTTAAAGATCTGATCAACGATCGTAGTTTTTTCGAAGAAGACTATGCTTTGATTTATCTTAATACGTATTTTTTTTTATCGTAGGTAACCCGTAGCGGCTACCCTTCGGGTGCGTACTGGGTAAACCCTATGGGCTCACGCAATAGCGGCAAATCACGTGAACCAAGGTAAACCGCATTTAAGCGACAGTCTCTTACTCAGGAGGCATAATCATAAATTCTCCTCCGGTGGGATTCGAACATGTGACCAAGAGGATAGTTTTCCTCTCTTTAACCGGCTGAGCCAACCCTTGCGGGCGTATTTTTTCAATTTTGAATATTATTGTAAATGTCGCATGATTTTTAATTAAAGAATTAATTAAATACCCAAAAAATAATTTGAATAAAATACACAGTTAATTTAACAATTTTTAACATTTTAAAGTTTATCAATTCTCTTTTAGATTTTAGAAATATTAAAAAAAGAAATCAATAAAAAGTACACCGATTTAGGGTTCGGAGATTTAGGAATCGATCTCTAATTTAACAATTTTTAATTTTTTTAGCGTTCAAAAATGTCCTGTTTGGATTTTAAAAATATTAAAAACTGAGTAAAAAACACAACAAGCTAACTAGAAAAAATTGTGCAAAACGTTACTTAAAGCGATCTAACTAAATTAACGTTTTACCATGACTAAAAATTTAAAAACCTCAAACACAAGTTCATCTAGCGTCTTGGACACAAAAGGAAAAAAACAGTATTAATAACAATCAAATCTCTATGCAATTTAGTGTTTTAGCTAACTAAAAAAATAGTATTAATAACGACCAAAACGCTACGCAATTTAGTGTTTTAGCTAACCGCTACCCGTTTCTGCATACTATTTTGGACTATTTTTACATGTTGTGCTATTTTAGACATTTTTCTACATATGTGCCATATAGGACTAACAGCCGGTTTAAATGAATATTTTATATTTTTTGATTTTAGGGCAATTGTTTAAGATTATAAACTATTTGAATACAAATTTTGGGTGATAATTTTGTAGTATTAAATTTTGGTATTTTTTTCGGTTTAATTGACGAAAAGAGGGTGAGTAGGTTTGATTGGGTTTAGGGATGGTAACGGATCATGTATTGTAAAATCCAAATCCCAATATTTTTGGTTTATCACAATGCAAATCCGTCGGGTTTCGAACGGATCGTGTATTTTTCAGGTATCTAATATTACGAATAATATAGTCAAAATTTACATTATTTATACATCGAAACACGATTATTTACATTTATATATAATACTTGAATTAAAATAAACTAGTTAATGAGTAGTCGAACATATTATATTTTACCGGTTGATATGATGATTGAAATTTAAGACATGTTAATAACATAATACTTAGTATCCAATCACAAATATATTTTTAGATTTATTAAAAATACAACTTAATAATAAAAATGGAGATTGAAATAAAGAGTTATAATTCACTAAATAAACGTTTACAATCTTGACATTATTACACTACTACTCAAATAATATAATAAAAATATGTAAAATATATCTCTGATATCTAAAATCTTATATATCATATATTATATATGTGTTGGGTTTTATTCGGATTTCAGATTTGGATCGGGTTTAGTTTGAGCTTCGGATTTTGGATTGAGTATCGATTCGGTATCATTAAAATCCAAATTAAAAAATTTGGGTTATGTATATCCAAAGTATGAGATAGGCGGCAGATCGTATTAATTAACATCCCTAATCGGGTTTGCTAATGTACATTACTTATTCCCTGATGGAAGGACTTGATTCAAAAAAAATTAAAAGAAAAAATAATCTTAGAACGTCTCCAATCGAGATGTCAAAAAAAGTTCCAAAATATCATGTAACATGAAAGTGCCAAAACGTCAGGTAGACTATGTTTTTAACTTTGTATGCTCATGTTGATCGCTTGAAAGATAAGACTGTTGTTTTACATTTCGTCCCACTGATTCCGTGGAGTTGTATATTACTTTCTTGGTCGATACATACAATGCTTTCCTTTGCAATTGCAGCGTGGTGATATCGAGGTAGTTTTTATCGGAGTGAAGAGTGAAAAATTTTGCTCTAACCGACAACCACTTCGCAATCTTGAGAAATATTTTGAAGAGAAATTTTCTACCATGCCATGGACTGCCATCCTGTTCTCGGATAGAGCTTTCCAAAATTTTTTGGAATCAAAATTAAGACTTCATTTTTCTCATTTTCTTTACGATTTTGATACAGTCTCGGTTGTAATTGATCCTACACGCATGGTCTTGCAATGTCAAGCTGACAATATCTTCCTTTGACATGTTAACCGGGCTTATCCTTTCTCCCTCGAAAAAGTAGAACAACTTATGTTTGAAGACAAGGAAACCTTGAAGCATCCTTCTATTAAAAAACTATTGTCTACCTTTAGGCGTGATTACATCATTAACAAAGACAATCAAGTATGCCTTTTTTGTAGGTCATCATGATTTAATAGTCTTGTATTCTCTTGGCACACCTGTTTATTTTCTTCATCAATATACTTATTTTATGCTTCTCTCGTAGGTTACTGTTTGTGATCTTCAAGATAAAGTGGTTGCATTGTTATTTAAATGAAATATTTTTTCAATTGATGACGTTATGAAAGAAATCCAGCAAGTTGGCTGACAATGCACAATTTGAAGTCGTTCTTGTTTACATTCATGACTTGTATGATTCTTGTGAGTTTGCAACTGAAGAGACATTTTGGAAGAAATTCAGCAAAATGTCATGGTTGGCACTCTCGTTCAATGACCCAAGATGCAAATATTTGAATCGTATCCCAGGCTTGTCATTGTTGGGCCATAAGGAAAATTTGTTGAACCATATGATGTTGACATTTTGAGGAAATTTGGTCGTCAGCATATCTATTCTCCTGCGAAAGAGCTGCTGAGTTGGAGGCCGAGTCTGAATATATCCATACGTTGAAGCCGAATGTGCTGTCGGGTCCAAAGATTTCTTGCACCCAAGAAAATGGGTTCAAGGTGGGTTCTTCTCGACGTTCTTAAAGATGTTAATTGTCCAAGTTTGTATTGCACAATGCTATTAACTTTTGCCTTAACTTTACAGATTAAAGTGTCACAACTTATGGAAAGAGAATCATACTCATTATCGAGAATGGTTGGGCCGTTTGGTATCCCACCATTTAGTAGGGGCTAAAAGAAAAATATCTCAAAATGAAGAATACTAATGATGCTTTTTGAAGTAATCCACGGCCCATATGTGGGATCCTTTTATGGTAAAACTATTCGAACCGTGTCATGGTTGAGGCATCGTACTTTTTACGGAACCAGATATAAAATTTACGGGGGACCGACTAATATTCGGAGAAACCAAACTAAGTTAATTTATAACTTTTTTTCAAAAATTTACACTAAAATTTCTGCGAACTTCGACAGTTGGCAGGTACGGAGACTTCCTTGGCTGCCCTCTGGTTCCCCCTCTGAAAACTAGGTCAAGCTTTTTGCATTAACAAACTGCAGAAGATAATCATTGTTGCATGTTAGTTCTCAATAAGTCAGTTATGTTAGTTATATATGATTATACGTTATTTTAACCTTTAGTTCAGTTCTTACCTGGACTTTGATGATGAATGCAGAAATTTATTATAGAAATTTTATACTTTCATATGGATACAATCTTCCGTAGAAAGATAAGCCCAATCCACCTGAAAAATAGATAAGATGTTAACTTCTGAGGCAGAGCCTTCATCTACAAGGCAGTAGATTCATGTTTTTAAAAAATTGACATGATATCATTCCACATGAAGCTGCTCCATAAGCAATCTATCTTCAGAATTGTCACACAACAGATAGAACTCGAAGTAAAAAAGAAATGATAGTTAATGCGACTTTACATCAGTCAAAACAAGTTTTTGCATATTTGGCAAGTAAAAAAAAAGATGTTTAGTTTGGGCTAAGAGACACTTGCATATATATTATCTACCTTAAAGGTTTCTATATATCTGAAATTGTTATATGTTTTATGAGGAGATTTACTGCACATATTTCCCTCCACTTATCTTAGTTCATAATTAAGTTTTTACATCCCTTATTTAGACAGGAGATGATAACAGCTATGCTCATTTATTGTGCACTAGTGTAGTACAAAACTAAGGGAACCCACACATAAGACTGTATACCTCAGATTCAAAAGTAACTGTATCTCCTTGTTCAGTGAAGCATTTTCGATTAGACAGGTTGTCTAGATAATCCAATGTTTTCAAACCTTCTATCCTCACTTCACTGTAAACCACATGAATTTTGGTCAGTCCAGGCAGAAAGAAAAGAGTAAGAGCTATATACTGTAAATTTCACTACGGAAAAGCTTTCATAGTATCAAAAAACCTAATTAACCAAGAAGATCGCAATTATGTGGCAAATGATCAAAATAACAGTGAAAAGGGGGAAGTGACTAAATGGCACATCTGAAAAGGCTCCAAGTGTCACTTTCAACTATTATGCAGCTATGTTAACAAATTCATATTAATATATGTGGATTGATTATAATCACCAACATTCATGTAACCAAGAAACTCTTTGCCTATAGTTTTTACTGTTCTGCCATTTCTCTACCTACAAATATGATCTTAACTGTGAAAACGTATACACAGGTAAACTACAAAAAAATAATACATCAACTTCACCAAGTACAAAATGTTTCTATAACTAAAGGTTTGTATCATCTCAAAGTTATCAAACAAGTGGAAGCCTCCATGGATCCAATACGCATATAGCATATGGGAACTTGCAACATAACTTGCAACGTAATCACTATCTTCTGCAGTTATATAGATTTTTTTTCTAAATGCCGGTTAAGGCCTTGTTTGTAAAGGGAAAATTAAATACATCTGCATAAAAGTACTTTTAAAAAAACCTGGCGTAACTAGAATATACTTTCATGTAAATTAGTAGAAAAATTCATCAAAAGTCAACCTGTAGGGCCATTGCTTTAAATCTTCCTCTGAAGGACTGAGCAGCAAGTCAAATAAGTCTTTCCCGCTAATCCTTCTGTTTTAAGGGAGGAGGATTATTATCAATTCTCCATCCTTTCTTTCCTTTGTTTCTTGCATGACCTTTTTCTTAAAATGAAGCGGAGGAGCAAAACTAGAGAAAAAACATGCATCAAGTTCTCGGTACAATGATTTCAAATAACAAGACTGCAACGTGCATATAACGATAATTGGTATATACCTTGGGAAAACAAACAGAGGCTTCTCCTCGCTTGCATTATAAGGCCTGGGAAACTTCAGAAAACATTTAGGAATATATTTAAGATTACACCCGGTATTGAATATTAAGCAGCATAACTTGATTTCTCAACACTCACTCAACAAACACATAACGCACATTTTAAACTTACAACTATTGTCCGCCCTTTTGTTTCTAGTTTCTAAAGCACATTTTTGGTCATTCTGTAATGCACCAAAACCCGGAATTTATATTCTTAAGAAAATTCTATCATGGGTCACTTACAGAGAGATAATTCAAAGAGCAAGTTGTCGCTAGAATCACTTAAATAGCAGGCTAAAAGAACAACTTAAGACTACAACCTAATTAACATAGATTGCAATTACCAGCAAGAAAGCCTGCACACAACCATTATACACTTCAATGCCAGGGGCACAAGAGGCAGTAGAGCAAGAAATTCTACTCATTATACACTTTAAATGTAGTACCACACAACAGGGAGAAGTGGTGTTTTTTAGAAACATTATTCTGGAAAAGTTTCAATCTAATTTGTCATCCAAAGTTAGATGGGTCAAATTAGTTTGCCAAAGCTCTTGAACGGAACATCAAATATTGGGTATTATTCTCTTAAAAGATTTTTATGTGTGTTCTGCGTTTCAGTGAAAGGAAATAGTGATTCATGTATTTGTGTAATGAGAAATATAAATCTTTTGCGATGTTGGTGTATTGTGTCAGAAATTGGATTACAGCTTTTGAGTTGAATCCAAAACATCACAAAAATGTAAGCAGCAGTGGAGCTCTGAAGTTGTAAGCAGAAGACTAGAAGGTTAAATGAAGACCCTGATTTAAAGTTAGCAAGACATTATATTTGAGACCTCATACATCCGCTAAGGTAAATTTCATTAACAGTCATTGACAAATAACTAAATAATACTATATCTACAAATCATACGGGCCAATTAGGAATCTGAACAATTACTGAAGCGGAAAGTATTCAATTGGGAATATGAACAATTGCCGAAGAGGAAAGAAAGGAATACTTAGCTCTCTATTATATATGCGAAAAGATAATAAATAGGGACTTTAGACAGAAATTAAAGGGACTAGAGTAATAATCTTTATCTTTTGCTTTCTGCACCCATTTATTATTCTGGGAATTACTAGATCCAGTAGGTGCAGCTGCTCTATAATAATTAGACTCGGGTACGCAGAGTCATACATATCCAAGTATCCATCATCTACCCACATCTGCAAACATATACAGAGTCACCTTCAAAGCACCGGTAGATCAGTGATTATTACCGGAGGGATGATTTTTACGGCAAACTTCGAATATTTCTACATGTGAACAGGAACGAAAATCATGGAGCACTTTCTTCATTGTTTCTGCAAGTAATTCAGAAATTCAAATAAAAATGAAGAATTAAATAAAAAAAAGATAAATTATACTCATAAAAGATTGTACAAGAAGAGGACCTTAAGAATCTCTGCACTCCATGAAATGGTGAGCAGTGAGCCCAACAATTGCTTGCGGGAAACATAAAAACATTTTCAAACTTGAGTTGAAGTATTTTCTGTTTATTTTGAGGGTTGAAATGGAAATTTAATAACCCATATATGACCATTTCCGTGAACTCCTGTAGACGAGGTAGCAAAACATGTCAAGACTTGTTAAAAATTCTAGATTTGTACATTAATAGTCTTTTTTGCTTTTAGTTTTATTTACATTCTTGGATGCTTCTTACTTCGTGGTTGGCTGTTTCCATAATCTTTGGTTCTCATGAATGATTACTGAACATGAAAATATGCAAGATATAAAATGATGGTCAACATGTCTGCTGCTTAATCCTCTTAATTGTGTAGTTCATGTTTGCACTAGCCAAAAAGATAACTAATAATAAACATGCAGATTTGTTTTACAGAAACAAAGTCGTAGCCAGTGTCTTACTTACCGAAGCATGTTGCAGACCTGCATTCTCTTCTTTCAACACGTGCAGTTCCGCTTCCAGATCACGAGTATAAGCCTAGCCAATTAGAATACATGAAAACAAACTTTAGAAACAAACTTGGTGCAGCCCTCTCAAAGACCACGGTTTTAATCTACCGTATTTACATAGTCATACCTATTTTTTGTGAATATTTCTTCATAAATAGAAATTAAAACAAATTTATTTTTTCTGCAACCACTTAACAATGCATCTTCCATATTAATCCTTTACGATATAATCATTTCATTGTAAATAAACCGTAAATGTTGCACTAGGATAAAGTTAAGTATTAACAATAAATTTTCAAATTATAAGGGTTTGAGGCTGGAAATTTCGATAGTTTTAATGGATCGGGATCCGTTTAAATAGAAAGAACAACCAAAAATGAACGTGAACGTATCCATTCTAGATTTCTTCTTCATACACTTTACACACACACAATTACACAAATCTAGATCAACTTGTTGTATTTAACAAAAATAAATACTATTATAAATCTCGCATTAATTTCGAAAAATACAAAGAAATACCTGGAAACTACACGTGAATAGGAACGAGATTCATGAAGCACTTTCTTCATTGTTTCTGCAAGTAATTCAGAAATTCAAATAAAAATGAAGAATTAAATAAAAAAAAGATAAATTATACTCATAAAAGATTGTACAAGTGAACAGAGTCTCGAAATTGACACCTTATATTTAATAAAAAGGGGAGATTGAGAGATTGAATATGATGAGACAGCTTCGTGTATAAAAAGAAATCAATCGGCTGCAACTCCATTTCACCTCCAAAACCATGATTACATGAAATTGATTGTATATGTAGCAGATATAATAAACGGGTGCTAATCCCTAACCCTAAGCCGTATTATATAGGCCGAGCAAGTGCCATTTGCTTATTTTTGAAGCCCAGTAAGCAAAACATGGGCTTGGTAAATTAGGTGGTCAACTAGCTCCGGTTCAAAACCCAAGTCCAACAGTTTTATATAATTTTTAATTTGTAGTATAATTAAGATATATATATATATATTAATAATAAAATGATTAAAAAGGATTTCAAAAGAAATGAAAAGATTAAAAAAAATGAAAAATTTAAAATATTAATATTAATAAAATTGAAAATTAAAATTACTTTTTATTAAAATACATTTTTATAATTAAAAAGAAAATATTACAAGAACATGAAAATTTAAAAGATTGCATCTGAAACAAATTAACCATTATTATTATGGAACATTGTGATATGCTCAACCAGATTGGATTGTAGTTGACGATTGTAGTTGACGATGTTTAATAGGGGCGATTGAGAGATTGAATATGATGAGGCAGCTTCGTGTACAAAGAGAGATCAATCGGTCGCAACGCGATTTCAGCTCCTGTTATATATCGAGATGCACCAACTGCACGGGCCGGGCTTTGGCCAGCATTTTACGGGCTTTGATTTTGAACGAATCAGATTGGGCCGGGTTTTTTGAGAAATGTCGCAGTCTGTCTAGGTTCTTAGGTTCTTGAGGTGGTTTTATCGGGCTTTTTTTTTATCGAATCAGACTGGGTCAGCTTTTTTACTCATTTGAATTGGATATAGTTTTATTAGGAATTTTGAAGATTATATATGTTAATAATTAAATTATTGCAAAAATACACTCCCTCCGTCCCTCCCAATTGTTTACATTTGGGTTCGGCACGGAGTTTAAGAAAAATGCTAAAGTAGTGGAGAAAAATTAAAAAAGCGAGTTAATTTGTGGGACCGATTAATATTATATGTATAAATTGAGTATAGTGGAGAGAAGTAGTGGATGTAGTTATTTTAAAAATTATAAAACTTTACTATTTCAGGAAAATTTTGAAAATGTAAATAATTGGAAGGTATATTTCAAAAAGGATATTGTAAACAAATGGGCGGGACATAGAGAGTATTAATTTACATGAAATATTTTATGAAAACATTAATTCTTTGCCTAAAAATATAGGGCATGTCGAAGCCTTAAGCTCGGCTCCAACCCGGGCTTGATCGGGTTTTGACGGGATCGAATTTTGAGATCCGAATTTTTTGTGCAACTCTAGTTATATAGAGGATAAAAAAGTTTCACTTGTTAGGGAGTGACAAGGTGTTTGAGATGTGTTATCGGGTTAAAGACTGTATGAAATTGGTATGATATCACGTATGTTTGGTTAATTGCCGGAGTTGATAGTATATTAATATCATATTTGGTTGATTGCTCAAATTTATATGAATAATTTAAAATATTTTTAAGTTTATAATATAAATAATAATATATTTAATATTTTTTATATTTTTGAGTTATTAACTTAATTTTTGTATTATAAATTTACACGTAAATTTATATTAGTTGATGTATCATTCCCACGTTTCATACTCAATTCCTCATTGATTATCAAAATTTTACTTTTGATGAATTTAGATATAGGTTTAGAGAAAAGAAATTTTTCAAATAGACATTAAGTATGAATTGCGAATAAACAAACCTCATACATGATATTTGAAATATTTGAACCAAATGATTCCTAAATAATATATTTTGGAGATAAAATGGCACAAACAAAATAAGATCCAAAATAGGACTTCAAAACTAGATTGCGTGCAATGTTTTAAAAACAAGCAAAAATGCCACATTTTTAGCACTTTGCCTTCCCCTTATTTAATTAAGTCCACCATGCTATTATCATGTAACATTTTGGTGTATTTTATTAATATTTTAATTTTTATTATTTGGTGCCACTTTTTTGGGTCGGAAATATTACTTAATATTACGATTTTAATAATTATTTTTCAGTTCATATTTATAAATTTAAGGATGTACCCTAATTTAATAATTTTTTTGAGTTAAATAATTCACTTTGGGTATTAGAAATATTTTAAAAAAAAATAGTTGATGCTCCCCTCTCTCTATCTCAAAATCCGAACTCTTGTTTTTTGGTTGGTTAATGATAAGCCGCATTTTGATCATTTTTTCCTAGTTTATGTTTACTTCAAATAAATCTCTTTTTTCATTACAAGTTTTAGTACCTCTCTGTGAGTTTTCCTAACCATATATTATATTTTATTTATCTCTCATTGTTAGAGTTTAATTTATTTATTTTGTTATCCAGGATCGTATATGTACGAAATTTTGTATATTGGTTCATTAATAGGGGTCACATTGGATCACGATTATCTTCGGTTGTTCGAATGTGTTTGGACACTTAAAATTTATGTGTTTTTACGATTCTAACAAATTTTTAGACTGTCTCTCTAAACACGATGTATATTCAGCAATGTGAGCGAGGAATTTACAACAGTTAAAAATTTGATCAACGATTGTAGTTTTGTCGAAGAAGATTATGATTTGATTTATCTTAATACGTATTTTTTAATTTTGATTATTATTATAAATGTCGTATGACCTTTAATTAATGAATTAATTACATATCCAAAAAAATAATTTGAATAAAAAACGTTGTTAATTTAACAATTTTTTAACATTTTGGAGTTCAACTATTCTCTTTTAGATTTTAGAAATATTGAAAATAATAATAATAAAAGTACACCGATTAAAGGTTCATGGTCTTAGGAATCAAACTCATATTTAACCGTTTTTATCCTTGGTTCAAAAATATCTCGTTTGGATTTTAAAAATATTAAAAATTGAGTAAAAAACACAACAATCTAACTAGAAGAAATTGTGCAAAACATTACTTAAAGAGATCTAACTAAAGTAACGTTTACCATGACAAAAAATTTAAAAACCTCAAATACAAATTCATCTAGCGTCATGGACAAAAAAAGAAAAAACATAGTATTAATAACAACCAAAACCTTATGCAATTTAGTGTTTTAGCCCATTTCTGTGTTTCTGCATACTATTTTGGGTTATTTTTACATGTTGTGCCATTTTAGACATTTTTCTACACCTGTGCCATGTAGGATTAACACCCGGTTTAAATGAACATTTTATTTTTTTTTTTTATTTTAGAGCAATTTTTTAAGATTATAAACTATTTGAATACAAATTTTGGGTGATAATTTTATAATATTAAATTATTATTTTTTCCGATTTATTCGATCGAAAATAGGGCGGGTAGGTTTGATTGGGTTTAGGGATGGCAATATGTCGGGTATTGTAAAATGCAAATCCCAATATTTTCGGGTTATCTAAGTCCAAATCAGGTTTCAGATCAGATCGTGTATTTTTTAGGTATCCAATATTACGAATAATATTGTCAAATTTTACATTATTTATACATCTGAATACCATAATTACATCTATATAATAGCTAGAATTCAAATAAATTAGTTAATGAGTAGTCAAGGACTCCAAGTCTCCATCTCCATAAAATCTAACCCTTGAAATTTAATATATCTTAATAACATAATACTTAGTATCCAATCACAATTTTTTTAATATATATAAAAAGTACACTTAAATAGTAAAAGTTGAGATTTAAATAAAAAGCTATAATTTACTAAATAAGAGTTGACAAACTTGACATTAATATACTACTACTCAAATAATAGAATAAAAATATGTAAAATATATGTATTATATCTAAAATATTATATATCATATATTATATATGTGTTGGCTTTTAATCGGTTTCAGATTTGGATCAGGTTTAGTTTGAATTTCGGAGTTTGGATCGGGTATCGATTTGGCATCGTTGAAATCCAAATTCACTGACGGTATATCCAAGGTACCCCGCAGATCGTATTAATTAACATCCCTAATCGAGTTTGCTAATGTACATTACTTATTCACTTTATTCAAAAATATTTAAAAGAAAAAATGATCTTAGAACATCCCAAAATATCGGGTAACATGAAAATGCCAAAATGTCGCGTTAACTATAAGAGATTTTTTTTGAGTTTGTAGGTTCATGTTGATCACCTGAAAGATAAGACTCTTGTTTTACATTTTGTCTTGCTGATTCCGTGGAATTTTCATCTGAAACTGTATGTTTCTTCCTTAGTCGATACATATAATGCTTTGCAATTGCAGCGTACTGATTTCGAGCTCGTTTTCATTGGAGTGAAGAGTGAACTACTTTCCTCTAACCGACAACCACTTCGTAATCTTGAGAAATATTTTGAAGAGAAGTTTTCTATCATGCCCTGCATGGACTGCCATCCCGTTCTCGGATATCACTTCCCAAAAATCTTTGGAATCAAAATTAAGATTTCCTTTCTCTCATTTTCTTTACGATTTTGATACAGTCTCGGTTGTAACTGATCCTACAGGCATGGTCTTGCTATGTCAAGCTGACAATATCTTCCTCTGGTATGGTGATGGAGCTTATCCTTTCTCCCTCGAAAAAGTTAAACGACTTATGTTTGAAGACGAGGAAACCTTGAAGCATCCTTCTACTAAAAAACCCATGTCTATATTTGGGCATGATTACATCATTAACAAAGACAGTCATATATGCCTTTTTTGTAGGTTATCATGATTTAATAGTCTTATATTTCATTGACACACTTTTTTGTTTTCTTCGTTGATATATTTATTTTTATTCTTCTCTGGGAGGTTAACGTTCGTGATCTTCAAGATAAGGTGGTTGCATTGCATTTTTATGAAAATTTTCCAATTGATGACCTTACAAAAGATATAGAGTCAATCTATCATCAGTTGGCTGGCATGGCATAATTTGAAGTCGTTCTTGCTTACATTCATGAATCTGTATGATTCTTGTGAGTTTGCAACTGAAGATACATTTTGGAAGAAATTCAGCAAAATGCCATGGTTGGAACTCCCATTCAAAGACACAAGATGCAAAAATTTGAATCATATTTTTAATTATCCTGTGAATTTGGAGAGGGGTGTAGATCCCAGGCTTGTCATTGTTGGACCATAAGGAAAATTTCTTGAACTATATGGTGTCGAAATCTTGAGGAAATTTGGTACGTCAGCATATCCATTCTCCCGCGAAAGAGCTGATGAGTTGGAGGCCGAATGAATATATCCATACATTGAAGGTGGATATGTTGTTGGAACCAAGGACTTCTTTCACCCAAAAAATGGGTTAAAGGTGGGTTCTTCTTGACGTTCTTAAAGATGTTGACCCCCCTCCAAATTTTAATTTTATTTCACAATGCTATTAACTTTTGCCTTAACTTCACAGATTAAGCTGTCACATGGGAAAGAGAAACATACTCAGTATCGAGAATGGTTGGGCCGTTCGGTATTTGGCAGGAGCTAAAAGAAAAATATCCCAAAATGAAGAATACTAGTGATGCGTTTTGAAGTAATCCACGCCCCATATGAATATGTGGGATCCTTTTATGGTAAAACTGTTTGAACCGTGTCATGGTTAAGGCATCGTACTTTCCATTTGAGTTCAAAAAATACAAATTGCTGCAGAAATTTTTAGAAGAGGTGTTGGTCTTCTTGCTTTGATCATGAGGGAAGAGTAGTGAGGAAAACTAAATTTCTTTCCATTGAGGGGAACGAGGATTTTCCATTTTTTACAGGCGGTCTAATAAAGGAGGCTCTGATAGATCTTGTAAAGCAGTTTGATTGGAGGCATTGATTGTCAAGGGAATACACACAAATATAAAATCAAACAAACAATGCAAAACACACACTCAATATATGACGCATAAAAACCCACGTCCCAACTTGTATAATTAATCCAAACAATTATCAATAATACAATCAATCTCACCAAACAATATTCACAAGCGATACTTAAGTCAAACAGTACTCAATCATATATCAAAATAATAACATGACTATGTATATATAGTCATCACAAACTTGACCACCAACACCAATAACCTAATCCCATTATAATAATAATTATCTGCCTGTACAATTATTACCCAACCCAATTATGATAATAATTGTCTACCCATATAATTATTACCCAATCGAATTATGCTTTCTATCACCAAACCCATACTACCTATTGGGTTTAACCCCAACACTGATTGGTTTGACTTTAAACCTATACGTGATTAATTTGCTATTTTGCTATAGTTTTGAAATTAAAGGCCAGTAGAGTTGGTCCAGGAAGTTAGATATCTTAGTCTTACCCCAGAAAATCTAGAAAGAAAGGAAGATTACCTGCTAGCACTACAAGAAATTTGCAATCACACAACACCTATGAAACAACGGTTGACAAAAAAACTGTTGCCCCAAATTCGTAGACAACTGTAAATTTCCTTTCCTCGAAAAATTGTTATTGGAGTACATGTAGAACAACAGTTATAGCTATTTTTTGAAAGACTTGTACCTCTGGCATCCTCTTACCGAGATAGACAACATTTCGGATTCTGCACTGTTGTCATAAATCTTTCAAATAACAATCAAAAATCGTTGTTAATAAGCTAACTTATGGTAGTGTGAGACTACAGTTTTTGGCCTTACGTTGTGTAATTTAGACAAGTGTTTATTATAACCCTTATCTTATTGAACATCAAACAATGGTTTTTACATACCATTATTAAAAGAAAAGCTCACAAACAATGGTTATTACTAGTGTTATGTAAATGAGGTTCAAATAATAGGTCTTGTGTCTTGTTGTCTGAACACCTTATTTAGATGATTGTTTTACACATTGAGACAGTAACCATTGTCTGTTGAGTAATGGTAAAAAAAAATTTTTGACTTGCATATATGCAAGTCCCCACAAAACAAATCCAAAAACATTTAACCAAGAAATTTCCAAACCATGAATCATTCAACCAACAAACTAACAATCAAAAAATCATGAGCCAAATCAAAAACCAAAAATACTACCTCAAATGGACGAGTTCAACTATTAAACTAAAAGTTTGGCGAGAAATAGATACAAATCAAAGTGTACTCTTTTTATAGTAATACAAAGCTGCAAAATGCAATCTCCATTTCATGGAGACCGCATTTTGCAGCTCTTGCATTACTATAAAGAGAGTATACCTGGACACGTATACATTCATCAACAAACTAAATATTTTTACAAATTTACAAGTTCATCTATGAATTGAAAAATATACAAATTAATCACAATGCCATAATACTACAAGTCCAGTGAAGAGCCTCTGGTAATTGGTGTGAGGTAATTATCATCATCACTGGTTGTGCAGAAATCTTAATGATTGATTGTGATGCCTGGATTAACGTCGGCTATTTTCTTAAGTAACTGGGCCATGTTCTCGCGCACCTTCCTTTTTGCTCATCTGCAGCTTGCCCTGGTCTTGCAACAGTTTTTCTTTAGCCAGTTTCTTCAGCTTAACCTCAAGATCTTTACTCATCTTCCTCTTGTACATTTTCAGCAAATGTAATAAACTCTTCTATAATTGGTTTCTCTCCCTCTCCCTGAAAATGTAAATAGGATAATGTTGTAGTTGAATGTCTGGATATAAACGTAAACAACCTCAATAAAACAGTTAATGAACCTGAATAGTAAATCATAAAATCCTTTAATAAAATTAGCTCATGCAATTAAGAAAAACAGTATTCAAATTTACAAGCAACATTTTTGCATTAGTGATTTCTTTTGGAAAAAATCTTAAACATATAATAACCAAACACATAACAGAACAAAATCTTGCTTATAAAGAGTGTTTATAATATTTGCTTCCTTGGAGATTAGAAATAATTAATACTAGAATTTTACAGTTAATATTGGTAGGTACATATAAAGCAATGGAGTCTTAATAACTCACAAGTGGTTGTATTAAGCAATTGGTAGGTATATACAAAGTTAGGATGGAAACAATAGTTTAAACTAAGTGGTTTTACATATCTAACTATTATGTTATTAATAGGATTTCTTAAACATGTTCTTCAACCACATATACAAGCCCATTCCCCTAGCATACAACCTGGTTCTAGCAATGTTATGGCGTCACCCGGAGAACGTAGAACTAGATGAAGTAAAAGTTGTGCACTACTGTGCTGCTGTAAGCTCTTTTCTGCAATAAGGTATATCTCGAATAATGAATATAACTAAGCTGTATGCCCTAAAACTTTGACCTATTTGGTTTAACTTGCTAATATAGGGATCAAAGCCATGGAGGTACACTGGCAAAGAAGCTAACATGGACAGAGAAGACATTAAAATGTTAGTTTCCAAATGGTGGGATATTTACAATGACGAGTCACTAGATTTTAAGGCTGAGAACTCTGCCCAAGACGGAGAGAACTGCTCGAGATCATCTGTAATGGCTTCCATCCAAGAAGATGCAATTTCTTATGTCCCTGCACAATTGACTGCTTAAGGATCTGGATAATATAGCTAAATCTTGAGTGTTGTGTTGGTGAACTCATAATACTAGGATTTTTTAAGAATACTGGCTAGTACTTACGCTAAGATATTTGTTTTTCAGCGTGAAGTTTGACAAAGTATATATACGTCCTCAATAACGTAAACCATGTACAATTATTAGCATTGAAATCAATAAACCCTATATTTTATTCCAATTGATATACAACTACTTTCAATAAGAATAATAAATATCTCATCAGTTACAGGACCACAACTTCAGGATATATGCAAGTAGTAAACACATCAAAACTTATTATATCACTAAGAAGTAAGAATGACTTCTCTTCATATGCTTCTCAAGTACAGACTAAAGACCAGGCATACAAATTCTGCAATTTAATTTAAAAACTAATACATAATAGAAAGGCTGGTTCACAAGTTTATAAAGGCAAGGTAATTGTGATAATCATAAATATCTCCTGACACATACTACAGAGAATTAGGAAATTAATACTTTGTCACTAGCTTACTATCACTATTTTGAAATTTTCATAATACTCAACCTGTTAAAATGCCTGCAAAAGTACCTAAATCAGTCGATCAATATTCATATTGACATAATAAATAATGAAGGCATTAATTATGATTCACAAAAGGAAGTAGTTATATGTTCTGATACTCTAAACTTGACTAGCTTAAGGTCATAATTCTTTATATCTGTAATTGCACAACTGCCACCAACTTGTATTAGATGTAATATGAGTAAAGGCAACTCATCGTTTAAGCTACTTTTTCTATAGAGAGATATCCCTAGCATGCTCGAATTATGTGGCAAATCATACTCGACACTTGAAACTTCTTCGAAGAAAGTGAATAAAAAAGGAAATAAAACCTAGGGCTCAAAATGGTCTCCACCAGAACCTGACTCAATGTCTTAAGGTTGACAGTCTACAAGTTGTAACAGGACAGAACAACAAAGATAAAGAACAAGCATACCAAGAAGACATATCAGCAGCGTAGCTCCCATTCCTTTATATAGACCAAAGAACCCCTCATCTCTGCATATCGTACGAAGTGTGTGCCCCATACCCTAATAATATTCTTCTTCTTCCCCATTCCAGACTGATATTTAATTCAATTAAATTCAATAACCCTTCCCTACCTAGATTACTTCTTGTTTCTCTATCTAGATTACTATCAGCAAATGAGGTGATTAATAAAAATTACTTAATCGATGTGATTTTGAAAAAATCAAGGTAAGAAATCGTAAATGGAAGAGCGGCAGAGAAATGAAGGAGAGGAAAGGGAAATTGGAGATGAAGGAAATTGGATAAGAAAGGGAAAGGTAAATTGGGGGAGTTGGGAGCATATAAAAAATTAATTAAAGGAAAGAAGTAGTGTGATTGGGAAAAAAAGGGGGAGATAAAGGGGGCAAATGAAATTTGGAAGAAGGGGGAAATGAAATTTGATGAGGGAATGGAAATGAAATGTGAAATTCATCTTGCATATTTAAAATGATTTTTTCATCAATTTTAGTCATATGAAAAAAAATTTAAAAAATTAAAAATTCATCTTGCATGTCAGGATTAGAAAAATCCAGTTAATGTACCCCTTCCGACAACGAGACTCGTTCCCGATTGACAAGATTAATTTTTAAAATGATTTTTTCGATGATCCAACCATACGGATGTTAAGATATATCAATTTTAGTCATATGAAAAAATTATTAAAAAATTTGACATTCATCTTGCATGTCAGGATTAGAAAAATGCAGTTAATGTACCCCTCCCGACAACGAGACTCGTTCCCGATTGACAAGATTAATTTTTAAAATAATTTTTTCGACGATCCAACCATACGGATGTTAAGATATATCAATTTTAGTCATATGAAAAAATTATTAAAAAATTTGAAATTCATCTTGCATGTCAGGATTAGAAAAATCCAGTTAATGCACCCCTCCCGACAACGAGACTCATTCCCGATTAACAAGATTAATATTTAAAATGATTTTTTTGACGATCCAACCGTACGGATGTTAAGATATATCAATTTTAGTCATATGAAAAAATGATTAAAAATTTTGAAATTCATCTTGCATGTCAGGATTAGTAAAATCCAGTTAATGTACCCCTCCCGACAACGAGACTCGTTCCCGATTGACAAGATTAATTTTTAAAATTATTTTTTCAACGATCCAACCATACGGATGTTAAGATATATCAATTTTAGTCATATGAAAAAATTATTAAAAAATTTGACATTCATCTTGCATGTCAGGATTAGAAAAATGCAGTTAATGTACCCCTCCCGACAACGAGACTCGTTCCCGATTGACAAGATTAATTTTTAAAATAATTTTTTCGACGATCCAACCATACGGATGTTAAGATATATCAATTTTAGTCATATGAAAAAATTATTAAAAAATTTGAAATTCATCTTGCATGTCAGGATTAGAAAAATCCAGTTAATGCACCCCTCCCGACAACGAGACTCATTCCCGATTAACAAGATTAATATTTAAAATGATTTTTTTGACGATCCAACCGTACGGATGTTAAGATATATCAATTTTAGTCATATGAAAAAATGATTAAAAATTTTGAAATTCATCTTGCATGTCAGGATTAGTAAAATCCAGTTAATGTACCCCTCCCGACAACGAGACTCGTTCCCGATTGACAAGATTAATTTTTAAAATTATTTTTTCAACGATCCAACCATACGGATGTTAAGATATATCAATTTTAGTCATATGAAAAAATTATTAAAAAATTTGAAATTCATCTTGCATGTCAGGATTAGAAAAATCCAGTTAATGTACCCCTCCCGACAACGAGACTCGTTCCCGATTGACAAAATTAATATTTAAAATGATTTTTTTGACGATCCAACCGTACGGATGTTAAGATATATCAATTTTAGTCATATGAAAAAATTATTAAAAAATTTGAAATTCATCTTGCATGTCAGGATTAGAAAAATCCAGTTAATGAACCCCTCCCGACAACGAGACTCGTTCCCGATTGACAAAATTAATATTTAAAATGATTTTTTCGACGATCCAACCGTACAGATGTTAAGATATATCAATTTTAGTCATATGAAAAAATTATTAAAAAAATTTGAAATTCATCTTGCATTTCAGGATTAGAAAAATCCAGTTAATGTACCCCTCCCGACAACGAGACTCGTTCCCGATTGACAAGATTAATATTTAAAATAATTTTTTTGATGATCCAACCGTACGGATGTTAAGATATATCAATTTTAGTCATATGAAAAAATTATTAAAAAATTTGAAATTCATCTTGCATGTTAGGATTAGAAAAATCCATTTAATGTACCCCTCCCGACAACGAGACTCGTTCCCGATTGACAAGATTAACATTTAAAATGATTTTTTCGATGATCCAACCGTACGGATGTTAAGATATATCAATTTTAGTTCAATGAAAAAATTATTATCAATTTTGAAATTCATCTTGCATGTCAGGATTAGAAAAATGCAGTTAATGTACCCCTCCCGACAACGAGACTCATTCCCGATTGACAAGATTAATTTTTAAAATGATTTTTTCGACGATCCAACCGTACGGATGTTAAGATATATCAATTTTCCCTCATCTTGGAGTATACTCTAACCCTATTTCTTTTATGTTTCATGTGCCGCCTCTCTAATCTCACACTTACATGCTCTGTCTTTCTCAATTCTCTCTGTTCTCTTCCCTAGAATTTCATTTCCCTTTCTCACAACTTTTGTCTTAAGACTTTAGATTCAAGGTACTGCTCCTTTCCTAATTATTCAACATCACTCTCCGCCAAAGTCACAACATAAGTGAAGGGGCGTGTAAACAGGTGCAGTCCCGCATGGAGGTCGGCACGGGGGAAAACAGAGACGCAGAGAGAGGAGTTGAAGAATTGGTGAAAAAATACAAGGTGGATGGGAGAAAGTAAGCAAAGATTGGTGAAGATGACAAAGGGGATTATGGGTCAAAATGAAAACCCAATAACCCAATTTCAAACCAAGTTTAACAAATTGGAAATTGGGTTTAAGAGGAGCCTAATCTTTAATTCGCTGGAATTAGTAAGTTAATTGAGTCCTTTATAATTTTATGTTATATTTTGAGATGGGTTTTTTTTAGAACTGGGTGTATAATAAACTCTGTTTCTCCTCTGGTTGGAGATGTAGCTCTGGATTTCGAAGCTGAGGCTATTTTCAATCAGGAATTCATTTAGTGTAAGCTTCTTTTTTCAAACCATTATCTTTATTTTACATGCAATTTGAATTATTGGGTGTGGATCTGAAATGGGCTTTTATTGTTTCTTGCTAATTTAGAGCAAATAAATTTTTTGTTGGTATGTGGAAATGAGATAAAGATTGATTCTTTGATGACCCATTTTAGTTAGTGTTAATGGGTTTTGTTTGTTTTTCTGTTTAATGCTTTTTAGATAAATCTTGGGTTGCTTGCAGGCTCATTTTTTAATTAGTTGAGGCTTTGATGGATGTTCCAGTAGAGCCACTTCTTCGACTTTCTGTTCCTACACTGCGATTACCATTACCATCTGTCAATTTGAGTCCTGCTATTGGCCTTCGAGCCTGAGAAGATGTTAAACACGAGTTCCATATTTGGGATCAAACACACTGCATAGGTTAATGCTGAGGTATTCTTCAATTCTAGTATTATGAAATATTATGTAGCAGGCCTTGTAATTAATATGTGTAAACATACTTTTATTGATAGTTTGAGATCATATTAACTGAAAAAGATTGACCTGAAAGCTTCTAAAATGCTCATTGAATAATAGTGGTTGCATCATCTTTGTTAACCAATATAGATGTCGAGTTCTATTTTTCGTGCATATCACAATTTGTGTGCCTACTCTCGGCATCTACTGCATCAATCAACCCTAGTGGCACAGGTTGTGTATATCATCATTTGACCCCAAGGCTGACAAGTCTGTCATAACAGTAGTCGGTAATACCAATGTTGTAATTGACTGGCATGGTCGGAAACAATTACTGATCACACATGCCCAATTGGAAAATTATGGAGTAGGAGGGCAGACAGAATATGAGGTCAAAGTTCTCGCCTCCGAGAGGTTCAAAGATAAATTGATCATCTCACTTGCAGCCAATGGCCAGAAAGTACGAATTGATGTAAACTATGAACATGAGAAGATAACCGGACTGCCTTCTTCCAGTAACTTCAGAAATTGGGTCATTGTACTTGTGTGTTCCACTGTATTAGTATCAACATTAATTCTGTTTCTCTATTACCTCGATAGACCAAATAGAGATCAGTCTAATGTAGCACCTACCAGCCCAACTGTCATAGCATATTTACCGGCAACCCCTTTTCGTAGAAGTACATCCGTCGTAAATGAACACTCTCATACCAGGTAACTGCTCTGTGAACTCTTGTTATACTTTTCTTGCATTGAATACATGAGCTTTTATATTCAATATATGTGTACATAGAGCAATGTAAATGTTTGCCCAGAAAGTTTAAAAAATATGACTGTGCATCTATATACAGCTTCACATCTCATTAATAAAACTCGTGTTCCGGTTTTAGATGTGGAATTTTTTTTGTTATATTCTACATGGTGTATAATTTATTTCCTCTGTACAATATCTGGTTACTGGTGAAGGTAAAATATTATTTAATCTTACCAGCATTACTTGTTGGGGAGCTCCTCGGTGAAAACACTGTCTGGTGCAAATGAGACACTGGTTTTGGTCTGGACATGTATAACACAGAAGGCTACTCTATGTGGTTGTGCAACTACCAGTATATTGACGAGAATACAAGCTCTAAGGTCAAATTCAAGAGGGAACTCCACAGCATCAAGGTTGAGTTACAAGCCACTGATCCAACAGAAATGGGACTTGATGTTTTTAGCCGAGACGATTAAAATGTGTAGCTTAATGAGCATGTTTAGAAATAGATTTTAAGTTATAGTTTTTATTTTTGTAGAGAAACATTGTATTATAAATTTAATTTCAATTGTGAAATAATAATTGAATTATTATAATACCATTTTATTTTAAAATTGTTTTATTTTAAATAATAAGATTAGTTTTGTACACTGTTGTGTCACTACAAGAAAACAAGGCTAAATACAACCGCACAAATACAACCGACATCAAATTCAACCGTTTTCGGTTGAAATTAAGGGCGCGGCTAAATACAACCGCATGCGGTCGTATTTAAATATGGTCGTATTTACGCGGTCGAATTTAGTACTAATTACAACCGAATAAATACAACCGCATAAATATACAACCGTATACGGTTGAGTTTAGGCGTGCTCCTAAATTCAACCGCATTCGGTAGAATTTAGCCTTACTAATTACAACCGAATAAATACAACCGTATATATATACAACCGTATACGGTTGAGTTTAGGCGTGCTCCTATATATATACCCGTTTTTTTGTAGTGTGTGAAACCCACTTAAAAATGATGAAAACCGTTGTATGTCTCATTGCACTTATTTTTTTAAAAAAAACTGTTGTCTTTTGATATTACTTGCAATGGTTTAAATTTTTTATACCATTGTCTTTTAAATAAAAAACATTCAAGACAATGGTTTTAACTAGTTAAAAAAAGTTTATAAACTGTTGTTTATGAAAATATCGAATAAGTTAACAATAATGGTTTTTCTACAAAACCATTATTTTTAAGTTAGATAAACAATAGTTGAATAAAAAAACAGTTGTTTAAAAAAGTTCCAACAACAGTTTGTTTAGAATAAGTGTTGTGTGTTCCGTGTTAACACAAGCACTCTAACATGTTGATTAATCTCTCTTTTTACAATGGTAAAAACAACCATTGTCTCATGTTCAATCACACGAGTGTTGGATAGACAACGGAAAACATACTTGTCACACAATGGTAAAAAACAGTTGTGTGATTGCAAATTTCTTGTAGTGTAGTTTGAGATATGGCTCCCGTCTTCACCTAGATCTTTCCGAAATAGTGCATGCAAATCAAAAAATGCAGTTGGTAATAATAATTAATATCCATGACTATAGTAAATCCAATCCATTGCTAAAAGATCTCTATTGGACAACAGTCGTTTCAGACCAATATTGACGGCTATAGTCTAAGTTGGATTCAGTGCCCCACTCCCCCTGCTCAAACCCACTCATTGTCTACTTCAATCTTTCTTCCATGACTATATCACTGATTTTTTTCAAGTATGTTTTGAAATTTGAAAGTCATATTTTTTTGACAAAATAAACATTACTATCTAAGTTTGAAAAAGAAAACATTACAATCTATAATGTTAACTAGTGAAATAACGTTTAGTCAATCTCTAAGAATTCTAGCAGAATTAGAATCTGATGACTGCTTTGGAATAACGCATCAACCATATTCACATCATCATCAATATTCACGTCTTCAACTATATTTCCATCCATTGCACTTCTAAGCTTTCCATGACGACGCTGAAACATTCCCCACAAAAAATCGTGGTTGTACCACTCTATAGTTAGAAATAAAAAATCATTATAATCAAGCACATGCTATAATCAGGTGGTGTATACATGATCCAATACTTCATCAAATGAATTTTTACTTTATCTTCCCGGATGATGTTTGAAGCAGCCGTACAACTACAACCAATTTGACGATACAAGTAACACATAGCGAAATGAAAGACTACCTTGCTCCATTTTATTACATTCAATATACATAGGCAATTTGGACAGTATATATCATGGATAATCACTTTTTTCATTACGACGGACCACTGGGCCTTTAAGTTTTTGGCTGAGCAGAAAGTGAGTAATTGGTTGCAGCATAAATGGATAACAAATTGATGAAGTACAATAATACTAATCTTTACAGAAAAGTTCAAGAGTATACTGTTGCTGATGCGCAACAGAAGGCCTTGGATTCCTGTTTTAAAGAAGATTCCCGGGACATGATGGTTTTGAAGGAAGGGTTAAGGACAGAAAAGCTATAGTAGCAGGGGTGCCAACCCAGTTTGTTACATTGTTTGATGCTGTTACTGTGCCCTGGTGCAGCTTCCTTGTCAAGTAAAATATCAAATTTGATGATATTCCATAGTAGGCCATACTTTCAAATATCTCATCCACTGTTACATCTCTTCTATATATAATAGGATAAGAAGGGGATAATTTTATGAGATTAAAAAGTCTATAAAAGATGTGGTTTGTGGAAATCGAACCCAAGTTATTTCGTTCACATATACAACCTCATACCACTACACGATATTGTCACATGTGCTTTTTATCATACACATAATATGTAAGTGTGCTAAATGAATATTTTCTTTAACTTTAAAGGTAGTTACTTGAATTCCAAAAAAATGGATCTTTAATTGAATATTTGAACAGTTAATTTTAAAGAACTTAATTCCAGATATAAAGTTAGTCATAGTACATAAATGAATTATTATCTTATTTATTAATTATTTTTTAGTCTGAAAATATATCTTATATATTTTTTACATATTTTTTATTATAAAAAGTAATTAAAATACACATATATAATTTTTAAAAAAATTATTGAAAATAGAATCGCTTATATGTAAATAATCTATATTATTATTACATATTTAGATAAGTTCGAATTATAATGAGTCAATGCATTTTAGTTTATTTCGAATTTGAAATCAAAACTTGGCTTATTGTTAAAAAAATACTCAAAATTTGACTACATGACCCGGCCGAAAAATATCGTCACATTCTACGTTTAGTAAATTTAAATTTCAAGCTCGCAAAGAATATCTTATCAATAATGTGAAATATTTTAATATCTTATCTTAATATAAATTAATGTATTTGAGGTCTTGATAGGATCAAATCGATTGATTATTTGTATTAAAATCACTAAATTCACTGGTAGCGTAATTGTTTTTGGGAGTTGTCCCAGTTTTAAAAATATTGAAATTTGATATAAGATCTCATGAGATTTGTTAAAACTACGATGATATATTAAATATATCTTTTTTTCATTTTTCACTTGAAAAACTAGCCTTTTAAAAAGAATTCTTTTAGATAAGCAATATTCATTGATCAAAAAAATATTATACAAATATTTTGAATTATTTTAATATTTTAAATTATACAAATAAAAGTTATATCTTTACTATATTTTAGCATTTGATTCAAGGGAATTTACCAAAATACTATTTTTTATGAAAATATTATTAAAAATACGGACACAGGTTGTATATGTGGTTGCATATGAGGTTGAATAGTTGCATATGAGGTTTATCCGTATTTTGCAAATATTTTCTGCAACTTGGGTATTTATGCAAAAATTCCTTGATTCAATGCATTTTATACTATTTAAAGGGAAAAATTTATATATTGTTCAATAATTTGAATGAATTAACCGGTTCAACTTATACTTATAAAACTTTATCGAATTGAAAAATATTTAATTTTAGGAGAATAGTATACAATGTTATCAAATTATTATATGAAGAAATATTTGAGTCGTAATTAAAGAAACTTAAAAACAGTTTAAATAACGATATAATTACAATTTTTCCTTCGAGTTCTTGAAAAAAATAATGACTATCAATAATAAATCTTTACAATTTATAATTTAATTTTATTTTACAACCATTATTGGTAGTGGTACTCGATTGTGTAAAAAATAGTTATGGATTGTTTGCCACTGATAATGTGAATACCGTATATACGTTATTGCAATTTATTTATTACATAATTTTAATTTTTGAATAATTATAAATGCATATTATTTAAGTAATCAATTGCATTAGTAAATGTTAATAATGAATATAAATGTACATAAATCATATATTTAGCATATAAATAATTGAACCATCATAATTTACTAAGAAATGTAACATATGATAATTTACATGCTGACACATACACATATAACTTAATCTGACCTTCTAATAGTAATGTAAATAAAAAAATAACATTTTTTCATACATACATACGTTGAATTTCAAAAAGTAACATTTTTTATTAAAATCAACTTTTATATTGACAGTATTATAAATTTTACATTACTGTATATTATGATTGCAAGTCATTCTGACTTCAGTTATGCATTTTTTATCTTTTTAAATTACGTACGTTAATTGTAAGTTAGTTGTGAACTCAGCTGTACATATAGTTTATTTAAATAAAATTCAAATTTTTTGGTCAACTTTATATTGAACATATATGTTTATTTTTAGCTTTTTTAAACATAATGATGACATTCTACGGAGTAAGTTTAATCATTTCATTTTAAACGTACATCGACTATCCTGTTTATATTCATTCATTAAATACAAATTATACAACACAAACAAGAATATATATATTTTGTTTAATGAGTTATATTAGAAACGTTGTGTAATTTGGTAATATATTGTATGAAAATAATACATGTTGTTAAAGAATCAACTTATATTTAATATACGTTAGACATTGTACAATATTTACAAATAAAAAAACAACTAAGAACATTATAATTGCATGACGCATAAAAAAATCTAGAAAATGAACCGTGCCTCGCACGGGTTATTATGCTAGTTAATATTTTCATTGTCAATTAGTATTAATTGTTGTACTATTAAACTTTATACTCATGAAATTACTATTTTTAAAATGTAATCCCCAGTTCATTTTCTGGCTTCTCTGCATAACTGGCTATATTTACTACTATATATATTTTTTATTTAAATACAAAAGGGCACAAATTAGTTCGTGCATGATATTGTAGTCGCTACAACACGAAGATAAATGAGGGTAAAAACTCTATACGAACTATATTCTTATATTACACAAAAATTATTTTACTATAAGTAGAGGTTTAGTATAAAGAGACCATCAAAGCCTTTTACACAAAAATTCTTTTACGGTAAGTAGAGGTTTACTCTCTCTCTATCTCTCTTTATATATATATGTATATGTATCTATGTATATTATAGTTCCTACTGCCTGTTTTGAATAGTATCTTCACCCCTTCCTAGCCTTTTACCCTGAAAGTTGCAAAAAATTACATCTCTTGCCATCATGCTTTCCTGTACTACAGCTAAATGTACTTCTTTGAACTCTCACATGTAAACAAGCTTCCGCCGGAAGCTTTAACTTTGAAATTCAAATTTCAAATTTGTGTACACGCTTCCCTAAAATTCAAATCCAACCTTTATAATAGCTTATCATTTTTTCAATATTCTAATTTTACTATTTGATCTTCTTTTCTTTACGATCAGTCATTGTTTATGCTCATAACACTCCTTTTACATTTGTTACATATTATATACTACATACACTACTTATGTATTTGTATTTGTTGCAGGATATCTATTGCTGAGAAAGTGTTCGATGATATGCCTGAAAGAAAAAGTTATTAAGTTTCCACTTTATAGATATATTTTTGATTTAGTTATTATTATTGGTTTATTTTTGGGATATATATGTAAAAGTTTCTTTCCGTATTAATCATTTGCATTTTGCAACTAACCATATATGATGCATTATATTTGTTGCTGTATATATTTTGTTGAGATTGTTTGACAAATTGATTAAAAGAAGGGTCGGAAAATGCTACAAATGCGGACTGAGTTAGCTCATGATCAGGGAGAACCATATTCAAAACTCAATTTTTTTGAGAAGCATCTACAAGAGAGGCGGTTACCAATTTACAGCAACCTGAGCAGCATGTCTTAAGTGATGAAAAGAGTTCACAGCATTCACGTGATGGAGAGAGCCTTAAACAGGAGGCAGAACTCGAATAATTAGAGAGTGATACCGACAGGTTGAGGACTAAAATTATGAATATCCAAAAGGAACAGGAGAATGCATATAATTATCTGTTATCTGTTAAAGAGAGGCTGAGAAGGACTGAACAGAAGCAACAACAGATGTTCATTAGCATGGCCAAAGCATTTCAGAACCCGTTATTTAGCGAGATTCTTATACAGCAGCTCAGGCCTAAAGAAGCACTGGAGATTGCTGGAACTTCAAAGAAACAAAAGCTGATTGCTCCACAGTACAACAAAGGTCCAGCGGAGGCATCCTATTATCCTATATATGCAAAAAGATATAAATAAGGGTCTTTGAAAAAGATGAAGAGACTAAAGTAATTATCTGCACCTGGATTAACTAGTGATATTTGTTTTCAGTGCCATGATACACTATTTTGCTTTGCTTTAAATTACAGAGACTTCATTCTCTAAGTTTTAACAGTAACTTTTGCCATCATCTCCTCCTAGCTAGCCAAGTCTAATGCAATTTATGCTTCATCTACAGGAGTTGCAGGAATGGTATACTGATAAATACATGTGCATTTTTATGCTCTCTATGTCTTCTGCTCATACGATATCTACTGTTCTTGATACAATCATGTTGAGGGACGTTCAACATCAAATTGAGTCTTCCGGTGGCAAATTTAAGGTTATTTGTGTGCCTACACATTTTCAAGCTGATCTTGAGAGAGAACATTCAGATGATGATGAGAACATCTTCAATTCGTACTTCATGCTAGGGATTTGGATGATGCTAAAGGAGGACTGGTTAGTTCGTTACATAGATATAACGATTTTCTTTATGCATATCTATATATTGTATTCTAGTTGACATAGTTTTTCCCCGTGTAGGAGAAATTTATAGTCTGCAAACTCTTTGGGGCTCCAGTTGTGTTCCTATTTGTACGAGCTTCAGGATGTAGTGAATTTCTATCTAGATTACAGTATTATCATTTAGTTGCAAGTTGGACTATTGATAAGTTTGAGGTAGTCTACATTCCAATGAATGAATCTGCCCATGACATTGCCTCTCATTGGATGCTGACTAGCGTTTCTGCTGAATTCAAGGAGAAGCACTTGATTCCTATGTTTCCTCAAGGAAGAAATTACTCAAAATGCTGAAAAAGAATTCACTCCGGCGCTGGTGACTTTTGGATTCTTTGGACATTATTTTGATCAAGGAATTACTTGTAGCAACAGTTACGAAGCAGCATATAAGCTATTTTTGAAGACCTTTCCATTTAGGTACGACGAGGAGAAGGAAAACTTTGAAGACGTATTTAGTGCAACCCGTCCTAAATAGTTTCCATTGAACAGCAAAAATGAGAAAGAAGACATATTAGTATTTAGTTATTCAGATGAAAGCCAATTAGTACCCACATCTAATACACTCCGAAGGACAGCCTACTCTGATACCAACTGTAACAGCACGCACTTTCGGACTATTAATTTTAATCAAAACTAATACAAAACAAATTTACTAATATAAAATTCTATTACAAAGGTGACTATTTTTACAAAAGCGCAGCTAAAGGAAGCGGTCCAAAAGTCAATATACTCTAATCCTAAGTTCCTCGAACACCAATGCTATCCAACTCGAATTCTTATGACGAAACCTGAAATTGAAAGGGCTGAGATACAAAACTCAGCAAGTACAAATTGACTATCTATTTAACCGAAAAACAATGGGTGTTTTAATAAGATGATTTTTTCTCAAAACAATAATAATTTTGTAAAACATTTCTAAAATAGATCCAACCCAAAGTTTTATAATTTAAAATTCAGAATTTAAAATAGAACAGAACAAAGCAGAGTAAAAACATAATGAAACGATAATTCTTATAAATAACACAGTCTTGATCAACGGCCACACTTTGCTAGTAACCGCCATCTTATTCTTATTCTCATATACCACACTTTTCCAGTGGTCGACATCTAAAGTTCACTAATTACGCGTCCTTAATAGGTATCTAAAATTGCATGCTTATACGCCTAATAAGGGTATCTAAGACTAGTTGCGGAACTATAATGTAAATTACGAACGGGGTCAAAAACGTAGAGACTCGGTTTCAAAATATTATCGTATTTTATTTCCTATACAGTACGAAATTCGAAAATCAGAGTATCAAAAATTTTCCGGAAATAAAAGTAAGTCAAAAAGTACCTACCTCAAAGCCTAATCAGATCTGAATTTACTCTTTTTGACCCTCTAAAAGATGTTTCCTTGGAAAACACGAAGTATGAAAGTTGAAGAGAAAGACAAGAGCTTTCCGAAAAGTCTAGAATCAACGAATTCTGACTTACGATGAATTTTCTACGAATTTTACAGGATTGCTGATTTTAGGGAATGAAGCCATACAAATTTTAATAATTAAGGCCTGTAAGACGAATATGATGTATTTATAACATTACAAAACCCTATTTCTATCCATATGAGAATCTGATCTAAATTCTATGCCCATCGGTCTAATTCAATTTTAAATCCGAGACCTTATCTAATTTTAATATTTTTTTCTATTATTCTATTATTAATCGAATTCTAAAAATTACAGGATATTACAGAATATATATAAATTAAAAACTTAATATCCAATAATTAAATATGAAGAGGCTCTGATGCCAATTGATTATAAGTACCTGAATTCATAAGACGATAATTGTTACAGTATCTGAATCTGTATTATGTTCTTGATTATTGTGTTCGTCTACTCCTTAGGGTTTCTCAATAGCTCTCTCGATGGTAGATAATAAGCCGTGTAATGTACTTGATATATTGGGTCTGGTATTAGGGTTCCACTTATTAAGTTCATACAATAAATTAAAATCTAATTGGATTTCTTATTTGATCCCTTAATTTAATCCAATATAATAAATAGCATACATAATTGATATATTTATATGTGGCCCATTAATTAAATAATTAGTATTACATATTAATAATATAGATTTCAGACAAAATTACAGATAAGCATCACAAAACTATAAAAGTTTTAGCGAGAAACCGATGACTGAATGGAGCTGAAATCTACTTAACGGGGAAATGTTACTATTCCTACCACGAGTAAATATGCAACTAATTCTTAGGAATCTGATTTTCCAGAGAGTGTCGTGGTTTGAGCTATAAACAATACCATGTGTGTTGCTTCATCAAGTATATTAATACTCATCAGAATTGTGACCTGATATTGAGGAGTGAAGACCTGATATCGATCAATTTGCAGAAAGTTACTTTCTCTTGACATGACTTTTTTGAGGGATCTGTTCAAAATGTAGATTATTTGCATAGGGAATAGTAGCGCCCCATGACTGTTGCTTCCAAATTTGAACAATAGGGTATTATATTACATACATCGAAAATCCAGAACCTGGTATAAAACTACAGATTAGTCTTGTTTATGTTGCTACTTTTTTTTATTGTGTGTACTACTATTTGTTTGTGGTCTACAGAACTGAATGGGAGGTGGATTAAATGTGTAAATTTATTAATCGAGCATTACTAGGAATGTGATTATGGCATGTTTTTGAAATGGAGGGACATATATAACAGGCATGGCTGTGAATTTGAAGAAATTGATTTCGGGGTAAGGAATGTTGGGCTTTTAATCTAAATTTGTGGGCTTCATTGTTAGTTTAGTTTTATTGTTTGTATCATTCTACAAGTCTGGAATCCATCTGGTGGAAGCAGTCAATAAAGACGTGGAGATCTTTTAGGAGATTACTTTGCAAACATTTGAATAAAGAGTTGTACTAGGAAGTTAGTTGATATGCTTTCCTTGTTTTTCTCTGCTTACTGTTATTTCTTTTGTATTCAGTATATGTACTACGTTGGTTATCCAAATAAACTAAGACGTTTTACGTACAACTTGTTTTTCTCAGTTTTCTAATACACAGTTATAGGTGTATAACTTGTTTAAACACAGCAATCTGGTATCAGAGCTTTGACACTTTAGTGCCTGCCCAAGTATATGCCCCGAATGTCAACAACGAAAAAAGAAAAGTGCAAGGATGGTACGTTGAGTCTAAGTTATCCCATGCTGACAAGAGAGAATTATACAGTTTGGGCTATGAAGATGCGTGTATTTATAGAGGCCCATGGTATTTGGCAAGCCATAGATCCAGAGGGATCGAAAACACCAGTTGAGACTAAGGTGGATAAGGTAGCTCTGGCAGCTATTTACCAGAGTGTACCTGAAGACATCTTACTGACATTGGCAGAGAAGAAGACTGCCAAGGAGGCTTGGGAGGTTGTGAAAACACTATGACAGGGAGCCGAACGGGTAAAGAAAGCAAGGATTCAAACCCTCAAAGCTGAGTTTGAATCAATGAATATGAAGGATTCTGACTCACTCGATGACTTCTGTTTGAAACTGAATGGTTTGGTGACTAATATACGTGCACTTGGGGAGAGTGTAGCTGACTCATATATGGTAAAGAAAATACTCCGTGCGGTACCAAAACGATTCTTACAGATTGCTTCGACCATCGAGCAATTTGGAGACGTTGACACAATGATAATAGAAGAAACAGTTGGCTCCCTAAAAGTACATGAGGAGCGAATGTGAGGACAAACAGAGAACAGTGGGCACCAGCTGCTTCTCACCGAAGAGGAGTGGAACAAAAGAGAAAAGGAGGAACATAAGCTGTTGTTAACTAGAGAAGAAGAGTGGTTAAAGAGATCTAACAGAGGAGAAGGGGCAACTGGACAAAGATTTCAAAACAAGGATAACATGAGATGGGTAAAAGATAAGAGTAAAATATGATACTTTAGTTGTGGTGCTTACGGATACTTCGCTGTGGAATGCAAAAAAATCAAAGAGAGATAAGAAAGTAAAGAAAGAGGCATTGTTTGCTCAAGTCCCTGATGAAGAACCAGCTCTACTTATGATGAAGTGTGAAGGAAAACAAAAGAGCTCGATGCTGATAAATGAAGAAAAGATAACCCCTAAATTGGGCCCAGAGAATCCCGAAAAAGGCATAGAATCTAATTTATGGTATCTGGACAATGGTGCTAGTAACCATATGTCTAGACAAAGAGAAAAATTTTATGAGTTGGACGAAAGCGTGTCTGGAAAGGTTAAATTTGGAGATAACTCGGTGGTGCACATAAAGGGTAAAGGTTCAATCACACTACAATGCAATAATGGAGAAAGTAGAAAGCTTGAAGAGGTATACTATATTCCTTCCTTACGCAGCAACATCATAAGTTTAGGCCAACTCTCAGAAGAAGGACACATAGTCACACTCAACGGAGACTTACTCTGGGTTCGTGACAAATAAGGGGAATTATTAATGAAGGTGAAGCGCTCCAAAAATAGATTATACAGACTGATCATACAAACTGGAGAACAGAAGTGCTTGTTGTCCAAATGCAAAGATAAGAATTGGTTGTGGCACTCTCGCCTCGGGCATGTGAACTTCAATCTCACATTGATGTCAACCATGAATATGGTGCATGGAATGCCGAAGATTGTTCAGCCCAGAGAAGTCTGCACAGGGTGTTTAATGTCAAAGAAAACTAGGAAGGGGTTTCCACATCAAGCTGAATTTCACGTAAAAAGGCCTTTGGAATTGATACATGGCGATCTTTGCGGGCCAATAACTCCTTGCACTTCTGGAGGAAATAGGTACATTTTCCTTATAGTTGATGATTTTTCCAGAGTTATGTGGACATACTTGTTGAAAAATAAATATGATGCACTTGATGTTTCTAAAAAATTTCGAGCACTAGTTGAGAATAGTCCAGAAAAAAAGATTGAAACATTGAGAACGGATAGGGGTGGAGAATTCATGTTAAATGAATTCAGTCAGTACTGTCAAGATGCTGGAATCATGCGTCAATTTGTAGCTCCTTACTCACCGCAACAAAACGGTGTCGTTGAAAGGAGAAACCGTATAATGATTAAGATGGCTCGTAGTTTGCTAAAGGAAAAGGAGCTACCAGTTTATCTTTGGGGAGAGGGAATTCGACATTCGATTTATTTACTGAATAGATTGCCCACACGTGCAGTTACGGGAGTAACGCCTTATGAGGCCTGGTCAGGTTCAAAACCATGTCTGGATCACTTACGTATTTTTGTTTGCCTGGCTCACATGAGGATACCAAATGTAAATTTAAAGAAGCTGGATACAAGGAGTAAGGTGGTGATATATCTCGGTAAGGAACCCGATACAAAAGCACACAGGGTTTATGATCCTAAAAGTAAATCGATACATGTCAGCCGAGATGTGATATTCGAGGAGGATAAGGCATGGGATTGGAATCAAGAGGATGTGACACGAGCAACTCAGTCAAATAATTTTCTGGTTCTCAACACTGATATTGAGACTCAAGGTGAGACAGTTGATAGAGAATATACTGGAAGCACTCAGAGTAGCACTGGAAGCAATGACAACAATTCAAACGGTGCCAATAGAAATTCAGAATCCAACAACAGCTCAGAAACAAATACAAACATGGAGCAATCTGCTACTAGTTCAGAATCAGATGAACGTCCACGACATTACAGACGCTTAAGCGAAATCTATAATGGCACGGAACCTATTGAGCTAGATGAAGAAGAATTACTTGTGATGGGAATTGATGAGCCTGTTAACTACTCTCAAGCAGCAAAGGAAGAAAAATGGAGAAGGGCCATGAAACACGAGATAGATGCAGTGGAGAAAAATGGAACCTGGGAACTAAAGAAATTGCCTCCAGATCGAAAACCAATAGAGTTGAAGTGGATTTACAAGATCAAGCGAGACGCTAGTGGACAAATCATCAAACACAAGGCCAGAATTGTTGCCAAAGGATATGTTCAAAAACAAGGGGTGGATTACGAAGAAGTCTTTGCACCTGTGACTTGACTAGAGACCATACGACTTATTCTAGCACTTGTAGCAAAGAACTCCTGGGAGGTACACCACTTAGATGTTAGAACTGTATTTTTTGAATGGTGAAATTGTAGAAGAAGTTTACGTTACACAACCGGAGGGGTTCGTCAAAAAGGGTAAAGAACATCTGGTTTGTAGGTTGTTGAAGGCCCTGTATGGCCTAAAACAGGCACCACGGGCATGGTACTCAAAACATAACAAGAGTTTAGAAGATATTGAGTTTGTTAGATGCCCTTACGATCAAGCTATCTACATGAGAGTGGTTGGGAATGATGTACTCATAGTAGCTGTCTATGTTGATGACCTCTTGGTCACTGGATCGAGTTCAACTATTGTACGTGACTTCAAATAGCAAATGGGACAAAAGTTCGACATGAGTGACTTAGGCAAACTGTCGTATTACCTGGGTATTGAGGTTGAACAAGGAGTTGGTTATATTCGACTAAAACAATTGGGTTATACAAGGAAACTGCTTGAGAAGTCTGGAATGCTTGGCAGCTGCAATCCTACAAAGTACCCCATGGACCCCAAAGAAGCTATTCATAAAGATGAGAAAGGTGTTCCAGTTAATGTAACAAAGTACAAAAGTGTAATAGAAGGTATGCGATATCTTGTACACACGAGACCTGACCTGGCCTTTACTGTTGGAATTATCAGCCGGTTCATGGAAAGGCCAACGTCACTACACCAGAATGCAGCTAAACGTGTACTCAGGTATGTGAAAGGTACTCATAAGAGAATGTGTTGAGAAGGGAGATATAATTGTCAAACACGTATGCACGGATGAACAACGAGCAAACAGTCTTACGAAAGCTCTAACCACTATCAAGTTTGAAAGAATGAGAAAGCTGTTAGGTGTTGATTCAGGAACTCAGACAAATTTAGATTAAGGGAGAGTTTGTTGGGCTTTTAATCTAAATTTGTGGGCTTCATTGTCAGTCCAGTTTTATTATTTGTATCATTCTACAAGTCTGGAGTCCATCTGGTGGAAGCAGTCAATAAGGACGTGGAGATCTTTTAGGAGATTACTTTGCAAACATTTGAATAAAGAGTTGTACTAGGAAGTTAGTTGATATGCTTTCCTTATTTTTCTCCGCATAGTGTTATTTCTTTTGTATTCAGTATATGTACTACGTTGGTTATCCAAATAAACTAAGATGTTTTAAGTACAACTTGTTTTTCTCAGTTTTCTAATACACAGTTATAGGTGTATAACTTGTTTAAATACAACAAGGAGGGAGGAAGAGTAAGTTCAGAGGCAGGCATATGGAGTTCAATTGTGGATGGTGCATGAGAGCTTTCTTTCATGTCCAATTAACATGTGTTTAAGTTGAAATAATCATATCATATATTCATAAGTATCTTTTTGTTTTTTCTTCTTCAGCTACCTATTGATGTTCATCTTGGTGGTTATTGCAGTCTTTTTTGTCAGAACAACTCCCTAGTAATTTGTAAAGCTAAAGAGTCTGGAAGTAGCCTCCAAAGGAAGAGCTTCTTGCCATAGTTCTAGATGAGAAAGCAAGGTTAATGATGTTAAGTAATCTGTCTTCACATGTTTATCAATGTTTAACTTTTCTCAAAAATTAGAAGTTTCCATGGCTGTTGTAGCCATTAAATTTTTGTTATGTCATTAGCCTTGAGCTGTTATGTCTAATATACAATACTCTCTCTCCAAAATTTGGAGAATTATACCTCTCAATGCTCGAAAGTTTCTTTAATTCTTTTACATGTTTGTTCTGCTTCTTTCTGTACAAAGTAGTTTCTTTAGTAATTTCATCAACCAGTGACTACTAGTTGTAAATCTATAAAAGACAAGCCAAAGATTATTATCTATGAAACCCATCCTTCAAGCACTACTGCTACTGCTTGTCATGATTTTGAGTTCATATACAAGTCTATTTATTAAATAAAAAGCTCAACTGAACTAGAAATCAACTATTTATATATATTAACACGACCTTAATGGCTACAACAGCTCAAGGCTACACCAGCTCCAAATAGACTATTTTTCAATTATTAGTATTTTAGTTATTTAATATTATTTCTACTAGGCACATCATGACAAATAAATTGCAGAACAATTTGAGAGAAGTTAATAATTTGATATAAATATTTTGACAGATGAAGATACATATAAAGAAAACCAATATTTTGTATATTTTCATAGATTTGTTTAGTTGTATAGTTAGATTACTATCACAAAATATTTGTGAAACTAGTAGATGAATTATTAAAGCAGTTCAAAGTTGGTAGAGGAGATGATTTCTAGGCATATCATTTATATACTCAAAAAGTTAAATCCAAAATAAAGAAATTAATAATTAAATCAAATATATAAAGCAAAGTTCAAAAGAAAGGGATGTACCTTCAGAGAATATTAGGGAAATTTGATGACAATCTCTGGTGTTTTTCAAATAAAAAAGAAAGAAGAAAAAGCCATAGTGTAAACACCCCAATACTTATAGATAACATCATAATATATATCTTGTAATTTTTTTTAAGAATTTCTATAAAAAAAATATTGGCGTGTATATTATATATATTTTAAAATTTTGAGGCAGTGAGATATTTCAAAAAAAAAAAAGAAAAAGCATTTGGTGTAAGCATCCCAATATTTATAGATACGATCATAATATTTATCTTGTAATTTTATTTTAAGAATTCATATAAAAATTTATTGGCATGTATGTTATCTATATTTTAAAATTTTGAGCCCAATGAGATATTTCAAATGTTAGGGGCTCATTTGATGTGGTACATATTCTAGAAGATTTATTTAAAAAGATATTTAAAAAATATGTAAGCGTGATTTTTCAATAAAAGTAATGTAAAAAAGTAATTGCTAAACATCTTACAGTTTAATTTTGATAAATGAATACGGCAGGGGCCAGAAAATTTATTCTTTTAATAAAATTGTTGATAAATTGAGATTAAAAATATATTGTATCTATTATGTTGAGACGAAATAATTTATTATTTGACGAAATTTCTAGTTTACCATACCAAATCTTGTTGGCATTATTAATCTAAACTATATTTGCCAAGGTGTTTTATTTTGTTGCTGGTGTTGCTGGTTTGCAGCACTGTTTGATACATGGGACTTGGTCATTCAGCATTAGCATGTTTGTAGGAGAAGTAGTGGAATAATCGGTAGTGGCATATTGTTATTAGGAAAGCTGTTGCATTAGTTCCTATTTTCTAGCTTATCTTTTGTACGCTCTTTCTATTTATCTGTTATGTTCTCTTTGAAATAAAAGCTGTGAGTTCCAGCATATCTCTGTTTCTCTTAGTTTTTCATACATAAAATTGTTTATATTGCAACATTTTGGTATCAGAGCTACACACATCTGGTGGATGCCCAAGTGTATGCCCAGACCAAGAACAATGGAGACCGAGAAAAATAAGGAGAGCACGGTGGGATTAAATTATCCCATGTTGACAAGGGGGAACTACACGGTGTGGGCCTTGAAGATGAAGGCGTGTATGGATGCACATGGAATATGGGTGGCAGTGTCACCAAAGGACCCGAAAGCTGTTGTTGAAGAAAAGAAAGACAAGATGGCGTTGGCTGTTATCTATCAGGGAATCCCTGAGGATATTCTTTTGTCGATAGCGGAGAAAGAAACCGCGAAGGAGGCCTGGGAAGCAGTGAAGGTGCTTTGTCAGGGAGCAGAATGGGTGAAGACGGCTAGAATTCAAACTCTAAGATCAGAGTTTGAAGCAATAATTATGAAGGAAGGTGAATCTCTCGACGATTTTTGCCTAAAATTAAATGGACTAGTAACAAACATACGAACCTTGGGTGATGAAATGGCTGAGGCGTATGTTGTTAAAAAGGTATTGAGAGCAATGCCACATAAATTCTTGCAAATTACTTCCGCCATCGAGCAATTTGGCGACCTGGAGAAGATGAGCATTGAGGAAGTAATAGGTTCGTTGAAGGCGCATGAGGAAAGGCTCCGTGGACAACCTGATGCGAGTGGGGGCACTAATCAGTTGCTACTCACGGAGGAAGAATGGAGGAAGAAGGACAAGGAGGAGAGTAAATTGTTGCTTACAAGGGAGGAATGGATTAAACGGTCCAATAGAGGTGAAGGTAGCTCACAGAGATTCAGGGGAAAGGAGACATTCCGAGGAAATCGTGATAAAAGTAAGGTTAGATGTTGGAATTGCCTTGGGTATGGCCATTTTGCTGCAGATTGTAAAAAGCCAAAATGCGACAAGGAGCAAAGAGAAGAAGCTAACATGGTGCAAGTGCCAGACGATGAACCAGCCCTTCTTCTGACAGAATGTGACGAAGGAGAAAAGAATGTGATGCTGATAAATGAGGAGAAGGTGAGTCCAAAAATTAACAAAGGAGCTGGTGAGGTAGTGTCAAACCTTTGGTATTTAGATAACGGAGCTAGCAATCACATGACCGGACAAAAATCAAAATTTAAGGAATTGAATGAAGAGATAAAAGGGCAGGTGAAATTTGGTGATGGCTCGTTGGTTCAGATAAAAGGAAAGGGATCGATAGCAATACAGTGCAAGACTGGGGACGAGAGGATTCTTCATGATGTATACTACATACCGGCACTTTGTAGTAACATCATCAGCTTAGGACAAATGGCTGAGGAAGGATATAAGATATCAATGAATGGAGATTTTCTGTGGGTTAGAGACACGCAAGACATTCTGTTCATGAAGGTAAAAAGGTCCTTGAATCGATTATATAAGATTATAATTAATACTGGAGATGCAGGTTGTTTACTCTCGGAAGGAATTCAAGGTCAAGAATGGCTATGGAACTCAAGACTCGGTCATGTAAATGCTAATGCAATGCAAGAGATGGGAACGAGACAGATGGTGCATGGGCTGCCAAAGTTACAACATTTGAAGGGGGTGTGTACTGGGTGTTTAATGTCGAAACAAATTAGAAAATCATTTCCTCAACAAAGCAATTACAGTGCAAGCAAGGAGTTAGAATTGGTGCATGGTGACTTGTGTGGGCCAATCACGCCTTCAACAACAGCTGGAAATAGGTACGTATTTTTATTGGTTGATGATTATAGTCGTGTGATGTGGGCTTATTTGTTAAAGGCAAAGAATGAGGCATTTGAAGCATTCAAACGCTTTAAGGCCTTAGTTGAAGATGGTAAGGAGAGAAAAATCAAGACTTTTAGAACGGACCGAGGAGGTGAATTTTGCTCCAAGGAATTCTTGAATTATTGTGAAGATAATGGAATAAACAGGCACTTCACGACACCATATTCACCCCAACAAAATGGAGTGGTTGAGCGATGTAACAGAACTCTGATCGAGATGGCAAGAAGCTTGCTTAAGGGAATGAAGATGCCAAGTTATTTTTGGGGTGAGGCTATCCGACATGCCATTTATTTGTTAAATCGTTTGCCTACTAGAGCAGTGTCAGGAATTACTCCATTTGAGGCGTGGTCTGGTGAAAAACCGTATATAGGACATGTATGTGTGTTTGGATGTATAGCTCATATGCGTATTCCTAATGTTAATTTGCAGAAGTTGGATGACAGAAGCAAGGTGGTAGTACACTTAGGGAAAGAACCCGGAACCAAGGCGTATAGAGTTTATGATCCAGTTAACAAAAGGGTGCACGTAAGCAGGGACTTGATTTTTGAGGAAACAAGGTCGTGGGCTTGGGCATGTGATTCTGAGAGTGAAAAATCTGATGAAGGAAATTTCGTAGTGTTTGGGCTGGGGTCTGGTGAATCTCGGGATAATGAAACAGGAGGTGAAGACAACACGTTGAGTGATGAAGTGGCTAACTCAAGAGAGTCAGAGTATGATTTGAGTTCTGATGCATCAGTAGAATCCTTATCTTCAACAAATTCTCAAGTGTCAAATACAGAAACGGACTCGAGTAGTGCACCCCATAAATACAGGGTTCTCTCAGATATATATGTTGATGCTGAACACGTAGAATTAGAGGATGATGAGTTATTTTTCGTAGCAGTAGATGAGCCAATAAATTATGCACAGGCATCCAAGGATCGACTGTGGAAACAAGCTATGAAGAATGAATTGGAGTCAGTCGAACAGAATAAAACCTGGAGCTTGACAACGTTGCCACCTGGACAAAAGGCAATAAATTTGAAGTGGGTGTTTAAGTTAAAGAAAGATACAGCTGGTAATATAGTAAAACACAAGGCACGAATTGTTGCAAAAGGTTATGTACAGAGGAAAGGAATTGATTTCGAAGAGATTTTTGCTCCAGTGACTCGATTGGAAACAGTGCGACTACTACTCGCTCTTGCTGCTAAACATAGTTGGGAAGTTCATCACCTCGACGTAAAGACGGCATTTTTAAATGGTGAGATTGAAGAGGAGGTGTACGTGTCTCAACCAGAAGGGTTCGTTAAGAAATGGGAAGAACAATTGGTGTATAAGCTTCATAAGGCTCTGTACGGGCTTCGACAGGCGCCCAGGGCCTGGTACTCGAAATTAAATAAATGCCTAGAGGAGCTTGGTTTCACTAAATGCCCACACGAGCACACCGTTTATACCAAAAGAATTGAGAAGGAGACGTTGATAGTAGCTGTGTATGTCGACGATCTCTTGATAACCGGAACCAGCAAGTCAGTCATTGAAGATTTTAAAATGCAGATGAATCAAAAATTCGACATGAGCAACCTGGGTTTATTGTCTCACTATTTAGGTATTGAGGTAAAGCAAAGCATGGGACATATAGAGTTAAGACAGACGGCATATGCCAAGAGAATTCTGGAGAAGGCGGGGTTAGCAGAGTGTAACCCAACAAGGTACCCCATGGATCCCAAAGAAGTTATCACTAAGGATGAAGGGGAAAGGAGGTAGATGCGACTTTTTATAAAAGCTTGATTGGTGGTCTGCGTTACCTGGTTCACACCAGGCCAGACATTGCTTATTCCGTTGGAATAATTAGTAGGTTCATGGAGAAGCCTACTACAATGCATCTAAATGCTGCAAAGCGTGTGCTTCGATATGTGCGAGGAACTTTGAACTACGGGCTTGTATATACAAAGAACAGTGGTAACAACATTCTGACAGGATATACAGACAGTGATTTGGCTGGGAACTTGGTAGATCGTAAGAGCACTGGAGGCATGGTGTTTTACCTGAATGAGAGTCTGATAACTTGGGTTTCACAAAAACAGAAATGTGTTGCTCTTAGTTCGTGTGAAGCTGAATTTATGGCTGCTACAGCTGCAGCATGCCAGGCAATATGGTTGAAGAATTTGCTGTCCAAAATCACAGGTGAGAGTCTTGGCCCTGTGGTGTTGTATATAGACAATAAGTCGGCTATTGATTTAGCTAAGAATCCGGTATTTCACGGAAGGAGCAAGCATATAGATATACGCTATCATTTCATTCGAGAATGTGTCGAGAAGGGAGATATTCTGGTGAAGCATATTAGCTCAGAGAAGCAAAGAGCAGACGTGTTGACGAAATCTCTTGCAACATTCAAGTTCGAGAAAATGCGAGACTTACTTGGCTTGAAGGATCTGTCTGTGCAAGTTTAGATTAAGGGGGAGTTTGTTGGCATTATTAATCTAAACTATATTTGCCAAGGTGTTTTATTTTGTTGCTGGTGTTGCTGGGTTGCAGCACTGTTTGATACATGGGACTTGGTCATTCAGCATTAGCATGTTTGTAGGAGAAGTAGTGGAATAATCGGTAGTGGCATATTGTTATTAGGAAAGTTGTTGCATTAGTTCCTATTTTCTAGCTTATCTTTTGTACGCTCTTTCTATTTATCTGTTATGTTCTCTTTGAAATAAAAGCTGTGAGTTCCAGCATATCTCTGTTTCTCTTAGTTTTTCATACATAAAATTGTTTATATTGCAACAAATCTAACCCCAAATTTTGGTGCCAAGCAAAGTATAAATGTAAGTTCAAGTGAGATTACACAAGGACAGACAAGGGAAACAAAGTTTTTATATAAAACAGTGGGCAGCAATAGCCAAAATTTCATGAGTACAGCCTAATACTTGCCAAAATTTAATAAATGCATACACCTCACCATGCACAAAAACAGGGAGGTAGGAAGTAGTTTTGCAAAGTTACCATCCAATCTTTATAATTCTTGTTGTTCATTCTAGGGCCTTCAGATAAAATTTGCAAACATTTCTCTAACATGTTGTCCTTTCCTAGAGTATTTTCTCTTTGCAATTGACCAACTGTAGTTTTTAAGGTAGAAACTTGCTACTTAAGATGGCCTCGGTCATCTTTGGATTTTAATTGTAATGTACAAGTATGTGAGAATGTAATTGAGAACAATATCATGCACACCTACATGCCGTAGTATTTGTATACTAAACTTGCACATGATACTATATAAAGTACTTTAACCTCTCTTTACCTTATCAATATGTGAAAAACAAACACAATCCTTTTCAAGATATAAACTTCATCTCAATTTCTATGTGGATTAATTACACTAAGAAAATGACTCAGATTCAAACATGAAAGTTTAACCTTTTAACCTCTCATTACAGGGAACAATTAGTCCAACAATTAGTTTTAGGAAATTATATCAAGAATATGTCTAAAACATTGCTCAAACTTTTCATTTTCTAACAATTATCACATGTTTTCAAAGTGGAGGGTTATGACTGGCAGGGTTGTGAATTTGCAGAAATTGGAGGGGATATGACATTTTTCTGCATGTTATTTTACTTTCCCTTGTAATAATCCTTTGATTATTGATGTACACCTTGATTTTGTTACGGTAGTTTTTGTCAAAATCGCGTCCTTTTTGTTAAATAAACTAAATTCACTGTCTCTAAAATATGTAAAGACTCACATTAATTGTGATCCATGAAACTCAAGAGTTGTAACTATTTGATGATCCGAATTCTCCTACTATAAATGGAGAAGCTTGTATTATTTTTTTTAAAATGATGAAATAGAAGAAGTAAACAACTGTTCCAGTTCCTGTCCCATTCTTTACACCAAAATACTGAAACCATACACCAGAACATATACACAGAAACCTGAATATTCTAAGAGCTTGGTGTCAGAGCTATTATCAAACTAAAATGAGTAACTTTCTTATGGTCCCAAAGCTTACAAAAGAAAACTATGGCCACTCGTGTATCCAAATGAGAGCCTTGCTTGGATCATAGGAGGCATGGGAAATTGTTGAGTAAGGTTATGATGAACCAGAGAATAAAGGAGTTTTAAATTAGACTTAGAAAAACGCTCTTGCAAAGGCTCTAAAACAAGATCAACAAACTTTGTCTATTATACACATGGGCTTAGATGAAGGCATATTGAAAATGCTCGTGTGAACAAGCTCAACATGCTCTTTTGTAAATTATATGAAGAATTACGGAGAAAAAATTGAAGATGCTCGTGTGAATGAAAAAATATTACGATCCTTGAATACAAAGTTGCAGCATGTTGGGATTTCTATTAAAGAGTCAAATGATATAGAGCCCATGACTGTTGATTAACTCATGGGATCACTACAAGCATATTCAGAAGGATTGTTGAAAAAGGAAGAGATGGAATCTCAAGTGTTAAAAACCAATATCACTGTTGAAGACAAAGATAAGGTATTGTACACACAATACTCTTGAGGAACATGAAGAGGACGTGGACGTATAAATCTCACCAGAAGTAGAGGACATGAGCCTGAAAGCAGCAGATATGAAGAAAAAGTCCAAAAAAATCAATCAAAATGACGAGGACAAGGACGTGGTCGCAGCAGAGGAGGAAGATCAAATTCTGGAAGAGGTGGCAGATTCATTGAATGTTATAATTATGGAAAATTTGGTTACTTTACCAAAATTGCTGGTTTAACAAGAAGGTTGAGGAACAATCAAATCTAGTCGAGACGGAGGAGCAGAAAGATATAAGTGTTCTACTCATGGCATGCAAAGGTTTGATTCCTGAAGATGAAATTATGTGGTACCTTGATAGTGGGGCTAGCAATCATATGTCTGGCCTCAAGCATATTTTTACTGATATAAAGGAAATAAATTTTGGAGTTGTATCATTTGGATATTCATTAAAAATAGAAGTAAAAGGAAAGGGTGAAATATGTTTTACTAGAAAAGATGGAAAATAAGGAACTATTGAAGATGTGTATTACGTTCCTAACATGAAACATAACATTCTAAGCCTTGGACAACTGTTAGAAAAAGGATACTCAATTTTTATGGAAAATAAAATCATGTCTTTAAAGGACAAATTTGGCAGGATCACTGCTAAAACTGAAATATCGGAAAACCGGATGTTCAATTTAAATTTGAAAAATATACAGGGGATTTGTTTGCAAGCAAAGTCAGAGGACAAAGCAATTTTATGGCACACGAGACTTGGACACCTACACTATGGTGGTTTAAAGGAGATGGTGAGTAAAAGAATGGTCCATGGGATTCCAAGTTTGGATTGTACAAGAAACTTTTGTGAAGAATGTGTGTTGGGAAAACAAACTAGAAGCTCGTTCCAGAAGAAGGCAATTTATCGTGCTTCACAGCCTCTTGAGTTAGTGCAAACAGACATAGGTGGTCCTATTACACCCATGTCATATGGTTCCAGGAGGTACTTTATTACTTTCATCGATGATTATTCTTAAAAAACATGGGTTTATTTCTTAAATAAAAATCTGAGGCAATTAAAGTATTCAAGAAATTTAAAGTTCTGGTAGAAAAAAAGGCAAGACTATAAATCTTGGCATTGCGTTCAGACAGAGGCTGAGAATATACGTCAAAAGCTTTCAAAGAATACTTTGAAGAGCATGGAATTAGAAGTTTCTTAATTGTTCTATATTCACCATAGCAGAATGGCGTGGCTAAATGAAAAAATCGGACTATCTTAGACATGGTTTGATCAATGTTAAAGTGAAAGGAACTGCCTAAAAAACTCTGGGCGGAAGCTGTACAATGTGTTGTGTATATTCAAGATCGATGTCCAGACTCTATTTTGGGGAATGAAACACCTCAAAAATTATGGAGCGGAAGGAAGTCTACTGTATGATCACACCTAATAAAAGTTTTTGGGAGTGTGGTATATTCACATGTTCCAGATCAAAGGAGAATAAAGCTGGACGACAAGAGCAGGAAGTACATTTTCATTGGATATGATGAGAAAACAAAAGCTTATAGGCTCTTGGACCCGATTTCTATGAACGTGGTTATAAGTCGAGATGTGAAAATACAAGAAGATGATGCGTGGAACTAGAATAAAACACCAGTGAAAGCAGCAAAAGAAGTTGATGTTCTAATTTCTAAAATCTCACCGATAAATTTTGATACACCTCGAGAAGAAGAATATGAAGAGGATGAACCCAGGAATCCTAGAACGAGAAGTTTACAAGATGTATATGAACATGGTGAGGTACACCATGAGGTACACCAAGTGTCTTTGGTGGCTGATGCAGAAAGCATAGATTTTGGAGAAGCAGTGAAAGACAAGAAATGGAATATTACAATGGATGAAGAATCAAAGCCATCGAAAAAAATAAAATGTGGGAACTTGTTGAACCTCCAGAAGTTTGTAAGCCTATTGATGTTAAATGGGTTAATAAAAAGAAAATGAATGCTCAAGGGGAAGTAGAAAGATATAAGGTGCGGTTAGTTGTAAAAGGCTACCGACAAAAAGCCGGAATATAATACGATGAGGTTTTCTCCCTTGTTGCCAGAATGGAGATAATCCGACTTTTGATCTCTCAAGTAGGTCAATGTAAATGGCCAATTTACCAAATGGACGTAAAATCAGTCTTTTTAAATGGAACGCGCGAAGAGGAAGTGTACGTGAGACAACCACCTGGATATGTAAAAGCAGGTAAAGAAAGAATGGTGTTGAGATTGTATAAGGTGCTATATGGTTTAAAACAGGCACCACGAGCATGTAACACTGAGCCTACTTCAAGAAGAACGGTTTTGTGCAATGTCCTTATGAAGCTGCTCTCTATGTCAAGGAAAGGCAAGGTAATTTACTACTCGTTGCACTTTATGTTGATGATCTTATTTTTATGGGCAACAATAAAGAAATGATTAAAGAGTTTAAGAAGGAGATGACCCAAGAGTTCGAGATGACAAACTTGGGTTTGATGAGATTTTTTCTTGGCATTGAAGTGAGCAAGATCAGTCAGGTATTTTTATATCTCAAGAAGCATATGCTAATAGTATTCTAAAGAATTTCGAATGGCACACTGCAATTCAGTAGCAACACCAATGGAACTGGGCACAAAGCTTTCTAAATTTGAGGAAGGAAATTCGATTGAAATAAACTTATATCAAAGTTTAGTTGGGAGTTTGAAATATCTCACATGTACAAGACCTGATATATCATATAGTGTTGGAATTTTGAGCAAATTCATGGAACACCCAAAGCAGTCACACTAGAAGACAATAAAAAGAATTTTGTGATATGTTCAAGGAACAAAATCTCTGGGAATGTTTTACTCGAGGACAAAAGACTACAAATTGCTGGGATATTCTAGATAGTGATTGGTACGGAGACGTAGATGACCGCAAAAGCACGTCTGGATACATATTTTTCATGGGAGATACGACATTTACATGGTACTCTAAAAAGCAGCCTATAGTTTCTTTGTCAACATGCGAGGCAGAATATGTAGCAGCCTCTTACTGTGTGTGTTATGCGATATGGTTAAGGAGGTTAAATCATGAGCTAAAAATCCCACAACCAAAGTCAACTAAAATTTGAATTGATAACAAGTCTACGATTGAGCTTGCCAAAAATCCAGTGCATCACGAAAGGAGCAAACACATTAGTATTCAGTTTCATTTTATACGGGTACATGTAAAGGATAAAAATGTGCATTTATGTCATGTTGCTAGTAAAGACCAAACTGTAGATGTGCTCACTAAACCATTGTCCAAGACTTTTCTAGATACTTTCAAAACATTGATGGGCATGAAGGATTGAAAGAAATTAGTCGTAAATTAATGAGAAGAATGTCATAAGTACGTAAGTACGTACTCAGGGGAGTTACATGAGTACGTAGTGTATTTTAATGATAAAAGTACCTTATAAACCCGTGCGATACACGGTTTTTTAAAATTTAACTTTTTCATTTTTTAAAAATTTTAATTTTTTTTTTGATGTAAATGTATATCATTGTTTATGATGTTGTTGCGATAATGTTTTTATTATGATAGTTTGTTGCAACAAATATGCACGTATTGAAAAATATACAGAAGAGGAATTGAATTTGTACAATATCTAATCATATTTTATCTACTGTTGTATCATTGTATAGTATTTTTTTTATTTGAATAGTAGTAGAACAATGTAATTGTTCTGTATTTATGAACGATAATTTTTTTAATCGTATTCTATTTAGGGTTGTATTAGAACATTGTATCGCAATTGGTGTTTGAATAGTATTTGAATAATATAATCACTTTTTATTTATTATTTTATAAAGAATATACTTATTTTAATATGATGTAATCTTAACCGTCTATTTTTAATTATATCAGATTAACGGTTGAGATTATTTTGGCAGTACATGACCAAAAAGGATAAAAAGTCCTTTACGCGTATTATATATAATAAAGGATGTAATTAGGAGATTTTTAATCAAGTTGTGTAATTACAGATGTACCCTCTCGTGCATTAACATTAAAAGGTTTTTGTACTCACCTAACTTAGGTGAATACGTGCTAAGGAGTATCAAGTTCTAAACTAATAATAAGTTAAGTTCAAAAGAAAAATAATGTAGAAGCCAAGATTTTTGTCTATAATTTGGATATAACCTGGTTGGGTATACCCTAATACTTGTGTTACGATATTAATTTATTATTTTTAATTTTTTTAAGAATGCATTATATAATTTTATTTTTTCTTATATTGTATTAAGGTTTATATTAATTTAACTTTTTAATACAAAATCGAGCCCAAAAGTTGGATATTAATACGAAGAATCTAGAAAATTCTATAGAGTGACACTGAGTATGTTTTGGCCATACATACTTATTTCAAATTGTTGTGCGATACATCCATATATTAGCGTAAATTATGATACTAAAAAAGTCATAAATTTATTTTAAGAGGACCCACATTTTCCTTGCTGTATCCGCCCGACCCCTAATGTAAGTGCAAATTTTAGAGTGAGATTACACGAGGGACATTATAGGGAGAACAAAGATTTTATATAAAACAATAGGCTTGTTACTCTCAGCAACTACCAAAATTTCATGAATGAGCTTAATATTTGCCAAAATTTCATGAACACATAGTCTAATACTTGCCAAATTTAATAAATATACACACCTCAACATGAAAAAAAAAATTGTATAAGTATTGATATCTTCGAGATAGAATTCATCACTGAATATTATTATTCACTCTTTATCCTTGTTTTCTTTCGAACCAGTGTTCAAGAACTCTGAATTATTGCTTGTACAACTCATTCTTCTTGATTATTTTAAGGTGCATGGGGAATTGTTGTCTACCGTTACTTGGACAATATAACCGTGAAGAAGATGCAATGGAAAGTTTACCATTGCATAGTGAAGGTAATTGGAGTGATAGGATACCGAGGCACAATTCTCTACATAAGTATACTTTTTTCCAAAATATTCGCCTTCTAGGAATAATGAGAACCGAAAGAAAAAGGCTCTGTCTTCTTTCCGCGGGTATCATTCTGGCATTGGAAGAATTCCAAAAGGTGGTGAGGCCGAGTTGATTGGAGCAGGGTGGTCTTCATGGATGGTTAAAATTTCTGGTGAAACTTTAAGGGGATGCATTCCCAAGAAATTAAAGTCTTTTGGGAGATTAAAACTAGTATACTTTTGTCCCTTCCTTATTTTTCTATATTAATTAAGTTTATTTTGTCGCCTCGTAATTTTTTTAACGTGATATCTTAAGATAGCCTAATGGTTAAACTCTTAGTATATGCATGTGTGTGTGATAATATAAATTGTTATTGTCCTTTATTTAAATAATTGAATAAGATTTCTTACATCAGTAAATAATATATTTCCTTCTTGTAAAACAGTTGATTAACAATCATCTCTCCGCGTATTTGTATCCTCTTTTGGTATAACTGTTGATTAGAAGTATTTTCGGAGATTAAAAATATAGACTTATAAGCCTTACTTGTTTTCAATATTAAAATGTTTATTTTGTCCTCTCATAATATTTTAAGGTGATATCTAGCAATGGGGCTCAATGGATGTCTCGATCTCTCTTGGTAATTACCAAGAGGTCGGGTTAAACTCTACGTAAGTGCATATGTGTGTGAGTATATAAGTTTTTGTTATCAGCCTTTATTTTAAAAACAAATAAAATTTCTTACGTAAAATCAATTGATCTCTTCAAAACATTAGATCGTGTATCCCCTTCACTTGTAAACTGTTGATTAACAATGAGCCTTGTGTGTATATATATATATATATATATGTGTAATTCAGTACATCATCAACTTGTCTCCTTGTTATTAGTAATGTTTTACGGGTTACACTACACAAATAACACCCTTTATAAAAGAACAATAAAGAACATCATCAAAATACCATATTTTTTATAAAAAAAGATTTGTTAAGATTAGAATCACAAAATTTAACATGCTTAACATATTAAATATAACGTAAAATCTCATCTAAAATTGAAAACCAAACGCGGCATAAAATCCACTGCAGCATCCAGTATAGAATCTTTTATGTATATATCTTTGTAACAACGAAATTATGTGTACTAATGTTATATTTGATCCTAATGTTTCTTAGATTCTACTTTTATTCATTAAAAACCTTTTTGATGTCAAAATTAGAATCTAAATGTGGTTTTATGTATGATTCCATGGTGTTGTTTATTGTTCTATATAAATGGTGTTCTTCTTAGAGCAATGGCCATGTGTTACTGTCATTATGGTTGTTTTTTAATTTTCTTGAGCAGCTGATTAAAAATCTTGGATGAATGACTTAATTTTTCTTTGCAGATCGGTGAAGGTACTTACAGCCACGTTTATCGGGCTATTGATCTTGAGAAGCAGAAATTCGATGCTTTAAAGAACATCAGAGTCGACGAATTGGAACCTGAAACCATTCGCTTCGTAGGTTATCGTGATTTAATAGTCTTATATTTCATTGACACACTTTTTTGTTTTCTTCGTTGATATATTTATTTTTATGCTTCTCTGGGAGGTTAACGTTCGTGATCTTCAAGATAAGGTGGTTGCATTGCATTTTTATGAAAATTTTCCAATTGATGACCTTACAAAAGATATAGAGTCAATCTATCATCAGTTGGCTGGCATGGCATAATTTGAAGTCATTCTTGCTTACATTCATGAATCTGTATGATTCTTGTGAGTTTGCAACTGAAGATACATTTTGGAAGAAATTCAGCAAAATGCCATGGTTGGAACTCCCGTTCAAAGACACAAGATGCAAAAATTTGAATCATATTTTTAATTATCCTGTGAATTTGGAGAGGGGTGTAGATCCCAGGCTTGTCATTGTTGGACCATAAGAAAAATTTCTTGAACTATATGGTGTCGAAATCTTGAGGAAATTTGGTACGTCAGCATATCCATTCTCCCGCGAAAGAGCTGATGAGTTGGAGGCCGAATGAATATATCCATACATTGAAGGTGGATATGTTGTTGGAACCAAGGACTTCTTTCACCCAAAAAATGGGTTAAAGGTGGGTTCTTCTTGACGTTCTTAAAGATGTTGATCCCCCTCCAAATTTTAATTTTATTTCACAATGCTATTAACTTTTGCCTTAACTTCACAGATTAAGCTGTCACATGGGAAAGAGAATCATACTCAGTATCGAGAATGGTTGGGCCGTTCGGTATTTGGCAGGAGCTAAAAGAAAAATATCCCAAAATGAAGAATACTAGTGATGCGTTTTGAAGTAATCCACGCCCCATATGAATATGTGGGATCCTTTTATGGTAAAACTGTTTGAACCGTGTCATGGTTAAGGCATCGTACTTTCCATTTGAGTTCAAAAAATACAAATTGCTGCAGAAATTTTTAGAAGAGGTGTTGGTCTTCTTGCTTTGATCACGAGGGAAGAGTAGTGAGGAAAACTAAATTTCTTTCCATTGATGGGAACGAGGATTTTCCATTTTTTACAGGCGGTCTAGTAAAGGAGGCTCTGATAGATCTTGCAAAGCAGTTTGATTGGAGGCATTGATTGTTAGGGGAATACACACAAATATAAAATCAAACAAACAATGCAAAACACACACTCAATATATGACGCATAAAAACCGACGTCCCAACTTGTATTATTAATCCAAACAATTATCAATAATACAATCAATCTCACCAAACAATATTCACAAGCGATACTTAAGTCAAACAGTACTCAATCATATATCAAAATAATAACATGACTATGTATATATAGTCATCAAAAACTTGACCACCAACACCAATAACCTAATCCCATTATAATAATAATTATCTACCTGTACAATTATTACCCAACCCAATTATGATAATAATTGTCTACCCATATAATTATTACCCAATCGAATTATGCTTTCTATCACCAAACCCATACTACCTATTGGGTTTAGCCCCAACACTGATTGGTTTGACTTTAAACCTATACGTGATTAATTTGCTATTTTGCTATAGTTTTGAAATTAAAGGCCAGTAGAGTTGGTCCAGGAAGTTAGATATCTTAGTCTTACCCCAGAAAATCTAGAAAGAAAGGAAGATTACCTGCTAGCACTACAAGAAATTTGCAATCACACAACACCTATGAAACAACGGTTGACAAAAAAACTGTTGCCCCAAATTCGTAGACAACTGTAAATTTCCTTTCCTCGAAAAACTGTTATTGAGTACATGTAGAACAACAGTTATAGCTGTTTTTTGAAAGACTTGTACCTCTGGCATCCTCTTACCGAGATAGACAACATTTCGGATTCTGCACTGTTGTCATAAATCTTTCACATTACAATCAAAAACCGTTGTTAATAAGCTAACTTATGGTAGTGTGAGACTACAGTTTTTGGCCTTACGTTGTGTAATTTAGACAAGTGTTTATTATAACCCTTATCTTATTGAACATCAAACAATGGTTTTTACATACCATTATTAAAAGGAAAGCTCACAAACAATGGTTATTACTAGTGTTATGTAAATGAGGTTCAAATAATAGGTCTTGTGTCTTGTTGTCTGAACACCTTATTTAGATGATTGTTTTACACATTGTGACAGTAACCATTGTCTGTTGAGTAATGGTAAAAAAAAAATTTGACTTGCATATATGCAAGTCCCCACAAAACAAATCCAAAAACATTTAACCAAGAAATTTTCAAACCATGAATCATTCAACCAACAAAGTAACAATCAAAAAATCATGAGCCAAATCAAAAACCAAAAATACTACCTCAAATGGACGAGTTCAACTATTAAACTAAAAGTTTGGCGAGAAATAGATACAAATCAAAGTGTACTCTTTTTATAGTAATACAAAGCTGCAAAATGCAATCTCCATTTCATGGAGACCGCATTTTGCAGCTCTTGCATTACTATAAAGAGAGTATACCTGGACACGTATACATTCATCAACAAACTAAATATTTTTACAAATTTACAAGTTCATCTATGAATTGAAAAATATACAAATTAATCACAATGCCATAATCACTACACCAGAAACTGAATCAGACAACACCTGTTACACAATGGTGGCCAAAAAAACTGTTGTCACAAAAAATTAGACAACGGTTAATTAGTAGTTGACCAAAAAGCCTTGTATCATTCTGTTTCACACAATGGTGATTCAACTTATTCAAAAATGTTATCTAAATGGTGCCCATGTGCTCCAATGAGACAATGGTTGTATTCATCCTCATTGTGTGACTTCTATTGGTACAAGTGTTGTTTAGGTCACAATAAACTGGTGTGCTTTCTATTATTTTACACAATGGGTTTTAAGGACTGTTGTGCAACTTAGACAATGGTTTTCCGGTACCAATGTGTTATTTATTTGAGACAATGGTGCAGAAAAACCAATGTTAGAAACAAAGCATAACAGACAATAGTTTATCACCTCTGTTGAGTAAAAGAGTTTCAGACAATGGTGTCTTACTCGTTGTCTGAATAACCTGCATTAGAAAATATGTTACAACAACTTTCATGAAAAATCGGTGTCTAATTTTCAGAGGGTTTGAATTATTTTTACTGTAAATTTTATTTATATAAAATTAAAAAAAGTCACATTTTCTTTATCGTTGGATTATGAATAGACTATTCTGAGCCGTTGATTTACAAAAAATTAAAATTTTCGTTTCCCCCTCTATTTTATTTAGATTCCCGCCTGAATTTTTAAAAAAAAATTGAATTTTTTTTGAAGGTGATTTAGGTTTGGAAGAATGATTTTCTAAAATATAAGACAATAGTTTTAAAATTAAACCATTGTACGAAAGTGTACAAACAAGCCTTTTTTTAGGAAACCATTGTGTCATGACATCAACCTTTTTGACAAAATATAAGGCAACGGGTTGGGCGAAAATCCATTGTAAGAACCTATACAAACAAGTCTTTTTCGTTAAAGCCATTGTCTATTGACATCAAATTTCTTGACAATCCCAAAGACTTGAATGAGACTTGAATCTTTACCGTAGGCTTTCAAAATGTGCTACAAGAGAAGTGATTGGCATGTAAAAACTCATATTATCAAACACATGTTTAAATATCACTAAGATTATACGAAATAAATAACTTATATTTTTTCGTTATAATATGTTGTATTGTAATCATATACGTACGTAGATCCCGTCATTACTTTCGAAATATAGTCGATAACTATACATATGAAAGATTCGGGACTTGTTAAGTTTACGATATTACATAAAGACACCATATGAGTAAAGAAAAGTGAAACGAGCCATTTAATATCGATCCAGTTGAATATTTCAGTTTTTCTTAATTTAATTCGATATAGGGGTTTAAAATTTGGAAGAATGATTTTCTAAAATATAAGACAACAGTTTTCAAATTAAACCATTGTACGAAAGTGTACAAACAAGCCTTTTTTGGGAAACCATTGTGTCATGACATCAACCTTTTCGACAAAATATAACACAACGGTTTGGGAGAAAATCCATTGTAAGAACCTGTACAAACAAGTCTTTTTCGTTCAAACCATTGTCTATTGACATCAAATTTCTTGACAATCCCAAAGACTTGAATGGGACTTGAATCGATACCGTACGCTTTCAAAATGTGCTACAAGAGAAGTGATTGGCATGTAAAAACTCACATTATCAAACACATATTTAAATATCACTAAGGTTATATGAAATAAATAACTTATATTTTTTCGTTATAATATGTTGTATCGTAATCATATAGGTATGTAGATCCCGTCATTACAAGATTCGATGCCGATTAACGAAATAAATTTTTCAAATGATTTTTTGGATGATCCAACCGTACGTATGTTAAAATATATTGATTTTAGCCATGTAAAAATATAATAAAAAATTTCAAAATTTATTTTCCTTGAGTTATAAAGGAAAATGAGGTAAAAGTACAACTCCCTAAAACAAGATTCGTTGCTGATTAACGAAATGATTTTTTGAAATGATTTTTTGGACGATTCAACCGTATGGATGTTAAAATATATTGATTTTAGCCATGTAAAAAAATAATAAAAAATTTCAAAATTTATCTTGCTTGACTTTATAAGAAAAATGAGGTAAATGTACAACTCCGTGAAATAAGATTCATTGCTGATTAACAACATATTTTTTTCAAATGATTTTTTGGACGATCCAACCGTACGGATGTTAAAATATATTGATTTTATCCATGTAAAAAAATTCAAAATTTATCTTCCTTGTGTTTTAAAGGAAAATGAGGTAAAAGTACAACTTCCTAAAACAAGATTCGTTGCTGATTAACGAAATAATTGTTTGAAATGATTTTTTGGACGATCCAACCGTATGGATGTTAAAATATATTGATTTTAGCCATGTAAAAAAATAATAAAAAATTTCAAAATTTATCTTGCTTGACTTTATAAGGAAAATGAGGTAAAATTACAACTCCCTAAAACAAGATTCGATGCCGATTAACCAAATAATTTTTTAAAATGGTTTTTTTGACGATCCAACCGTACAGATGTTAAGTTATATCAATTTTAGTAATATGAAAAAATTATTAAAAAATTTGAAATTCATCTTGCACGCCAGGATTAGAAAAATCTAGTAAAAATATCACTCCAAACATCGAGATTAGTTCCCGATTTACAAGGTAATTGTATAATATTAAAAACATTCATGTACAAAAATATTATTATTTTTAAATAAGAAAATTTTAATTAATTCTTTTACACTAATATGTAATACGATAAATATAATTAAATAATAATATTTTTAAATTAAAGAATTTATTAACCTATTTACACATTTTAACCCAATTTTCCCATTCCCTCTCATTAAATTTCATTTCCCCCTTTCACCAAATTTCATTTCCCCCCATATCTCCCCCTTATCTCCACTGATTTCTATCTTATCTTATCTCTGACTTTCTCTTCTCCGTCATTGTTCTTGTGCCGTTCTTTCATCTCCGATTTCTTCCCTCTCCAGTTTCTTACCTATTTTTTTTTTAAAATCACATCGATGCAGTGATTTTCATCAATCGCCTCATTTGTTGATAGTAATCTAGATAGGGAATGGGTATTGAATAGAATTGAATATCAGTCTGGGATGGGGAAGAAGAAGATTGCAGCAGATAGAGAGTTTGATGATAAGAAGATATTGGAACAACACCAGAAAGCTAAACACTTTAAATGTCATCTTTGTTAGAAGAAGCTTTCTAATGTTGGTAGCATGTCTATTCATTTTTTTCAGGTTCATAAAGAGACTGTTTCCAAGTATAAACATCTCTCGCTCATCTCTCTCTCTAATCTCTCTCTCTCTCTCTCCCTCACTCCCCTCTCCCTCTGTATTTGTATATGATTTGGATTTTGTTTGGATCGTAGGTTTGTGATTTGGTTGTTTTTATAATTTGTTTACTTTGGTTGATATGTTGAAATGCCGAATAGTTTTTGTAATTTTGTTGAACGACAGCTGTTGAATTGAATAACACTTTTGGCACTTGAAAAAAAAATATGATAAGAGTTTGATGGTGGGGGAATTTACCGCCCTGTAATGCTGACTATGGTATTAGTAAGGACATAAATGCCTATATACAATATTTTCAATTCTTCAGTGTATCCAAGAAATTAAGTATTGTATCATTATTGGTGCGCTTAATGTAATTTGTATATTATGTGTACTTTCAGTTATCTAGAGTATCTGCAATCTCTTGAAGAGAAAATTGATCTTGACTGGAATTAAATCTCATCATCCTTGGGGAGATCAGTAAATGTCTATTTTCAAAGGAAGGCTGCCTGATAAATCCTACTGCTGATGGAGAGAACTTGACAAAGTTAGAGAAGTATGTTGCCAAGTTTCTTGAATCTCTTCCAGCAAGAGAAGTCTATTTCATGTACTAAAACTGGTAAAATTACTTTTGTATTGTGAAATAAGTATGTTTATGATTGTGGGTTGGAATATGTTGATACCTGTTGCTCAAATACATCCCTTAATTAAAGGAAATGGTATTGTCATGTTGATTAAGGGCTACCCTTAAATGAGATTTATTCTAATTACATTTGTTTCTGGCATTTTTTCTACAAAACCGCAAGGAAAAATCTCTGGCACTGCTTGCTCAGAATTTTGTCAAGCTTTTCCTTCGTTCTGGTGTAAGTTATGCTAATCTTTTACATGCCTTTTTCAAGGTCTAGTTGTTATTTCAATTATATGTTCTAAACTTTCTTGTCCCTTTAGGCGGATATTATCTCCCTAGACAGTGCTGCAACAGCATTGCCCGGTGATGTGCATGATTCAACAGCTATGCGAAGTAAATGACCTTGCCACTGTTCACCATACAATCTAAATTGTAGATGATCTACTGTACATTTATTTTCCTCATGTAATTAAATTCTACAGCTAAAGCGAGGCGCCTCTATGATATTGCCAATGTCTTTGCATATATGAATCTTATTGAAAAGGTTAGGTATATTCAGGATTTACTGATGTGAGAAAAGGCCTATGATAGTTGTAAAATGAATCTAATTTTTTCTAAATACGATATTGTGAATTTGTAGGTCCGTCATCCAGAAAGTGGGAAACCAGCATTTAGGTGGTTGGGGATGAAACAGAAATCTAGTAATGCACATGAGCATGGTTCTGGTTCAAATGACACCAGGATGAGGGTGTTTGGAACTGAGATAGCAAATATTGCCTCAAAGAGATTCACATATTCTATATCCAACTGCAGGTCTAGTGAGAAGGTACATGTGCCAATATATGCGAAGTAAATTAATGTGGAAACTGAAGATGATGAGAACTCATCAAAGCAGCACCAGGGGAATCTGCCTAAGGATCCAGAACGTGGGGAACCAGCATTAAGGCGGTTGGTGATAAAACAGAATTCCAGTATTGGTTCTGATTCATATGACACCAGGAGGAGGGTGTTTGGAAGTGAAATTACGAATACTGCTTCAAAGAGGTTCAAGGACAATTCTTTATCCAAGTGCAGGTCCAGTGAGAACGTAATTATGCCAACATATGCCAAGCAACATAATGTGAAAAAAGAAAATGATGAGAACTCAATGAAGCAGCAGCAGAGGCATCTGTCTAAGAGTTTTGTGTTTGGTCCTTTTACTCAATTATTTGTAATTTTTACAATAGGATTAAGACACAGTTTTATTTTAAGAATACTATTTGATTTGTTTTAAATGAGTTTGATATGGTACACAATTGTGTGAAAGCCATTGTATGTCTTACTTTATAAAATTATTTTCTTCTAACAATATCTTGGTCATTACAAAAACTGTTGTGAGCATAGCTGAAACACAATACCCCAAAAATAAAAAACCGTTGTCTAAAGTATTGTTTTCTTAATAAAAACCATTGTTTAACTAGATGAAATTTATACATAAATTGTTGTAGGAGTAAATTCGCATAACACTATTTTTAACTATTGTGCCTCTAAATTGTTACAACGGCTAAGAAACTATTGTTTGTAAAATATTAGAAAGGGTCATATGCGTTGTGTGAATAAAATGAGACAAAAGTTTTATATTCAGTTGTGTGATGTATTTGTTACAATGGTGCGTAACCATTGTATGAGTGCCAAACACACCGCCCCCGGATAGACAACGAAAAATTCATCTTTTAGACAACGGTGGAAAACCATTGTCTGATTCAATATTTCTTGTAGTGAATAATACAAGTCCAGTGAAGAGCCTCCGGTAATTGGTGTGAGGTAATTATCATCATCACTGGTTGTGCAGAAATCTTAATGATTGATTGTGATGCCTGGATTATCGTCGGCTATTTTCTTAAGTAACTGGGCCATGTTCTCGCGCACCTTCCTCTTTGCTCATCTGCAGCTTGTCCTGGTCTTGCAACAGTTTTTCTTTAGCCAGTTTCTTCAGCTTAACCTCAAGATCTTTACTCATCTTCCTCTTGTACATTTTCAGCAAATGTAATAAACTCTTCTATAATTGGTTTCTCTCCCTCTCCCTGAAAATGTAAATAGGATAATGTTGTAGCTGAATGTCTGGATATAAACGTAAACAACCTCAATAAAACAGTTAATGAACCTGAATAGTAAATCATAAAATCCCTTAATAAAATTAGCTCATGCAATTAAGAAAAACAGTATTCAAATTTACAAGCAACATTTTTGCATTAGTGATTTCTTTTGGAAAAAATCTTAAACATATAATAACCAAACACGTAACAGAACAAAATCTTGCTTATAAAGAGTGTCTATAATATTTGCTTCCTTGGAGATTAGAAATAATTAATACTAGAATTTTACAGTTAATATTGGTAGGTACATATAAAGCAATGGAGTCTTAATAACTTACAAGTGGTTGTATAAAGCAATTGGTAGGTATATACAAAGTTAGGATGGAAACAATAGTTTAAACTAAGTGGTTTTACATATCTAACTATTATGTTATTAATAGGATTTCTTAAACATGTTCTTCAACCACATATACAAGCCCATTCCTCTAGCATACAACCTGGTTCTAGCAATGTTATGGCGTCACCCGGAGAACGTAGAACTAGATGAAGTAAAAGTTGTGCACTACTGTGCTGCTGTAAGCTCTTTTCTGCAATAAGGTATATCTCGAATAATGAATATAACTAAGCTGTCTGCCCTAAAACTTTGACCTATTTGGTTTAACTTGCTAATATAGGGATCAAAGCCATGGAGGTACACTGGCAAAGAAGCTAACATGGACAGAGAAGACATTAAAATGTTAGTTTCCAAATGGTGGGATATTTACAATGACGAGTCACTGGATTTTAAGGCTGAGAACTCTGCCCAAGACGGAGAGAACTGCTCGAGATCATCTGTAATGGCTTCCATCCAAGAACATGCAATTTCTTATGTCCCTGCACAATTGACTGCTTAAGGATCTGGATAATGTAGCTAAATCTTGAGTGTTGTGTTGGTGAACTCATAATACTAGGATTTTTTAAGAATACTGGCTAGTACTTACGCTAAGATATTTGTTTTTCAGCGTGAAGCTTGACAAAGTATATATACGTCCTCAATAACGTAAACCATGTACAATTATTAGCATTGAAATCAATAAACCCTATATTTTATTCCAATTGATATACAACTAATTTCAATAAGAATAATAAATATCTCATCAGTTACAGGACCACAACTTCAGGATATATGCAAGTAGTAAACACATCAAAACTTATTATATCACTAAGAAGTAAGAATGACTTCTCTTCGTATGCTTCTCAAGTACAGACTAAAGACCAAGCATACAAATTCTGCAATTTAAAAACTAATACATAATAGAAAGGCTGGTTCACAAGTTTATAAAGGCAAGGTAATTGTGATAATCATAAATATCTCCTGACACATACTACAGAGAATTAGGAAATTAATACGTTGTCACTAGCTTACTATCACTATTTTGAAATTTTCATAATACTCAACCTGTTAAAATGCCTGCAAAAGTACCTAAATCAGTCGATCAATATTCATATTGACATAATAAATAATGAAGGCATTAATTATGATTCACAAAAGGAAGTAGTTATATGTTCTGATACTCTAAACTTGACTAGCTTAAGGTCATAATTCTTTATATCTGTAATTGCACAACTGCCACCAACTTATATTAGATGTAATATGAGTAAAGGCAACTCATCGTTTAAGCTACTTTTTCTATAGAGAGATATCCCTAGAATGCTCGAATTATGTGGCAAATCATACTCGACACTTGAAACTTCTTCGAAGAAAGTGAATAAAAAAGGAAATAAAACCTAGGGCTCAAAATGGTCTCCACCAGAACCTGACTCAATGTCTTAAGGTTGACAGTCTACAAGTTGTAACAGGACAGAACAACAAAGATAAAGAACAAGCATACCAAGAAGACATATCAGCAGCGTAGCTCCCATTCCTTTATATAGACCAAAGAACCCATCATCTCTGCATATCGTACGAAGCGTGTGCCCCATACCCTAATAATATTCTTCTTCTTCCCCATTCCAGACTGATATTTAATTCTATTAAATTCAATAACCCTTCCCTACCTAGATTACTTCTTGTTTCTCTATCTAGATTACTATCAGCAAATGAGGTGATTAATAAAAATTACTTAATCGATGTGATTTTGAAAAAATCAAGGTAAGAAATCGTAGATGGAAGAGCGGCAGAGAAATGAAGGAGAGGAAAGGGAAATTGGAGATGAAGGAAATTGGATAAGAAAGTGAAAGGTAAATTGGGGGAGTTGGGAGCATATAAAAAATTAATTAAAGGAAAGAAGTAGTGTGATTGGGAAAAAAAGGGGGAGATAAAGGGGGCAAATGAAATTTGGAAGAAGGGGGAAATGAAATTTGATGAGGGAATGGAAATGAAATGTGAAATTCATCTTGCATATTTAAAATGATTTTTTCATCAATTTTAGTCATATGAAAAAAAAATTAAAAAATTTAAAATTCATCTTGCATGTCAGGATTAGAAAAATCCAATTAATGTACCCCTTCCGACAACGAGACTCGTTCCCGATTGACAAGATTAATTTTTAAAATGATTTTTTCGATGATCCAACCGTACGGATGTTAAGATATATCAATTTTAGTCATATGAAAAAATTATTAAAAAATTTGAAATTCAACTTGCATGTCAGGATTAGAAAAATGCAGTTAATGTACCCCTCCCGACAACGAGACTCATTCCCGATTGACAAGATTAATTTTTAAAATGATTTTTTCGATGATCCAACCGTACGGATGTTAAGATATATCAATTTTAGTCATATGAAAAAATTATTAAAAAATTTGAAATTCATCTTGCATGTCAGGATTAGAAAAATCTAGTTAATGCACCCCTCCCGACAACGAGACTCATTCCCGATTAACAAGATTAATATTTAAAATGATTTTTTTTACGATCCAACCGTACGGATGTTAAGATATATCAATTTTAGTCATATGAAAAAATGATTAAAAATTTTGAAATTCATCTTGCAAGTCAGGATTAGTAAAATCCAGTTAATGTACCCCTCCCGTCAACGAGACTCGTTCCCGATTGACAAGATTAATTTTTAAAATTATTTTTTCAATGATCCAACCGTACGGATGTTAAGATATATCAATTTTAGTCATATGAAAAAATTATTAAAAAATTTGAAATTCATCTTGCATGTCAGGATTAGAAAAATCCAGTTAATGTACCCCTCCCGACAACGAGACTCGTTCCCGATTGACAAAATTAATATTTAAAATGATTTTTTTGACGATCCAACCGTACGGATGTTAAGATATATCAATTTTAGTCATATGAAAAAATTATTACAAAATTTGAAATTCATCTTGCATGTCAGGATTAGAAAAATCCAGTTAATGAACCCCTCCCGACAACGAGACTCGTTTCCGATTGACAAAATTAATATTTAAAATGATTTTTTCGACGATCCAACCGTACATATGTTAAGATATATCAATTTTAGTCATATGAAAAAATTATTAAAAAAATTTGAAATTCATCTTGCATTTCAGGATTAGAAAAATCCAGTTAATGTACCCCTCCCGACAACGAGACTCGTTCCCGATTGACAAGATTAATATTTAAAATAATTTTTTTGATGATCCAACCGTATGGATGTTAAGATATATCAATTTTAGTCATATGAAAAAAATATTAAAAAAATGAAATTCATCTTGCATGTCAGGATTAGAAAAATCCATTTAATGTACCCCTCCCGACAACGAGACTCGTTCCCGATTGACAAGATTAACATTTAAAATGATTTTTTCGACGATCCAACCGTACGGATGTTAAGATATATCAATTTTAGTTAAATGAAAAAATTATTATCAATTTTGAAATTCATCTTGCATGTCAGGATTAGAAAAATCCTGTAAAAGTACCACTCCAAACAACGAGACTCATTCCCGATTTATAAGATTAATTTTTAAAATGATTTTTTCGACAATCCAACCGTACGGATGTTAAAATATATCAATTTTATTTGATTAATATTTTATTTTATTTGATTAATATTTAAAATAATTTAAAACAATTATATAATAATAATAATAAAATACACTCAAAACTAAATTTTTTTGCTCTTCTTATACAAACACATCTCCCATCAAATTCTCTTTGTTTCCCCCCTTTACCAAATATTTTTTCCCTCCCCTCATCTTGGAGTATACTCTAACCCTATTTCTTTTATGTTTCATGTGCCGCCTCTCTAATCTCACACTTACATGCTCTGTCTTTCTCAATTCTCTCTGTTCTCTTCCCTAGAATTTCATTTCCCTTTCTCACAACTTTTGTCTTAAGACTTTAGATTCAAGGTACTGCTCCTTTCCTAATTATTCAACATCACTCTCCGCCAAAGTCAGAACATAAGTGAAGGGGCGTGTAAACAGGTGCAGTCCCGCATGGAGGTCGGCACGGGGGAAAACAGAGACGCAGAGAGAGGAGTTGAAGAATTGGTGAAAAAATACAAGGTGGATGGGAGAAAGTAAGCAAAGATTGGTGAAGATGACAAAGGGGATTATGGGTCAAAATGAAAACCCAATAACCCAATTTCAAACCAAGTTTAACAAATTGGAAATTGGGTTTAAGAGGAGCCCAATCTTTAATTCGCTGGAATTAGTAAGTTAATTGATTCCTTTATAATTTTATGTTATATTTTGAGATGGGTTTTTTTTAGAACTGGGTGTATAATAAACTCTGTTTCTCCTCTGGTTGGAGATGTAGCTCTGGATTTCGAAGCTGAGGCTATTTTCAATCAGGAATTCATTTAGTGTAAGCTTCTTTTTTCAAACCATTATCTTTATTTTACATGCAATTTGAATTATTGGGTGTGGATCTGAAATGGGCTTTTATTGTTTCTTGCTAATTTAGAGCAAATAAATTTTTTGTTGGTATGTGGAAATGAGATAAAGATTGATTCTTTGATGACCCATTTTAGTTTGTGTTAATGGGTTTTGTTTGTTTTTCTGTTTAATGCTTTTTAGATAAATCTTGGGTTGCTTGCAGGCTCATTTTTTAATTAGTTGAGGCTTTGATGGATGTTCCAGTAGAGCCACTTCTTTGACTTTCTGTTCCTACACTGCGATTACCATTACCATCTATCAATTTGAGTCCTGCTATTGGCCTTCGAGCCTGAGAAGATGTTAAACACGAGTTCCATATTTGGGATCAAACACACTGCATAGGTTAATGCTGAGGTATTCTTCAATTCTAGTATTATGAAATATTATGTAGCAGGCCTTGTAATTAATATGTGTAAACATACTTTTATTGATAGTTTGAGATCATATTAACTGAAAAAGATTGACCTGAAAGCTTCTAAAATGCTCATTGAATAATAGTGGTTGCATCATCTTTGTTAACCAATGTAGATGTCGAGTTCTATTTTTCGTGCATATCACAATTTGTGTGCCTACTCTCGGCATCTACTGCATCAATCAACCCTAGTGGCACAGGTCGTGTATATCATCATTTGACCCCAAGGCTGACAAGTCTGTCATAACGGTAGTCGGTAATACCAATGTTGTAATTGACTGGCATGGTCGGAAACAGTTACTGATCACACATGCCCACATGGAAAATTATGGAGTAGGAGGACAGACAGAATATGAGGTCAAAGTTCTCGCCTCCGAGAGGTTCAAAGATAAATTGATCATCTCACTTGCAGCCAATGGCCAGAAAGTACGAATTGATGTAAACTATGAATATGAGAAGATAACCGGACTGCCTTCTTCCAGTAACTTCAGAAATTGGGTCATTGTACTTGTGTGTTCCACTGTATTAGTATCAACATTAATTCTGTTTCTCTATTACCTCGATAGACCAAATAGAGATCAGTCTAATGTAGCACCTACCAGCCCATCTGTCATAGCATATTTACCGGCAACCCCTTTTCGTAGAAGTACATCCGTCGTAAATGAACACTCTCATACCAGGTAATTGCTCTATGAACTCTTTTTATACTTTTCTTGCATTGAATACATGAGCTTTTACATTCAATATATGTGTACATAGAGCAATGTAAATGTTTGCCCAGAAAGTTTAAAAAATATGACTGTGCATCTATATACAGCTTCACATCTCATTAATAAAACTCGTGTTCCGGTTTTAGATGTGGAATTTTTTTTGTTATATTCTACATGGTGTATAATTTATTTCCTCTGTAGAATATCTGGTTACTGGTGAAGGTAAAATATTATTTAATCTTACCAGCGTTACTTGTTGGGGAGCTCCTCGGTGAAAACACTGTCTGGTGCAAATGAGACACTGGTTTTGGTCTGGACATGTATAACACAGAAGGCTACTCTATGTGGTTGTGCAACTACCAGTATATTGACGAGAATACAAACTCTAAGGTCAAATTCAAGAGGGAACTCCACAGCATCAAGGTTGAGTTAAAAGCCACTGATCCAACAGAAATGGGACTTGATGTTTTTAGCCGAGACGATTAAAATGTGTAGCTTAATGAGCATGTTTAGAAATAGATTTTAAGTTATAGTTTTTACCTTTGTAGAGAAACATTGTATTATAAATTTAATTTCAATTGTGAAATAACAATTGAATTATTATAATATCATTTTATTTTAAAATTGATTTATTTTAAATAATAAGATTAGTTTTGTACATTGTTGTGTGAAACCCACTTAAAAATGATGAAAACCGTTGTATGTCTCATTGCACTTATTTTTTTAAAAAAAACTGTTGTCTTATGATATTACTTGCAATGGTTTAAATTTTTTATACCATTGTCTTTTAAATAAAAACATTCAAGACAATGGTTTTAACTAGTTAAAAAAAGTTTATAAACTGTTGTTTATGAAAATATCGAATAAGTTAACAATAATGGTTTTTCTACAAAACCATAATTTTTAAGTTAGATAAACAATAGTTGAATAAAAAAACAGTTGTTTAAAAAAGTTCCAACAACAGTTTGTTTAGAATAAGTGTTGTGTGTTCCGTGTTAACACAAGCACTCTAACATGTTGATTAATCTCTCTTTTTACAATGGTAAAAACAACCATTATTTTAGTAAGCTATATTCATTGATCAAAAAAATATTATACAAATATTTTGAATTATTTTAATATTTTAAATTATACAAATAAAAGTTATATCTTTACTATATTTTAGCATTTGATTCAAGGGAATTTACCAAAATACTATTTTTTATGAAAATATTATTAAAAATACGGACAGAGGTTGTATATGTGGTTGCATATGAGGTTGAATAGTTGCATATGAGGTTTATCCGTATTTTGCAAATATTTTCTGCAACTTGGGTATTTATGCAAAAATTCCTTGAATCAATGCATTTTATACTATTTAAAGGGAAAAATTTATATATTGTTCAATAATTTGAATGAATTAACCGGTTCAACTTATACTTACAAAACTTTATCGAATTGAAAAATATTTAATTTTAGAAGAATAGTATACAATGTTATTAAATTATTATATGAAGAAATATTAGAGTCGTAATTAAAGAAACTTAAAAACAGTTTAAATAACGATATAATTACAATTTTTCCTTCAAGTTCTTGAAAAAAATAATGAATATCAATAATAAATCTTTACAATTTATAATTTAATTTTATTTTACAACCATGATTGGTAGTGGTACTCGATTGTGTAAAAAATAGTTATGGATTGTTTGCCAGTGATAATGTGAATACCGTATATACGTTATTGCAATTTATTTATTACATAATTTTAATTTTTGAATAATTATAAATGCATATTATTTAAGTAATCAATTGCATTAGTAAATGTTAATAATGAATATAAATGTACATAAATCATATATTTAGCATATAAATAATTGAACCATAATAATTTACTAAGAAATGTAACATATGATAATTTACATGCTGACACATACACATATAACTTAATCTGACCTTCTAATAGTAATGTAAATAAAAAAATAACATTTTTTCATACATACATACGTTGAATTTCAAAAAGTAACATTTTTTATTAAAATCAACTTTTATATTGACAGTATTATAAATTTTATATTATTGTATATTATGATTGCAAGTCATTCTGACTTCAGTTATGCATTTTTTATCTTTTTAAATTGCGTACGTTAATTGTAAGTTAGTTGTGAACTCAGCTGTACATATAGTTTATTTAAATAAAATTCAAATTTTTTGGTCAACTTTATATTGAACATATATGTTTATTTTTAGCTTTTTTTTAAACATAATGACGACATTCTACGGAGTAAGTTTAATCATTTCATTTTAAACGTACATCGACTATCCTGTTTATATTCATTCATTAAATACAAATTATACAGCACAAACAAGAATATATATATTTTGTTTAATGAGCTATATTAGAAACGTTGTGTAATTTGGTAATGTATTGTATGAAAATAATACATGTTGTTAAAGAATCAACTTATATTTAATATACGTTAGACATTGTACAATATTTACAAATAAAAAAACAACTTAGAACATTATAATTGCATGACGCATAAAAAAATCTAGAAAATGAACCGTGCCTCGCACGGGTTATTATGCTAGTTAATATTTTCATTGTCAATTAGTATTAATTGTTGTACTATTAAACTTTATACTCATGAAATTACTATTTTTAAAATGTAATCCCCAGTTCATTTTCTGGCTTCTCTGCATAACTGGCTATATTTACTACTATATATATTTTTTATTTAAATACAAAAGGGCACAAATTAGTTCGTGCATGATATTGTAGTCGCTACAACACGAAGATAAATGAGGGTAAAAACTCTATACGAACTATATTCTTATATTACACAAAAATTCTTTTACTATAAGTAGAGGTTTAGTATAAAGAGACCATCAAAGCCTTTTACACAAAAATTCTTTTACGGTAAGTAGAGGTTTACTCTCTCTCTATCTCTCTTTATATATATGTGTATATGTATCTATGTATATTATAGTTCCTACTGCCTGTTTTGAATAGTATCTTCACCCCTTCCTAGCCTTTTACCCTGAAAGTTGCAAAAAATTACATCTCTTGCCATCATGCTCTCCTGTACTGCAGCTAAATGTACTTCTTTGAACTCTCACATGTAAACAAGCTTCCGCCGGAAGCTTTAACTTTGAAATTCAAATTTCAATTTGTGTACACACTTCCCTAAAATTCAAATCCAACCTTTATAATAGCTTATCATTTTTTCAATATTCTAATTTTACTATTAGATCTTCTTTTCTTTACGATCAGTCATTGTTTATGCTCATAACACTCCTTTTACATTTGTTACATATTATATACTACATACACTACTTATGTATTTGTATTTGTTGCAGGATATCTATTGCTGAGAAAGTGTTCGATGATATGCCTGAAAGAAAAAGTTATTAAGTTTCCACTTTATACATATATTTTTGATTTAGTTATTATTATTGGTTTGTTTTTGGGATATATATGTAAAAGTTTCTTTCCGTATTAATCATTTGCATTTTGCAACTAACCATATATGATGCATTATATTTGTTGCTATATATATTTTGTTGAGATTGTTTGACAAATTGATTAAAAGAAGGGTCGGAAAATGCTACAAATGCGGACTGAGTTAGCTCATGATCAGGGAGAACCATATTCAAAACTCAATTTTTTTGAGAAGCATCTACAAGAGAGGCGGTTACTAATTTACAGCAACCTGAGCAGCATGTCTTAAGTGATGAAAAGAGTTCACAGCATTCACGTGATGGAGAGAGCCTTAAACAGGAGGCAGAACTCGAATAATTAGAGAGTGATACCGACAGGTTGAGGACTAAAATTATGAATATCCAAAAGGAATAGGAGAATGCATATAATTATCTGTTATCTGTTAAAGAGAGGCTGAGAAAGACTGAACAGAAGCAACAGCAGATGTTCATTAGCATGGCCAAAGCATTTCAAAACCCGTTATTTAGCGAGATTCTTATGCAGCAGCTCAGGCCTAAAGAAGCACTGGAGATTGCTGGAACTTCAAAGAAACAAAAGCTGATTGCTCCACACTGCAACAAAGGTCCAGCGGAGGCATCCTATTATCCTATATATGCAAAAAGATATAAATAAGGGTCTTTGAAAAAGATGAAGAGACTAAAGTAATTATCTGCACCTGGATTAACTAGTGATATTTGTTTTCAGTGCCATGATACACTATTTTGCTTTGCTTTAAATTACAGAGACTTCATTCTCTAAGTTTTAACAGTAACTTTTGCCATCATCTCCTCCTAGCTAGCCAAGTCTAATGCAATTTATGCTTCATCTACAGGAGTTGCAGGAATGGTATACTGATAAATACGTGTCCATTTTTATGCTCTCTATGTCTTCTGCTCATGCGATATCCACTGTTCTTGATACAATCATGTTGAGGGACGTTCAACATCAAATTGAGTCTTCCGGTGGCAAATTTAAGGTTATTTGTGTGCCTACACATTTTCAAGCTGATCTTGAGAGAGAACATTCAGATGATGATGAGAACATCTTCAATCCGTACTTCATGCTAGGGATTTGGATGATGCTAAAGGAGGACTGGTTAGTTCGTTACATAGATATAACGATTTTTCTTTATGCATATCTATATATTGTATTCTAGTTGACATAGTTTTTCCCCGTGTAGGAGAAATTTATAGTCTGCAAACTCTTTGGGGCTCCAGTTGTGTTCCTATTTGTACGAGCTTCAGGATGTAGTGAATTTCTATCTAGATTACAGTATTATCATTTAGTTGCAAGTTGGACTATTGATAAGTTTGAGTTAGTCTACATTCCAATGAATGAATCTGCCCATGACATTGCCTCTCATTGGATGCTGACTAGCGTTTCTGCTGAATTCAAGGAGAAGCACTTGATTCCTATCTTTCCTCAAGGAAGAAATTACTCAAAATGCTGGAAAAAAATTCACTCCGGCGCTGGTGACTTTTGGATTCTTTGGACATTATTTTGATCAAGGAATTACTTGTAGCAACAGTTACGAAGCAGCATATAAGCTGTTTTTGAAGACCTTTCCATTTAGGTACGACGAGGAGAAGGAAAACTTTGAATACGTATTTAGTGCAACCCGTCCTAAATATTTTCCATTGAACAGCGAAAATGAGAAAGAAGACATATTAGTATTTAGTTATTCAGATGAAAGCCAATTAGTACCCACATCTAATACACTCCGAAGGACAGCCTACTCTGATACCAACTGTAACAACCCGCACTTTCGGACTATTAATTCTAATCAAAACTAATACAAAACAAATTTACTAATACAAAATTCTATTACAAAGGTGACTATTTTTACAAAAGCGCAGCTAAAGGAAGCGGTCTAAAAGTCAATATACTCCAATCCTAAGTTCCTCGAACACCAATGCTATCCAACTCGAATTCTTATGACGAAACCTGAAATTGAAAGGGCTGAGATACAAAACTCAGCAAGTACAAATTGACTATCTATTTAACCGAAAAATAATGGGTGTTTTAATAAGATGATTTTTTCTCAAAACAATAATAATTTTGTAAAACATTTCTAAAATAGATCCAACCCAAAGTTTTATAATTTAAAATTCAGAATTTAAAACAGAACAGAACAAAGCAGAGTAAAAACATAATGAAATGATAATTCTTATAAATAACACAGTCTTGATCAACGGCCACACTTTGTCAGTAGCCGCCATCTTATTCTTATTCTCATATACCACACTTTTCCAGTGGTCGACATCTAAAGTTCACTAATTACGCGTCCTTAATAGGTATCTAAAATTGCATGCTTGTACGCCTAATAAGGGTATCTAAGACTAGTTGCGGAACTATAATGTAAATTACGAACGGGGTCAAAAACGTAGAGACTCGGTTTCAAAATATTATCGTATTTTATTTCCTATACAGTACGAAATTCGAAAATCAGAGTATCAAAAATTTTCCGGAAATAAAAGTAAGTCAAAAAGTACCTACCTCAAAGCCTAATCAGATCTGAATTTACTCTTTTTGACCCTCTAAAAGATGTTTCCTTGGAAAACACGAAGTATGAAAGTTGAAGAGAAAGACAAGAGCTTTCCGAAAAGCCTAGAATCAACGAATTCTGACTTACGATGAATTTTCTACGAATTTTACGGGATTGCTGATTTTAGGGAATAAAGCCATACGAATTTTAATAATTAAGGTGAGGAAGACGAATATGATGTATTTATAACATTACAAAACCCTATTTCTATCCATATGAGAATCTGATCTAAATTCTATGCCCATCGGTCTAATTCAATTTTAAATCCGAGACCTTATCTAATTTTAATATTTTTTTTCTATTATTCTATTATTAATCGAATTCTAAAAATTACAGGATATTACAGAATATATATAAATTAAAAACTTAATATCCAATAATTAAATATGAAGAGGCTCTGATGCCAATTGATTCTAAGTACCTGAATTCATAAGACGATAATTGTTACAGTATCTGAATCTGTATTATGTTCTTGATTATTGTGTTCGTCTACTCCTTAGGGTTTCTCAGTAGCTCTCTCGATGGTAGATAATAAGTCGTGTAATGTACTTGATATATTGGGTCTGGTATTAGGGTTCCACTTATTAAGTCCATACAATAAATTAAAATCTAATTGGATTTCTTATTTGATCCCTTAATTTAATCCAATATAATAAATAGCATACATAATTGATATATTTATATGTAGCCCATTAATTAAATAATTAGTATTACATATTAATAACATAGATTTCAGACAAAATTACAGATAAGCATCATAAAACTATAAAAGTTTTAGCGAGAAACCGATGACTGAATGGAGCTGAAATCTACTTAACGGGGAAATGTTACTATTCCTACCACGAGTAAATATGCAACTAATTCTTAGGAATCTGGTTTTCCAGAGAGTGTCGTGGTTTAAGCTATAAACAATACCGTGTGTGTTGCTTCATCAAGTATATTAATACTCATCAGAAATGTGACCTGATATTGAGGAGTGAAGACCTGATATCGATCAATTTGCAGAAAGTTGCTTTCTCTTGACATGACTTTTTTGAGGGATCTGTTCAAAATGTAGATAATTTGCATAGGGAATAGTAGCGCCCCATGATTGTTGCTTCCAAATTTGAACAATAGGGTATTATATTACATACATCGAAAATCCAGAACCTGGTATAAAATTACAGATTAGTCTTGTTTATGTTGCTACTTTTTTTTATTGTGTGTACTACTATTTGTTTGTGGTCTACAAAACTGAATGGGAGGTGGATTAAATGTGTAAATTTATTAATCGAGCATTGCTAGGAATGTGATTATGGCATGTTTCTGAAATGGAGGGACATATATAACAGGCATGGCTGTGAATTTGAAGAAATTGATTTCGGGGTAAGGAATGTTGGGCTTTTAATCTAAATTTGTGGACTTCATTGTTAGTTTAGTTTTATTGTTTGTATCATTCTACAAGTCTGGAGTCCATCTGGTGGAAGCAGTCAATAAAGACGTGGAGATCTTTTAGGAGATTACTTTGCAAACATTTGAATAAAGAGTTGTACTAGGAAGTTAGTTGATATGCTTTCCTTGTTTTTATCTGCTTACTGTTATTTCTTTTGTATTCAGTATATGTACTACGTTGGTTATCCAAATAAACTAAGACGTTTTACGTACAACTTGTTTTTCTCAGTTTTCTAATACACAGTTATAGGTGTATAACTTGTTTAAACACAACAATCTGGTATCAGAGCTTTGACACTTTAGTGCATGCCCAAGTATATGCCCCGAATGTCAACAACGGAAAAAGAAAAGTGCAAGGATGGTACGTTGAGTCTAAGTTATCCCATGCTGACAAGAGAGAATTATATAGTTTGGGCTATGAAGATTCGTGTGTTTATAGAGGCCCTTGGTATTTGGCAAGCCATAGATCCAGAGGGATCGAAAACACCAGTTGAGACTAAGGTGGATAAGGTAGCTCTGGCAGCTATTTACCAGAGTAAACCTGAAGACATCTTACTAACATTGGCAGAGAAGAAGACTGTCAAGGAGGCTTGGGAGGTTGTGAAAACACTATGACAGGGAGCCGAACGGGTAAAGAAAGCAAGGATTCAAACCCTCAAAGCTGAGTTTGAATCAATGAATATGAAGGATTCTGACTCACTCGATGACTTCTGTTTGAAACTGAATGGTTTGGTGACTAATATACGTTCACTTGGGGAGAGTGTAGCTGACTCATATGTGGTAAAGAAAATACTCCGTGCGGTACCAAAACGATTCTTACAGATTGCTTCGACCATCGAGCAATTTGGAGATGTTGACACAATGATAATAGAAGAAACAGTTGGCTCCCTGAAAGCACATGAGGAGCGAATGTGAGGATAAACAGAGAACAGTGGGCACCAGCTGATTCTCACCGAAGAGGAGTGGAACAAAAGAGAAAAGGAGGAACATAAGTTGTTGTTAACTAGAGAAGAAGAGTGGTTAAAGAGATCTAACAGAGGAGAAGGGGCAACTGGACAAAGATTTCGAAACAAGGATAACATGAGATGGGTAAAAGATAAGAGTAAAATATGATGCTTTAGTTGTGGTGCTTACGGATACTTCGCTGTGGAATGCAAAAAAATCAAAGAGAGATAAGAAAGTAAAGAAAGAGGCATTGTTTGCTCAAGTCCCTGATAAAGAACCAGCTCTACTTATGATGAAGTGTGAAGGAAAACAAAAGAGCTCGATGCTGATAAATGAAGAAAAGATAACCCCTAAATTGGGCCCAGAGAATCCTGAAAAAGGCATAGAATCTAATTTATGGTATCTGGACAATGGTGCTAGTAACCATATGTCTAGACAAAGAGAAAAATTTTATGAGTTGGACGAAAGCGTGTCTGGAAAGGTTAAATTTGGAGATAACTCGGTGGTGCACATAAAGGGTAAAGGTTCAATCACACTACAATGCAATAATGGAGAAAGTAGAAAGCTTGAAGAGGTATACTATATTCCTTCCTTACGCAGCAACATCATAAGTTTAGGCCAACTCTCAGAAGAAGGACACATAGTCACACTCAACGGAGACTTCCTCTGGGTTCGTGACAAATAAGGGGAATTATTAATGAAGGTGAAGCGCTCCAAAAATAGATTATACAGACTGATCATACAAACTGGAGAACAGAAGTGCTTGTTGTCCAAATGCGAAGATAAGAATTGGTTGTGGCACTCTCGCATCGGGCATGTGAACTTCAAGGCTCTCACGTTCATGTCAACCATGAATATGGTGCATGGAATGCCGAAGATTGTTCAGCCCAGAGAAGTCTGCACAGGGTGTTTAATGTCAAAGAAAACTAGGAAGGGGTTTCCACAGCAAGCTGAATTTCATGCAAAAAGGCCTTTGGAATTGATACATGGCGATCTTTGCGGGCCAATAACTCCTTGCACTTCTGGAGGAAATAGGTACATTTTCCTTATAGTTGATGATTTTTCCAGAGTTATGTGGACATACTTGTTGAAAAATAAATATGATGCACGTGATGTTTCTAAAAAATTTCGAGCACTAGTTGAGAATAGTCCAGAAAAAAAGATTGAAACATTGAGAACGGATAGGGGTGGAGAATTCATGTTAAATGAATTCAGTCAGTACTGTCAAGATGCTGGAATCATGCGTCAATTTGTAGCTCCTTACTCACCGCAACAAAACGGTGTCGTTGAAAGGAGAAACCGTATAATGATTAAGATGGCTCGTAGTTTGCTAAAGGAAAAGGAGCTACCAGTTTATCTTTGGGGAGAGGGAATTCGACATTCGATTTATTTACTGAATAGATTGCCCACACGTGCAGTTACGGGAGTAACGCCTTATGAGGCCTGGTCAGGTTCAAAACCATGTCTAGATCACTTACGTATTTTTGGTTGCCTGGCTCACATGAGGATACCAAATGTAAATTTAAAGAAGCTGGATACAAGGAGTAAGGTGGTGATATATCTCGGTAAGGAACCCGATACAAAAGCACACAGGGTTTATGATCCTAAAAGTAAATCGATACATGTCAGCCGAGATGTGATATTCGAGGAGGATAAGGCATGGATTGGAATCAAAAGGATGTGACACGAGCAACTCAGTCAAATAATTTTCTGGTTCTCAACACTGATATTGAGACTCAAGGTGAGACAGTTGATAGAGAATATACTGGAAGCACTCAGAGTAGCACTGGAAGCAATGACAACAGTTCAAACGGTGCCAATAGCAATTCAGAATCCAACAACAGCTCAGAATCAAATACAAACATGGAGCAATCTGCTACTAGTTCAGAATCAGATGAACGTCCACGACATTACAGACGCTTAAGCGAAATCTACAATGACACGGAACCTATTGAGCTAGATGAAGAAGAATTACTTGTGATGGGAATTGATGAGCCTGTTAACTACTCTCAAGCAGCAAAGGAAGAAAAATGGAGAAGGGCCATAAAACACGAGATAGATGCAGTGGAGAAAAATGGAACCTGCGAACTAAAGAAATTGCCTCCAGATCGAAAACCAATAGAGTTGAAGTGGATTTACAAGATCAAGCGAGACGCTAGTGGAGAAATCATCAAACACAAGGCCAGAATTGTTGCCAAAGGATATGTTCAAAAATAAGGGGTGGATTACGACTTATTTTAGCACTTGTAGCAAAGAACTCCTGGGAGGTACACCACTTAGACGTTAAAACTGTATTTTTTGAATGGTGAAATTGTAGAAGAAGTTTACGTTACACAACCGGAGGGGTTCGTCAAAAAGGGTAAAGAACATCTGGTTTGTAGGTTGCTGAAGGCCCTGTATGGCCTAAAACAGGCACCACGGGCATGGTACTCAAAACATAACAAGAGTTTAGAAGATATTGAGTTTGTTAGATGCCCTTACGATCAAGCTGTCTACATGAGAGTGGTTGGGAATGATGTACTCATAGTAGCTGTCTATGTTGATGACCTCTTGGTCACTGGATCGAGTTCAACTATTGTACGTGACTTCAAACAGCAAATGGGACAAAAGTTCGACATGAGTGACTTAGGCAAACTGTCGTATTACCTGGGTATCGAGGTTGAACAAGGAGTTGGTTATATTCGACTAAAACAATTGGGTTATACAAGGAAACTGCTTGAGAAGTCTGGAATGCTTGGCAGCTGCAATCCTACAAAGTACCCCATGGACCCCAAAGAAGCTATTCATAAAGATGAGAAAGGTGTTCCAGTTAATGTAACAAAGTACAAAAGTGTAATAGAAGGTATGCGATATCTTGTACACACGAGACCTGACCTGGCCTTTGCTGTTGGAATTATCAGCCGGTTCATGGAAAGGCCAACGTCACTACACCAGAATGCAGCTAAACGTGTACTCAGGTATGTGAAAGGTACAATCAATTTCGGTCTGACTTACACACAGACCAACAAAAATAACATCCTGACAGGCTACTCAAATAGTGATCTCGTTGGTAACATTGAAGATAGAAGAAGTACAGGTGGCATGGCATTTTACTTAAATGATGGGTTAATCACTTGGGTTTCTCAAAAGCAACGATGTGTCGCTCTTTCTTCATGTGAAGCTGAGTTTATGGCAGCTACTGCAGCCGCTTGTCAAGCAATTTGGTTGAAGAAACTTCTGGGGCAGATAACGGGCAAGGAGACCGGTCCTGTGATAATCTACAGCGACAACAAGTCAGCAATTGACTTAGAAAAAACCCCGTGTTCCATGATAGAAGCAAACACATTGACATTCGATACCACTTCATAAGAGAATGTGTTGAGAAGGGAGATATAATTGTCAAACACGTATGCACGGATGAACAACGAGCAGACAGTCTTACGAAAGCTCTAACCACTATCAAGTTTGAAAGAATGAGAAAGCTGTTAGGTGTTGATTCAGGAACTCAGACAAATTTAGATTAAGGGAGAGTTTGTTGGGCTTTTAATCTAAATTTGTGGGCTTCATTGTCAGTCCAGTTTTATTATTTGTATCATTCTACAAGTCTGGAGTCCATCTGGTGGAAGCAGTCAATAAGGACGTGGAGATCTTTTAGGAGATTACTTTGCAAACATTTGAATAAAGAGTTGTACTAGGAAGTTAGTTGATATGCTTTCCTTATTTTTCTCCGCATACCGTTATTTCTTTTGTATTCAGTATATGTACTACGTTGGTTATCCAAATAAACTAAGATGTTTTACGTACAACTTGTTTTTCTCAGTTTTCTAATACACAGTTATAGGTTTATAACTTGTTTAAAAACAACAAGGAGGGAGGAAGAGTAAGTTCAGAGGCAGGCATATGGAGTTCAATTGTGGATGGTGCATGAGAGCTTTCTTTCATGTCCAATTAACATGTGTTTCAGTTGAAATAATCATATCATATATTCATAAGTATCTTTTTGTTTTTTCTTCTTCAGCTACCTATTGATGTTCATCTTGGTGGTTATTGCAGTCTTTTTTGTCAGAACAACTCCCTAGTAATTTGTAAAGCTAAAGAGTCTGGAAGTAGCCTCCAAAGGAAGAGCTTCTTGCCATAGTTCTAGATGAGAAAGCAAGGTTAATGATGTTAAGTAATCTGTCTTCACATGTTTATCAAGGTTAATGATGGAAGTAGCCTTGAGCTGTTGTAGCCATTAAATTTTTGTTATGTCATTAGCCTTGAGCTGTTATGTCTAATATACAATACTCTCTCTCCAAAATTTGGAGAATTATACCTCTCAATGCTCGAAAGTTTCTTTAAATTTTTTACATGTTTGTTCTGCTTCTTTCTGTACAAAGTAGTTTCTTTAGTAATTTCATCAACCAGTGACTACTAGTTGTAAATCTATAAAAGACAAGCCAAAGTTTATTATCTATGAAACCCATCCTTCAAGCACTACTGCTACTGCTTGTCATGATTTTGAGTTCATATACAAGTCTATTTATTAAATAAAAAGCTCAACTGAACTAGAAATCAACTATTTATATATATTAACACGACCTTAATGGCTACAACAGCTCAAGGCTACACCAGCTCCAAATAGACTATTTTTCAATTATTAGTATTTTAGTTATTTAATATTATTTCTACTAGGCACATCATGACAAATAAATTGCAGAACAATTTGAGAGAAGTTAATAATTTGATATAAATATTTTGACAGATGAAGATACATATAAAGAAAACCAACATTTTGTATATTTTCATAGATTTGTTTAGTTGTATAGTTAGATTACTATCACAAAATATTTGTGAAACTAGTAGATGAATTATTAAAGCAGTTCATAGTTGGTAGAGGAGATGATTTCTAGGCATATCATTTATATACTCAAAAAGTTAAATCCAAAATAAAGAAATTAATAATTAAATCAAATATATAAAACAAAGTTCAAAAGAAAGGGATGTACCTTCAGAGAATATTAGGGAAATTTGATGACAATCTCTGGTGTTTTTCAAATAAAAAAGAAAGAAGAAAAAGCCATAGTGTAAACACCCCAATACTTATAGATAACATCATAATATATATCTTGTAATTTTTTTTAAGAATTTCTATAAAAAAAATATTGGCATGTATATTATATATATTTTAAAATTTTGAGGCAGTGAGATATTTCAAAAAAAAAAAAGAAGAAAAAGCATTTGGTGTAAGCATCCCAATATTTATAGATACGATCATAATATTTATCTTGTAATTTTCTTTTAAGAATTCATATAAAAATTTATTGGCATGTATGTTATCTATATTTTAAAATTTTGAGCCCAATGAGATATTTCAAATGTTAGGGGCTCATTTGATGTGGTACATATTCTAGAAGATTTATTTAAAAAGATATTTAAAAAATATGTAAGCGTGATTTTTCAATGAAAGTAATGTAAAAAAGTAATTGCTAAACATCTTACAGTTTAATTTTGATAAATGAATACCGCAGGGGCCAGAAAATTTATTCTTTTAATAAAATTGTTGATAAATTGAGATTAAAAATATATTGTCTCTATTATGTTGAGACGAAATAATTTATTATTTGACGAAATTTCTAGTTTACCATACCAAATCTAACCCCAAATTTTGGTGCCAAGCAAAGTATAAATGTAAGTTCAAGTGAGATTACACAAGGACAGACCAGGGAAACAAAGTTTTTATATAAAACAGTGGGCAGAAACTTGCTACTTAAGATGGCCTCGGTCATCTTTGGATTTTAATTGTAATGTACAAGTATGTGAGAATGTAATTGAAAACAATATCATGCACACCTACATGCCGTAGTATTTGTATACTAAACTTGCACATGATACTATACAAAGTACTTTAACCTCTCTTTACCTTATCAATATGTGAAAAACGAACACAATCCTTTTCAAGATATAAATTTCATCTCAATTTCTATGTGGATTAATTACACTAAGAAAATGACTCAGATTCAAACATGAAAGTTTAACCTTTTAACCTCTCATTACAGGGAACAATTAGTCCAACAATTAGTTTTAGGAAATTATATCAAGAATATGTCTAAAACATTGCTCAAACTTTTCATTTTCTAACAATTATCACATGTTTTCAAAGTGGAGGGTTATGACAGGCAGGGTTGTGAATTTGCAGAAATTGGAGGGGATATGACATTTTTCTGCATGTTATTTTACTTTCCCTTGTAATAATCCTTTGATTATTGATGTACACCTTGATTTTGTTACGGTAGTTTTTGTCAAAATCGCGTCCTTTTTGTTAAATAAACTAAATTCACTGTCTCTAAAATATGTAAAGACTCACATTAATTGTGATCCATGAAACTCAAGAGTTGTAACTATTTGATGATCCGAATTCTCCTACTATAAATGGAGAAGCTTGTATTATTTTTTTTAAAATGATGAAATAGAAGAAGTAGACAACTGTTCCAGTTCCTGTCCCATTCTTTACACCAAAATACTGAAACCATACACCAGAACATATACACAGAAACCTCAATATTCTAAGAGCTTGGTGTCAGAGCTATTATCAAACTAAAATGACTAACTTTCCTATGGTCCCAAAGCTTACAAAAGAAAACTATGGCCACTCGTGTATCCAAATGAGAGCCTTGCTTGGATCATAGGAGGCATGGGAAATTGTTGAGTAAGGTTATGATGAACCAGAGAATAAAGGAGTTTTAAATTAGACTTAGAAAAACGCTCTTGCAAAGGCTCTAAAACAAGATCAACAAACTTTGTCTATTATACACATGGGCTTAGATGAAGGCATATTGAAAATGCTCGTGTGAACAAGCTCAACAAGCTCTTTTGTAAATTATATGAAGAATTACGGAGAAAAAATTGAAGATGCTCGTGTGAATGAAAAAATATTACGATCCTTGAATACAAAGTTGCAGCATGTTGGGATTTCTATTAAAGAGTCAAATGATATAGAGCCCATGACTGTTGATTAACTCATGGGATCACTACAAGCATATTCAGAACGATTGTTGAAAAAGGAAGAGATGGAATCTCAAGTGTTAAAAACCAATATCACTGTTGAAGACAAAGATAAGGTATTGTACACACAATACTCTTGAGGAACATGCAGAGGACGTGGACGTATAAATCTCACGAGAAGTAGAGGACATGAGCCTGAAAGCAGCAGATATGAAGAAAAAGTCCAAATAAATCAATCAAAATGACGAGGACAAGGACGTGGTCGCAGCAGAGGAGGAAGATCAAATTCTGGAAGAGGTGGCAGATTCATTGAATGTTATAATTATGGAAAATTTGGTTACTTTACCAAAATTGCTGGTTTAACAAGAAGGTTGAGGAACAATCAAATCTAGTCGAGACGGAGGAGCAGAAAGATATAAGTGTTCTACTCATGGCATGCAAAGGTTTGATTCCTGAAGATGAAATTATGTGGTACCTTGATAGTGGGGCTAGCAATCATATGTCTGGCCTCAAGCATATTTTTACTGATATAAAGGAAATAAATTCTGGAGTTGTATCATTTGGATATTCATTAAAAATAGAAGTAAAAGGAAAGGGTGAAATATGTTTTACTAGAAAAGATGGAAAATAAGGAACTATTGAAGATGTGTATTACGTTTCTGACATGAAACATAACATTCTAAGCCTTGGACAACTGTTAGAAAAAGGATACTCAATTTTTATGGAAAATAAAATCATGTCTTTAAAGGACAAATTTGGCAGGATCACTGCTAAAACTGAAATGTCGGAAAACCGGATGTTCAATTTAAATTTGAAAAATATACAGGGGATTTGTTTGCAAGCAAAGTCAGAGGACAAAGCAATTTTATGGCACAGGAGACTTGGACACCTACACTATGGTGGTTTAAAGGAGATGGTGAGTAAAAGAATGGTCCATGGGATTCCAAGTTTGGATTGTACAAGAAACTTTTGTGAAGAATGTGTGTTGGGAAAACAAACTAGAAGCTCGTTCCAGAAGAAGGCAATTTATCGTGCTTCACAGCCTCTTGAGTTAGTCCAAACAGACATAGGTGGTCCTATTACACCCATGTCATATGGTTCCAGGAGGTACTTTATTACTTTCATCGATGATTATTCTTAAAAAATATGGGTTTATTTCTTAAATAAAAATCTGAGGCAATTAAAGTATTCAAGAAATTTAAAGTTCTGGTAGAAAAAAAGGCATGACTATAAATCTTGGCATTGCGTTCAGACAGAGGCTGAGAATATACGTCAAAAGCTTTCAAAAAATACTTTGAAGAGCATGGAATTAGAAGTTTCTTAATTGTTCTATATTCACCATAGCAGAATGGCGTGGCTAAATGAAAAAATCGGACTATCTTAGACATGGTTCGATCAATGTTAAAGTGAAAGGAACTGCCTAAAAAACTCTGGGCGGAAGCTGTACAATGTGTTGTGTATATTCAAGATCGATGTCCAGACTCTATTTTGGGGAATGAAACACCTCAAAAATTATGGAGCGGAAGGAAGTCTACTGTATGATCACACCTAACAAAAGTTTTTGGGAGTGTGGCATATTCACATGTTCCAGATCAAAGGAGAATAAAGGTGGACGACAAGAGCAGGAAGTACATTTTCATTGGATATGATGAGAAAACAAAAGCTTATAGGCTCTTGGACCCGATTTCTATGAACGTGGTTATAAGTCGAGATGTGAAAATACAAGAAGATGATGCGTGGAACTGGAATAAAACACCAGTGAAAGCAGCAAAAGAAGTTGATGTTCCAATTTCTAAAATCTCACCGATAAATTTTGATACACCTCGAGAAGAAGAATATGAAGAGGATGAACCCAGGAATCCTAGAACGAGAAGTTTACAAGATGTATATGAACATGGTGAGGTACACCAAGTGTCTTTGGTGGCTGATGCAGAAAGCATAGATTTTGGAGAAGCAGTGAAAGATAAGAAATGGAATATTACAATGGATGAAGAATCAAAGCCATCGAAAAAAATAAAATGTGGGAACTTGTTGAACCTCCAGAAGGTTGTAAGCCTATTGATGTTAAATGGGTTAATAAAAAGAAAATGAATGCTCAAGGGGAAGTAGAAAGATATAAGGTGCGGTTAGTTGTAAAAGGCTACCGACAAAAAGCCAGAATATAATACGATGAGGTTTTCCCCCTTGTTTCCAGAATGAAGACAATCCGACTTTTGATCTCTCAAGCAGGTCAATGTAAATGGCCAATTTACCAAATGGACGTAAAATCAGTCTTTTTAAATGGAACGCGCGAAGAGGAAGTGTACGTGAGACAACCACCTGGATATGTAAAAGCAGGTAAAGAAAGAATGGTGTTGAGATTGTATAAGGCGCTATATGGTTTAAAACAGGCACCACGAGCATGTAACACTGAGCCTACTTCAAGAAGAACGGTTTTGTGCAATGTCCTTATGAAGCTGCTCTCTATGTCAAGGAAAGGCAAGGTAATTTACTACTCGTTGCACTTTATGTTGATGATCTTATTTTTATGGGCAACAATAAAGAAATGATTAAAGAGTTTAAGAAGGAGATGACCCAAGAGTTCGAGATGACAAACTTGGGTTTGATGAGATTTTTTCTTGGCATTGAAGTGAGCAAGATCAGTCAGGTATTTTTATATCTCAAGAAGCATATGCTAATAGTATTCTAAAGAATTTCGAATGGCACACTGCAATTCAGTAGCAACACCAATGGAACTGGGCACAAAGCTTTCTAAATTTGAGGAAGGAAATTCGATTGAAATAAACTTATATCAAAGTTTAGTTGGGAGTTTGAAATATCTCACATGTACAAGACCTGATATATCATATAGTGTTGGAATTTTGAGCAGATTCATGGAACACCCAAAGCAGTCACACTAGAAGACAACAAAAAGAATTTTGCGATATGTTCAAGGAACAAAATCTCTGGGAATGTTTTACTCGAGGACAAAAGACTACAAATTGCTGGGATATTCTAGATAGTGATTGGTGCGGAGACGTAGATGACCGCAAAAGCACGTCTGGATACATATTTTTCATGGGAGACACGACATTTACATGGTACTCTAAAAAGCAGCCTATAGTTTCTTTGTCAACATGCGAGGCAGAATATGTAGCAGCCTCTTACTGTGTGTGTCATGCGATATGGTTAAGGAGGTTAAATCATGAGCTAAAAATCCCACAACCAAAGTCAACTAAAATTTGAATTGATAACAAGTCTACGATTGAGCTTGCCAAAAATCCAATGTATCACGAAAGGAGCAAACACATTAGTGTTCAGTTTCATTTTATACGGGTACATGTAAAGGATAAAAATGTGCATTTATGTCATGTTGCTAGTAAAGACCAAACTGTAGATGTGCTCACTAAACCATTGTCCAAGACTTTTCTAGTTTTTGGCTGAGCAGAAAGTGAGTAATTGGTTGCAGCATAAATGGATAATAAATTGATGAAGTACAATAATACTAATCTTTACAGAAAAGTTCAAGAGTATACTATTGCTGATGCGCAACAGAAGGCCTTGGATTCCTGTTTTAAAAAAGATTCCAGGGACATGATGGTTTTGAAGGAAGGGTTAAGGACAGAAAAGCTATAGTAGCAGGGGTGCCAACCCAGTTTGTTACATTGTTTGATGCTGTTACTGTGCCCTGGTGCAGCTTCCTTGTCAAGTAAAATATCAAATTTGATGATATTCCATAGTAGGCCATACTTTCAAATATCTCATCCACTGTTACATCTCTTCTATATATAATAGGATAAGAAGGGGATAATTTTATGAGATTAAAAAGTCTAAAAAAGATGTGGTTTATGGAAATCGAACCCAAGTTATTTCGTTCACATATACAACCTCATACCACTACACCATATTGTCACATGTGCTTTTTATCATACACATAATATGTAAGTGTGCTAAATGAATATTTTCTTTAACTTTAAAGGTAGTTACTTGAATTCCAAAAAAATGGATCTTTAATTGAATATTTGAACAGTTAATTTTAAAGAACTTAATTCCAGATATAAAGTTAGTCATAGTACATAAATGAATTATTATCTTATTTATTAATCATTTTTTAGTCTGAAAATATATCTTATATATTTTTTACATATTTTTTATTATAAAAAGTAATTAAAATACACATATATAATTTTTAAAAAAATATTGAAAATAGAATCGCTTATATGTAAATAATCTATATTATTATTACATATTTAGATAAGTTCGAATTATAATGAGTCAATGCATTTTAGTTTATTTCAAATTTGAAATCAAAACTTGGCTTATTGTTAAAAAAATACTCAAAATTTGACTACATGACCCGGCCGAAAAACATCGTCACATTCTACGTTTAGTAAATTTAAATTACAAGCTCGCAAAGAATATCTTATCAATAATGTGAAATATTTTAATATCTTATCTTAATATAAATTAATGTATTTGAGGTCTTGATAGGATCAAATCGATTGATTATTTGTATTAAAATCACTAAATTCACTGGTAGCGTAATTGTTTTTGGGAGTTGTCCCGGTTTTAAAAATATCAAAATTTGATATAAGATCTCACGAGATTTGTTAAAACTACGATGATATATTAAATATATCTTTTTTTCATTTTTCACTTGAAAAAACTAGCCTTTTAAAAAGAATTCTTTTAGATAAGCAATATTCATTGATCAAAAAAATATTATACAAATATTTTGAATTATTTTAATATTTTAAATTATACAAATAAAAGTTATATCTTTACTATATTTTAGCATTTGATTCAAGGGAATTTACCAAAATACTATTTTTTATGAAAATATTATTAAAAATACGGACACAGGTTGTATATGTGGTTGCATATGAGGTTGAATAGTTGCATATGAGATTTATCCGTATTTTGCAAATATTTTCTACAACTTGGATATTTATGCAAAAATTCCTTGATTCAATGCATTTTATACTATTTAAAGGGAAGAATTTATATATTGTTCAATAATTTGAATGAATTAACCGGTTCAACTTATACTTATAAAACTTTATCGAATTGAAAAATATTTAATTTTAGGAGAATAGTATACAATGTTATCAAATTATTATATGAAGAAATATTAGAGTCGTAATTAAAGAAACTTAAAAATAGTTTAAATAACGATATAATTACAATTTTTCCTTCGAGTTCTTGAAAAAAATAATGAATATCAATAATAAATCTTTACAATTTATAATTTAATTTTATTTTACAACCATGATTGGTAGTGGTACTCGATTGTGTAAAAAATAGTTATGGATTGTTTGCCAGTGATAATGTGAATACCGTATATACGTTATTGCAATTTATTTATTACATAATTTTAATTTTTGAATAATTATAAATGCATATTATTTAAGTAATCAATTGCATTAGTAAATGTTAATAATGAATATAAATGTACATAAATCATATATTTAGCATATAAATAATTGAACCATCATAATTTACTAAGAAATGTAACATATGATAATTTACATGCTGACACATACACATATAACTTAATCTGACCTTCTAATAGTAATGTAAATAAAAAAATAACATTTTTTCATACATACATACGTTGAATTTCAAAAAGTAACATTTTTTATTAAAATCAACTTTTATATTGACAGTATTATAAATTTTACATTATTGTACATTATGATTGCAAGTCATTCTGACTTCAGTTATGCATTTTTTATCTTTTTAAATTGCGTACGTTAATTGTAAGTTAGTTGTGAACTCAGCTGTACATATAGTTTATTTAAATAAAATTCAAATTTTTTGGTCAACTTTATATTGAACATATATGTTTATTTTTAGCTTTTTTTTAAACATAATGACGACATTCTACGGAGTAAGTTTAATCATTTCATTTTAAACGTACATCGACTATCCTGTTTATATTCATTCATTAAATACAAATTATACAGCACAAACAAGAATATATATATTTTGTTTAATGAGCTATATTGGAAACGTTGTGTAATTTGGTAATGTATTGTATGAAAATAATACATGTTGTTAAAGAATCAACTTATATTTAATATACGTTAGACATTGTACAATATTTACAAATAAAAAACAACTAAGAACATTATAATTGCATGACGCATAAAAAAATCTAGAAAATGAACCGTGCCTCACACGGGTTATTATGCTAGTTAATATTTTCATTGTCAATTAGTATTAATTGTTGTACTATTAAACTTTATACTCATGAAATTACTATTTTTAAAATGTAATCCCCAGTTCATTTTCTGGCTTCTCTGCATAACTGGCATAACTGGCTGTATTTGCTACTATATATATTTTTTATTTAAATACAAAAGGGCACAAATTAGTTCGTGCATGATATTGTAGTCGCTACAACACGAAGATAAATGAGGGTAAAAACTCTATACGAACTATATTCTTATATTACACAAAAATTCTTTTACTATAAGTAGAGGTTTAGTATAAAGAGACCATCAAAGCCTTTTACACAAAAATTCTTTTACGGTAAGTAGAGGTTTACTCTCTCTCTATCTCTCTTTATATATATATGTATATGTATCTATGTATATTATAGTTCCTACTGCCTGTTTTGAATAGTATCTTCACCCCTTCCTAGCCTTTTACCCTGAAAGTTGCAAAAAATTACATCTCTTGCCATCATGCTTTCCTGTACTGCAGCTAAATGTACTTCTTTGAACTCTCACATGTAAACAAGCTTCCGCCGGAAGCTTTAACTTTGAAATTCAAATTTCAAATTTGTGTACACACTTCCCTAAAATTCAAATCCAACCTTTATAATAGCTTATCATTTTTTCAATATTCTAATTTTACTATTGGATCTTCTTTTCTTTACGATCAGTCATTGTTTATGCTCATAACACTCCTTTTACATTTGTTACATATTATATACTACATACACTACTTATGTATTTGTATTTGTTGCAGGATATCTATTGCTGAGAAAGTGTTCGATGATATGCCTGAAAGAAAAAGTTATTAAGTTTCCACTTTGTAGATATATTTTTGATTTAGTTATTATTATTGGTTTGTTTTTGGGATATATATGTAAAAGTTTCTTTCCGTATTAATCATTTGCATTTTGCAACTAACCATATATGATGCATTATATTTGTTGATGTATATATTTTGTTGAGATTGTTTGACAAATTGATTAAAAGAAGGGTCGGAAAATGCTACAAATGCGGACTGAGTTAGCTCATGATCAGGGAGAACCATATTCAAAACTCAATTTTTTTGAGAAGCATCTACAAGAGAGGCGGTTACCAATTTACAGCAACCTGAGCAGCATGTCTTAAGTGATGAAAAGAGTTCACAACATTCACGTGATGGAGAGAGCCTTAAACAGGAGGCAGAACTCGAATAATTAGAGAGTGATACCGACAGGTTGAGGACTAAAATTATGAATATCCAAAAGGAACAGGAGAATGCATATAATTATCTGTTATCTATTAAAGAGAGGCTGAGAAGGACTGAACAGAAGCAACAGCAGATGTTCATTAGCATGGCCAAAGCATTTCAGAACCCGTTATTTAGCGAGATTCTTATGCAGCAGCTCAGGCCTAAAGAAGCACTGGAGATTGCTGGAACTTCAAAGAAACAAAAGCTGATTGCTCCACAGTGCAACAAAGGTCCAGCGGAGGCATCCTATTATCCTATATATGCAAAAAGATATAAATAAGGGTCTTTGAAAAAGATGAAGAGACTAAAGTAATTATCTGCACCTGGATTAACTAGTGATATTTGTTTTCAGTGCCATGATACACTATTTTGCTTTGCTTTAAATTACAGAGACTTCATTCTCTAAGTTTTAACAGTAACTTTTGCCATCATCTCCTCCTAGCTAGCCAAGTCTAATGCAATTTATGCTTCATCTACCGGAGTTGCAGGAATGGTATACTGATAAATACGTGTGCATTTTTATGCTCTCTATGTCTTCTGCTCATGCGATATCCACTGTTCTTGATACAATCATGTTGAGGGACGTTCAACATCAAATTGAGTCTTCCGGTGGCAAATTTAAGGTTATTTGTGTGCCTACACATTTTCAAGCTGATCTTGAGAGAGAACATTCAGATGATGATGAGAACATCTTCAATCCGTACTTCATGCTAGGGATTTGGATGATGCTAAAGGAGGACTGGTTAGTTCGTTACATAGATATAACGATTTTCTTTATGCATATCTATATATTGTATTCTAGTTGACATAGTTTTTCCCCGTGTAGGAGAAATTTATAGTCTGCAAACTCTTTGGGGCTCCAGTTGTGTTCCTATTTGTACGAGCTTCAGGATGTAGTGAATTTCTATCTAGATTACAGTATTATCATTTAGTTGCATGTTGGACTATTGATAAGTTTGAGTTAGTCTACATTCCAATGAATGAATCTGCCCATGACATTGCCTCTCATTGGATGCTGACTAGCGTTTCTGCTGAATTCAAGGAGAAGCACTTGATTCCTATCTTTCCTCAAGGAAGAAATTACTCAAAATGCTGAAAAAGAATTCACTCCGGCGCTGGTGACTTTTGGATTCTTTGGACATTATTTTGATCAAGGAATTACTTGTAGCAACAGTTACGAAGCAGCATATAAGCTGTTTTTGAAGACCTTTCCATTTAGGTACGACGAGGAGAAGGAAACCTTTGAAGACGTATTTAGTGCAACCCGTCCTAAATATTTTCCATTGAACAGCGAAAATAAGAAAGAAGACATATTAGTATTTAGTTATTCAGATGAAAGCCAATTAGTACCCACATCTAATACACTCCGAAGGACAGCCTACTCTGATACCAACTGTAACAACCCGCACTTTCGGACTATTAATTCTAATCAAAACTAATACAAAACAAATTTACTAATACAAAATTCTATTACAAAGGTGACTATTTTTACAAAAGCGCAGCTAAAGGAAGCGGTCCAAAAGTCAATATACTCCAATCCTAAGTTCCTCGAACACCAATGCTATCCAACTCGAATTCTTATGACGAAACCTGAAATTGAAAGGGCTGAGATACAAAACTCAGCAAGTACAAATTGACTATCTATTTAACCGAAAAACAATGGGTGTTTTAATAAGATGATTTTTTCTCAAAACAATAATAATTTTGTAAAACATTTCTAAAATAGATCCAACCCAAAGTTTTATAATTTAAAATTCAGAATTTAAAACAGAACAGAACAAAGCAGAGTAAAAACATAATGAAATGATAATTCTTATAAATAACACAGTCTTGATCAACGGCCACACTTTGCCAGTAGCCGCCATCTTATTCTTATTCTCATATACCACACTTTTCCAGTGGTCGACATCTAAAGTTCACTAATTATGCGTCCTTAGTAGGTATCTAAAATTGCATGCTTGTACGCCTAATAAGGGTATCTAAGACTAGTTGCGGAACTATAATGTAAATTACGAACGGGGTCAAAAACGTAGAGACTCGGTTTCAAAATATTATCGTATTTTATTTCCTATACAGTACGAAATTCGAAAATCAGAGTATCAAAAATTTTCCGGAAATAAAAGTAAGTCAAAAAGTACCTACCTCAAAGCCTAATCAGATCTGAATTTACTCTTTTTGACCCTCTAAAAGATGTTTCCTTGGAAAACACGAAGTATGAAAGTTGAAGAGAAAGACAAGAGTTTTCCGAAAAGTCTAGAATCAACGAATTCTGACTTACGATGAATTTTCTACGAATTTTACAGGATTGCTGATTTTAGGGAATAAATCCATACGAATTTTAATAATTAAGGCGAGGAAGACGAATATGATGTATTTATAACATTACAAAACCCTATTTCTATCCATATGAGAATCTGATCTAAATTCTATGCCCATCGGTCTAATTCAATTTTAAATCCGAGACCTTATCTAATTTTAATATTTTTTTCTATTATTCTATTATTAATCGAATTCTAAAAATTACAGGATATTACAGAATATATATAAATTAAAAACTTAATATCCAATAATTAAATATGAAGAGACTCTGATGCCAATTGATTCTAAGCACCTGAATTCATAAGACGATAATTGTTACAGTATCTGAATCTGTATTATGTTCTTGATTATTGTGTCCGTCTACTCCTTAGGATTTCTCAATAGCTCTCTCGATGGTAGATAATAAGCCGTGTAATGTACTTGATATATTGGGTCTGGTATTAGGGTTCCACTTATTAAGTCCATACAATAAATTAAAATCTAATTGGATTTCTTATTTGATCCCTTAATTTAATCCAATATAATAAATAGCATACATAATTGATATATTTATATGTAGCCCATTAATTAAATAATTAGTATTACATATTAATAACATAGATTTCAGACAAAATTACAGATAAGCATCATAAAACTATAAAAGTTTTAGCGAGAAACCGATGACTGAATGGAGCTGAAATCTACTTAACGGGGAAATGTTACTATTCTTACCACGAGTAAATATGCAACTAATTCTTAGGAATCTGGTTTTCCAGAGAGTGTCGTGGTTTGAGCTATAAACAATACCATGTGTGTTGCTTCATCAAGTATATTAATACTCATCAGAAATGTGACCTGATATTGAGGAGTGAAGACCTGATATCGATCAATTTGCAGAAAGTTGCTTTCTCTTGACATGACTTTTTTGAGGGATCTGTTCAAAATATAGATGATTTGCATAGGGAATAGTAGCGCCCCATGATTGTTGCTTCCAAATTTGAACAATAGGGTATTATATTACATACATCGAAAATCCAGAACCTGGTATAAAATTACAGACTAGTCTTGTTTATGTTGCTACTTTTTTTATTGTGTGTACTACTATTTGTTTGTGGTCTACAGAACTGAATGGGAGGTGGATTAAATGTGTAAATTTATTAATCGAGCATTGCTAGGAATGTGATTATGGCATGTTTTTGAAATGGAGGGACATATATAACAGGCATGGCTGTGAATTTGAAGAAATTGATTTCGGGGTAAGGAATGTTGGGCTTTTAATCTAAATTTGTGGACTTCATTGTTAGTTTAGTTTTATTGTTTGTATCATTCTACAAGTCTGGAGTCCATCTGGTGGAAGCAGTCAATAAAGACGTGGAGATCTTTTAGGAGATTACTTTGCAAACATTTGAATAAAGAGTTGTACTAGGAAGTTAGTTGATATGCTTTCCTTGTTTTTATCTGCTTACTGTTATTTCTTTTATATTCAGTATATGTACTACGTTGGTTATCCAAATAAACTAAGACGTTTTACGTACAACTTGTTTTTCTCAGTTTTCTAATACACAGTTATAGGTGTATAACTTGTTTAAACACAACAATCTGGTATCAGAGCTTTGACACTTTAGTGCATGCCCAAGTATATGCCCCGAATGTCAACAACGGAAAAAGAAAAGTGCAAGGATGGTACATTGAGTCTAAGTTATCCCATACTGACAAGAGAGAATTATACAGTTTGGGCTATGAAGATGCGTGTGTTTATAGAGGCCCATGGTATTTGGCAAGCCATAGATCCAGAGGGATCGAAAACACCAGTTGAGACTAAGGTGGATAAGGTAGCTCTGGAAGCTATTTACCAGAGTGAACCTGAAGACATCTTACTGACATTGGCAGAGAAGAAGACTGCCAAGGAGGCTTGGGAAGTTGTGAAAACACTATGACAGGGAGCCGAACGGGTAAAGAAAGCAAGGATTCAAACCCTCAAAGCTGAGTTTGAATCAATGAATATGAAGGATTCTGACTCACTCGATGACTTCTGTTTGAAACTGAATGGTTTGGTGACTAATATACGTGCACTTGGGGAGAGTGTAGCTGACTCATATGTGGTAAAGAAAATACTCCGTGCGGTACCAAAACGATTCTTACAGATTGCTTCGACCATCGAGCAATTTGGAGACGTTGACACAATGATAATAGAAGAAACAGTTGGCTCCCTGAAAGCACATGAGGAGCGAATGTGAGGATAAACAGAGAACAGTGGGCACCAGCTGCTTCTCACCGAAGAGGAGTGGAACAAAAGAGAAAAGGAGGAATATAAGTTGTTGTTAACTAGAGAAGAAGAGTGGTTAAAGAGATCTAACAGAGGAGAAGGGGCAACTGGACAAAGATTTCGAAACAAGGATAACATGAGATGGGTAAAAGATAAGAGTAAAATATGATGCTTTAGTTGTGGTGCTTACGGATACTTCGCTGTGGAATGCAAAAAAATCAAAGAGAGATAAGAAAGTAAAGAAAGAGGCATTGTTTGCTCAAGTCCCTGATGAAGAACCAGCTCTACTTATGATGAAGTGTGAAGGAAAACAAAAGAGCTCGATGCTGATAAATGAAGAAAAGATAACCCCTAAATTGGGCCCAGAGAATCCCGAAAAAGGCATAGAATCTAATTTATGGTATCTGGACAATGGTGCTAGTAACCATATGTCTAGACAAAGAGAAAAATTTTATGAGTTGGACGAAAGCGTGTCTGGAAAGGTTAAATTTGGAGATAACTCGGTGGTGCACATAAAGGGTAAAGGTTCAATCACACTACAATGCAATAATGGAGAAAGTAGAAAGCTTGAAGAGGTATACTATATTCCTTCCTTACACAGCAACATCATAAGTTTAGGCCAACTCTCAGAAGAAGGACACATAGTCACACTCAACGGAGACTTCCTCTGGGTTCGTGACAAACAAGGGGAATTATTAATGAAGGTGAAGTGCTCCAAAAATAGATTATACAGACTGATCATACAAACTGGAGAACAGAAGTGCTTGTTGTCCAAATGCGAAGATAAGAATTGGTTGTGGCACTCTCGCATCGGGCATGTGAACTTCAAGGCTCTCACGTTCATGTCAACCATGAATATGGTGCATGGAATGCCGAAGATTGTTCAGCCCAGAGAAGTCTGCACAGGGTGTTTAATGTCAAAGAAAACTAGGAAGGGGTTTCCACAGCAAGCTGAATTTCACGCAAAAAGGCCTTTGGAATGGATACATGGCGATCTTTGCGGGCCAATAACTCCTTGCACTTCTGGAGGAAATAGGTACATTTTCCTTATAGTTGATGATTTTTCCAGAGTTATGTGGACATACTTGTTGAAAAATAAATATGATGCACTTGATGTTTCTAAAAAATTTCGAGCACTAGTTGAGAATAGTCCAGAAAAAAAGATTGAAACATTGAGAACGGATAGGGGTGGAGAATTCATGTTAAATGAATTCAGTCAGTACTGTCAAGATGCTGGAATCATGCGTCAATTTGTAGCTCCTTACTCACCGCAACAAAACGGTGTCGTTGAAAGGAGAAACCGTACAGTGATTAAGATGGCTCGTAGTTTGCTAAAGGAAAAGGAGCTACCAGTTTATCTTTGGGGAGAGGGAATTCGACATTCGATTTATTTACTGAATAGATTGCCCACACGTGCAGTTATGGGAGTAACGCCTTATGAGGCCTGGTCAGGTTCAAAACCATGTCTGGATCACTCACGTATTTTTGGTTGCCTGGCTTACATGAGGATACCAAATGTAAATTTAAAGAAGCTGGATACAAGGAGTAAGGTGGTGATATATCTCGGTAAGGAACCCGATACAAAAGCACACAGGGTTTATGATCCTAAAAGTAAATCGATATATGTCAGCCGAGATGTGATATTCGAGGAGGATAAGGCATGGGATTGGAATCAAAAGGATGTGACACGAGCAACTCAGTCAAATAATTTTCTGGTTCTCAACACTGATATTGAGACTCAAGGTGAGACAGTTGATAGAGAATATACTGGAAGCACTCAGAGTAGCACTGGAAGCAATGACAACAGTTCAAACGGTGCTAATAGCAATTCAGAATCCAACAACAGCTCAGAATCAAATACAAACATGGAGCAATCTGCTACTAGTTCAGAATCAGATGAACGTCCACGACATTACAGATGCTTAAGTGAAATCTACAATGACACGGAACCTATTGAGCTAGATGAAGAAGAATTACTTGTGATGGGAATTGATGAGCCTGTTAACTACTCTCAAGCAGCAAAGGAAGAAAAATGGAGAAGGGACATAAAACACGAGATAGATGCAGTGGAGAAAAATGGAACCTGGGAACTAAAGAAATTGCCTCCAGATCGAAAACCAATAGAGTTGAAGTGGATTTACAAGATCAAGCGAGACGCTAGTGGACAAATCATCAAACACAAGGCCAGAATTGTTGCCAAAGGATATGTTCAAAAACAAGGGGTGGATTACGAAGAAGTCTTTGCACCTGTGACTTGACTAGAGACCATACGACTTATTTTAGCACTTGTAGCAAATAACTCCTGGGAGGTACACCACTTAGACGTTAAAACTGTATTTTTTGAATGGTGAAATTGTAGAAGAAGTTTACGTTACACAACCGGAGGGGTTCGTCAAAAAGGGTAAAGAACATCTGGTTTGTAGGTTGCTGAAGGCCCTGTATGGCCTAAAATAGGCACCACGGGCATGGTACTCAAAACATAACAAGAGTTTAGAAGATATTGAGTTTGTTAGATGCCCTTACGATCAAGCTGTCTACATGAGAGTGGTTGGGAATGATGTACTCATAGTAGCTGTCTATGTTGATGACCTCTTGGTCACTGGATCGAGTTCAACTATTGTACGTGACTTCAAACAGCAAATGGGACAAAAGTTCGACATGAGTGACTTAGGCAAACTGTCGTATTACCTGGGTATCGAGGTTGAACAAGGAGTTGGTTATATTCGACTAAAACAATTGGGTTATACAAGGAAACTGCTTGAGAAGTCTGGAATGCTTGGCAGCTGCAATCCTACAAAGTACCCCATGGACCCCAAAGAAGCTATTCATAAAGATGAGAAAGGTGTTTCAGTTAATGTAACAAAGTACAAAAGTGTAATAGAAGGTATGCGATATCTTGTACACACGAGACCTGACCTGGCCTTTGCTGTTGGAATTATCAGCCGGTTCATGGAAAGGCCAACGTCACTACACCAGAATGCAGCTAAACGTGTACTCAGGTATGTGAAAGGTACAATTAATTTCGGTCTGACTTACACACAGACCAACAAAAATAACATCCTGACAGGCTACTCAAATAGTGATCTCGTTGGTAACATTGAAGATAGAAGAAGTACAGGTGGCATGGCATTTTACTTAAATGATGGGTTAATCACTTGGGTTTCTCAAAAGCAACGATGTGTCGCTCTTTCTTCATGTGAAGCTGAGTTTATGGCAGCTACTGCAGCCGCTTGTCAAGCAATTTGGTTGAAGAAACTTCTGAGGCAGATAACGGGCAAGGAGACCGGTCCTGTGATAATCTACAGCGACAACAAGTCAGCAATTGACTTAGAAAAAACCCCGTGTTCCATGATAGAAGCAAACACATTGACATTCGATACCACTTCATAAGAGAATGTGTTGAGAAGGGAGATATAATTGTCAAACATGTATGCACGGATGAACAACGAGCAGACAGTCTTACGAAAGCTCTAACCACTATCAAGTTTGAAAGAATGAGAAAGCTGTTAGGTGTTGATTCAGGAACTCAGACAAATTTAGATTAAGGGAGAGTTTGTTGGGCTTTTAATCTAAATTTGTGGGCTTCATTGTCAGTCCAGTTTTATTATTTGTATCATTCTACAAGTCTGGAGTCCATCTGGTGGAAGCAGTCAATAAGGACGTGGAGATCTTTTAGGAGATTACTTTGCAAACATTTGAATAAAGAGTTGTACTAGGAAGTTAGTTGATATGCTTTCCTTATTTTTCTCCGCATACTGTTATTTCTTTTGTATTCAGTATATGTACTACGTTGGTTATCCAAATAAACTAAGATGTTTTACGTACAACTTGTTTTTCTCAGTTTTCTAATACACAGTTAGAGGTTTATAACTTGTTTAAATACAACAAGGAGGGAGGAAGAGTAAGTTCAGAGGCAGGCATATGGAGTTCAATTGTGGATGGTGCATGAGAGCTTTCTTTCATGTCCAATTAACATGTGTTTCAGTTGAAATAATCATATCATATATTCATAAGTATCTTTTTGTTTTTTCTTCTTCAGCTACCTATTAATGTTCATCTTGGTGGTTATTGCAGTCTTTTTTGTCAGAACAACTCCCTAGTAATTTGTAAAGCTAAAGAGTCTGGAAGTAGCCTCCAAAGGAAGAGCTTCTTGCCATAGTTCTAGATGAGAAAGCAAGGTTAATGATGTTAAGTAATCTGTCTTCACATGTTTATCAATGTTTAACAATACTCTCTCTCCAAAATTTGGAGAATTATACCTCTCAATGCTCGAAAGTTTCTTTAAATTTTTTACATGTTTGTTCTGCTTCTTTCTGTACAAAGTAGTTTCTTTAGTAATTTCATCAACCAGTGACTACTAGTTGTAAATCTATAAAAGACAAGCCAAAGTTTATTATCTATGAAACCCATCCTTCAAGCACTACTGCTACTGCTTGTCATGATTTTGAGTTCATATACAAGTCTATTTATTAAATAAAAAGCTCAACTGAACTAGAAATCAACTATTTATATATATTAACACGACCTTAATGGCTACAACAGCTCAAGGCTACACCAGCTCCAAATAGACTATTTTTCAATTATTAGTATTTTAGTTATTTAATATTATTTCTACTAGGCACATCATGACAAATAAATTGCAGAACAATTTGAGAGAAGTTAATAATTTGATATAAATATTTTGACAGATGAAGATACATATAAAGAAAACCAACATTTTGTATATTTTCATAGATTTGTTTAGTTGTATAGTTAGATTACTATCACAAAATATTTGTGAAACTAGTAGATGAATTATTAAAGCAGTTCAAAGTTGGTAGAGGAGATGATTTCTAGGCATATCATTTATATACTCAAAAAGTTAAATCCAAAATAAAGAAATTAATAATTAAATCAAATATATAAAACAAAGTTCAAAAGAAAGGGATGTACCTTCAGAGAATATTAGGGAAATTTGATGACAATCTCTGGTGTTTTTCAAATAAAAAAGAAAGAAGAAAAAGCCATAGTGTAAACACCCCAATACTTATAGATAACATCATAATATATATCTTGTAATTTTTTTTAAGAATTTCTATAAAAAAAATATTGGCGTGTATATTATATATATTTTAAAATTTTGAGGCAGTGAGATATTTCAAAAAAAAAGAAGAAAAAGCATTTGGTGTAAGCATCCCAATATTTATAGATACGATCATAATATTTATCTTGTAATTTTCTTTTAAGAATTCATATAAAAATTTATTGGCATGTATGTTATCTATATTTTAAAATTTTGAGCCCAATGAGATATTTCAAATGTTAGGGGCTCATTTGATGTGGTACATATTCTAGAAGATTTATTTAAAAAGATATTTAAAAAATATGTAAGCGTGATTTTTCAATAAAAGTAATGTAAAAAAGTAATTGCTAAACATCTTACAGTTTAATTTTGATAAATGAATACCGCAGGGGCCAGAAAATTTATTCTTTTAATAAAATTGTTGATAAATTGAGATTAAAAATATATTGTCTCTATTATGTTGAGACGAAATAATTTATTATTTGACTAAATTTCTGGTTTACCGTACGAAATCTAACCCCAAATTTGGGTGCCAAGCAAAGTATAAATGTAATTTCAAGTGAGATTACACAAGGACAGATCAGGGAAACAAAGTTTTTATATAAAACAGTGGGCAGCAACAGCCAAAATTTCATAAGTACAGCCTAATACTTGCCAAAATTTAATAAATGCATACACCTCACCATGCACAAAAACAGGGAGGTAGGAAGTAGTTTTGCAAAGTTACCATCCAATCTTTATAATTCTTGTTGTTCATTCAAGGGCCTTCAGATATAATTTGCAAACATTTCTCTAACATGTTGTCCTTTCCTAGAGTATTTTCTCTTTGCAATTGACCAACTGTAGTTTTTAAGGTAGAAACTTGCTACTTAAGATGGCCTCGGTCATCTTTGGATTTTAATTGTAATGTACAAGTATGTGAGAATGTAATTGAAAACAATATCATGCACACCTACATGCCGTAGTATTTGTATACTAAACTTGCACATGATACTATATAAAGTACTTTAACCTCTCTTTACCTTATCAATATGTGAAAAACGAACACAATCCTTTTCAAGATATAAATTTCATCTCAATTTCTATGTGGATTAATTACACTAAGAAAATGACTCAGATTCAAACATGAAAGTTTAACCTTTTAACCTCTCATTACAGGGAACAATTAGTCCAACAATTAGTTTTAGGAAATTATATCAAGAATATGTCTAAAACATTGCTCAAACTTTTCATTTTCTAACAATTATCACATGTTTTCAAAGTGGAGGGTTATGACAGGCAGGGTTGTGAATTTGCAGAAATTGGAGGGGATATGACATTTTTCTGCATGTTATTTTACTTTCCCTTGTAATAATCCTTTGATTATTGATGTACACCTTGATTTTGTTACGGTAGTTTTTGTCAAAATCGCGTCCTTTTTGTTAAATAAACTAAATTCACTGTCTCTAAAATATGTAAAGACTCACATTAATTGTGATCCATGAAACTCAAGAGTTGTAACTATTTGATGATCCGAATTCTCCTACTATAAATGGAGAAGCTTGTATTATTTTTTTTAAAATGATGAAATAGAAGAAGTAGACAACTGTTCCAGTTCCTGTCCCATTCTTTACACCAAAATACTGAAACCATACACCAGAACATATACACAGAAACCTCAATATTCTAAGAGCTTGGTGTCAGAGCTATTATCAAACTAAAATGACTAACTTTCCTATGGTCCCAAAGCTTACAAAAGAAAACTATGGCCACTCGTGTATCCAAATGAGAGCCTTGCTTGGATCATAGGAGGCATGGGAAATTGTTGAGTAAGGTTATGATGAACCAGAGAATAAAGGAGTTTTAAATTAGACTTAGAAAAACGCTCTTGCAAAGGCTCTAAAACAAGATCAACAAACTTTGTCTATTATACACATGGGCTTAGATGAAGGCATATTGAAAATGCTCGTGTGAACAAGCTCAACAAGCTCTTTTGTAAATTATATGAAGAATTACGGAGAAAAAATTGAAGATGCTCGTGTGAATGAAAAAATATTACGATCCTTGAATACAAAGTTGCAGCATGTTGGGATTTCTATTAAAGAGTCAAATGATATAGAGCCCATGACTGTTGATTAACTCATGGGATCACTACAAGCATATTCAGAACGATTGTTGAAAAAGGAAGAGATGGAATCTCAAGTGTTAAAAACCAATATCACTGTTGAAGACAAAGATAAGGTATTGTACACACAATACTCTTGAGGAACATGCAGAGGACGTGGACGTATAAATCTCACGAGAAGTAGAGGACATGAGCCTGAAAGCAGCAGATATGAAGAAAAAGTCCAAATAAATCAATCAAAATGACGAGGACAAGGACGTGGTCGCAGCAGAGGAGGAAGATCAAATTCTGGAAGAGGTGGCAGATTCATTGAATGTTATAATTATGGAAAATTTGGTTACTTTACCAAAATTGCTGGTTTAACAAGAAGGTTGAGGAACAATCAAATCTAGTCGAGACAGAGGAGCAGAAAGATATAAGTGTTCTACTCATGGCATGCAAAGGTTTGATTTCTGAAGATGAAATTATGTGGTACCTTGATAGTGGGGCTAGCAATCATATGTCTGGCCTCAAGCATATTTTTACTGATATAAAGGAAATAAATTCTGGAGTTGTATCATTTGGATATTCATTAAAAATAGAAGTAAAAGGAAAGGGTGAAATATATTTTACTAGAAAAGATGGAAAATAAGGAACTATTGAAGATGTGTATTACGTTCGTGACATGAAACATAACATTCTAAGCCTTGGACAACTGTTAGAAAAAGGATACTCAATTTTTATGGAAAATAAAATCATGTTTTTAAAGGACAAATTTGGCAGGATCACTGCTAAAACTGAAATGTCGGAAAACCGGATGTTCAATTTAAATTTGAAAAATATACAGGGGATTTGTTTGCAAGAAAAGTCAGAGGACAAAACAATTTTATGGCCCAGGAGACTTGGACACCTACACTATGGTGGTTTAAAGGAGATGGTGAGTAAAAGAATGGTCCATGGGATTCCAAGTTTGGATTGTACAAGAAACTTTTGTGAAGAATGTGTGTTGGGAAAACAAACTAGAAGCTCGTTCCAGAAGAAGGCAATTTATCGTGCTTCACAGCCTCTTGAGTTAGTGCAAACAGACATAGGTGGTCCTATTACACCCATGTCATATGGTTCCAGGAGGTACTTTATTACTTTCATCGATGATTATTCTTAAAAAATATGGGTTTATTTCTTAAATAAAAATCTGAGGCAATTAAAGTATTCAAGAAATTTAAAGTTCTGGTAGAAAAAAAGGCATGACTATAAATCTTGGCATTGCGTTCAGACAGAGGCTGAGAATATACGTCAAAAGCTTTCAAAGAATACTTTGAAGAGCATGGAATTAGAAGTTTCTTAATTGTTCTATATTCACCATAGCAGAATGGCGTGGCTAAATGAAAAAATCGGACTATCTTAGACATGGTTCGATCAATGTTAAAGTGAAAGGAACTGCCTAAAAAACTCTGGGCGGAAGCTGTACAATGTGTTGTGTATATTCAAGATCGATGTCCAGACTCTATTTTGGGGAATGAAACACCTCAAAAATTATGGAGCGGAAGGAAGTCTACTGTATGATCACACCTAATAAAAGTTTTTGGGAGTGTGGCATATTCACATGTTCCAGATCAAAGGAGAATAAAGCTGGACGACAAGAGCAGGAAGTACATTTTCATTGGATATGATGAGAAAACAAAAGCTTATAGGCTCTTGGACCCGATTTCTATGAACGTGGTTATAAGTCGAGATGTGAAAATACAAGAAGATGATGTGTGGAACTGGAATAAAACACCAGTGAAAGCAGCAAAAGAAGTTGATGTTCCAATTTCTAAAATCTCACCGATAAATTTTGATACACCTCGAGAAGAAGAATATGAAGAGGATGAACCCAGGAATCCTAGAACGAGAGATGTATATGAACATGGTGAGGTACACCAAGTGTCTTTGGTGGCTGATGCAGAAAGCATAGATTTTGGAGAAGCAGTGAAAGACAAGAAATGGAATATTACAATGGATGAAGAATCAAAGCCATCGAAAAAAATAAAATGTGGGAACTTGTTGAACCTCCAGAAGGTTGTAAGCCTATTGATGTTAAATGGGTTAATAAAAAGAAAATGAATGCTCAAGGGGAAGTAGAAAGATATAAGGTGCGGTTAGTTATAAAAGGCTACCGACAAAAAGCCGGAATATAATACGATGAGGTTTTCCCCCTTGTTTCCAGAATGCAGACAATCCGACTTTTGATCTCTCAAGCAGGTCAATGTAAATGGCCAATTTACCAAATGGACGTAAAATTAGTCTTTTTAAATGGAACGCGCGAAGAGGAAGTGTACGTGAGACAACCACCTGGATATGTAAAAGCAGGTAAAGAAAGAATGGTGTTGAGATTGTATAAGGCGCTATATGGTTTAAAACAGGCACCACGAGCATGTAACACTGAGCCTACTTCAAGAAGAACGGTTTTGTGCAATGTCCTTATGAAGCTGCTCTCTATGTCAAGGAAAGGCAAGGTAATTTACTACTCGTTGCACTTTATGTTGATGATCTTATTTTTATGGGCAACAATAAAGAAATGATTAAAGAGTTTAAGAAGGAGATGACCCAAGAGTTCGAGATGACAAACTTGGGTTTGATGAGATTTTTTCTTGGCATTGAAGTGAGCAAGATCAGTCAGGTATTTTTATATCTCAAGAAGCATATGCTAATAGTATTCTAAAGAATTTCGAATGGCACACTGCAATTCAGTAGCAACACCAATGGAACTGGGCACAAAGCTTTCTAAATTTGAGGAAGGAAATTCGATTGAAATAAACTTATATCAAAGTTTAGTTGGGAGTTTGAAATATCTCACATGTACAAGACCTGATATATCATATAGTGTTGGAATTTTGAGCAGATTCATGGAACACCCAAAGTAGTCATACTAGAAGACAATAAAAAGAATTTTGCGATATGTTCAAGGAACAAAATCTCTGGGAATGTTTTACTCGAGGACAAGAGACTACAAATTGCTGGGATATTCTAGATAGTGATTGGTGCGGAGACGTAGATGACCGCAAAAGCACGTCTGGATACATATTTTTCATGGGAGACACGACATTTACATGGTACTCTAAAAAGCAGCCTATAGTTTCTTTGTCAACATGCGAGGCAGAATATGTAGCAGCCTCTTACTGTGTGTGTCATGCGATATGGTTAAGGAGGTTAAATCATGAGCTAAAAATCCCACAACCAAAGTCAACTAAAATTTGAATTGATAACAAGTCTACGATTGAGCTTGCCAAAAATCCAGTGCATCACGAAAGAAGCAAACACATTAGTGTTCAGTTTCATTTTATACGGGTACATGTAAAGGATAAAAATGTGCATTTATGTCATGTTGCTAGTAAAGACCAAACGGTAGATGTGATCACTAAACCATTGTCCAAGACTTTTCTAGATACTTTCAAAACATTGATGGGCATGAAGGATCGAAAGAAATTAGTCATAAATTAATGAGAAGAATGTCATAAGTACGTAAGTACGTACTCAGGGGAGTTACATGAGTACGTAGTGTATTTTAATGATAAAAGTACCTTATAAACCCGTGCGATACACGGTTTTTTAAAATTTAACTTTTTTATTTTTTAAAATTTTTAAATTTTTTTTTGATGTAAATGTATATCATTGTTTATGACGTTGTTGCGATAATGTTTTTATTATGATAGTTTGTTGCAACAAATATGCACGTATTGAAAAATATACAGACGAGGAATTGAATTTGTACAATATCTAATCATATTTTATCTACTGTTGTATCATTGTATAGTATTTTTTTTATTTGAATAGTAGTAGAACAATGTAATTATTCTGTATTTATGAACGATAATTTTTTTAATCGTATTCTATTTAGGGTTGTATTAGAACATTGTATCGCAATTGGTGTTTGAATAGTATTTGAAGAATATAATCACTTTTTATTTATTATTGTATAAAGAATATACTTATTTTAATATGATGTAATCTTAACCGTCTATTTTTAATTATATCAGATTAACGGTTGAGATTATTTTGGCAGTACATGACCAAAAAGGATAAAAAGTCCTTTACGCGTATTATATATAATAAAGGATATAATTAGGAGATTTTTAATCAAGTTGTGTAATTACAGATGTACCCTCTCGTGCATTAACATTAAAAGGTTTTTGTACTCACCTAACTTAGGTGAATACCTGCTAAGGAGTATCAAGTTCTAAACTAATAATAAGTTAAGTTCAAAAGAAAAATAATGTAGAAGCCAAGATTTTTGTCTATAATTTGGATATACCCTGGTTGGGTATACCCTAATACTTGTGTTACGATATTAATTTATTATTTTTAATTTTTTTAAGAATGCATTATATAATTTTATTTTTTCTTATATTGTATTAAGGTTTATATTAATTTAACTTTTTAATACAAAATCGAGCCCAAAAGTTGGATATTAATACGAAGAATCTAGAAAATTCTATAGAGTGACACTGAGTATGTTTTGGCCATACATACTTATTTCAAATTGTTGTGCGATACATCCATATATTATCGTAAATTATGATACTAAAAAAGTCATAAATTTATTTTAAGAGGACCCACATTTTCCTTGCTGTATCTGCCCGACCCCTAATGTAAGTGCAAATTTTAGAGTGAGATTACACGAGGGACATTATAAGGAGAACAAAGATTTTATATAAAACAATAGGCTTGTTACTCTCAGCAACTACCAAAATTTCATGAATGAGCTTAATATTTGCCAAAATTTCATGAACACATAGTCTAATACTTGCCAAATTTAATAAATATACACACATCAACATGAAAAAAAAAATTGGGTAAGTATTGATATCTTCGAGATAGAATTCATCACTGAATATTATTATTCACTCTTTATCCTTGTTTTCTTTCGAACCAGTGTTCAAGAACTCTGAATTATTGCTTGTACAACTCATTCTTCTTGATTATTTTAAGGTGCATGGGGAATTGTTGTCTACCGTTACTTGGACAATATAACCGTGAAGAAGATGCAATGGAAAGTTTACCATTGCATAGTGAAGGTAATTGGAGTGATAGGATACCGAGGCACAATTCTCTACATAAGTATACTTTTTTTCCAAAATATTTGCCTTCTAGGAATAATGAGAACCGAAAGAAAAAGGCTCTGTCTTCTTTCCGCGGGTATCATTCTGGCATTGGAAGAATTCCAAAATGTGGTGAGGCCGAGTTGATTGGAGCAGGGTGGTCTTCATGGATGGTTGAAATTTCTGGTGAAACTTTAAGGGGATGCATTCCCAAGAAATTAAAGTCTTTTGGGAGATTAAAACTAGTATAATTTTGTTCCTTCCTTATTTTTCTATATTAATTAAGTTTATTTTGTCGCCTCGTAATTTTTTTAACGTGATATCTTACGATAGCCTAATGGTTATAACTCTTAGTATATGCATGTGTGTGTGATAATATAAATTGTTATTGTCCTTTATTTAAATAATTGAATAAGATTTCTTACATCAGTAAATAATATATTCCCTTCTTGTAAAACAGTTGATTAACAATCAGCTCTCCGCGTATTTGTATCCTCTTTTGGTATAACTGTTGATTAGAAGTATTTTCGGAGATTAAAAATATAGACTTATAAGTCTTACTTGTTTTCAATATTAAAATGTTTATTTTGTCCTCTCATAATATTTTAAGGTGATATCTAGCAATTGGGCTCAATGGATATCTCGATCTCTCTTGGTAATTACCAAGAGGTCGGGTTAAACTTTACGTAAGTGCATATGTGTGTGAGTATATAAGTTTTTGTTATCGGCCTTTATTTTAAAAACAAATAAAATTTCTTACGTAAAATCAATTGATCTCTTCAAACATTAGATCGTGTATCCCCTTCACTTGTAAACTGTTGATTAACAATGAGCCTTGTGTATATATATATATATGTAATTCAGTACATCATCAACTTGTCTCCTTGTTATTGGTAATGTTTTACGGGTTACACTACACAAATAACACCTTTTATAAAAGAACAATAAAGAACATCATCAAAATACCATATTTTTTATAAAAAAAGATTTGTTAAGATTAGAATCACAAAATTTAACATGCTTAACATATTAAATATAACGTAAAATCTCATCTAAAATTGAAAACCAAACGCGACATAAAATCCACTGCAGCATCCAGTATAGAATCTTTTATGTATATATCTTTGTAACAACGAAATTATGTGTACTAATGTTATATTTGATCCTAATGTTTCTTAGATTCTACTTTTATTCATTAAAAACTTTTTGATGTCAAAATTAGAATCTAAATGTGGTTTTATGTATGATTCCATGGTGTTGTTTATTGTTCTATATAAATGGTGTTCTTCTTAGAGCAATGGCCATGTGTTACTGTCATTATGGTTGTTTTTTAATTTTCTTGAGCAGCTGATTAAAAATCTTGGCTGAATGACTTAATTTTTCTTTGCAGATCGGTGAAGGTACTTACAGCCATGTTTATCGGGCTATTGATCTTGAGAAGCAGAAAATCGATGCTTTAAAGAACATCAGAGTCGACGAATTGGAACCTGAAACCATTCGCTTCGTGGCCAGAGCGATTAGGATTCTTCGCAGTCTACACCATCCTAACATAATAAAATTGGAAGGTGTAGTTGCATGAGAGTCTTCATACAGTTTGTACCTTTTAATGGAGTACATGGAACATGATCTTGCACGGCTTGCTTCCACGGGGCTGAAGTTTCAAAAGCTTAGGTACTCATGCAAAATTTGTGCAATATTCAAAATTCCTATGCAAAATGATATTTAGGAAAAAGCCATGTTACAAATGTTCTCTTAATGTGAATTCATATTTTCTTAAATCTCCTTCATTCTTGTTGACACACAGTTTAAGATAGTGTTGTACATAGAGGTGTATTTGGCACTATGATTCATTGCGATGTAGTGGAAGATTTTTTTTTAATTTTTTTAAATATATTAAAACTCAACTTGTTCACTACAAGAAATTCTATTATTGCTAACGGCATATTCCGTTGGCAAGTTAAGGAAATCCGTTGGTAAAATAGGTTCCCAACCGATGCCAACTGAACCCTACGGTTAGAGAAAACATCGTTGGGAAGTACCTTTCTAACCGAATTGATAACAACGGAATAGTAACAAATTAATAACACATCACATTTTCCGGAAAGTAACAAAAAAACATCACAGACTAACAAAATATTTGGTTAGTAATTCTAGCAACAAATTCCTAACGAAAAATCTGGTTAGTAATTATAGCAACAAATTCCTAACGAAAATCTGGTTAGTTATTCTAGCAATAAATTTCTAATTAAAAATCTGGTTAGTAATTCTAGCAACAAATTTCTAACGAAAAATCTATTGCTAAATTTAGTAACAGAAAACTATCGGAACTTTCAATTTTTAATATTAACAGACTATTCGGTTGTTAAATTTAAAAACAAAGAACTGGTGTCCCAACGGAATTATGGTTAGTTTTAAAAGTTTCTTTCAGATTAAAAGGATGGCATTGCCTACTCAAATATTGTGCAATATTTTTATTTTTTGAGATGATAGATTTTCTATATCTATTCAAATGCAAATACAATAAAGCGTAACAAAGTCATTTTTTTCATATAAATAACATTTCCTTACAAACCAATCCAAAATGGGGTAAGAGCTAAATTATCACTCTAACCATGTATAGTAGTAAGCCCAGATAAAATATCCAAAAGCATCCTTTAATTAGTACTAAGGCTTGAACCGGTCATTATATGACCATAGGTTAATGTCCCTGCAACATTATATATTAGTGTCCTACAACAAAATATAGTCAAGTGCAACCAGAACATACTAAAAACACCAAACATACTGAACTAATTACTCGTTAACATTCTCGCTATCTGAATCCAAATTAGGGGTGGTAGGGGACTGAGCTTGTGTAGAAGTGGCCTCTAGAATTTTGACTATTTGATTCTCCATTTCTTTCATCTTATCCTTCATCACTTTTATTTTCTCCTGCAACTTTTGGTTTTCAGCATCAGCAAAGGTTGAACTGCAAAGAATATGATTCTCTGACTTATAAAATAAACTTTGCGATGAACCAACTCCATACACTCTCTTTTTCCTGTCAACCCCTCCTGCCGCCTCAAGAAATATAGCATTTTTATCAACAGGCTCCCCAACTTTCTCATGCAGCTCACAAAGTTTGAGAAATGTTTCCTTGCACCCACCAACAATATTACTCGCCAAAATCAGTAATATTAGCCAAAACCAGTAATATTTAATAATATGGACACACTTGTGCATCACAAGTCATTAGCAAATATCACAAAGACAACAACCAACCTTTTATCATTTATCCAAATCACAAACTAATTAATCTTCTTAAATAGATAGGGCTAATAAGCCCTCCCTAACCAGGTACTCCAGTTGTGCAATCTCATAGGCTAGGCAAACCCTTAATTCAAAACAAAGCATTCATAGACTAAAGTTTATATAAACAAGATTTTAAGCAATCAGATGTCAAGAAATCTGAACTCCAATAGCTAGTCAATTTTACGTTCTACAAAAACAACCAAATCAAGGAAGAAAAAGATCGGCACGCTAGTGGTTTCCACATTACACAACACTATGTTGTAAATTAGTTCTCCAAAGAAACTTGTAAGCAGTTGAGTATTTATATATGGCCTACTTGAATTGCATATTTCATACACGGTAATGCTTTTGGCTTTTCTCACCTCAATGTGGATATAATTTTAAGAAAACATTCTTAATCCATCTCACACACTTCACATAGGATGTACCATTCCACTTCAGGAATAACAAACTTTGAAAGAATTTATATTTTAAAAAATACTATTCCAGTTAATCCCATAGAGAATACATTTCAACACTGTAATATTAAAAATTCTTGTAAGAATAATTAGGTTACAAATTACGATGACTAAAATAAATCATGCACACGGTCCAAAGTTAAACACTTGTTCTACTTGAAAGTGCAGTAGTGCGAACAACTATTACTAGAAAACTCAATCTGTCTTCTATCGAACTTTAAAAAATTTAATAGCCTAATAATTAAAAATGTAGAATAAGAAAAGCCTATCCCAAGAAGTATATAAGACAACCAAATCAAAAGTTAAAAATGTAGCTTCACTTTCACTACCTTGTACATTTCAAACAAAACACGATTTAATCACTGTCTTTCCCTTTGTAAACCAATTTTTATTTTTTCGAAATGGGTGATTGACAAAACTTTCGATGATTATCAAATCATGTAGTTTTTCCACCATGTGAAAGATTATATGCATCATGATCGTGAGCATAATGAGGACAAGCTAAATGGCCAGCAATTTTCCATCCAGACAACATTGAATAAGCAGGGAAGTCACTAACTGTCCACATCAACGCAACTCGCATACGAAAATTTTGTTTCAAAGATTTATCTCAGGTCTCCCCGCAAACTTCCGATTACATTTTCAATTCATCGATCAATGATTGAAGAAAAACATCTATATTCTGTTTTGGAGCTTTTGGTCCGGGTACAAGTACAAACATAAACAAGTACTGATTTTTTGAACACATCCACAAAGGCAAATTGTATGGAGTCACTATAATTGGCCAAGAAGAATATTTTCTACATGTTGCACCAAATGGTTGAAACCCATCAACAGAAAGTCCCAGTCTAACATTTCTCGTCTCTGATAAAAATGAGGGATGTGCTCTATCAAATTGTTTCCACTCTTCAGAATCTGAACAATGACGCATTACACCTTCTTCTTTATCATGTTCAGCATGCCATCTCATATGGGTTGCTGTCGTCGGTGAAGCATACAACCTTTGCAATACGCCTGCTTGCAAGGCCAACATCCCCTAATTCATAAGTGCATTATTGTAATTAATTTGTTAACTTTATTAGTACAATTACTAAATGATGAAGTTGGCATCTTTCTGTCTGTTAGATGGACCAATTGGACAAAATATTCTCGCTTTGTGGTCTGCCTTCAGAGGACTACTGGAGCAAAGTGAAGCTGCGTCCTCTAGCCATCAATCCTAAAAAACCTTATCAAAGATGTGTTGCAGAAACTTTTAAAAACTTTCCTGCACCTTTCCTGCACCTGCATTAGCAATAATTGAGACCCTTCTCTACATAGATCCATCAGATCGACAGTCTGCAACCCATGCTTTAAACACTGAGGTACAAAGTAGTTTTGCAAAGTTACTATCCGATCTTTATAATTCTTGTTGTCCTTTTCTAGAGTATTTTCTCTTGCAGTTGACCAACTGTAATTTTAAGGTAGTTACTTGCTACTTTAGATGGCCTCAACCTTCGACCCGTACAAGTATGTGAGAACATAATTGAAAATAACACCATGCACACCCACATGCCTTGTACACTAAACTTGCACGTGGTATTATATAAAGTACTTTAACCTCTCTTTACCTTATCAATATAGGATAAACTCACATAACCTTTTTCAAGCTATTAACTTCATCTCAAATTCTATTCTATATGGATTACACTAAGAAAATGATTTAGATCCAAACACGAAAGTTTAAGTCATCATTACAGAGAACAACCTCCAAAAATTAGTTTAAGGAAATTATATCAAGAACAAGTCTAAAACATGCCTCAAACTTTTCATTTTCTAACAATTATCGCATGTTTTCAAAGTGGAGGGATATGACAGGCAGGGTTGTGAATTTGCAGCATTGGAGGGGATATGACATTTTTGTGCCTCTTATTTTACATTCAATTGTAATAATCCTTTGATTATTGATGTACACCTTGGTTTTTGTTACAATATTTTTTGTTAGAACCGCTTCCTTTTAGAGCTAAAGTGTGCGGAAGTAGCCTACAAACAAAGAGCTTCGTGCCATAGTTCGAGTTGAGGAAGCGTGAAGGTTCATGATGTTAAATTATCTATCTTCACATGTTTATCAATGTTACATCCTTAACTTTCTCAAGAATTAAACGTTTCTATAGCTGTTGTAGCCAATATGTCTTTGTTATATATGTCATTAGGCCTGTGCTGTTTTGTCCAATGTACAATCCTCTCTCTCGAAACTTGTAGTCTCTCTCGAAACTTGTAGTAGGCATACAGCTGGGGTATGGGGAAATCAAGGGTGGCATGTGATGTAAGGAGCAAAACATCAAAATCTCATACCATTCCAGCACCCGGGCTAAGTGCAGAACTATACCTGTCAATGCTAGCAAGTTTTTTTCAAATTGTTACATGTTTTGTTCTGGTTCTTCTGTATGAAGTTGTTTCTCTAGAAATACACCGTAAACATGAGTAGTTTATAACATGAGTAGTTTATATGTAAGTCTGTTGTCAATTCATAGAAGAAGACACGAGCTAACAGCAACTCCAACAATTTTGCCAGAAAATTATCAAATATTTTTTTTATATTTTTTCCTTTTCAAATCATTTGTATCACATTTTCCTCAAAAATACTTAGAGGGTGTATTCAATTGAGATTTTAAAGAATTTTTTTGGATTTTAAAAATTCTAGGGTATTCAATTTGGATTCTAATTTTTTTAAATTTGATGATATTCAATGAAAAAGTCTATTAAATATAGGGATATTCAAATTAGATTTTAAAAAGTCCATTAAAATCTTGTGGTATTCAATTTTGATTTTAAAATTGAAAAGACATGAATTTGTAGAAATCACTATGACAATCATTCAAAATTAATGGATTATTATAAATGCTCCAAAATCTGAATTAGATACACCCCTCAAACTCACTCTTGGCATCCCAAAATTTTTCACTAACTTAACAAAAATAATTCTAATAAAATAATTTATTTAACACTGAACCTAAAATTAATATCATAATTTATGAGATCACAACTTTTAACACACCCGTCTTCATCTTATTCATAAGAGTGTCATGCCACATGACTTACAAAATTTGCATACCCAGATTTTTACAAAACTCATGTCAATCAAAATAGTGAGGTTAACAAGTCATTTTTCACAAAACTTATATCAACTCTAATGAATCACCAACGTAAGTGTAAGTTACACGAGGGAACAAATTTTTTGAAGTTATTTGGAAAATATATTTTTTCATATAAGAAGCAAAGAGATAAATTTAAAGACCCATATGTATAATCATAGAGAATTGATTTATGAACATTTAAACAATTATTGCTTATAAAATACATAATTAAATTACAAGCATAAAATTTCTAGAGCCAGTAGATAAACATCGTAGTAATTCAAAGTTGTAACATGGATACGAGTTTAAATAATATTTTTTATGAATTCTAAAAATATAAACTAAAGTCCAAAATAAAGAAAATGAAGAATGTCATAAATTAATGAGAAAAATGTTCCTACTTACGTATTACGGGAGTTATACAATATTGTATTTATTATAATAGCTTGTTGCAACAAATATACACGTACATTGTATCGTATTTTTTTATTTGAATAGTAGTAGAACAATGTAATTATTTTATATTTATGAATGGTAAATTTTTTAATCGTATTCTATGTAGGATGGTATTAGAACATTGTATCACAATTGTTATTTTAATAGTATTAGAACAATATAATCATTTTTTTTATTTATGATTGTATTAAGAATATATTTATATTAATAAAATGTAATCTTAACCGTCAATTTTTAATTATATAACTTTGAGATTGTTTTGAAGGTACATGACCAAAGTTTTCAATAAAAAGTCTCTTACACACATATATAATGATATAATTAGTAGATATTAGTCAAGTTGTGTAATTACAAATGTACCCTTGTGCATCAACATTAAAAAGTCTTTCTACTCACTTAGGTGAATACATATTTAGTAGCAATAATTTCAAATATAAGAAGTTAAGTTAAAAAAAACTTAGAAGCCAAGATCTTCATAGGATATACCCGAATAGGTTGAGTATATCCTAACACTCAAGTCTTAAGATCATAATTTATTATTTTTAATATATTTTAGTAATTCAATATACAATTTTTTTTTTATATTGTATTAAGATTTAAATTAATATAATTTTTTAATACAAAATCGAACCAAAAAGTTGTATAGCAATATGAAGGTTCTAGAATTTTCTATAGAGTGACACCGAGTATGTTTTGGCCATATACACTTATTTCAAATTGTTGTGAGATACATATATATTATCATAAATTATGATACTAAAAAGTCATAAATTTTATTTCAAAGGGACCTACATGGGACCCACCTTTTTCCTTGCTGTATCCGCCAGGCCCCTGATTTAAGTGCAAGGTTTAGATAAAACTGAGATTACACGAGGGACATACCAGGGAGAACAAAGATTTTATATAAAACAATGGGCTTTTCTCGTTTTAAAGAAGTTGTTACTCTCTGTCAAAATTTCATAAACACATAGTCTAATACTTGCCAAATTTTTTAATTAATATATAAGTATTGAGATCTTCGGGATAGAGTTCATCACTGAATATTATTCACTCTTGATCATTGTTTTCTTTCGAACTAGTGTTCAAGAACTCGGAATTATTACTTGTACAACTCATTCTTCTTGATTATTTTAAGGTGCAGATATGCGGAATTGTTGTCTACCATTACTTGGACACTATAACAATGAAGAAGATGCAATGGAAAGTTTACCATTGCATAATGAAGGTAATTGGAGTGAGAGGATACCTAGGCACAATTCTCTTCACAAATATACTTCTTTTCCAAAATATTCGCCTTCCAGAAATAAGGAGAACCGAAAGAAAAAAGCCCTATCTTCTTTCCGTGGATATCATTCTGGCATTGGAAGAATTCCAAAAGGTGGTGAGACCGAGTTGATTGCAGCAGGGTGGCCTTCGTGGATGGTTGAAGTTTCTGGTGAAGATTTAAGGGGATGGATTCCCAGAAAATTAAAGTCTTTTGGGAGCTTAAAACTAGTATACTCCTGTTCCTTCCTTGTTTTTTATATTAATTAAGTTTATTTTGTCACCTCGTAATTTTTTTAACGTGATATCTTACGATAGCCTAATGGTTAAACTCTTATATGTGTGTGATAATATAAATTGTTATTGTCCTTTATTTAAATAATTGAATAAGATTTCTTACATCATTAAATCATGTATTCCCTTCTTAGAAAACCGTTGATTAACAATCAGCTCTCCGTGTATATGTATCCTCTTTGGGTAAAACTGTTGATTAGAAGTCTTTTCGGAGATTAGAAATGTAGACTTATACGCCTTACTTGTTTTCCTATATTAAAATATTTATTTTGTCATCTCGTAATATTTTAATGTGATATCTAGCAATGGGGATTAATGGATGTCCCGATCTCTCTTGGTAATTACCAAGAGGCCGGGTTAAACTCTTAGTAGGTGCATATGTGGTGAGTATATAAATTTTTGTTATCAACCTTTATTTATAAAACAAATAAAATTTCTCACGTTGAATCAGTTGATCCCTTCAAATCATTAGATCATGTATCCCCTTTACTTGTAAACTGTTGATTAACAATCAGCTCAGATCATCAACTTGTCTCCTCGTTATTAGTAATGTTTTACCCTTTGCACTTCATAAATAACACTTTATATAAAAGAACAATAAAGAACATTATCAAAATACTTTATTTTTTATAAAAGAGATTTGTTAAGATTAGAATCACAAAATTTAACATGCTTAACATATCAAATATAACGTAGAATCTCAATGAAAATCAAGCGTGACATAGAATCCAGTGCAATATCCGGTATAAAATCTTCTATGTATCTTTGTAACAACGAAATTATGTGTACTAATGTTATATTTGATCCTAATTTTTCTTAGATTCCACTTTTATTCATAAAAAACCTTTTTAATGTGAAAATTAGAATCTTAATGTGTTTTTATGTATGATTCTATGGTGTTGTTTATTGTTCTTATATAAAGGGTGTTCTTCTTGGAGCAATGGCCATGTTTTACTGTCATTATGGATGTTTTTTTTTAACTTTCTTGAGCAGCTGATTAAAAATCTTGGCTGAGTGACTTAATTTTTCTTTGCAGATCGGTGAAGGTACTTACAGCCATGTTTATCGGGCTATTGATCTTGAGAAGCAGAAAATCGTTGCTTTAAAGAAGATCAGAGTCGACGATTTGGAACCTGGAACTATTCGCTTCGTGGCCAGAGCGATTAGGATTGTACGCAGTCTACACCATCCTAACATAATAAAATTGGAAGGTGTAGTTGCATCAGAGTCTTCATACAGTTTGTACCTTGTGCTGGAGTACATGGAACATGATCTTGCACGGCTTGCTTCCACTGGGCTGAAGTTTACAGAAGCTCAGGTACTCATGCAAAGTTTGTGCAATAGTTAAATTTTTTATGCAAAATGATATTTAGGGAAAAAGTCATGTTACAAATGTTCTCTTAATGTGAATTCACATTCTCTTAACTCTTCATGCTTGTTGACACATAGTTTAAGATAGTGTTGTACATAGAGGTGTATTTGGCACTATGATTCATTGAGATGTAGTGTAAGATTTTTTATTTTCTTTTATCTTTATATTTATAATAAAACTCAACTTGTTGCAGGTCAAATCCTACATGAAGCAACTGTTTTGCGGACTTGACTACTGCCACCGTCAGGGCATCCTGCATCGAGATATAAAAGGTTCCAACCTTCTTCTTCTATTTTTTTAAATTTATTTTTGTTTTTTGCCAAGTAATTTCCGACCTCCTCTCGCAGGTTCCAAACTTCTGATAGACAACAGCGGGAACCTAAAAATTGCCGACTTTGGTTTGGCCTACTTCAACAATCCGCAAGAAGTTTGCCCTCTGACGAATCGTGTCATTAGTCTTTGGTACCGAGCACCTGAGATATTACTTGGCGCCACTTGCTGCAGTGATGCTGTAGATCTATGGAGTGCAGGTTGCCTTTTTGCTGAATTGTATGCTGGAGAACCAATTTTCCCGGGGACAACGGAGGTACATGATTTGCAAATGTGTTCTTACAGACAAATAAACATGTAATAACTACTTAAAAGATAAATAGCTGACACAAGTTTGTTCTTACGGTTTATAGTTGATTACTTGGAATTAGTAGTCTACAATAGCAGCGTCTGAAATGTCAACTGTTTATAGAATTTTTTTTTGTACTGTGAATTATTCTACCTCTGATGATGGTGGATAAGGAAGAACATTAAATTTCATTTCTACATATTAGACTCTCCTTACATTTCTATGCGAGGATGTTGTTATCCATATTTGATAAATGTAGCATAATCATATACCATTAGAGTGGTGTGAGTTTATGACACTCGAGAGATAGAGCTTATCTGCGCATTGCGCAGGATAATAAATTAGCGAGAAAATTATTTTATTTCAGGCCAGAGCAAAGGAAAATAAGGGCGACGCATTGCGCGTAGGCCAAAATATTATGTTTACATTTTCCTGCCATGGCCAGACAGTAATCCACCCAATGAAAGACTTCTGCGTGCATGGCCAAAATGGCCTACTTCATTTATTCATTGTTGCTATTACTGCATCAACTTTGCTATTAGCTGGATCAGCTGCGTCAAATATTCACGCTTTGTGGCTCACCTTCAGAGGAATACTGGAGAAAATTGAAGCTGCGTCCTGCAGAAATATTCAATCCTCAAAAACCTTTTAAAAGATGTATTGCAGAAAAGTTCGAGAGCTTACCTGCACCAGCATTAGCGCTGATTGAGACCCTGCTCTCAATAGATCCTTCAGCTCGAAAGTCTGCAATTGATGCTTTGAATAATGAGGTACCATGTAATTTTGCGAATTTAGATTCAGTTTTCTTATTATAACTTCATTCTGAGAAATCTCGTTCTGCGTATTCTTGATTTAAGGGCACTCAGATATCCATTAACATCCTCTAATAGGCTGTTCTTTCCTAAAAGTATTTTCTCTTGCTGTCCACCAATTCTGTATTTTTCTGCCTATTATTCTATTTTCCCTTGTAATATATGCATTAGAACCCTTTGCTTTTTCCTTGCTGAGCTACGTATTGATGGACAACTTGGTTTTTTATTGCAGTTCTTTTTGTCAGAACCGCTTCCAAGTGAACCTGAAGAGTTTCCAGAGTTTCCTCCAAGCAAAGAGCTCAATGGTCAAGTTCGAGATGAAGCAAGAAGGTTTATAATGTGAAATAATCCGTCTTCATATGTGTATCCATGTGTGTGTGTGTGTCACATCCTTATTCTTCCTCGAGAATTGTATGTTTCTACAGCTGCTGTAGACATTCACTTTTTGTCATGCCGTTAGGTGTGAGCTGATTTATCTTGGCTAGAAAAATGTTTTATGTTGCTTTAATGTACAATACTGTTGGAACTTGTAGAGAAGCGGCTGGAAGATACAAGGGTAACATATATGATGACAAAGGGAACCGGACGTCTAGATCTAGAGCCATTCCAGCTCTTCGTCTTAACGCAGAGTTATACCACTCAATGCTGGTAAGTTTTGTTTATTAATAATAAATCTTTTGTACCTGGTTCCTACATTGATCCAATCTTTACATTTAGTTCATTAAGTTGGTAATTAATTTGTATGCAGACGGAAAGGGTTGAGGTAAAGTTCAAGCCTTCTACCGTTGAAGCTGCTTCTGGAATTCCAAATGAAATTAGTGGTCCTGGGGAGTGATAGCCGATGGGACTCTTTACAAATTAGCATCAAATTCTGGAGCTTGAGCTTTGGTCACAGAGCTGTCCGAGAAAAGTTTGGTAAAGATGTGGATGGCATTCCCAGGACATCAGCTTGAGCTCACCATGCTTTTTTGGAAAGAAGCTCAGAAGATCCTAGTACTTCCTTGATATAGTAACCTGTTCCCAAGTACAAGAAATGTTCCCTTTTGTTTAATTACAAGAAATGTTTTAAGTGGTTCCCAAGTACAGTTGTCTCTGTGTATTTGCAGAGAGAATTTAAGAGGATGCCTCGTGTGTGAAATTGATGGGAACTACTGTGTATTCTGGACACTTTTCACTTTACACTCTAGTCCAGACTACTATAGTCTGTGTTTCATGTGGATTTGGAGTGATTGTGTTACTCTTTTGACTCTATATATCAGTTGGAAAAAATTGTGTTTAATCTTTAGTTTTGGAAAAATATGGAGGGGGTACTTTATGAGAGGCTTAGATTCGTACAATTGTTCTCTTTTCAACCTGTAATCACCTACAGCATTTCCCAAGTTTGCAAGCCAAGATTGTCAGACATGGAACTTTTGATTGCTTAACAGATTTGCCAAGTTTTGACAATGTACCGAAACGGTTAAAATACATATTAAGGGCTTAATAAGCCGTGGTTCAGAAACAAGAAAATTATTTATCAAACGACCTTTTCATCCATCGTTCAGATTTGTCATTCATTCAGAAAATCGTTCATTTAGAAAATATCATTCAGATTTAACAAATGACCCCTTAGACTTTTTCTTAAGAAATGACAAGAGTCAGAGACTCCTATTGGAGTTGCTCTCACGTATTTTCTTATATTTGTAAACAAACTATGTTTTATACATAAATTCTTTATATTTGTTAATTTGTTACGTGGATTTCATCATTTTTATGAAAAAATTCTTTTTTATGCGGGGATTTCTTTTTAGTCACAGGTAGGCATTTTTAAAAACGGCAATTTCTTGTGAATTTAAATATTAAATTATTAAATTTATTTTTGACAATCATACTCAATTAATTTAAAAATAGGAAATTACTAAATCAAACAAGCAACCTCCATTCACAACCAAACATCATCTCTACTTATTTCCATATTTACTTTTCCTCCTACTATATAAATACGATCCGTATGTATAAAGTTTTTTTGCTAATTAAACTCAAATTACTATTGATTAAAATTTCAATCTAGTTAAGCAGAAGGCAAGTTATAGGGTTTGATAGTTTAAAGAAAAAAGTTGTAGTGTTTGATACAGTTTTGTGCATTAATCATTCATTACAATCATATACATTTTAATTATTTTTTTTACTTAAACACACTGATTGTCAGACATGGAACTTTTGATTGCTTAACAGATTTGCCAAGTTTTGACAATATACCGAAACGGTTAAAATAAATATTAAGGGCTTAAAGGATATATTACTGACTCTTAGACTTTTTTTTAAGAAATGACAAGAGTCAGAGACTCCTATTTATGTTTTATACATAAATGTTCAGGTTAAATGATGTAATTAATTTAAATATTACTGGCTCTTAGACTTTTTTTTAAGAAATGACAAGAGTGAGAGACTCCTATTGGAGTTGCTCTTACGTATTTTCTTATATTTGTAAACAAACTATATTTTATACATAAATGTTCAAGTTAAATGATGTAGGAAGATTTTAGGTACATATCAATTATGTAATTAAACGCTATAAGAGCACATGCATGCTTAAGCTGAGGAGCCTGATTATGTAACTAGAGCAAAATGGGATATCACACCATTAACTTTGAGAGACAATGTACAGACGAAAGACTATGTATGATCATGCTAAACCTCTAGTCACTGCTAGAATTCTTTTTTATGCGGGGATTTCTTTTTAGTCACTGGTAGGCATTTTTAAAAACGGCAATTTCTTGTGAATTGAAATATTAAATTATTAAATTTATTTTTGACAATCATACTCAATTAATTTAAAAATTGGAAATTACTAAATCGAACAAACAACCTCCATTCACAACCAAACATCATCTCTACTTATTTTCATATTTACTTTTCCTCATACTATATAAATACGATCCGTATGTATAAAGTTTTTTTTGCTAATTAAACTCAAATTACTATTGATTAAATTTCAATCTAGTTAAGCAGAAGGCAAGTTATACGGTTTGATAGTTTAAAGAAAAAAGTTGTAGTGTTTGATACAGTTTTGTGCATTAATCATCATTACAATCATATAGATTTTACTTATTTTTTTTACTTAAACACACTGCAACAAGATACATCCGCTCTACAATAAGAGGTGCTGGGTAGTAGAAGATTTGACTTGTAGCATGCAACAGAAGAAGGGAGTAGAACAATTCATGGTTGAAGCAAAAGGACAAGGTAGAAGATTCACCTAACTGTTGGAGTTTAATCTAAACTCTGCATGTTTTATTTTGTTTTATTTCAGTAGTAAAATAAATTGTTGTCCTTGTTTGTGTGGAACAGGACTGAGTCAATAGGTTGTTATCGAGTTTGTAGGAGTGTGTAACAGCATGACTAGAACGCGGGGAGGTTTCCTAGTTTATCTCAACCACTGCTAGTCTAAATTACGTCTGTATGTATGTGCTTTGCTTTGTAAGCTGAGAACTAGTTGTTTTGCTTCATCATTCTGATTAATACAAAATTGAGCTTGCCTCATTGTGTGTGTATTGTCATTTGTGTGTGTGCGTCTATACATTCATATATATATATTGGTTAACGTCTTTGATCCTACATTGTGGTATCAGAGCCTGCAACACTGGGTACGTGAATGTCGAAAACAACAACCATGGAGGAGAACAAGGTTAAGGGGGGATCAATAGGCCTGAGTTATCCAACACTTACACGGGAGAACTACACAGCCTGGTCCATGAAAATGAGAGTGTATATGCAAGCCCACGGAGTGTGGAAGGCTGTTGAGCCCAGCGATCCAAAAGGTGTAACTGAAGAAAAAATGGATAATATTGCACTGGCTATGATCTATCAAGGGATTCCCGAGGATGTATTGTTGTCCCTGGCAGAAAAGAAGACGTCAAAAGAGGCGTGGGAGGCAATAAAGACCATATGTCAAGGAGCTGATCGGGCCAAGACGGCCAAAGTTCAGACATTACAGGCAGAGTTTGAAGCCTTAGTCATGAAGGAGACGGACAAGATTGGCGATTTTTAACTGAAAATCAATGGGCTAGTGTCAAATATACGTGCACTAGGCTCAGAAGTGAGTGAAAGCTATGTTGTCAAGAAGTTGCTGCGTGCAGTCCCACCCAAGTTTCTGTAAATTGCCTCAACAATTGAACAATTCGGTGATCTTGAGAAGATGACAGTAGAGGAGATAATAGGGTCACTCAAAACTCATGAATAGAGAATGAGGGGTCAAGCTGGTGCGAACAACAGTGCAAATAAGGATCAATTATTGCTGACAGAGGAGGAATGGTTAAGGAGGGAAACAAAGGAGGGCAAACTTTTGCTCACCAGGGAGGAGTGGCAAAATCGATCTGCTAACAGAGGCACAGAGGGATCAATGAATGCACGGGGGCGTTGGAATCGTGACAAAAGCCACGTGAGGTGCTTCAACTGTCAAGCCTACGGTCATTATGCAGCCGAGTGTAAGAAACCAAAGCGTTTTAAGAAACCTGAACTGGAGGTGAACTTGAATCAGACTGAAGTCCTGGGAGATGAACCTACCTTGCTTTTGACTGAATGTGGAGAAGTGACGAACAGGGGAACGGTATTGCTGAACGAGAAGGGTGTTATCCCGGTGCTGAAGCAGAGCAAAGAAACCAATGTCGACACTGACGTGTGGTATCTTGATAACGGAGCATCAAACCACATGACAGGCCAACGCAACAAATTTAGCTCGCTAGATGAGACAGTGACTGGATAAGTGAGATTTGGTGACAACTCCACAGTGACAATCAGAGGCAAAGGGTCTATTACGATGAACTGGAAAAATGGTGAAACACGAAAGCTGCACGAGGTATATTATATTCCCTCTCTTCGTAATAATATTATAAGTCTGGGGTAATTATCCGAAGAGGGAAATAAAGTAGTGCTACAAGGAGAGTATCTTTGGGTTCGTGACGACCAAGGGAAATTGTTAATGAAAGTGCAACGTACTGCTAATAGATTGTACAAGATCAGAATTGAAAGTAGTGAGCATACTTGTTTGATCTCCAAGGTTGAGAAAGATACATGGCTCTGGCATTCTCGTCTTGGCCATGTAAATTTCCCTGCTTTGATTATGATGTCCAATGAAGAAATGGCTCACGGTTTGCCAAAACTGATTCACCCCAAGGCACTGTGTGATGGCTGTTTGATGTCTAAACAAACTCGGAGTTCATTCCCTGCAAAATCGAATTTTTGTGCTCAATCTGTCTTGGAGCCGATACATGCAGATATTTGTGGCCCATTCACACCACAAACTTCTGCCGGAAATTGGTATTTTCTGTTGCTGGTTGACGACTTTAGTAGATATATGTGGGTCTATTTGCTGAAATCTAAGGACGAGGCACTCACGATGTTTAAAACCTTCAGAAAATTGGTTGAGAAAGAATCTGACAAAGTGATAAAAGTACTACGGACTGACCGTAGTGGTGAATTCTGTTCTAAGGAATTCAAATTATACTGTGAAGAGGCTGGTATTCAACGACATTTCACAGCACCATACTCACCCCAACAGAATGGCGTCGTTGAACGCACAAATAGGACTGTCGTGGCCATGGTAAGAAGTTTCTTGAAGGGGATGAATATGCCTGCAATGTTCTGGGAAGAGGCTGTGAGACACTCGGTTTATTGCTTGAATATGCTGCCCACTCGAGCTGTAGCCGGAAAAACACCTCATGAAGCCTGGAAGGGGAGCAAACCACAGTTGCATCATCTCAAAATCTTCGGGTGTATTGCACACATGAAGGTGCCAGGAGTTCACACCAAGAAATTGGACGACCGTAGTCGAGTAATGATATACTTAGGCAGTGAACCTGGGAGTAAAGCTCACCGTCTCTACGATCCAAGTGAGGGAACCATTCATGTGAGTCGAGATGTTATCTTCAACGAAAGCCAAAGTTGGCCCTGGGAAGAACAGCAAGAAAGGGGGCACACAGCATTCAATTTCATCGAAATCTCTGGTAATGCCCAGGAGCAGCCAACATCGAATGAGAATTCTGGGGGAGATGTAACTCTTGGTGCTGAGAATTCAAGTGATGAGAATTCTCATTCAAGTGCTCATTCAAGTGACTCGAGTACCTCTCCAAGTGGTGGCTCTTTTAATTCTTCCTTGGCTAACAGTGATGCAGAATCGAGTGATGGTGGACCTAGAAGGATGAGGCTGTTAAGTGACATATACAACGAAGCACCAGAGGTTGAATTATATGATGAGGAGCTTCTAATGGCAGCAGTCGATGAACCAAGCAACTTCAAACAAGCTGTTACTGAGCAGGTGTGGCGAGATGCTATGCAAACTGAAATTAAAGCTATTCAAGATAACAAGACCTGGGAGCTTACTAAGCTGCCACAAGGCCACAAAGCCATTGGACTTAAGTGGGTGTTCAAGTTGAAACGAGATGCAGAGGGAAATATCACGAAGCATAAGGCATGTTTGGTTGCCAAAGGCTATGTGCAGCAACAAGGAATCGATTATGAAGAGGTTTTTGCACCTGTGACTAGGCTGGAAACCGTGCGATTATTACTTACTCTTGCTGCTAAAAATGCATGGGAGGTTCATCACCTTGATCTAAAATCGGCATTCTTGAATGGGGACCTTCAAGAGGAGGTATACGTTGTCCAGCCTGAGGGTTTTGTGAAGAAGGGTCAGGAATATAAGGTTTATAAGCTGCTGAAAGCGTTATATGGGCTACGTCAAGCACCCAGGGCTTGGTACGCTTGCTTGAATAAATGTCTGGAAGACCTAGGTTTTTTGAAGTGTCCCTATGAACATTCTTTGTACACAAGGCGAGAAGGGGGTGAGGTTCTGGTAGTTGCAGTATATGTCGATGACCTTTTGATCACTGGAACCAATGTTGGTAATATACATAAGTTTAAGAAAGAGATGAGCAGCGCATTTGACATGAATGATCTCGGGAAATTGTCATATTATCTAGAAATGGAAGTGGTGCAAAAGGATGGAAATATTGAGATTAAATAGTCTGCGTATGCAAAGAAAATGATTGAGAAGGCTGGAATGACGGGGTGCAACGCTGTAAAATATCCCATGGACCCATTGCAGAAATTGGACAAGGATGTTCATGGCAAGGCGGTTAATTCAATCACGTTTAAAAGCTTAGTTGGGGGTCTCAGGTACCTTGTTTTCACAAGGCCTGACATAGCCTACTCAGTTGGAGTAGTAAGTAGATTCATGGAGACTCCTTCGACACTGCACTTAGCAGCTGTGAAACATATTCTTCGTTATGTTCAAGGAACTCTGGACTATGGTTTGGTTTACTCGAGAGGTGAAGGGAACTACCTGCTAACAGGCTACTCTGATAGCGACTTTGCTGGCAATGTAGATGACAGGAGGTCCACGGGAGGTATGGCTTTCTACCTGAATGAAAACCTTATTACTTGGGTGTCTCAGAAACAAAAGTGTGTGGCATTGTCCTCGTGTGAATCAGGATTTGGTCTTTCAAAGCATAAGGTACAATGGTTTGAGTATGTAAGCAATCTGATTTAGTGTTTAATATTTAGTTTGCATGTATTTGTGGAGTAGTATCGTATATCTATGGTTCGTATTCGGGGATTTATCAATCAATGGTTCAGAAAGAATAAGGTTTACGACTCAAAGATCAATAGCTGGAATCAAGGTTTAAGGTTCAGTGCTTCAAAGCACTTGCAATATAGGACTATCAAAAAATCTACAATATATCTCGAAAAAGTTCAGAACATTTGCCTGGTACTAGCTTGCTATACTTCACCAATTTCCAATCACAATCTCCTACTCCTCGACTATCTGTTTCCCTTTCGTATGCCTTGCCTCTTCTGCTCACATAACATAAGTATCTATCAATACTCAACTCATATGATTCTGTTTGGTATACAGTTCTATCTACCCTTCGTTTTACCCAAATCCGACTAACGGATGGAGAGTTATACCATTTTCAAGCTGATCTTGACCGAAGAGAAGATTTATACCATGATGAGTACATCTTCAATCTGTACCAGCATCATTTGAATTAGAAATTTTACACATTGTTCCAGGATATCCATATCAATAATTATGCATATTTGAATCAAATATAGAGTACTCTTGGTCTCCCGAAAGATCATAAAACAACCCATGTTATCCTTAGTCCTATAAATGGTTCCAGCAGAAAAGTTGTGAGTATATTTGAAAGTGACTTTATCAAGTGGCATGGAGCCGAAGCTTATCCCTTTACCATAGAAGAGATCCAACAAGTGGCGCGTGAAGATGAAGCTATGCGTAGTGGCAAACATGATTTGGGAAACCTTTTATGCAGGCAAGGTCGTGATTTTGTGATCTCAAATGATTGCACAAAGGTACTTTCATTGGCTATGATATGTGCACAATTTTAAATTTCAATTTAGGTCAAAGTTTAAAATTATATATTTTTAGGGGCCCAAACTTGACATGTGTAAAAGCTTAATTAGATTAACAATTTAAACTTAATTAGATTGAGTCATTGTGACACCACTTTTGAGCATCCTTTCAAGAACTTTTCTATGCCCCGTTTTGTAATTTCTTACATAAAGTGTTATCTTAACAAAAAAAATCTGATGGAATGAAATCAGGTACCTATTTCTGAACTGCCGCAGAAGACTGTTTGCCTCTTATTTTATGAAAATAATTTAGAGTGCAGAGAATGGACGGAGGAACTGAAGCAGGTTTATGAAGTACGCAAAAATTTAGAGGTAGTGGTTGTGTTCCCTGTTACTTTTGGGCAGCGTGTCTTTATTCAATCGGGAAGATTCAAAATAAATGGAAACGCGAGTTAGAATTCTGGAAAGTCTTCGTCGACATGCCATGGTTGGCAGTCCCTTTTGAAGATCCCAAATGTAGGCAGTTGTGGCGAGTCTTTATGCGCACAAAACAGTGCAATGATTCTAATGCATCGAACTTGTTCATAATTCACTCTAAAGAAAAGTACTTCGAGGAAAATGGATTTTAGGTCCTGAAGGAAACTAGATTCACAAATTATCCTTTTATTGGGGTGGAGGTTGTACCGAGTGCAATTGCAATAAGAGGGAAGAAATTGTCGTCTATTTGAGAACCAAATATTGAGCTACTTCATGCTAGGGATTTGGATGATGCTAAAGGAGGACTAGTTAGTTCGTTACATAGATATAACGATTTTCTTTATGCATATTTATATATTGTATTCTCGTTGACACTGTTTTTCCCCGTGCAGGAGAAATTTAAAGTCTGCAAACTCTTTGGGGCTCCAGTTGTGTTCCTATTTGTACGAGCTTCAGGATGTAGTGAATTTCTATCCAGATTACAGTATTATCATTTAGTTGCAAGTTGGACTATTGATAAGTTTGAGGTAGTCTACATTCCAATGAATGAATCTGATAAGGAATTCACTCTGGTGGTAGTGACTTTTGGATCTTTTTTACATTATTTTGATCAAGGAATTACTTATAGCAACAGTTACGACGCTGCACTTGAGCTGTTTACGCCCCGTTTCGGTAATTCCCTGTTTTTAGTTTTTTATGCAATTTCAAATATGCTTGTCATAAAAATTTAAAATTTTGAGCCCAATGAAATATTTTCAATGTTAAGGCCCATTTGTTGTTAATTCTAGAAAATTTATTTAAAAAGATACTCTAAAAGACATATAAGCTGATTATTCAAAAAAAATAATCTTTAAATTTCTATAATAAATACGGTAGGGGCCAGAAAATTTATTCTTTTAACGAAATTATTGATCGGCTCAGATTAAATATACATAGTCTGTGGAGAACTGGGATGGAAAAATTAATTATTTGAAGAAATTTCTCCTTTACCAAATATTCAATAATTGAGTTTTTGCTAGAATACCAAATCTAACCCCAAATTTGGGTGCCAAGTAAATTATAAAAGTTAGTTCAAGCAGATTACACGAGAACAAACCAGGGGAACAAAGATTTTATATAAAACAGTGGGCTTCTCTATGTTGTAAAGCACCTGTTACTAGCAACAGCCAAAATTTCATGAGTACAGCCTAATACTTGCCAAATTTTCATAAATGCATACACCTCAACATGCACAAAAACGTTTGTATAACTGTTGGTATCTTCGGAATAGAGTTCATTACTAAATATTACTACTCTCTCTCGATCCTTGCTTTCTATTTAAACCCGAGTTCAAGAACTCTGAATTTCTTGATTATTTTAAGGTGCAGTTATGGGGAATTATTGTCTACCGTTGATTAGACACTTTGACAGTGAAGAAGATGCAATGGAAAGTTTACCATTGCATAGTGAAGGTAATTGGAGTCATGGGATATCAAGGCACAATTCTCTTCCTACGTATACTTCCTTTCCAAACTATTCGCCTTCTTGGAATAAAGAGAATCGAAAGAAAAAGGCTCTGTATGCTTTCCACGGGTGCCATCCTGGCATTGGAAGAATTCCTAAAGGTGGTGAGGCTGAGCTGATTGCAGCAGGGTGGCCTTCATGGATGGTTGAAGATGCCAGTGAAGCTTTAAGGGAATGGATTCCACGAAAATTAAAGTCTTTTCAGAGATTACGAAAAGTATACTCCTATCCTTGCTTGTTTTCTATTTAATTAAATTTATTTTGTTATCTCTTAATATTTAAAGGTGAGATCTTGTGAGAGCCTAATGGTTAAACTCTTAGTATACGCATATGTGTGTCTGAGTCTAAAAATTTATTTTATTGGCCTTTATTTATATTATTGAATAAAATTTCTTACATCAATAATCATTTATCCCCTTCTGGTGAAACTGTTGATTAGCAATCAGCTCACAGTACGATACGAGACTCGAACCCGAGTCCCTCCCTAAACCGAGCTCTGATACCATGTTAAGTAACCAGTCATACTAAAACCTTAAGGTCATAAAGGAAGGTCCGAACAGGATCTTATATTCTTTAACGGATGCATATGTAAATGAGTATATAAATTTTTGTTATTGGCCTTTATTTACAAAATAATTGAAATTTCTTACGTAGCTAACTCTGAACCGGTTGATCCCTTCAAATCATTAGATCATGTATCCCTTTCACTGGTAAAACTGTTGATTAGCAATCAGCTCTCTGTATATATGTAATTCAGTACATCGTCAACTTGTCTCCTCATAATTAGTAATGTTTTACTGTCATTATGGATGGTTTTTTTGTAGTATTTCCTTGAGTAGCTGATTCAAAATCTTGGCTGACTGACTTAATTTCTCTTTGCAGATTGGTGAAGGCAGCCATGTTTATCAGGCACTTGATCTCGAGAATCAGAGAATCATTGTGTTAAAGAAGATCGGAGTCAACATTTGGGAACCTGAAACCATTCGCTTCATGTCCAGAGAGATTAGAATTCTACGCAGTCTACACCATCCTAACATTATAAAATTGGAAGGTGTAGTTGCATCAGAGTTTTCATACAGTTTGTACCTTGTGCTGGAGTACATGGAACATGATCTTGCAGGGCTTGGTTCCACTGGCCTCAAGTTTACCGAAGCTCAGGTACTCATACAACGTATTTTACACTTTTATATGTAAAAATAATAATATTTAGGAAAAAGTAATACATTTTTCTCTTAATGTGAAATCACATTTTCTCAAGTATCTTCATGCTTTGTGATACGCAATTTAAGATATTGTTGTACCTAGAAGTGTACTTGGGACTGTGATTCATTGAGATGCAAGTGTAAGATTTTTTTAATCTTTATATATAAAAAAATCAACCTTTTGTAGGTCAAATCTTACATGAAGCAAATTTTATGCGAACTTGACTACTGCCACCGTCAGGGGATTCTGCATCATGATATCAAAGGTTTCAACCTTCTTCTTCCATTTTTTTATTTTTATTTTTGTTTCTTGCTAAGTGTAGTTTCCAACCTTCTCTGACAGGCTCCAACCTTCTGCTTAATGGCAATGGGCACTTAAAAATTGCAGACTTCGGGTTGGGAAACTCTTACAATCCGCAAAAAGTTCGCCCTCTTTCAACTAGTGTCGTTACTCTTTGGTACCGAGCACCTGAGTTATTACTTGGCGCCACTTGCTACAGTGGTGCTATAGATTTATGGAGTGCGCGTTCTTGGTGAATTGTATACAGGAGAACCTATCTTTCAAGGGACAACGGAGGTATACATGATTTGTTAATGTGTTACAGAAGTATAAACATGTATTGGCTACTAGAAAGATACATAACTGAAAAAACTTTGCTCTTACAGTCTATAGAAATATAAGGCAATGCCTGATACTATAACTTCTAAAGGAAGTAGTCCTTCACTTTTGGAATATATATTATGACCTCTTGAATGCAAACCATACCTTTGTTTTTTTTGCGGGAGTCTGTCTGCGCATTGCGCAGGATAATAAATTAGGGAGACAGTTATTTTATTTCAAGCCAGGGTGAGGAAAAAGAAGGGTGACGCATTGCGCGTAGGCCAAATATTATTTCTACATTTTCCTGCCATAGCCAGAAAGTAATGCACCCAATGAAAGAGTTGGCCAGCATGACCTAGTTCATTTACTACATCAATTTTTCTATTACAATTGAATGATGAAGTTGCTATATTTCTGTCGATTAGGTGGATCAGCTGCTTAGAATATTCATGATCTGTGGCTCACCTTCAGAGGACTACTGGAGAAAATTGAAACGGTATCCTGCAGACATCATTGATCCTCAAAAACATTTTAGAAGACGTGTTGCAGAAATTTTCAAAGCCTTTCCTGCACCAGCACTAGCACTGCTTGAGTCCCTTCTATCCATAGACCCTTCAGCTCGAAAGTCTGCAGTTGATGCTTTGAATAGTGAGGTACTAAGTAGTTCTGCGAAGTTATATAATATTTTCTTATTATAGACTCTGAGAATTTTTTTTCTTTCCTAAAAGTATTTTCTCTTGCAGTCCATCAACTCTGTAATTTTCTGCCTGTTATTATATTTAATATGCATTTGAACCCTTTGCTTTTTCCTTGTTGAGCTACCTATTGATGCACAACCTGGTTTTTATTGCAGTTCTTTTTGTCAAAACCTCTTCCAAGTAAACCTGAAGAGTTACCAGAGTAAAATACTAGTCAACATTGTAAATGAAACACTACCTGAATATGAGTGCCCTGATACCACGTAAAGTTAGGTTCTTGTGATATTTGATCGTACTCCCAGTATCATGCCTAAATGAAATTCTGCCAGTGCACAACTCCCATTCGCCAGCCACACTTGCCTATAGTAACAAATCCAAGTCAGTGAACCACTGCTTCAACAGCTTTAAAAAGTTGAGATGGGTGAAACTTACTGGTCCAGCATGAATCGCTTTCCTAACTGTTTCATCATTCAGCCATGAAGTTGCAACTTCATCATCCTGAGTTTTATGTTTCTACAGCTGTCATAGCCATTGAACTTTTGACATGTCCCTCGATAGGCGTGAGCTGATTTATCTTGGCTAGAGAAATGTTTAATATTATAATGTACAATCCTATTGGAACAAGGGTAACATATATGATGTCAAAGGGGAAGGGACATCTAGATCTAGAGCCATTCCAGCTCTTCGTCTTAACGCAGAATTATACCACTCATTGCTGGTAAGTTTTGCTTACTAAGAATAAATCTTTTGTACCTGGTTCCTACATTATTCATTGAGTTGGTAATTAATTTGAATGCAGACGGAAAGGGTTGAGGTAAAGTTCAAGCCTTCTAGCGTTGAAGCTGCTTCTGGAATTCCAAATGAAATTAGAGGTCCTGGGGAGTGATGGGACTTTTCACAAATGAGCATTAAATTCTGTAGCGTGGACTTAGGTCACCGAGCTGTCCGAGAAAAGTTTGGTAAAGATGTTGATGGCATTCCCGGGACATCAGCTTGAGCTGACTTATCCACAGCCATAAGCAGAATATTTCCTACATGTATGTTGTACATAGATGTTAAGGAATATTTTCGATTATCTTCCTTAAAATTGTGATATTTTCTAAATTATGTCCTTTGTTTTGGATCTCAAAATTTGTATTCAATTATAAAAAAAAGGCATCTCCCAAATTTATTAACAAAATAGTTCCTAAATAATATGTGATATATCTCCCAATTTGGTATGTCTAGTATCGTGCATTTGTTTAGTAGTATAGTAACCTGTTTCTTGTTTTTCAATAACAAGAAAAGCTTTATACATTTCAACTGGTTCACAAGTACTACTGTTTTTCAATAACAGATAGAATTTAAGAGGATTTCACTGTGTCTCTGTGTCAAATCGGATTTAAAGTGGGAACTACTGGATTTTGTAGTCTTACAGTTAACTTTAAAAAACTACAGTTTCTAAAACAAGCGATAAATAGGTTAGATTTTGGACACTTTTCACTTTACACAGTCCAGACTATGGTATGTGTTTCTTGTGGATTTGGAGTAGGGCTGTAATTCGAGTCGGGCGGCTCGCGAGCTCGCCCGGCTTGAACTCGTTTAAGTGGGCTCGACTCGGCTCGTTTAGTTAAACGAGCCGAGTTCGGGCAGAAGTTCCTGCTCGTTTAATTACTCGAGTCAGCTCGGCTCGACTCGTGAAATTAAACGAGCCGAGTTTGGGTAGAGATTTTGGCTCGATTAAGTATAAAATTAAACGAGCCAGCTCGACTCGACTCGTGAAATTAAACGAGTCAAGTTCGGGCAGGGATTTAGGCTCGTTTAACTAAACGAGCCGGCTCGGCTCGACTCGATTAATCTTGGCTCGAAACTCGGCTCGAAACTCGGCTCGCTCGGCCCGAATTACAGCCCTAATTTGGAGTCATTGTGTGACTCTTTTGATTCTATATATTAGCTAAAAAAATTGTGTTTTATCTTCAGTTTTGGAAAAATACGGAGGTGTACTTTATGAGAGGCTTAGATTGGTACAATTGTTCTTTTCTCAACCTCTAATCACCTGCAGCATTTCCCAAGTTTGCGAGCCAAATTTGTGTTGACATGGAACTTTTGATTGCTTAATATATTTGCGAAGTTTTGACAATTTACCGAAATAGTTAAAATACAGATAGAGTGCTAAAAAATATATTTTGAATAATTAATTTAGTTTAAGAGTAATTTAGAATGTTACTACATTTGTAAATTGTAATATTATTAACTCTGTTTTTTAAGAATTGACAAGAGTCAGGACATGTGCCTGTTGCAATGCTCTTATGTATTTTTTTGCATTTGTAAACAAACCATTGGAGATGCTCATCTATTTTCTTGCATATGTAAACAAACTATTTTTATGCCTATATTTCCTGGTTAGATATAAGGAGATTTTTGGTGTGTAATGAAACGCCAGAAGAATAAATTCATGATCTAAGTAATGCATGATCATGCTACTATCCTCAAATATAAGATCAGATTAATAGCCAAAGATTTAAGCTAGAACCACCTTTAGTTTTGATGATAGCATGCAACTGAGTTCAATACAAAAAATTTGTGTGCTTCAGCAAAGTATTTATAGGGTGTATTCATTTGGGATTCTGTAGGATTTTTATTGTATTCAATAAGGATTTAAAATTATTTTTTAAAATCTGGAGGTATTCAAATCAGATTTTAAATAATCCTTATAAATCTGTGGGTATTCATTTGAGATTTTAAAAAATCTTATAAAATCTGTAGGTATTCAATCCAGATTCTAAAAAATCAAACAAAATCTCTATGTATTCAAATTTTAACAGATTTGCAAGAGTCATGGATTTTGAAGTATTTGTTTCATATTTTATATAAAAATTCATGAACCTCAAATCTTTAGTTGGAGTAAATATTTTGATGGATTTACAAATCATAACAATTTATTACTAAAAAATCAAAAAATAATAAGTGAAAAAGATATTACTTACATATATTTATACCTACATCTTTTTTCATCTTCATGCTTACTTGGTGCTCCTAGGGTTGTTTTCTTCTCTTTAGGTTTGTTTTCTTTTCGTTCTTTATATGATTATATCTTTTTTGTTCTTGCATGTCATATATATTTTGTCTATATAGTTATATATCTCCGTATAATTGTATATATATAGTTATATTTCTGTATAGTTGATGTGAACATATGTATATTGATAAGTTTTTTTGTTACATATTATATCGTATATTGTCAATTGTCAATTTTTATGCATCATTATGTGATATATGTGTTCTAAAAATTTAAAACATTTTAGTTCTATTATGGCTGATTCGCAAAGTGCCAAAAAGAGAGCCGGTTATGATCAATGGACGGTAGACGAGAGTAATGCGTTATTAGAGCTTACGGTTGATGCCGCGAGTCGAGGATGGCGTGATAATAGTGGTATCTTTACTAAACAAATAGTAATGGATCGAATTCTTCCTTCACTTAATGAAAAATTTAAGTGTAATAAGACTTATAACAATTATCAAAGTCGACTAAAATGGTTCAAAATTCGGTATCTCTCTTATTCAACTCTTATGAGTTTTAGTTCTGGATTTGGATATGACCCTATTTCTAAGAGATTCACCGCTCCAAATGAAGTCTGGGAAGAGTACATAAAGGTAAATCCAATTTTTTATGCTTTTATTCATGTGAACGCTTAAATATTTTATTTCTTAGAAATTGTTATGCTAACAATATTTTTTGTGTTAGGCTCACCGATAAGATGAGCAACCTAAAAAACCTCTGTAACTGGACTGGCACTTCCTGCTCTGCTGTGAAATCCAATTTCATTTGTGTATCTCAGGGACAGTTAACAAAGTATAACTGATTAACGATAGTAGTATATGGTGTGTACATTAAGGGCAGGAAATGATTATGATTCATATTGGTTCAGTTGTACTTGTACTATACATATTGGTTCAGTTGTACTTGTACTCAAATTGCTAACTTATTCCCGGTTCTAATCTCCAGTTGCTCGAATTGCTAACTTATTTGCGGTTCTGCTCTGATTAACAACTGTTATGTTAAGAAACTCTACCTCTGATATTACACAAATCTCATCTTCTGCTCCTCCATTTGCCTATTCTTTTGCCTTAGCCTTTCCCGTACCAATGCTCTTGCAGCCACACGTCGAACCGGATCAGATTTCAAGATCTGCACCATATTCTCCCCCAAGCCCTCACTACAACATATTTGCAATCATACAACTGTTTTTTTGCAGTTGTGTGACAGGTAGAGTTTTCGTTGTGTATCCAACACTCGTGTGATTGAAACTTGGACAACGGTTGTTTATACACTTATAATAAGTGAGATTCAACAACGTTTTTTAATAATGGTTACAATCAAGAATTCACAACACGTACTCTATATTAACCATTGTTAGGAAATTCTTTAAACAACCATTTCTTTATTGAACTATTGTCTACCTAATTTAACAATAATGGTTTTGTGAAAAAACCATTGTTGTTAACTTATTCGATATTTTCATAAACAACAGTTTATAAACTTCTTTTAACTAGTTAAAACCGTTGTTATGAATGTTTTTTGTTTAAAAGAAAATGGTGTAAAAGATTTAAACCATTGCAAAGAATATCAATAGACAATAGTTTTTTTAAAAAATATTATGTGCAATGAGACATACAACAGTTTTCATCATTTTTAAAGTGTCTTTCACACAACTGTTTATAAAATTAATCCCATTATTTAAAATAAACCATTTTTAAAATAAAATGGTATTATGATAATTCAATTATTATTTCACAATTGAAATTAAATTTACAATATAAAGGTTCTATACATGAATTACAACTATAATTTAAAATCTATTTCTAAACATGCTCATTAATTCTTAACATAAACAGAGCATGTATATATTAGTCTAGTAAGTTGGTATCAATTTCTCCATTCCTACTAGAATTATTCTTGTCACCACTTCAGGAATCATTCACATCACCACTTCCCGGAGATATTGGCTCCCTTCCTCTCGTGCTAAAGCCAGAGCCTTTATCCCTCATATGTAGAAATTGCAGATGGTTCAAGGATCCCATGAAGCAATCTTAAACTTGATAGGTGTATAAGAGAATAACTGCAAACCACTAATATTCTCAGGTATAAAGTCATTAATGTAAACAATAGTTTAAACAAAGCAGCATGGCATAATATCCACATATAACTATGTCATCTGATCATCACAGCAAAAAATGTCAAAACCTTACCATATGAGGCTTAAAACGGAGGGAAAGTCTATTCATTCCCAGATCATAAACACATATTGATGAATCACGAGTTCCTGCAATAATCTCTTTAGAATCGCTTGAGAATTTTACGGATAAGATCCCATAATCATCATTATCATCCAGAACCCGGAATTTTAATATCTCATGAAGTTCCTGTATAAACCAACTTCAGTGAGAAACAAAGCCTTTGATGTATCACAGGAAATATTGAAAGGGAAATACTTAAAATAAACGTCCATATTTCAACATTTAAGGTTACAGACACTACTACAGAAACGTACAGTACTACTGGCAGAATGTTCTCCCATCAGTACATCATTTCAAAACACCTGTTCAACACATCATCATTAGTGTTGCTAATAAATCAGTACATAGACTTCTTAAGCTACATTGTTACGTCATACCTTCACTTGTACACTGAACTTATGAAGTAAAAGCGATACATATTATTTTTCCTAAGAAATAAGAACTCCCTTAACACTATAATATAACAACTTATATTTTTCTTTCACGGATATTTTCTACGCAGAATATAAATAAATGTTATACTTTATGGGGGAACTGAACTTAAAATTCAGGGGACACAATTATGAATATTGTTAGCTGAGTGGGAAAACAATACGAACTGCAGGATGCAAAAGAGCTAGTCACACTAAATCGATATACATTATTAACAAGAATGATATAAAAAAATTAGACGCTATTTACATTGATTGATAAAAAAACAAAAATACTGTGATTATAGATGTAGTTAACAAGAATGATATAAAACTTGGAAATCAATAATTTGTTATGTACATTCCCCAAAAGTGAAATATCAGGAATTCTATAGAAATGTATCACCACGGGTGCTCATAGCTCTTAAGTCGCAATCCAGACTGCACCTTAATCAACTTATGCTCCAGGAGAACAAATAAGCCTGCTAGATTAACTATACCTACTGCTAGACACTACTAGTAACATATCTTGTTTTGTTCACTAGTTGAATAAAAAGAAACCATCTGCCATTGCAAAATCATTCAACAGTTGTCTCAAGACAGATCATTTTTATATCACAATTGCAATCTTACTAGTTACTGAATCAAGTCAACTAAGAACCAGACTATTTCTTTAATATCTTAATTGGCGAGAAATCTTTAGAAATGAATAACAAATGAAAGATACAAGTAAAGATGTGATACAGTTCAGGCCATATCATACAGTTTCGTATTTGAGGAGGTTCAGTCTCTTCCTTCTTTGTTTGTCATTCTGAAATTCCTGTTTCATGACCACAAGTATAAGGGGTTTAGCAGGCTAAAAGCTAATACTGATGACTGTTTTGACTTTTTATGAAGCAAATGAATAGGAGTAATGATACTGTAACATAGAAGCAGGAAGATTGAAAAAAATAAAGAACAACCAACCTCATACATTACTTTCTTATTGACTGGTGTAGTGTTGTCACAAAGAAGCCACTCACTGGTTGCTTTCAGTTTTAAGAACCCGCCCTCAATTTCGTCATCTACGGACTATAAAATTAGAATCAATCATCAATTGCAAGATAATCTTGAAATTGTAACTCAACAATAATAATAATAAAAAGGAAAAAAGAGGGTAACAAGTTTCAGACCTCCTGGTATAGTTCTGACGAGTGAGAGCGTTGTTGAGTTTAGACATTGACAATGTGTTTGACAATATCCCTGAGCCAGAGACTGTCCGTAATCTTTGTAACAAAATCTCCATTCTCTCTATCCTTCATTAAATCATGAAAAACATAATCATTTTCAACTTCAGCTACTGAGATGGTGATTTTGTTGGAAAGAGATGAAGTAACAAAACGAGGAAGGGGGGTTGTCGGAGATTTTATGAAATGAGATGGGTAATTGGTGGTCAGATAAGTGGTGGAACAACTACTCATATTCATTCCCCGAATGCTTTTCTCTTTGATTTTTATTCAATTATTAATGTGCAAGCTGGAAATAGAAGCTGTTCCCATGGAGTAAATTAAGCACAACAAACATATAACCTAACCTTGCAAATGATAAACAGCTACTCATCAGTCATACCCTGAGCTTGAAAGGTTTGAACTCCAAAAAATATTCCTCAAAATTGTCGCTTTGAACTTGAAAATCAAGGAGATTAGAAATTCCAACCTTCAATTTTCTAATTGAGAAGTTGAATTCATATGCAATTTTGTGAAAGAGAAACAAGATTGGGTGAGGGAGATAGTCAGGATTTGAAAACTAAAAAACCAGGCAAAGAGAGGAGAGAGATGAGTCGTGGGAGAGAGATGGAAGAGTACGGAGAGAAAGAATCAGGAGGAGAAGAGGAGTCAGATCTAAGAAAGGGGAATGGGAGAGATAAGGGGAAAATGAAAATTAGAAGGAAGGGGGAAATGAAAATTAAAGGGGGGAAACCAAAAATTGTGTAAAAATGAAAAAATCATAAATTAATTTTTTTATTTATATATTATAATTAAATACTTATTTTTATTTTACTTTATATTAATAGAATAATATTTATTTTAAATAATTTCATATAATTTTTTATATAAAATTATTTGAAACAAATTTGAAAAAATTTCAATTATTTTTCTATATAACTAAAGTTAATATATATTAATATTGTGCAAAATGATCCTAAAACCATTTTTTAAGAAAGTAATTATTTAATCAAAAAGAGACTTATTTTTATAGTTGCGCTTCTATTCGATTTTCATTATAAAATCATACAAGATAAATTTAAAATTTTTTGAATATTTTTTTGTATGATTACAATAGATACATCTCAATACAGTTGGATCTTTGAAAATATCATTTAAAAAAATTACCATGTTGATAGAAAAAGAATCCAGTCTTCGGGAGTAGTATTTCCTCACATAAAAGATTAATTTGAAATTTTTAATAATTTTTTAGTATGATTAAAATCAATATATCTTCATATTTATATGGTTGGATCATTGAAAAAATGAATTATAAAAATCAATTAATAATCCTGATGGTTGAATTATAAAAATGAATTATAATAATTTTTTAATATGACTAAAATTGAAATATCTTAACATCCGTACGGTTGGATCATCGAAAAAATCATTTTAAAAATTAATCTTGTAAATCGGGAACGAGGCTCGTTGTGGGGAGGGGTACTTTTACCGGATTTTTCTAATCCTGTCATGCAAGATGAATTTCTATTTTTTTATAATTTTTTCATAGGACTAAAATTGATATATCTTAACATCCGTACGGTTGGATCGTCGAAAAAATCATTTTAAAAATTAATCTTGTAAATCGGGAACGAGTCTCGTCGTCGGGAGGGGTACTTTTACCGGATTTTTCTAATCCTGACATGCAAGATGAATTTCTAATTTTTTTATAATTTTTTCATAGGACTAAAATTGATATATCTTAACATCCGTACGGTTGGATCGTCGAAAAAATCATTTTAAAAATTAATCTTGTAAATTGGGAACGAGTCTCGTTGTCGGGAGGGGTACTTTTACCGGATTTTTCTAATCCTGACATGCAAGATGTATTTCAATTTTTTTAATAATTTTTTCATATGAATAAAATTGATATATCTTAACATCCGTAAGGTTGGATCGTCAAAAATTTTATTTTAAAAATTAATCTTGTAAATCGGTAACGCGTCTCGTTGTCCGGAGTAGTACTTTTACTGGATTTTTCTAATCCTGACATGCAAGATAAATTTCTAATTATTTTATAATTTTTTCATATGACTAAAATTGAAATATCTTAACATCCGTATGGTTGGATCGTCGAAAAAATCATTTTAAAAATTAATCTTGTAAATCGGGAACGAGTCTCGTTGTCGTGAGGAGTACTTTTACCGGATTTTTCTAATCCTAACATGCAAGATGAATTTCAATTTTTTTAATAATTTTTTCATATGAATAAAATTGATATATCTTAACATCTGTACGGTTGGATCGTCGAAAAAATTATTTTAAATATTAATCTTGTAAATCGGGAACGAGTCTCGTTGTCGAGAGTAATACTTTTACTGAATTTTCTAATCCTCACATGCAAGATGAATTTCTAATTTTTTTATAATTTTTTCATAGGACTAAAATTGATATATCTTAATATCTGTATGGTTGGATCGTTGAAAATTTCATTTTAAAAATTAATCTTGTAAATCGGAAACGCGTCTCGTTGTCCGGAGTAGTACTTTTACTGGATTTTTCTAATCCTGATATGCAAGATGAATTTCTAATTTTCTGATAAATTTTTCATATGACTAAAATTGAAATATCTTAACATCCGTACGGTTGGATCGTCGAAAATTTTATTTTTAAAATTAATCTTGTAAATCGGGAACGCGTCTCGTTGTCCGGAGGGGTACTTTTACCTGATTTTTCTAATACTGACATGCAAGATAAATTTCTAATTTTTTAATAATTTTTTCATATGACTAAAATTGAAATATCTTAACATCTGTACGGTTGGATCGTCGAAAATATCATTTTAAAAATTAATCATGTAAATCGGGAACGAGTCTCGTTGTCGGGAGTAGTACTTTTACAGGATTTTTCTAATCCTAACATGCAAGATGAATTTCTAATTTTTTTAATAATTTTTTCATATGACTAAAATTGATATATCTTAACATCCGTACGGTTGGATCGTCGAAAAAATCATTTTAAAAATTAATCTTCTAAATCGGGAAAGAGTCTCGTTGTCGGGAGGGGTACTTTTACCGGATTTTTCTAATCCTGACATGCAAGATGAATTTCAAATTTTTTAATAATTTTTTCATATGAATAAAATTGATATATCTTAACATCCGTACGTTTGGATCTTCGAAAAAATTATTTTAAAAATTAATCTTGTAAATCGGGAACGAGTCTCGTTGTCGGGAGGGGTACTTTTACGGGATTTTTCTAATCCTGACATGCAAGATCAATTTCAATTTTTTTATTAATTTTTTCATATGACTAAAATTGATATATCTTAACATCCGTACGGTTGGATCGTCGAAAAAATCATTTTAAAAATTAATCTTGTAAATGGGAACGAGTCTCGTTGTTGGGAGATGTACTTTTACCGGATTTTTCTAATTCTGACATGCAAGATGAATTTCAATTTTTTTAATAATTTTTTCATATGACTATAATTGATATATCTTAACATCCGTAAGGTTGGATCGTCGAAAAAATCATTTAAAAATTTAACTTGTTAACCGAGAATCTCATTTTATACACTAATACTTTTACAATGGTTTCCTTGAAAAACCATTGTGTAAAGATAAACTAAGACAACATTTTTTTTTATTATAAAACCGTTGTGTAAGCATATCAGCTTTTTTCAATCTAACGGCTAATATCTAATCTCATTTCAATCAAGGGTTGTCATTCCGACACATCAGCAATCCGATTAAAATGTTTACAACCTATCATCGGGTGCCACCTCATCAGGTGGTGCCCATTGAAATTATAAATTAACTATTTCAGACAACTGTTTTATTCCGTTGTATGAAGGTATCTAAGACAACCTTTGTAAAAACTGTTGTGTGAATTACACAACATAATATCTAAAAGCTTGTATGAGACCAACTAAGACAACAATTTTGTTTTAACATAAAACCGTTGTTTAAGAATATCAGCTATTTTTCGACCTAACGGCCCATATCAAATCCCATATCAATGAAGGGCTTTAATTTGGCCACCTCAGCAATCCTTGTGAATGATTTACCACCTATCACGTGTTGCCACCTCAATACATGGTACCCACTGAAATTTCTTAGACAACTGTTTTCAGACTGTTGTTTGATGGTTTAGAGGACAACCTTTCTGAAAAACCGTTATCTGAATTACACAATGTAATGTCAAAACCGTTGTCTTATATCCCTATACATTAACATAGTAACAACGGTTTGTAATCGTTGTGTGAAAGATCTACTACAACAATATATTTAAAAAACCGTTGTCCGACTCGATGAGAGAATGCAACTTGTACAACAGTTTAAAAAAGATGGATATCCGTTGTTTGTTCAGGAGCTCACACAACTGTTTTTTCTGCAAAATCAATTCACCGTTGTATGATATTTTAGGACGACGGTTTTTTTTTAACCGTTGTCTGTCAACCGTTGTCTGATTGCAAATTTCTTGTAGTGCCTGGTGATCATATAACTGGTTTCTTTAGTGATCTTCAAGGTAATGACCGTCCAAATCAAACTAGTTACACGATTACATCAGACCTTGACAACTTCTGTGTCATTTTTGAGTAACTTTGACAAATATTATAAAATATTGGATAATGAGAAGTTTTTGACTAACTTCTGATCTGCATCCTAATACTAGTAGCAACTAACTTCCCAAATGAAAATTGATGACTACAGTATAAGATTCCATTAGCTTAAAAACTTTAGACACTGACAAAAAACAGGGATTTGATATACCACTATGACAGTAAAAACTACTGCTAACAGAGTGTAGTAGGCGGTCCAGTCTTGTTCGAGTTTTGGAGTATTATCGAACTGTATAGACTATAGTGCTTATTGTTCTCTTTTAAGCGTGATTTCGGTTATGTTAAAAATCTGATAAGAACAAGTTAATTTGAATTGAACTAACAGAAGAGGGTAACTTTTTCTTAGTTCAAGATGTGGCATTAGATGTTAATATGCTCTAGTAGAAGCTAGTGAATTTTAACTCTGATTGATAATATACAAAAACGTGTTCAGAACTTCTAAGAAAATGTAGTGCATAGAATTTGAGAAAACATTTGGTAGTAATCCTTATTTATTCTGTCCGCGAACTTCTAAGAATATGTAGTGCATAATTACAATGCCGGGAAATTAGAGTATGGAAGAATGACTTTTACAGGAAAAGAGCAAATCTTCATAGTTCAGAACCCAGAAAAAGTTATATGACAACACTTATCGATAAGGGATGAGGTATAGTGCATTAGTAATGAACTGTATTGGCATATATATCTTCACTAGAACTTACAATAGAACAAGTAATGGTTAAATTTAAACATGCAGCTCTATATTGTATGGTCCTTACATCAGTTAGTTAGTCCCTATGACATGCATCGAGTGCAGAGACTTTTAACTTTGTACCTTCTTGGGTGGTTGATCATTATAAGAGACTTTCAGGCCTTCTAAAATTGTTAAAGCTTCTAAAAGAAAGGAAACAATTATAAGCCGTGTTATTTACCTACGTTGTAAGTTTTTAATGTCCTTTTCCAAATCTACAACGTTGCATTAGACATATGAACTTGCTGCTAATAAATTTATAAATGGCTTTGTTTAATGGATTAAGTTGTTTAATGGATTAAATCTGATGTTTGCTGCTTAATGTTTTCAACATATTCATTATTCTGAAATTCATAATATTACTGTCTAACAGTTTTGTTCGTAACATATTAGTTATGGTCATTTGTGTTTTCTTACTTGTGAACATTTCTAATCTCTATTTTTTTTGTAATTTTCGTGCAGGTTTAATATTATGGATAATGTGATAATGCTGGAAAACAGAATAGAAGAAGAAGAATTCGAAGAAGAAAGTGACAATCAGTTTTATGAAACAGTTAAGTATTTATTAATGGTGATCAATGCGATAATGACAGTGTTAAAAGCTAATTTAACTATTATGAATGAACCTATTGGTCGTTCTCTAACACGACGACCAATATCTAGACTTGGGTACTTTTTTATAAATAATTTGATGAAAGAAGATCCAGAAAATTTTCGCGAGCTACATAGAATGTATCCAAATGTGTTTCTTAAGTTATGTGGCATTATAAGAGAGGGAACTAATCTAGAAGATACACGATATGTGTCTATTGAAGAAATGGTTGCTATGTTCCTACTAATTATAGGACATAATGATCGTTATTGTAATGTCCGACAGAGGTTTGGTCGCTCACACTTCACTGCTAGTAGAAATCTTAATAAAGTTTTGAAGGCTTTGAATACTATAGCACCACAAATAATGGGTAAAGCCCAGGGGTATTTCCCTGAAAATTTCTGGAAGTACAAGATTTTATCCTTACTTTAAGTTAACTTTTTGCACTAAAAGTATAATAATTTGACTATATTCTAGTCTAATTTTTAATTCTAATGTTATATTTTTATGGATATATTAATTTAGGACTGTGTTGGTGGTATTGATGGAACTCATATTCCGGCTATGATAAGAGGTCGAGATGTTAGCAGCTACCATAATTGTCATAGATTTAATTCTCAAAATGTGCTTAGTGGCTGGAAAGGTTCAGCACATGACTCAAAATTGTTAAATGATGATGGGTTGGAAGTTCCTCAAGGTAATATTTATTTACACTTTTATTTATTGTTTTTCTTATTTCTATAGTCTAGTGACTTTTTATTTTATAAATCAAAAATAAATTAGTAAAAAATGATTCATTTTCAGGAAAATATTATCTTTTTGATTGCAGATTTGCTAATCGTCGTCAATTTTTATCTGCAATTCGTAAAGTAAGATATTATCTAAAAGAGTTTGGTGGCGAAGGTCGTCACACAAGAAATGCAAATGAGCTATTTAATCTCCATCATTCCTCGTTGAGAAATGTAATCGAGAGAATTTTTGGTATCTTCAAATCTCGATTTACGATATTTAAAATTGCACCTCCATTTTCATTTCAAGTACAAGCAGAGTTGGTACTAGCTTGTGCTGGTTTACACAATTTTCTTCGAAAAGAATGTCGCTCTGATGAATATCCTATTGAAGTAGTAGATGACCAATCTTCAGACATGGAGGAAGCTGATAACCCTGAATCAAATATCCCAAGCCAACAACAACAAAGGACTGAAGCAAATACTTGGAGAGCTAACATCGCTAATTCTAAGTGGGAAGATAGGCCTCGTAATGCAGTAAACGAAGAATATGAAGAAGACCAATATGATGAGAGCTAGGAACATAACGGATATTGAGTGATGAGTTACACTTTTTTTGTTAGTTGATGGGTTGGACTTGTTATTTGAATCTTGTTATTTAATTTGCACTACAACATTGCTATTAGTTGATATATTAAATTATTAATTAAAAAATATTAGTAAAACAATCCAATAAAATTCATGAGATTTTATTCAATCCATCAAAATTCACCAAAATCTGCATAGAATTAAAAAAATCAACATCCAAATCTATGTGGAATTTAAACAATCCATGGATTTTCAAAATTCATTAAAATCCATGGATTATTAACAATCCATTAAATCTCAAATTAATACACCCCCTTAGATTGCTTATTGAAATAGAAGATGTAAAACAAAGAAATTTTAGATTTCAATTCAAGATTGAAAACCCAATTTCACATTATTTTTGTTATTATATACAGTTTTCTCCCCCCTTGTCTTATACAAATAAATAATTGTATATATATATATAATTATTTATCCTAGATACAATTTTATTTTCAAATCTTGAACACCGATTGAATGTAATTTGTAATATCAAAGTATAAATATAATTCTAATAATTTTGTTTTTGACATTTTTAATTTTAAAATTGGGATCACAAAACCGGACCAAGCAAGCCCCGGACCCATATCTACTACATACGGTAAAACCTCGATAAATTAATACTCGATAAATTAATAACCTCGTTAAATTAATAATTTCTTGTAACCCCGAGCCGGGCCCTTTATGCTAAATTAATAATTCGCTAAATTTATAAGATAATATTTTTTTATTAATGCATATAAGTCTCATATTATATATAAATTAATAATTGCATATACATCAAAATTATAGATTTCTAGGATGCACTTTTATAGTAAGTCTCAATTGTAACATGTTTCTTTTTATAATTGATGTTGTCTTGTACTTCATCTTGAATCTTTCTTAATGCATTATGGAGCTCTGGCGTACTATTTTTATATTACAAGAGGAAATTACGTAATATAATTATTGCTTTAAGGACATCTTTTAGTGAGACTGACTCCAACTGTGTACTTAGTTAAATAAGGTCCCTTTTATTGTTGTGGTAAATAGGACCAAATCTGGTCTAGAAAAGATAGGTGTCCTCAACCATTTTGAAAACTTCGGGACATTATGTAATCTAATTAAATAAGTGAATCCTTTCAATTTACTTAAATTCATAAATATTTTTTAATGTTATTTTAAGTACTAGTTTATAATTAGATTGCTTATAATTGAAATAGAAGATGTAAAACAAAGAAATTTAGATTTCAATTCAAGATTGAAAACCCAATTTCACATTATTTTTGTTATTATAGATAGGTTTTCTCCTCCCTTGTCTTACACAAATAAATATTATAAATAAAAAAAATTATTTATCCTAGATTCAGTTTTATTTTCAAATCTTGAACACCGATTGAATGTAATTTGGAATATCAAGGTATAAATATAATTCTAATAATTTCATTTTTGACATTTTTAATTTTAAAATTGGGATCACAAAGCCAACCAAGCAAGCCCCAGACCCATATTCACTTCTCTCTCCCAACCATTTCTTTACATTTTCATTTTTGGATGTCCATCTAATTCTTTACATTTCAAAACTTATCAAATATAGTAAATGGGTCCCATCACTTTCACATTTTTTTCTTTTTCACACTACTTTTACTCCACTAACTTTTTTTATACATTAAAAATATTTGGGTCCCACTACTTCACTCACTTTCTTTTCTCTTTAACCTACGTGCCCAAACCAAATATAAACAATTGGCGGGGACGGAGGGAGTACATGCAGTTTGACAAAACCAATTCCATATATACTTGAGATTTTCCTGCTCAATCTACCGAATACTCTATAAATACATCCAGACCATTGATAAAAGTTGGATGTAAGTTAGGGTTTGATACACTTCATTCATTCATTACAATCATATATTATAGGGCTTTAATTTGGTGATTAAATTTTAATTTTGGCAGCGGAAGAAGAGACTGCATCAGAATAGACAAAGATTTTACTTGTAACATGCAGCCGCGGAAGAATAGAGTACAAGATAGAACCAACATTAATCCTGGGTTGAAGCAAAAGAACATGCTAGAGGATTCAATCTGGTCTATAGAGCCGATTACTCTCAAAGTAAAACCCGGAGATGAGGTTATTCTGGAAGATATTCTGGTATCCCCGGAATACAGAGTCACCAAAGGTTATCTTGTCAAGGTTAATTTTATATCTCTTTTCACTCCACTTTTCTCTTTTTTTACATATCTTAATTTCACTAGATCTTAACGTTGGAGCCCGCAATTCCTTTATCAATCAGGCTTAATTTTGACAAAATCGTGTTGGTTAAATATTGAATTTATCTAATTTGTGCTAATAATTTTATCAATGTGTTGTAGAGTACATAATAAATACACTATTTTCCTTTGCTTTAAATTACACATATAGACTTCATTCTCTAAGTTTTAACAGTGACTTTTGCCATCATCTCCTCTGATCTTAGCTAGCTAAGTCTAATGCAATTTCTGCTTCATCTACAGGAGTTGCAGGAATGGTATACTGATAAATACGTGTGCATTTTTATGCTCTCTATGTCTTCTGCTCATGCGAAATCCACTGTTCTTGATACTATCATGTTGAGGGACGTTCAACATCAAATTGAGTCTTCCGGTGCCATATTTAAGGTTATTTGTGTGCCTACACATTTTCAAGCTGATCTTGAGAAAGAACATTCAGATGATGATGAGTACATCTTCAATCCGTACCAGCATCATTTGAATTTGAAATTTTACACACCGTTCCAGGATATCGATATCGATAATCATGCATGCTTGAATCAAATAGCGAGTACTCTTGGTCTCCCAAAAGATCATGAAACAACCTATGTTATCCTTAGTCCTATGAATGGTTACTGCAGAAAAGTTGTGAGTATATTTGACAGTGACTTCATCAAGTGGCATGGAGCCGAACCTTATCCCTTTACCATAGAAAAGATCCAACAATTGGCGCGCGAAGATGAAGCTATGCGCAGTGGCAAACATGACTTGGGCACCCTTTTGTGCAGGCCAGGTCGTGATTTTGTGATCTCAAATGATTGCACAAAGGTACTTTCATCGGCCATAATATATACAGAATTTTGAATTTCAGTTTAGGTCAATGTTTAAAGTTATATGTTTTTAATTAGGATCCAAACTTGCCATGTGTAAAAGCTTGAGTAGATTAACAAGTTAAACTCAAGTTGAGTCATTGTGACAACACTTTCCTTTTAAGAACTTTTCTATGTCATCACATGCTATCTTAACAAAAAAAAATTCTGATGGAATCAAATCAGGTACCTATTTCCGAACTGCAGCAGAAGATTGTCTGCCTCTTATTTTATGAAGATAATTTAGAGTGCAGAAAGCGGACGGAGGAACTGAAGCAGGTTTATGAACTGCACAAAAATTTCGAGGTGGTGGTTGTGTTCCCTGTTTCTTTTGGGCAGCGTGCCATTATTCAATCGGGCAGATTCAATAAATGGAAACGCGAGTTAGAATTCTGGAAGGTGTTCGGCGACATGCCATGGTTGGCAGTCCCTTTTGAAGATGCCAAATGTAGGCAGTTGTGGCGAGTCTTTATGCGCACAAAACAGTGCAATGATTCTAATGCATCGAACTTGTTCATAATTCACTCTAAAGAAAAGTACTTTGAGGAAAATGGATTTCAGGTCCTGAAGGAAACTGGATTCACAAATTATCCTTTTATTGGGGTGGAGGTTGTACCGAGTGCAATTGCAATAAGAGGGAAGAAATTGTCGTCTATTTTAGAACCAAATATTGAGCTACTTCATGCTAGGGATTTGGATGATGCTAAAGGAGGACTGGTTAGTTCGTTACATAGATATAACGATTTTCTTTATGCATATCTATATATTGTATTCTCGTTGACACTGTTTTTCCCCGTGCAGGAGAAATTTAAAGTCTGCAAACTCTTTGGGGCTCCAGTTGTGTTCCTATTTGTACGAGCTTCAGGATGTAGTGAATTTCTATCTAGATTACAGTATTATCATTTAGTTGCAAGTTGGACTATTGATAAGTTTGAGGTAGTCTACATTCCAATGAATGAATCTGCCCATGACATTGCCTCTCATTGGATGCTGACTAGCGGTTCTGCAGAATTCAAGGAGAAGCACTTGCTTCCGCTCTTTCCTCATTTTTTCAAGGAAGAAATTACTCAAAATGCTGAAAAAGAATTCACTCTGGCGCTGGTGACTTTTGGATCGTTTGGACATTATTTTGATCAAGGAATTACTTATAGCAACAGTTACGAAGCAGCATATGAGCTGTTTTTGAAGACCTTTCCATTTAGGTACGACGAGGAGAAGGAAAACTTTGAAGACGTATTTAGTGCAACCCGTCCTAAATATTTTCCATTGAACAGCGAAAATGAGAAAAAAGACATATGAATAGTTTACGCCCCGTTTCGGTAATTCCCTTTCAAATATATGCTTGTCATAGAAAATTAATTTATAGTATATTGTAATTTTAAAGTTAATTATGAAAAAAAAATTATTGTTTTTACAAATGTTTAGACTATATGGCTCATAAAGTCTCATGTGCACATGTAGATGCTAGTATCTTCCATGTAACACCTAATTAGTCTCTACACCTTCCCTGCTGGTTCAAAAGTTTAAAAGGATCATAAATTAAACCTTATGCATGAATCGATAGTCGGGAACAGTTAACTTTCCATTTGTATCATGGTCAAGGTTTTCTAAATTTTGTTAGTTACTTTTGGTGGTTAAATGTATAGGATGCCCTGATGTGTTTTGTGGATTCAAAAAGCTTTGAGGTGATGGATTTGTGTTTCGAAGTACCTGTGGACTAAATTCATATTCTAGTTTCATAATCAACAGCTTGATTTGATGAAAATGGAAGCGCTTAAGCATGTCTAAGCTTTAGCGGTGGTCAAAGATATGAATGATCCTTGATGGTTTTCAGCTATAGTTTGGTTGTTGTATAAAATTCTATTGATTTCTTATCTGTTTATTCAAATAGCATAAATTTGTTTAGTTAGGTTCCCCTGAGCTCTTAGTCTATTCCAGTATTAGGGTATATCTGATAGTGGTCTGGTGGATCTACTCCCCAGTTTGTACATTCTTTCTCCAGTCTGTTGGAAAAGAATGCTTATAAAAATCTTTTACTTCAATAAATTATCAAATATTCTCGCATCTCCTATTAGCAATGGAACCCGCGTTTTGACAAAAATAATGTTGGTTAATCAGAGTAAAATTGTAGTTTAGATTTCACATAGAATTGCAGATAAGCACCCTTAAACCTATAACAGTTTTAACGAGAAATCAATGACACGATTGAGCTGAAAACTACGTAACGGGGAAATGTCAATATTCCTGCCACAAGTAAATATGAAAATCCTCAAGGGTCAGCCTAGCTAATACCCCTCTCCTCTTGGTACTTAGAGGGTCAAAGGTTCAAGAGATTATGTAATTTTTGTAATTGACACAAAATCATTTTTATGTTGACACTAGCATAGATACAGAGAATCGAGCTGAACCACAACTGCTTTATATATAATGTTACAGGAGATACAATCCTAGTTACACATCTAATCAAGAAAAGATGAAGTTTGGCCCCAGAGTCGAGTGTACCCAGACCTGAAATTTATTTCTTCAAATCTCGATTTACGATATTTAAAATTGCACCTCCATTTCCATTTCAAGTACAAGCAGAGTTGGTATGAGCTTGTGCTGGTTTACACAATTTTCTTCGAAAAGAATGTAGCTCTGATGAATTTCCTATTGAAGTAGTAGATGACCAATCTTCAGACATGGAGGAAGCTGATAACCTTGAATCAAATATCCCAAGCCAACAACAACAAAGGACTGAAACAAATACTTGGAGAGCTAACATCGCTAATTCTATGTGGAAAGATAGGCCTCGTAATGCAGTAAACGAAAAATATGAAGAAGACCAATATGATGAGAGCTAGGAACATAACGGATATTGAGTGATGAGTTACACTTTTTTTGTTAGTTGATGGGTTGGACTTGTTATTTTAATCTTGTTATTTAATTTGCACTACAGCATTGCTATTAGTTGATATATTAAATTATTAATTAAAAAATATTAGTAAAATAATTCAATAAAATTCATGAGATTTTATTCAATCCATCAAAATTCACCAAAATCTGCATAGAATTAAAAAAATCAACATCCAAATCTATGTGGAATTTAAACAATCCATGGATTTTCAAAATCCATTAAAATTCATGGATTATTAACAATCCATTAAATCTCAAATAAATACACCCCCTTAGATTGCTTATTGAAATAAAAGATGTAAAACAAAGAAATTTTAGATTTCAATTCAAGATTGAAAACCCAATTTCACATTATTTTTGTTATTATATACAGGTTTTCTCCTCCCTTGTCTTATACAAATAAATAATTATATATATATATAATTATTTATCCTAGATACAATTTTATTTTCAAATCTTGAACACCGATTGAATGTAATTTATAATATCAAAGTATAAATATAATTCTAATAATTTTGTTTTTGACATTTTTAATTTTAAAATTGGGATCACAAAACCGGACCAAGCAAGCCCCGGACTTATAGCTACTACATACGGTAAAACCTCGATAAATTAATACTCGATAAATTAATAACCTCGTTAAATTAATAATTTCTTGTAACCCCGAGCCGGGCCCTTTATGCTAAATTAATAATTCGCTAAATTTATAAGATAATATTTTTTATTAATGCATATAAGTCCCATATTATATATAAATTAATAATTGCATATACATCAAAATTATAGATTTTTAGGATGCACTTTTATAGTAAGTCTCAATTGTAACCTGTTTCTTTTTATAATTGATGTTGTCTTGTACTTCATCTTGAATCTTTCTTTATGCATTATGGAGCTCTGGCGTACTATGTTTATATTACAAGAGGAAATTACGTAATATAATTATTACTTTAAGGACATCTTTTGGTGAGACTGACTCCAACTGTGTATTTAGTTAAATAAACTCTATTTTATTGTTGTGGTAAATAGGACCAAGTCTAATTTAGAAAAGATAGGTGTCTTGAACCATTTTGAAAACTTCGGGACATTATGTAATCTAATTAAATAAGTGAATCCTTTCAATTTACTTAAATTCATAAATATTTTTTAATATTATTTTAAGTACTAGTTTATAATTAGATTGCTTATAATTGAAATAGAAGATGTGAAACAAAGAAATTTAGATTTCAATTCAAGATTGAAAACCCAATTTCACATTATTTTTGTTATTATAGACAGGTTTTCTCCTCCCTTGTCTTACACAAATAAATAATTATAAATAAAAAAAAAATTATTTATCCTAGATTCAGTTTTATTTTCAAATCTTGAACACCGATAGAATGTAATTTGGAATATCAAAGTATAAATATAATTCTAATAATTTCATTTTTGACATTTTTAATTTTAAAATTGGGATCACAAAACCTACCAAGCAAGCCCGGACCCATATCTAATACTCTCTCCCAACCATTTCTTTACACTTTCCTTTTTGGTCCAATTCTTTACATTTCACTACAAAAAAAACGGCTAAATACAACCGTTTTAAAACCGGTTGTATTTAGCTAAATTCGACCGTTTTCGGTTGTATTTAGCTAAATACAACCGGTTTTTGGACCGGTTGTATTCGCTCGAGTAATATTTAGTAAACCGGTTGTATTTAGTACTAAATATGACCGACTAAATACCACCGGCTAAATACAACCGTTTAAATACAACCGGCTAAATACAACTGCTTCCGGTCAAATTTAATTTTTCAGATAAAATTCAAATATCCCGCTCAAATAATTAAATTTTACAAAAAAATTTAAAAAGTCCGCCCAATTATTAAATTCAACCGTATTTGACCAAAAATAGGATTCTAAATACTACCCAATACGGTTGAATTAACGCACATCAATTTCAAAAAAAAAGTACTCGCCGGAAACTACTACCCAATACAGTTGAATTCTCTATCTAATACTACCCATTTCCGATTTTAACAACCATGTTCCGCAGCAGTTAGTCAATTACTACTCACAAAAACAGCCATGTCTTGCTGTTATCTTTCATCTCTAACTCGCCACACGACTCACGACTCACTTCACACCCCTCCTCACTCGTTTGTTGTGCTCAGCCCCAGTAAAACCCCAACTCGTCCCATCTCTCCAACCCTCAAACGACGCCGATTTGATCTCCCAAAATCTCCTGCAACACCACAACCCATTTCACTCGATGGAATCATCTATCCAACCCCACGGCGTTTCTCTCAATTCTAATCTCCTTCATCAGACCTAAATATAAAAAGAGAATCATAATCAAAATCTGAAAAATCAATCCAAATTCGACGATACACAAATACAAAGTTTTTACCTCAAATTTTCGATGCTCATACTCTTTTACCCTTTCTAAATACCAACCCACAACTAAAAAAAAGAATTGAACTTAAAATTTTAAAAATCCATCTCATTTTTAACTTGAAAAATGAAGAGAAAAGAAAGAGGGGGATGGGGGTTTCTCAACTGGAGCTTGAGATTTCGGCTGAACAGTGGGAGATAACAATATAAAGTCTGTTTAAGTTTGGTGAAAGAAAAGAAAGAGGGGGATGAGGGACTTGTGCGGTGAAAGAAACAGGGGCGGGGAGAAACAGGGTTGGTGGGGGTGGGGTGGGGAGTGGGGGTGGGTTATAATATTTTATTTTATAGTTTTTTTATTTTTATTGTTTTGATTAGTAATCTTCACCGTCCGTTATATTAAATTTTATAGTTAATTTGGTACGTTGGATCTTGTTTACACGGATCGCTGACATGGCACTAAATTCAACTGTATTTGGTTGAACTTAGGAGTGTTAACTTAAAATTTTATGTGATGATAATTAAATTTTTTTATGGAGGGATTTAGAAAATTTTACCTTATTTGCTAAAATAATTAAAATCTAGTAATTAAAAATTCTTAAAATTTTGTATATAACTCTTTTTTAACTATTTCAACATCGATACGATTGGATCGTTAATTATCAATTCCAAATAGGTGGAATATTCTAGAGTTAAAATCTCAACCCCTAAATTTAATTTTGTAAAATAATTAAGTTATTTAGTTTGCTTTTTAAACAGTCAACTAGTAATTTGACGAGTACTCCTAACTAGTGTTTAATCCCATATTGATGATTCAATATTTTTCAAAATATTAATGAATGATCCAACCGTATGTCAAGATCTGTATATTTTAGTGATATGACAAAAATTTTAGAAAAAAATAAATATATTTGGTTTGCCTTTTTAAGAGCCAAAGAGTAGTTTGACCAGTACTTCTAACTAGTGTTTAATCTCATATTTATGTTTCGATATTTTTAAAAATATTAATGAATGATCCAACCGTACGGATGTCAAAATCAGTGTATTTTAGTGATATTAAAAAAATTTTAGAAAAAAATAAATATATTTGGTTTGTTTTTTTAACATTCAACTAGTAATTTGACGAGTACTCCTAACTAGTGTTTAATCTCATATTGATGATTTGATATTTTTAAAAATATTAATGAACGATCCAACCGTATAGATGTCAAGATCTGTATATTTCAGTGATATGACAAAAAATTTAGAAAAAAATAAATATATTTAGTTTGCCTTTTTAAGAGTCAAAGAGTAGTTTGACCAGTACTTCTAACTAGTGTTTAATCTCATATTGATGTTTCGATATTTTTAAAAATATTAATGAATGATCCAACCGTACGGATGTCGAGATCTATATATTTTAGTGATATGACTAATATTTTAGAAAAAAAAATATATTTGGTTTTTCTTTTTTAACAGTCAACTAGTAATTTGACTAGTACTCCTAACTAGTGTTTAATCCCATATTGATGATTCGATATTTTTAAAAATATTAATGAATGATCCAGCCGTACGGATGTCAGGATCTGTATATTTTAGTGATATGACAAAAATTTTAGAAAAAAATAAATATATTTGGTTTGCCTTTTTAAGAGTCAAAGAGTAGTTTGACCAGTACTTCTAACTAGTGTTCAATCTCATATTTATGTTTCGATATTTTTAAAAATATTAATGAATGATCCAACCGTACGGATGTCGAGATCAGTATATTTTAGTGATATGACAAAAATTTTAGAAAAAAATAAATATATTTGGTTTGTTTTTTTAACAGTCAACTAGTAATTTGACGAGTACTCCTAACTAGTGTTTAATCTCATATTGATGATTTGATATTTTTAAAAATATTAATGAACGATCCAACCGTATAGATGTCAAGATCTGTATATTTCAGTGATATGACAAAAAATTTAGAAAAAAATAAATATATTTAGTTTGCCTTTTTAAGAGTCAAAGAGTAGTTTGACCAGTACTTCTAACTAGTGTTTAATCCCATATTGATGTTTCGATATTTTTAAAAATATTAATGAATGATCCAACCGTACGGATGTCGAGATCTATATATTTTAGTGATATGACTAATATTTTAGAAAAAAAAATATATTTGGTTTTTCTTTTTTAACAGTCAACTAGTAATTTGACTAGTACTCCTAACTAGTGTTTAATCCCATATTGATGATTCGATATTTTTAAAAATATTAATGAATGATCCAGCCGTACGGATGTCAGGATCTGTATATTTTAGTGATATGACAAAAATTTTAGAAAAAAATAAATATATTTGGTTTGCCTTTTTAAGAGTCAAAGAGTAGTTTGACCCGTACTTCTATCTAGTGTTTAATCTCATATTTATGTTTCGATATTTTTAAAAATATTAATGAATGATCCAACCGTACGGATGTCAAGATCAGTATATTTTAGTGATATGACAAAAATTTTAGAAAAAAATAAATATATTTGGTTTATTTTTTTAACAGTCAACTAGTAATTTGACGAGTACTCCTAACTAGTGTTTAATCACATATTGATGATTTGATATTTTTAAAAATATTAATGAACGATCCAACCGTATAGATGTCAAGATCTGTATATTTTAGTGATATGACAAAAAATTTAGAAAAAAATAAATATATTTAGTTTGCCTTTTTAAGAGTCAAAGAGTAGTTTGACCAGTACTTCTAACTAGTATTTAATCTCATATTGATGTTTCGATATTTTTAAAAATATTAATGAATGATCCAGCCGTACGGATGTCAAGATCTGTATATTTTAGTGACATGACAAAAATTTTAGAAAAAAATAAATATAATTTGGTTTGTCTTTTTAATAGTCAAAGAGTAGTTTGAACTTCTAACTAGTGTTTAATCCCATATCGATGTTTCGATATTTTTAAAAATATTAATGAATGATCCAACCGTACGGATGTCAAAATAGTTAAAATTTAAATACTCAAATTACTTACATTTTTCGGTGAACTTTTTTTTTTGACAATTTTCATATATGTATGGTTGGATTATAATTTAAAACAAATACAAAATAAATTGAAACTCAAACTATAAATATTAATTGAACGATAAATATCTAACTACCATAATAACTTTTTTGCAAGAACTAAAATATAAATTTCGTGTAAATTTTATTTTATATTTTTTTTCCAGAAATTTGCTGCCATTTTTAAAAATAATTCGACCGAAATCGGTTGAATTTAGTACAAAATTCGCTGGCGGGAAAATTCCCTCCATTTTTTGGCAAGGCTAAATTCGACCGAATGCGGTTGAATTTAGGAACACACCTAAACTCAACCGTATACGGTTGTATATAAATAGAGTTGTATTTACTCGGTTGTAATTAGTAAGGCTAAATTCGACCGAATGCGATTGAATTTAGGAGCACGCCTAAACTCAACCGTATAGAGTTGTATATAAATACGGTTGTATTTATTCAGTTGTAATTAGTAAGGCTAAATTCGACCGAATGCGGTTGAATTTAGGAGCACGCCTAAACTCAACCGTATAGAGTTGTATATAAATACGGTTGTATTTATTCAGTTGTAATTAGTAAGACTAAATTCGACCGAATGCGGTTGAATTTAGGAGCACGCCTAAACTCAACCGTATACGGTTGTATATAAATACGATTGTATTTATTCGGTTGTAATTAGTACTAAATTCGACCGCGTATATACGACCGTATTTAAATACGACCGCATGCGGTTGTATTTAGCCGCGCCCTTAATTTTAACCGAAAACGGTTGAATTTGATAACAGTTGTATTTGTGCGGTTGTATTTAGCCTTGTTTTCTTGTAGTGTTTCGAAACTTATCAAATATAGTAAATGGGTCCCATCACATTCACATTTTTTTCTTTTTCGCACTGCTTTTACTCCACTATCTCTTTTTTATACATTAAAAATATATGGGTCCCACTACTCACTTTCTTTTCTCTTTTTTACTGCTTTATACATATTTCACCTCGTGCCCAAACCAAATATAAACAATTGGCGGGGACGGAGGGAGTACATGCAGTTTGACAAAACCAATTCCATATATACTTGAGATTTTCCTGCTCAATCTACCGAATACTCTATAAATACATCCAGACCATTGATAAAAGTTGGATGTAAGTTAGGGTTTGATACACTTCATTCATTCATTACAATCATATATTATAGGGCTTTAATTTGGTGATTAAATTTTAATTTTAATAGACAAAGATTTTACTTGTAACATGCAGCCGCGGAAGAATAGAGTACAAGATAGAACCAACACTAATCCTGGGTTGAAGCAAAAGAACATGCTAGAGGATTCAATCTGGTCTATAGAGCCGATTACTCTCAGAGTAAAACGCGGAGATGAGGTTATTCTAGAAGATATTCTGGTATCCCCGGAATACATAGTCACCAAAGGTTATCTCGTCAAGGTTAATTTTATATCTCTTTTCACTCCACTTTTCTCTTTTTTTACATATCTTAATTTCACTAGATCTTAACTCGTCATCAACTCCGATCCTAGCTAGCTAAGTCTAATGCAATTTCTGCTTCATCTACAGGAGTTGCAGGAATGGTATACTGATAAATACGTGTGCATTTTTATGCTCTCTATGTCTTCTGCTCATGCGAAATCCACTGTTCTTGATACTATCATGTTGAGGGACGTTCAACATCAAATTGAGTCTTCCGGTGCCAAATTTAAGGTTATTTGTGTGCCTACACATTTTCAAGCTGATCTTGAGAAAGAACATTCAGATGATGATGAGGACATCTTCAATCCGTACCAGCATCATTTGAATTTGAAATTTTACACACCGTTCCAGGATATCCATATCGATAATCATGAATGCTTGAATCAAATAGCGAGTACTCTTGGTCTCCCGAAAGATCATGAAACAACCTATGTTATCCTTAGTCCTATGAATAGTTACTGCAGAAAAGTTGTGAGTATATTTGACAGTGACTTTATCAAGTGGCATGGAGCCGAAGCTTATCCCTTTACCATAGAAAAGATCCAACAATTGGCGCGCGAAGATGAAGCTATGCGCAGTGGCAAACATGACTTGGGCACCCTTTTGTGCAGGCCAGGTCGTGATTTTGTGATCTCAAATGATTGCACAAAGGTACTTTCATCGGCCATAATATATACAAAATTTTGAATTTCAGTTTAAGTCAATGTTTAAAGTTATATGTTTTTAATTAGGATTCAAACTTGCCATGTGTAAAAGCTTGAGTAGATTAACAAGTTAAACTTAAGTTGAGTCATTGTGACAACACTTTCCTTTTAAGAACTTTTCTATGTCATCACGTGCTATCCTAACAAAAAAAAATTCTAATGGAATCAAATCAGGTACCTATTTCCGAACTGCAGCAGAAGATTGTCTGCCTCTTATTTTATGAAGATAATTTAGAGTGCAGAAAGCGGACGGAGGAACTGAAGCAGGTTTATGAACTGCACAAAAATTTTGAGGTGGTGGTTGTGTTCCCTGTTTCTTTTGGGCAGCGTGCCATTATTCAATCGGGCAGATTCAATAAATGGAAACGCGAGTTAGAATTCTGGAAGGTGTTCGGCGACATGCCATGGTTGGCCGTCCCTTTTGAAGACCCCAAATGTAGGCAGTTGTGGCGAGTCTTTATGCGCACAAAACAGTGCAATGATTCTAATGCATCGAACTTGTTCATAATTCACTCTAAAGAAAAGTACTTCGAGGAAAATGGATTTCAGGTCCTGAAGGAGACTGGATTCACAAATTATCCTTTTATTGCAATGGAGGAATTACCGAGTACAATTGCAATAAGAGGGAAGAAATTGTCCTCTATTTTAGAACCAAATATTGAGCTACTTCATGCTAGGGATTTGGATGATGCTAAAGGAGGATTGGTTAGTTCGTTACATAGATATAACGATTTTCTTTATGCATATCTATATATTGTATTCTCGTTGACACTGTTTTTCCCCGTGCAGGAGAAATTTAAAGTCTGCAAACTCTTTGGGGCTCCAGTTGTGTTCCTATTTGTACGAGCTTCAGGATGTAGTGAATTTCTATCTAGATTACAGTATTATCATTTAGTTGCAAGTTGGACTATTGATAAGTTTGAGGTAGTCTACATTCCAATGAATGAATCTGCCCATGACATTGCCTCTCATTGGATGCTGACTAGCGGTTCTGCAGAATTCAAGGGGAAGCACTTGATTCCGCTCTTTCCTCATTTTTTCAAGGAAGAAATTACTCAAAATGCTGAAAAAATAATTCACTCTGGCGCTGGTGACTTTTGGATCGTTTGGACATTATTTTGATCAAGGAATTACTTATTGCAACAGTTACGAAGCAGCATATGAGCTGTTTTTGAAGACCTTTCCATTTAGGTACGACCAGGAGAAGGAAAACTTTGAAGACGTATTTAGTGCAACCCGTTCTAAATATTTTCCATTGAACAGCGAAAATGAGAAAGAAGACATATGAATAGTTTACGCCCTGTTTCGGTAATTCCCTTTCAAATATATGCTTGTCATAGAAAATTAACTTATAGTATATTGTAATTTTAAGGTTAATTATGAAAAAAAAATTATTGTTTTTACAAATGTTTAGACTATATGGCTCATAAAGTCTCATGTGCACATGTAGATGCTAGTATCTTCCATGTAACACCTAATTAGTCTCTACACCTTCCCTGCTGGTTCAAAAGTTTAAAAGGATCATAAATTAAACCTTATGCATGAATCGATAGTCGGGAACAGTTAACTTTCCATTTGTATGTTACTTTTTGGTGGTTAAATGTATAGGATGCCCTGATGTGTTTTGTGGATTCAAAAAGCTTTGACGTGATGGATTTGTGTTTCGAAGTACCTGTGGACTAAATTCATATTCTAGTTTCTTAATCAACAGCTTGATTTGATGAAAATGGAAGCGCTTAAGCATGTTTAAGCTTTAGCGGTGGTCAAAGATATTAATGATCCTTGATGGTTTTCAGCTATAGTTTGGTTGTTGTATAAAATTCTATTGATTTCTTATCTCTTTATTCAAATAGCATAAATTCGTTTAGTTAGGTTCCCCTGAGCTCTTAGTCTAATCCAGTATTTAGGGTATATCTGATAGTGGTCTGGTGGATCTACTCCCCAGTTTTTAAATTAAACTGCAAATTTCTTGTAGTGATTATGAATTGATTTCCAAAGTTATCTTGAGACTTTCCAGATTTTGACAGGAACCTACCTATAAAAGATACATACAAACCCATTTACCCGATTCTTCCAGAACCTTGATCTTGAACCCTCGAAACCCTAAATCAAAAAGATAATTTTAATACTGTTCAGTTACTGCCAGGATTTATTATTTAAAATTGTTCTATTAGTTACTTGCTAAGCCTTTTTGCTCATATTGTTTTGTGTTGATTTAGCCTCAGACTTAGGCCGCTCGTAAAAGTGTCTATAATGGTCCCTTCCGACATTTTGGCATTTTCATGTTACCCGATATTTTGGGATGTTCTAAGATTATTTTTTCTTTTAAATATTTTTGAATAAAGTGAATAAGTAATGTACATTAGAAAACCCGATTAAGGATGTTAATTAATACGATCTGCCGGGTACCTTGGATATACCGTCAGTGAATTTGGATTTCAACGATGCCAAATCGATACCCGATCCAAAATCCGAAATTCAAATTAAACCTGATCCAAATCTGAAACCGATTAAAACCCAACACATATATAATATATGATATATAATATTTTAGATATAATACATATATTTTACATATTTTTATTATATTATTTGAGTAGTAGTATATTCATGTCAAGTTTGTCAACTCTTATTTAATAAATTATAGCTTTTTATTTAAATCTCAACTTTTATTATTTAAGTGTACTTTTTATATATATTAAAAAAAATTGTGATTGGATACTAAGTATTATGTTATTAACATATATTAAATTCCAAGGGTTAGATTTTATGGAGTCCCCTATTTCATTGGAGACTTGGAGTCCTAGACTACTCATTAACTAATTTATTTGAATTCTAGCTATTATATAGATGTAATTATGGTATTCTGATGTATAAATAATGTAAAATTTGACAATATTATTCGTAATATTGGATACCTAAAAAATACACGATCTGATCTGAAACCCGACAGATTTGGATTTAGATAACCCGGAAATATTGGGATTTGCATTTTACAATACCCGACATGTTGCCATACCTAAACCCAATCAAACCTAACCGCCCTATTTTCGATCGAATAAACCGGAAAAAATAATAATTTAATATTATAAAATTATCACCCAAAATTTGTATTCAAATAGTTTATAATCTTAAAAAATTGCTCTAAAATCAAAAAAAATATAAAATGTTCATTTAAACCGGGTGTTAATCCTACATGGCACACGTGTATAAAAATGTCTAAAATGGCACAACATGTAAAAATAGCCCAAAATAGTATGCAGAAACACAGAAACGGGCTAAAACACTAAATTGCATAGGGTTTTGGTTGTTATTAATACTATATTTTTCCTTTTTTTGTCCATGACGCTAGATGAACTTGTATTTGAGGTTTTTAAATTTTTTGTCATGGTAAACGTTACTTTGGTTAGATCTCTTTAAGTAATGTTTTGCATAATTTTTTCTAGTTAGATTGTTGTGTTTTTTACTCAATTTTTAATATTTTTAAAATCCAAACGAGACATTTTTGAACCAAGGATAAAAACGGTTAAATATGAGTTTGATTCCTAAGACCATGAACCCTTAATTGGTGTACTTTTTTTATTATTATTTTTAATATTTCTAAAATCTAAAAGAGAATAGTTGAACTCCAAAATGTTAAAAAATTGTTAAATTAACTACGTTTTTTATTCAAAAAATTTTTTTGGATATTTAATTAATTCATTAATTAAAGGTCATACAACATTTATAATAATAATCAAAATTAAAAAAATATGTATTAAGATAAATCAAATCATAGTCTTCTTCGACAAAACTACAATCGTTGATCAAATTTTTAACTGTTGTAAATTTCTCGCTCACATTGCTGAATATACAGCGTGTTTAGAGAGACGGTCTAAAAATTTGTTAGAATCGTAAAAATACATAAATTTGAAGTGTCCAAACACATTCGAACAACTGAAGATAATCGTGATCCAATGTGACCCCTATTAATGAACCAATATACAAAATTTCGTACATATATGATCCTGGATAACAAAACAAACAAATTAAACTCTAACAATGAGAGATAAATAAAATATAATATATGGTTAGGAAAACTCACAGAGAGGTACTAAAACTTGTAATGAAAAAAGAGATTTATTTGAAGTAAACATAAACTAGGAAAAAATGATCAAAATGCGGCTTATCATTAACCAACCAAAAAAACAAGAGTTCGGATTTTGAGATAGAGAGAGGGGAGCATCAACTATTTTTTTTAAATATTTCTAATACCCAAAGTGAATTATTTAACTCAAAAAAATTATTAAATTAGGGTACACCCTTAAATTTATAAATATGAACTGAAAAATAATTATTAAAATCATAATATTATGTAATATTCCCGACCCAAAAAAATGGCACAAAATAAAAAAATTAAAATATTAATAAAATACACCAAAATGTTACATGATAATAGCATGGTGGACTTAATTAAATAAGGGGAAGGCAAAGTGCTAAAAATGTGGCATTTTTGCTTGTTTTTAAAATGTTGCAAGCAATCTAGTTTTGAAGTCCTATTTTGGATCTTATTTTGTTTGTGCCATTTTATCTCCAAAATATGTTATTTAGGAATCATTTGGTTCAAATATTTCAAATATCATGTATGAGGTTTGTTTATTCGCAATTCATACTTAATGTCTATTTGAAAATTTTCTTTTCTCTAAACCCATATCTAAATTCATCAAAAGTAAAATTTTGATAATCAATGAGGAATTGAGTATGAAACGTGGGAATGATACATCGACTAATATAAATTTACGTGTAATTTTATAATACCAAAATTAAGTTAATAACTCAAAAATATAAAAAATATTAAATATATTATAATTTAAATTATAAACTTAAAAAATATTTTAAATTATTTATATAAATTTGAGCAATCAACCAAACATGATATTAATATACTATCAATTCCGGCAATTAACCAAACATACGTGATATAATACCAATTTCATACAGTCTTTAACCCCATAACACATCTCAAACACCTTGTCACTCCCTAACAAGTGAAATGACCCCTTAGCTCTTTTATCCTCTATATAACGCACAAAAAATTCGGATTTGAAAATTCGATCCCGTCAAAACCCGATCAAGCCCGGGTTGGAGCCGAGCTTAAGGCCTCGACATGCCCTATATTTTTAGGCAAAGAATTAATGTTTTCATAAAATATTTCATGTAAATTAATACTCCCTCTGTTCCGCCCATTTGTTTACAATATCCTTTTTGAAATATACCTTCAAATTATTTACATTTTCAAAATTTTCCTGAAATAGTAAAGTTTTATAATTTTTAAAATAAATACATCCACTACTTCTCTCCACTATACTCAATTTATACATATAATATTAATCGGTCCCACTAATTAACTCACTTTTTTAATTTTTCTCCACTACTTTAGTATTTTTCTTAAACTTCGTGCTGAACCCAAATGTAAACAATTGGGAGGGACGGCGAGAGTATATTTTTGCAATAATTTAATTATTAACATATATAATCTTCAAAATTCCTAATAAAACTATATCCAATTCAAATGAGTAAAAAACCTGACCCAGTCTAATTCGATCCAAAAAAAAGTCCGATAAAACCACCTCAAGAACCTAGACAGACTGCGACATTTCTCAAAAAACCCGGCCCAATCTGATTCGTTCAAAATCAAAACCCGTTAAATGATGGCCAAAGCCCGGCCCGGGCAGTTGGTGCATCTCGATATATAACAAGAGCTGAAATCGCGTTGCGGCCGATTGATCTCTCTTTGTACACGAAGCTGCCTCATCATATTCAATCTCTCAATCGCCCCTTTTTATTAAACATCGTCAACTACAATCCAATCTGGTTGAGCATATCACAATGTTCCATAATAATAATGGTTAATTTGTTTCGGATGCAATCTTTTAAATTTTCATGTTTTTGTAATATTTTCTTTTTAATTATAAAAATGTATTTTAATAAAAATTAATTTTAATTTTCAATTTTATTAATATTAATATTTTAAATTTTTCATTTTTTTTAATCTTTTCATTTCTTTTGAAATCCTTTTTTAATCATTTTATTATTAATATATATATATATATATATCTTAATTATACTACAAATTAAAAATTATATAAAACTGTTGGACTTGGGCTTTTAGTAGGAGCTAGTTGACCACCTAACATTATATTTCTATAGGAGGATTAATATACTTTGACTACATTAAAAGTTACTTTTGATCGGGTGATGATAAAAGTGGACATCGGGTATATCATGAGTCGTATGAGACATATGAATGATAGATAAATGATTTAACCCTCCTATAATTAGGAGAGATATTATTGGCCTCTTGATTGAGTGAGATTATAAAAGCATGGCCATGCTCAAATAATGATTTGTCTCGATAATCTACTCATGGATCAAGTAAACCCGGATTAAATGTTGAAGAGGATGACTAAATACATGTCTCGAGTTTAATCTATAATATGTATGGCTAAAGGGATTATATTACACGAAAAACATTAATCACGAAAGGTTTTATCTAATCACGATTTAATTATTGTTTAATTGGGTAACAATGATGTATTACTAGATACCGCTCATTGTTTATAATTTTATTAGAGAATAAAATTATTCCCAATTAAATAATAGCCTATAGGGTCGCACAAATAGAGCACTTAATGGAATAGTTAATTTAAATTATGGATTTAAATTAATTGATGATTATTTGAATTTTATTATAATTAAGTAAGACTTAATTGAGATAATATAAATTCGAATTAAAAGGAATGTTTTTGCCCACAATAATTAAGTATGACTTAGTTATTAATTAAATAATAGAAATTCGTTTTTATTATTTAATCCAGTACCTACTAAGGTTGGGTTTTGCTGTTATGGGCCTTTTTAATCAGCCATTATAAATACATATTGATAGGTTAAAGAGGCTTGTACATTTTTGAGAAAACCCTAGCAGCAAAGAGAGGCAGAGGAAATTCAGATTGTCAAGAAGGAGGCTAGTACATCCATTCCGTAGTCAAGTTCGTGAGACGTTCTCGAAGGTGCTCGTGTGGATACCATAGAGGTGTTTCTCCGAGAGGTAGACACAAAGCGTGATAGCTAGGATCTCCGTTGAGTTCGTGAAAGTTAAGCCCATGTTTTGCTTACTGGGCTTCAAAAATAAGGAAATGGCACTTGCTCGGCCTATATAATACGGCTTAGGGTTAGGGATTAGCACCCGTTCATGTAATCATGGTTTTGGAGGTGAAATCGAGTTGCAGCCGATTGATTTCTTTTTATACACGAAGCTGTCTCATCATATTCAATCTCTCAATCGCCCCTTTTTATTAAATATAAGGTGTCAATTTCGAGACTCTGTTCACTTGTACAATCTTTTATGAGTATAATTTTTGTTTTTTTTAGTTTAATTCTTCATTTTTATTTGAATTTCTGAATTACTTGCAGAAACAATGAAGAAAGTGCTCCATGAATCTCGTTACTGTTCACGTGTAGTTTCCAGGTAATTCTTTGTATTTTTCAAATTTAATGCGAGATTTATAATAGTATTTATTTTTGTTAAATACAACAAGTTGATCTAGATTTGTGTAATTGTGTGTGTGTAAAGTGTATGAATAAGAAATCTAGAATGGATACGTTCACGTTCATTTTTGGTTGTTCTTCCTATTTAAACGGATCCCGATCCATTAAAACTATCGAAATTTCCAGCCTCAAACCCTTATAATTTGAAAATTTATTGTTAATACTTAACTTTATCCTAGGGCAACATTTACGGTTTATTTACAGTGAAATGATTATATCGTAAAGGATTAATATGGAAGATGCATTGTTAAGTAGTTGCGGAAAAATAAATTTGTTTTAATTTCTATTTATGAAGAAATATTCACAAAAAATAGGTATGACTATGTAAATACGGTAGATTAAAACCATGGTCTTTGAGAGGGCCGCACCAAGTTTGTTTCTAAAGTTTGTTTTCATGTATTCTAATTGGCTAGGCTTATACTCTGATCTGGAAGCGGAACTGCACGTGTTAAAAGAAGAGAATGCACGTCTGCAACATGCTTCGGTAAGTAAGACACTGGCTACGACTTTGTTTCTGTAAAACAAATCTGCATGTTTATTATTAGTTATCTTTTTGGCTAGTGCAAACATAAACTAGAAGCAACAAAGAGGATTAAGCAGCAGACATGTTGACCATCATTTTATATCTTGCATATTTTCATGTTCAGTAATCATTCATGAGAACCAAAGATTATGGAAACAGCCAACCACGAAGTAAGAAGCATCCAAGAATGTAAATAAAACTAAAAGCAAAAAAGACTATTAATGTACAAATCTAGAATTTTTAACAAGTCTTGACATGTTTTGCTACCTCGTCTACAGGAGTTCACGGAAATGGTCATATATGGGTTATTAAATTACCATTTCAACCCTCAAAATAAACAGAAAATACTTCAACTCAAGTTTGAAAATGTTTTTATGTTTTCCGCAAGCAATTGTTGGGCTCACTGCTCACCATTTCATGGAGTGCAGAGATTCTTAAGGTCCTCTTCTTGTACAATCTTTTATGAGTATAATTTATCTTTTTTTTATTTAATTCTTCATTTTTATTTGAATTTCTGAATTACTTGCAGAAACAATGAAGAAAGTGCTCCATGATTTTCGTTCCTGTTCACATGTAGTTTCCAGGTAATTCTTCGTATTTTTCGAAATTAATGCGAGATTTATAATAGTATTTATTTTTGTTAAATACAACAAGTTGATCTAGCTTTGTGTAATTGTGTGTGTGTAAATTGTATGAAGAAGAAATCTAGAATGGATCCGTCCACATTCATTTTTGGTTGTTCTTTCTATTTAAACGGATCCTGATCCGTTAAAACTATCGAAATTTCCAGCACGGTGGATGGTTGAAGATGTCAGTGAAGCTTTAAGGGAATGGATTCCACGAAAATTAAAGTCTTTTCAGAGATTACGACAAGTATACTCCTATCCTTGCTTGTTTTCTATTTAATTAAGTTTATTTTGTTATCTCTTAATATTTAAAGGTGAGATCTTGCTAGAGCCTAATGGTTAAACTCTTAGTATACGCATATGTGTGTCTGAGTCTAAAAATTTATTTTATTGGCCTTTATTTATATTATTGAATAAAATTTCTTACATCAATAAATCATTTATCCCCTTCTGGTGAAACTGTTGATTAGCAATCAGCTCACAGTACGATACGAGACTCGAACCCGAGTCCCTCCCTAACCGAGCTCAGATACCATGTTAAGTAAACAGTCACACTAAAATCTTAAGGTCATAAAGGAAGGCCCGAACAGGATCTTATATTCTTTAACGGATGCATATGTAAATGAGTATATAAATTTTTGTTATTGGCCTTTGTTTACAAAATAATTGAAATTTCTTACGTAGCTAACTCTGAACCGGTTGATCCCTTCAAATCATTAGATCATGTATCCCTTTCTTTGGTAAAACTGTTGATTAGCAATCAGCTCTCTGTATATATGTAATTCAGTACATCGTCAACTTGTCTCCTCATAATTAGTAATGTTTTACTGTCATTATGGATGGTTTTTTTGTAGTATTTCCTTGAGTAGCTGATTCAAAATCTTGGCTGACTGACTTAATTTCTCTTTGCAGATTGGTGAAGGCAGCCATGTTTATCAGGCACTTGATCTCGAGAATCAGAGAATCGTTGTGTTAAAGAAGATCAGAGTCAACATTTGGGAACCTGAAACCATTCGCTTCATGTCCAGAGAGATTAGAATTCTACGCAGTCTACACCATCCTAACATTATAAAATTGGAAGGTGTAGTTGCATCAGAGTTTTCATACAGTTTGTACCTTGTGCTGGAGTACATGGAACATGATCTTGCAGGGCTTGGTTCCACTGGCCTCAAGTTTACCGAAGCTCAGGTACTCATACAACGTATTTTACACTTTTATATGCAAAAATAATAATATTTAGGAAAAAGTAATACATTTTTCTCTTAATGTGAAATCACATTTTCTCAAGTATCTTCATGCTTTGTGATACGCAATTTAAGATATTGTTGCACCTAGAAGTGTACTTGGGACTGTGATTCATTGAGATGCAAGTGTAAGATTTTTTTAATCTTTATATATAAAAAAATCAACCTTTTGCAGGTCAAATCTTACATGAAGAAAATTTTAATCTTACATGAAAAATCAAAGGTTTCAACCTTCTTCTTCCATTTTTTTATTTTTATATTTGTTTTTTGCCAAGTGTAGTTTCCAACCTTCTCTGACAGGCTCCAACCTTCTGCTTGATGGCAATGGGCACTTAAAAATTGCAGACTTCGGGTTGGGAAACTTTTACAATCCGCAAAAAGTTCGCCCTATGTCAACTAGTGCCGTTACTCTTTGGTACCGAGCACCTGAGTTATTACTTGGCGCCACTTGCTACATGTTTATGGAGTGCTGGTATACATAATTTGTTAATGTGTTACAGAAGTATAAACATGTATTGGCTACTAGAAAGATACATAACTGAAAAAAGTTTGCTCTTGCAGTCTATAGAAATATAAGGCAATGCCTGATACTATAACTTCTAAGAGAAGTAGTCCTTCACTTTTGGAATATACATTATGACCTCTTGAATGTAAACCATACCTTTGTTTTTTTTGCGGGAGTCTGTCTGCGCATTGCGCAGGATAATAAATTAGGGAGACAGTTATTTTATTTCAAGCGAGGGTGAGGAAAAAGAAGGGTGACGCATTGCGCGTAGGCCAAATATTATTTCTACATTTTCCTGCCATAGCCAGAAAGTAATGCACCCAATGAAAGAGTTGGCCAGCATGACCTAGTTCATTTACTACATCAATTTTTCTATTACAATTGAATGATGAAGTTGCTATATTTCTGTCGATTAGGTGGATCAGCTGCTTAGAATATTCATGTTCTGTGGCTCACCTTCAGAGGACTACTGGAGAAAATTGAAACGGTATCCTGCAGACATCATTGATCCTCAAAAACATTTTAGAAGACGTGTTGCAGAAATTTTCAAAGCCTTTCCTGCACCAGCACTAGCACTGCTTGAGTCCCTTCTATCCATAGACCCTTCAGCTCGAAAGTCTGCAGTTGATGCTTTGAATAGTGAGGTACTAAGTAGTTCTGCGAAGTTATATAATATTTTCTTATTATAGACTCTGAGAATTTTTTCTTTCCTAAAAGTATTTTCTCTTGCAGTCCATCAACTCTGTAATTTTCTGCCTGTTATTATATTTAATATGCATTTGAACCCTTTGCTTTTTCCTTGTTGAGCTACCTATTGATACACAACCTGGTTTTTATTGCAGTTCTTTTTGTCAGAACCTCTTCCAAGTAAACCTGAAGAGTTACCAGAGTAAAATACTAGTCAACATTGTAAATGAAACACTACCTGAATATGAGTGCCCGGATACCACGTAAAGTTAGGTTCCTGTGATATTTGATCGTACTCCCAGTATCATGCCTAAATGAAATTCTGCCAGTGCACAACGCCCATTCGCCAGCCACACTTGCCTATTGTAACAAATCCAAGTCAGTGAACCACTGTTTCAACAGCTTTAAAAAGTTGAGATGGGTGAAACTTACTGGTCCAGCATGAATCTTTTTCCTAACTGTTTCATCATTCAGCCATGAAGTTGCAACTTCATCATCCTGAGTTTTATATTTCTACAGCTGTCATAGCCATTGAACTTTTGCCATGTCCCTCGATAGGCGTGAGCTGATTTATCTTGGCTAGAGAAATGTTTAATATTATAATGTACAATCCTATTGGAACTTGTAGAGAAGCCGCTGGAGGGAACAAGGGTAACATATATGATGTCAAAGGGGAAGGGACATCTAGATCTAGAGCCATTCCAGCTCTTCGTCTTAACGCAGAATTATACCACTCATTGCTGGTAAGTTTTGCTTACTAAGAATAAATCTTTTGTACCTGGTTCCTACATTATTCATTGAGTTGGTAATTAATTTGAATGCAGACGGAAAGGGTTGAGGTAAAGTTCAAGCCTTCTAGCTTTGAAGCTGCTTCTGGAATTCCAAATGAAATTAGAGGTCCTGGGGAGTGATGGGACTTTTCACAAATGAGCATCAAATTCTGTAGCGTGGACTTAGGTCACCGAGCTGTCCGAGAAAAGTTTGGTAAAGATGTTGATGGCATTCCCGGGACATCAGCTTGAGCTGACTTATCCACAGCCATAAGCAGAATATTTCCTACATGTATGTTGTACATAGATGTTAAGGAATATTTTCGATTATCTTCCTTAAAATTGTGATATTATCTAAATTATGTCCTTTGTTTTGGATCTCAAAATTTGTATTCAATTATAAAAAAAAGGCATCTCCCAAATTTATTAACAAAATAGTCCCTAAATAATATGTGATCTATGTCCCAATTTGGTATGTCTAGTATCGTGCATTTGTTTAATAGTATAGTAACCTGTTTCTTGTTTTTCAATAACAAGAAAAGCTTTATACATTTCAACTGGTTCACAAGTACTACTGTTTTTCAATAACAGATAGAATTTAAGAGGATTTCACTGTGTCTCTGTGTCAAATCGGATTTAAAGTGGGAACTACTGGATTTTGTAGTCTTACAGTTAACTTTAAAAAACTACAGTTTCTAAAACAAGCGATAAATAGGTTAGATTTTGGACACTTTTCACTTTACACAGTCCAGACTATGGTATGTGTTTCCTGTGGATTTGGAGTAGGGCTGTAATTCGAGTCGGGCGGCTCGCGAGCTCGCCCGGCTCGGCTCGTTTAAGTGGGCTCGACTCGGCTCGTTTAGTTAAACGAGCCGAGTTCGGGCAGAAGTTCCTACTCGTTTAATTACTCGAGTCAGCTCGGCTCGACTCGTGAAATTAAACGAGCCGAGTTTGGGTAGAGGTTTAGGCTCGATTAAGTGTAAAATTAAACGAGCCAGCTCGACTTGACTCGTGAAATTAAACGAGTCGAGTTCGGGCAGGGATTTAGGCTCGTTTAACTAAACGAGCCGGCTCGGCTCGACTCGATTAATCGAATTACGCCCGGCTCGAAACTCGGCTCGCTCGGCCCGAATTATAGCCCTAATTTGGAGTCATTGTGTGACTCTTTTGATTCTATATATTAGCTGAAAAAATTGTGTTTTATCTTCAGTTTTGGAAAAATACGGAGGGGTACTTTATGAGAGGCTTAGATTGGTACAATTGTTCTTTTTTCAACCTCTAATCACCTGCAGCATTTCCCAAGTTTGCGAGCCAAAATTGTGTTGACATGGAACTTTTGATTGCTTAATATATTTGCGAAGTTTTGACAATTTACCGAAACAGTTAAAATACAGATAGAGTGCTAAAAAATATATTTTGAATACTTAATTTAGTTTAAGAGTAATTTAGAATGTTACTACATTTGCAAATTGTAATATTATTAACTTGTTTTTTAAGAAATGACAAGAGTCAGGACATGTGCCTGTTGTTGCAGAAGCTCTTATGTATTTTTTTTGCATTTGTAAACAAACCATTGGAGATGCTCATGTATTTTCTTGCATATGTAAACAAACTATTTTTATGCCTATATTTCCTGGTTAGATATAAGGAGATTTTTGGTGTGTAATGAAATGCGAGAAGAATAAATTCATGATCTAAGTAATGCATGATCATGCTACTATCCTCAAATATAAGATCAGATTAATAGCCAAAGATTTAAGCTAGAACCACCTTTAGTTTTGATGATAGCATGCAACTGAGTTCAATACAAAAAATTTGTGTGCTTCAGCAAAGTATTTAGAGGGTGTATTCATTTGGGATTCTGTAGGATTTTTATTGATTTTCAAAATCAGTAGGTATTCAATAAGGATTTTAAATAATCTTTTAAAATCTGGAGGTATTCAAATCAGATTTTAAATAATCCTTATAAATCTGTGGTTATTCATTTGAGATTTTAAAAAATCTTATAAAATCTGTAGGTATTCAATCCAGATTCTAAAAAATCAAACAAAATCTGTATGTATTCAATTTTTAACAAATTTGCAAGACTCATGGATTTTGAAGTATTTGTTTCATATTTTATATACAAATTCATGAACCTCAAATCTCTTAGTTGGAGTAAAGATTTTGATGGATTTACAAATCATAACAATTTATTACTAAAAAATCAAAAAATAATAAGTGAAAAAGATATTACTTGCATATATTTATACCTACATCTTTTTTCATCTTCATACTTGCTTGGTGCTCCTAGGGTTGTTTTCTTCTCTCTAGGTTTGTTTTCTTTTCGTTCTTTATATGATTATATCTTTTTTATTCTTGCATGTCATATATATTTTGTCTATATAGTTATATATCTCCGTATAATTGTATATATATAGTTATATTTCTGTATAGTTGATGTGAACATATGTATATTGGTAAGTTTTTTTGTTACATATCATATCGTATATTGTCAATTGTCAATTTTTATGCATCATTATGTGATATATGTGTTCTAAAAATTTAAAATATTTTAGTTCTATTATGGCTGATTCGCAAAGTACCAAAAAGAGAGCCGGTTATGATCAATGGACGGTAGACGAGAGTAATGCGTTATTAGAGCTTATGGTTGATGCCGCGAGTCGAGGATGGCGTGATAATAGTGGTATCTTTACTAAACAAATAGTAATGGATCGAATTCTTCCTTCGCTTAATGAAAAATTTAAGTGTAATAAGACTTATAACAATTATCAAAATCGACTAAAATGGTTCAAAAATCGGTATCTCTCTTATTCAACTCTTATGAGTTTTAGTACTCGATTTGGATATGACCCTATTTCTAAGAGATTCACCGCTCCAAATGAAGTCTGGGAAGAGTACATAAAGGTTAATCCAAATTTTTATGCTTTTATTCATGTGAACGCTTAAATATTTTATTTCTTAGAAATTGTTATGCTAACAATATTTTTTGTGTTAGGCTCACCGAAAAGATGAGCAACCTAAAAAACCTCTGTAACTGGACTGGCACTTCCTGCTCTGCTGTGAAATCCAATTTCATTTGTGTATCTCAGGGACAGTTAACAAAGTATAACTGATCTTCAACGATAGTAGTATATGGTGTGTACATTAAGGGCAGGAAATGATTATGATTGTTCTTCCTTCTTTTTTCTTTGTTGTGAACGAGTGCCATTAAGGTATTAATTAACACTGATGTTTTAGTATCTAGCAAATTTTAAATGTACTAACAGACTAGTGCTTATACTATACATATTGGTTCAGTTGTACTTGTACTCGAATTGCTAACTTATTCCCAGTTCTAATCTCCAGTTGCTCGAATTGCTAACTTATTTGCGGTTCTGCTCTGATTAACAAATGTTCTGTTAAGAAACTCTACCTCTGATATTACACAAATCTCATCTTCTGCTCCTCCATTTGCCTATTCTTTTGCCTTAGCCTTTCCCGTACCAATGCTCTTGCAGCCACACGTCGAACCGGATCAGATTTCAAGATCTGCCCCATATTCTCCCCCAAGCCCTGGTGATCATATAACTGGTTTCTTTGGTGATCTTCAAGGTAATGACCGTCCAAATCAAACTAGTTACACGATTACATCAGACCTTGACAACTTCTGTGTCATTTTTGAGTAACTTTGACAAATATTACAAAATATTGGATAATGAGAAGTTTTTGACTAACTTCTGATCTGCATCCTAATACTAGTAGCAACTAACTTCCCAAATGAAAATTGATGACTACAGTATAAGATTCCATTAGCTTAAAAACTTTAGACACTGACAAAAAACAGGGATTTGAAATACCACTATGACAGTAAAAACTACTGCTAACAGAGTGTAGTAGGCGGTCCAGTCTTGTTCGAGTTTTGGAGTATTATCGAACTGTATAGACTATAGTGCTTGTTGTTCTCTTTTAAGCGTGATTTCGGTTATGTTAAAAATCTGATAAGAACAAGTTAATTTGAATTGAACTAACAGAAGAGGGTAACTTTTTCTTAGTTCAAGATGTGGCATTAGATGTCAATATGCTCTAGTAGAAGCTAGTGAATTTTAACTCTGATTGATAATATACAAAAACGTGTTCAGAACTTCTAAGAAAATGTAGTGCATAGAATTTGAGAAAACATTTGGTAGTAATCCTTATTTATTCTGTCCGCGAACTTCTAAGAATATGTAGTGCATAATTACAATGCCGGGAAATTAGAGTATGGAAGAATGACTTTTACAGGAAAAGAGCAAATCTTCATAGTTCAGAACCCAGAAAAAGTTATATGACAACACTTATTGATAAGGGATGAGGTATAGTGCATTAGTAATGAACTGTATTGGCATATATATCTTCACTAGAACTTACAATAGAACAAGTAATGGTTAAATTTAAACATGCAGCTCTATATTGTATGGTCCTTACATCAGTTAGTTAGTCCCTATGACATGCATCGAGTGCAGAGACTTTTAACTTTGCACCTTCTTGGGTGGTTGATCATTATAAGAGACTTTCAGGCCTTCTAAAATTGTTAAAGCTTCTAAAAGAAAGGAAACAATTATAAGCCGTGTTATTTACCTACGTTGTAAGTTTTTAATGTCCTTTTCCAAATCTACAACGTTGCATTAGACATATGAACTTGCTGCTAATAAATTTATAAATGGCTTTGTTTAATGGATTAAGTTGTTTAATGGATTAAATCTGATGTTTGCTGCTTAATATTTTCAACATATTTATTATTCTGAAATTCATAATATTACTTTCTAACAGTTTTGTTCGTAACATATTAGTTATGGTCATTTGTGTTTTCTTACTTGTGAACATTTCTAATCTCTATTTTTTTTTGTAATTTTCGTGCAGGTTTAATATTATGGATAATGTGATAATGCTGGAAAACAGAATAGAAGAAGAAGAATTCGAAGAAGAAATTGACAATCAGTTTTATGAAACAGTTAAGTATTTATTAATGGTGATCAATGCGATAATGACAGTGTTAAAAGCTAATTTAACTATTATGAATGAACCTATTGGTCGTTCTCTAACACGACGACCAATATCTAGACTTGGCTACTCTTTTATAAATAATTTGATGAAAGAAGATCCAGAAAATTTTCGCGAGTTACATAGAATGTATCCAAATGTGTTTCTTAAGTTATGTGGCATTATAAGAGAGGGAACTAATCTAGAAGATACACGATATGTGTGTCTATTGAAAAAATGGTTGCTATGTTCCTACTAATTATAGGACATAATGATCGTTATTGTAATGTCCGACAGAGGTTTGGTCGCTCACACTTCACTGCTAGTAGAAATTTTAATAAAGTTTTGAAGGCTTTGAATACTATAGCACCACAAATGATAGGCAAAGCCCAGGGGTATTTCCCTGAAAATTTCTTGAAGTACAAGATTTTATCCTTACTTTAAGTTAATTTTTGCACTAAAAGTATAATAATTTGACTATATTCTAGTCTAATTTTTAATTCTAATGTTATATTTTTATGGATATATTAATTTAGGACTGTGTTGGTGGTATTGATGGAACTCATATTTCGGCTATGATAAGAGGTCGAGATGTTAGCAGCTACCATAATTGTCATGGATTTAATTCTCAAAATGTTTTGGCTGCTTGTAACTTTGATTTGGAATTTAATTATGTGCTTAGTGGGTGGAAAGGTTCAGCACATGACTCAAAATTGTTAAATGACGATGGGTTGGAAGTTCCTCAAGGTAATATTTATTTACACTTTTATTTATTGTTTTTCTTATATCTATAGTCTTGTGACTTTTTATTTTATAAATCAAAAATAAATTAGTGAAAAATGATTCATTTTCAGGAAAATATTATCTTTTTGATTGCGGATTTGCTAATCGTCGTCAATTTTTATCTGCAATTCGTAAAGTAAGATATCATCTAAAAGAGTTTGGTGGCGAAGGTCGTCACCCAAGAAATGCAAATGAACTATTTAATCTCCATCATTCCTCGTTGAGAAATGTAATCGAGAGAATTTTTGGTATCTTCAAATCTCGATTTACGATATTTAAAATTGCACCTCCATTTTCATTTCAAGTACAAGCAGAGTTGGTATTAGCTTGTGCTGGTTTACACAATTTTCTTCGAAAAGAATGTCGCTCTGATGAATTTCCTATTGAAGTAGTAGATGACCAATCTTCAGACATGGAGGAAGCTAATAACCTGAATCAAATATCCCAAGCCAACAACAACAAAGGACTGAAGCAAATACTTGGAGAGCTAACATCGCTAATTCTATGTGGGAAAATAGGCCTCGTAATGCAGTAAACGAAGAATATGAAGAAGACCAATATGATGAGAGCGAGGAACATAACGGATATTGTGTGATGAGTTACACTTTTTTTGTTAGTTGATGGGTTGGACTTGTTATTTGAATCTTGTTATTTAATTTGCACTACAACATTGCTATTAGTTGATATATTAAATTATTAATTAAAAAATATTAGTAAAACAATCCAATAAAATTCATGAGATTTTATTCAATCCATCAAAATTCACCAAAATCTGCATAGAATTAAAAAAATCAACATCCAAATCTATGTGGAATTTAAACAATCCATGGATTTTCAAAATTCATTAAAATCCATGGATTATTAACAATCCATTAAATCTCAAATGAATACACCCCCCTTAGATTGCTTATTGAAATAGAAGATGTAAAACAAAGAAATTTTAGATTTCAATTCAAGATTGAAAACCCAATTTCACATTATTTTTGTTATTATATACAGGTTTTCTCCCCCCTTGTCTTATACAAATAAATAATTATATATATATATAATTATTTATCCTAGATACAATTTTATTTTCAAATCTTGAACACCGATTGAATGTAATTTGTAATATCAAAGTATAAATATAATTCTAATAATTTTGTTTTTGACATTTTTAATTTTAAAATTGGGATCACAAAATCGGACCAAGCAAGCCCCGGACCCATATCTACTACATACGGTAAAACCTCGATAAATTAATACTCGATAAATTAATAACCTCGTTAAATTAATAATTTCTTGTAACCCCGAGCCGGGCCCTTTATGCTAAATTAATAATTCGCTAAATTTATAAGATAATATTTTTTAATTAATGCATATAAGTCCTATATTATATATAAATTAATAATTGCATATACATCAAAATTATAAATTTCTAGGATGCACTTTTATAGTAAGTCTCAATTTTATAATTGATGTTGTCTTGTATTTCATCTTGAATCTTTCTTAATGCATTATGGAGCTCTGGCATACTATTTTTATATTACAAGAGGAAATTACGTAATATAATTATTGCTTTAAGGACATCTTTTAGTGAGACTGACTCCAACTGTGTACTTAGTTAAATAAGGTCCTTTTATTGTTGTGGTAAATAGGACCAAGTCTGGTCTAGAAAAGATAGGTGTCCTCAACCATTTTGAAAATTTCGGGACATTATGTAATCTAATTAAATAAGTGAATCCTTTCAATTTACTTAAATTCATAAATATTTTTTAATGTTATTTTAAGTTTTAGTTTATAATTAGATTGCTTATAATTGAAATAGAAGATGTAAAACAAAGAAATTTAGATTTCAATTCAAGATTGAAAACCCAATTTCACATTTTTTTTTTATTATAGACAGGTTTTCTCCTCCCTTGTCTTACACAAATAAATAATTATAAATAAAAAAAAATTATTTATCCTAGATTCAGTTTTATTTTCAAATCTTGAACACCGATTGAATGTAATTTGGAATATCAAAGTATAAATATAATTCTAATAATTTCATTTTTGACATTTTTAATTTTAAAATTGGGATCACAAAGTCAACCAAGCAAGCCCCAGACCCATATTCACTTCTCTCTCCCAACTATTTCTTTACATTTTCTTTTTTGGATGTCCATCTAATTCTTTACATTTCAAAACTTATCAAATATAGTAAATGGGTCCCATCACTTTCACATTTTTTTCTTTTTCACACTACTTTTACTCCACTATCTCTTTTTTATACATTAAAAATATATGGGTCTCACTACTTCACTCACTTTCTTTTCTCTTTAACCTACGTGCCCAAACCAAATATAAACAATTGGCCGGGACGGAGGGAGTACATGCAGTTTGACAAAACCAATTCCATATATACTTGAGATTTTCCTGCTCAATCTACCGAATACTCTATAAATACATCCAGACCATTGATAAAAGTTGGATGTAAGTTAGGGTTTGATACACTTCATTCATTCATTACAATCATATATTATAGGGCTTTAATTTGGTGATTAAATTTTAATTTTGGCAGCGGAAGAAGAGACTGCTTCAGAATAGACAAAGATTTTACTTGTAACATGCAGCCGCGGAAGAATAGAGTACAAGATAGAACCAACATTAATCCTGGGTTGAAGCAAAAGAACAAGCTAGAGGATTCAATCTGGTCTATAGAGCCGATTACTCTCAAAGTAAAAGCCGGAGATGAGGTTATTCTGGAAGATATTCTGGTATCCCCGGAATACATAGTCACCAAAGGTTATCTCGTCAAGGTTAATTTTATATCTCTTTTCACTCCACTTTTCTCTTTTTTACATATCTTAATTTCACTAGATCTTAACTCGTCATCAACTCCGATCCTAGCTAGCTAAGTCTAATGCAATTTCTGCTTCATCTACAGGAGTTGCAGGAATGGTATACTGATAAATACGTGTGCATTTTTATGCTCTCTATGTCTTCTGCTCTTGCGAAATCCACTGTTCTTGATACTATCATGTTGAGGGACGTTCAACATCAAATTGAGTCTTCCGGTGCCAAATTTAAGGTTATTTGTGTGCCTACACATTTTCAAGCTGATCTTGAGAAAGAACATTCAGATGATGATGAGTACATCTTCAATCCGTACCAGCATCATTTAAATTTGAAATTTTACACACCGTTCGAGGATATCCATATCGATAATCATGAATGCTTGAATCAAATAGCGAGTACTCTTGGTCTCCCGAAAGATCATGAAACAACCTATGTTATCCTTAGTCCTATGAATAGTTACTGCAGAAAAGTTGTGAGTATATTTGACAGTGACTTTATCAAGTGGCATGGAGCCGAAGCTTATCCCTTTACCATAGAAAAGATCCAACAATTGGCGCGCGAAAGTGGCAAACATGACTTGGGCACCCTTTTGTGCAGGCCAGGTCGTGATTTTGTGATCTCAAATGATTGCACAAAGGTACTTTCATCGGCCATAATATATACAAAATTTTGAATTTCAGTTTAAGTCATTGTTTAAAGTTATATGTTTTTAATTAGGATTCAAACTTGCCATGTGTAAAAGCTTGAGTAGATTAACAAGTTAAACTTAAGTTGAGTCATTGTGACAACACTTTCCTTTTAAGAACTTTTCTATGTCATCACGTGCTATCTTAACAAAAAAAAATTATGATGGAATCAAATCAGGTACCTATTTCCGAACTGCAGCAGAAGATTGTCTGCCTCTTATTTTATGAAGATAATTTAGAGTGCAGAAAGCGGACGGAGGAACTGAAGCAGGTTTATGAACTGCACAAAAATTTTGAGGTGGTGGTTGTGTTCCCTGTTTCTTTTGGGCAGCGTGCCATTATTCAATCGGGCAGATTCAATAAATGGAAACGCGAGTTAGAATTCTGGAAGGTGTTCGGCGACATGCCATGGTTGGCCGTCCCTTTTGAAGACCCCAAATGTAGGCAGTTGTGGCGAGTCTTTATGCGCACAAAACAGTGCAATGATTCTAATGCATCGAACTTGTTCATAATTCACTCTAAAGAAAAGTACTTCGAGGAAAATGGATTTCAGGTCCTGAAGGAGACTGGATTCACAAATTATCCTTTTATTGCAATGGAGGAATTACCGAGTACAATTGCAATAAGAGGGAAGAAATTGTCCTCTATTTTAGAACCAAATATTGAGCTACTTCATGCTAGGGATTTGGATGATGCTAAAGGAGGATTGGTTAGTTCGTTACATAGATATAACGATTTTCTTTATGCATATCTATATATTGTATTCTCGTTGACACTGTTTTTCCCCGTGCAGGAGAAATTTAAAGTCTGCAAACTCTTTGGGGCTCCAGTTGTGTTCCTATTTGTACGAGCTTCAGGATGTAGTGAATTTCTATCTAGATTACAGTATTATCATTTAGTTGCAAGTTGGACTATTGATAAGTTTGAGGTAGTCTACATTCCAATGAATGAATCTGCCCATGACATTGCCTCTCATTGGATGCTGACTAGCGGTTCTGCAGAATTCAAGGGGAAGCACTTGATTCCGCTCTTTCCTCATTTTTTCAAGGAAGAAATTACTCAAAATGCTGAAAAAATAATTCACTCTGGCGCTGGTGACTTTTGGATCGTTTGGACATTATTTTGATCAAGGAATTACTTATTGCAACAGTTACGAAGCAGCATATGAGCTGTTTTTGAAGACCTTTCCATTTAGGTACGACCAGGAGAAGGAAAACTTTGAAGACGTATTTAGTGCAACCCGTTCTAAATATTTTCCATTGAACAGCGAAAATGAGAAAGAAGACATATGAATAGTTTACGCCCTGTTTCGGTAATTCCCTTTCAAATATATGCTTGTCATAGAAAATTAACTTATAGTATATTGTAATTTTAAGGTTAATTATGAAAAAAAAATTATTGTTTTTACAAATGTTTAGACTATATGGCTCATAAAGTCTCATGTGCACATGTAGATGCTAGTATCTTCCATGTAACACCTAATTAGTCTCTACACCTTCCCTGCTGGTTCAAAAGTTTAAAAGGATCATAAATTAAACCTTATGCATGAATCGATAGTCGGGAACAGTTAACTTTCCATTTGTATGTTACTTTTTGGTGGTTAAATGTATAGGATGCCCTGATGTGTTTTGTGGATTCAAAAAGCTTTGACGTGATGGATTTGTGTTTCGAAGTACCTGTGGACTAAATTCATATTCTAGTTTCTTAATCAACAGCTTGATTTGATGAAAATGGAAGCGCTTAAGCATGTTTAAGCTTTAGCGGTGGTCAAAGATATTAATGATCCTTGATGGTTTTCAGCTATAGTTTGGTTGTTGTATAAAATTCTATTGATTTCTTATCTCTTTATTCAAATAGCATAAATTCGTTTAGTTAGGTTCCCCTGAGCTCTTAGTCTAATCCAGTATTTAGGGTATATCTGATAGTGGTCTGGTGGATCTACTCCCCAGTTTTTAAATTAAACTGCAAATTTCTTGTAGTGATTATGAATTGATTTCCAAAGTTATCTTGAGACTTTCCAGATTTTGACAGGAACCTACCTATAAAAGATACATACAAACCCATTTACCCGATTCTTCCAGAACCTTGATCTTGAACCCTCGAAACCCTAAATCAAAAAGATAATTTTAATACTGTTCAGTTACTGCCAGGATTTATTATTTAAAATTGTTCTATTAGTTACTTGCTAAGCCTTTTTGCTCATATTGTTTTGTGTTGATTTAGCCTCAGACTTAGGCCGCTCGTAAAAGTGTCTATAATGGTCCCTTCCGACATTTTGGCATTTTCATGTTACCCGATATTTTGGGATGTTCTAAGATTATTTTTTCTTTTAAATATTTTTGAATAAAGTGAATAAGTAATGTACATTAGAAAACCCGATTAAGGATGTTAATTAATACGATCTGCCGGGTACCTTGGATATACCGTCAGTGAATTTGGATTTCAACGATGCCAAATCGATACCCGATCCAAAATCCGAAATTCAAATTAAACCTGATCCAAATCTGAAACCGATTAAAACCCAACACATATATAATATATGATATATAATATTTTAGATATAATACATATATTTTACATATTTTTATTATATTATTTGAGTAGTAGTATATTCATGTCAAGTTTGTCAACTCTTATTTAATAAATTATAGCTTTTTATTTAAATCTCAACTTTTATTATTTAAGTGTACTTTTTATATATATTAAAAAAAATTGTGATTGGATACTAAGTATTATGTTATTAACATATATTAAATTCCAAGGGTTAGATTTTATGGAGTCCCCTATTTCATTGGAGACTTGGAGTCCTAGACTACTCATTAACTAATTTATTTGAATTCTAGCTATTATATAGATGTAATTATGGTATTCTGATGTATAAATAATGTAAAATTTGACAATATTATTCGTAATATTGGATACCTAAAAAATACACGATCTGATCTGAAACCCGACAGATTTGGATTTAGATAACCCGGAAATATTGGGATTTGCATTTTACAATACCCGACATGTTGCCATACCTAAACCCAATCAAACCTAACCGCCCTATTTTCGATCGAATAAACCGGAAAAAATAATAATTTAATATTATAAAATTATCACCCAAAATTTGTATTCAAATAGTTTATAATCTTAAAAAATTGCTCTAAAATCAAAAAAAATATAAAATGTTCATTTAAACCGGGTGTTAATCCTACATGGCACACGTGTATAAAAATGTCTAAAATGGCACAACATGTAAAAATAGCCCAAAATAGTATGCAGAAACACAGAAACGGGCTAAAACACTAAATTGCATAGGGTTTTGGTTGTTATTAATACTATATTTTTCCTTTTTTTGTCCATGACGCTAGATGAACTTGTATTTGAGGTTTTTAAATTTTTTGTCATGGTAAACGTTACTTTGGTTAGATCTCTTTAAGTAATGTTTTGCATAATTTTTTCTAGTTAGATTGTTGTGTTTTTTACTCAATTTTTAATATTTTTAAAATCCAAACGAGACATTTTTGAACCAAGGATAAAAACGGTTAAATATGAGTTTGATTCCTAAGACCATGAACCCTTAATTGGTGTACTTTTTTTATTATTATTTTTAATATTTCTAAAATCTAAAAGAGAATAGTTGAACTCCAAAATGTTAAAAAATTGTTAAATTAACTACGTTTTTTATTCAAAAAATTTTTTTGGATATTTAATTAATTCATTAATTAAAGGTCATACAACATTTATAATAATAATCAAAATTAAAAAAATATGTATTAAGATAAATCAAATCATAGTCTTCTTCGACAAAACTACAATCGTTGATCAAATTTTTAACTGTTGTAAATTTCTCGCTCACATTGCTGAATATACAGCGTGTTTAGAGAGACGGTCTAAAAATTTGTTAGAATCGTAAAAATACATAAATTTGAAGTGTCCAAACACATTCGAACAACTGAAGATAATCGTGATCCAATGTGACCCCTATTAATGAACCAATATACAAAATTTCGTACATATATGATCCTGGATAACAAAACAAACAAATTAAACTCTAACAATGAGAGATAAATAAAATATAATATATGGTTAGGAAAACTCACAGAGAGGTACTAAAACTTGTAATGAAAAAAGAGATTTATTTGAAGTAAACATAAACTAGGAAAAAATGATCAAAATGCGGCTTATCATTAACCAACCAAAAAAACAAGAGTTCGGATTTTGAGATAGAGAGAGGGGAGCATCAACTATTTTTTTTAAATATTTCTAATACCCAAAGTGAATTATTTAACTCAAAAAAATTATTAAATTAGGGTACACCCTTAAATTTATAAATATGAACTGAAAAATAATTATTAAAATCATAATATTATGTAATATTCCCGACCCAAAAAAATGGCACAAAATAAAAAAATTAAAATATTAATAAAATACACCAAAATGTTACATGATAATAGCATGGTGGACTTAATTAAATAAGGGGAAGGCAAAGTGCTAAAAATGTGGCATTTTTGCTTGTTTTTAAAATGTTGCAAGCAATCTAGTTTTGAAGTCCTATTTTGGATCTTATTTTGTTTGTGCCATTTTATCTCCAAAATATGTTATTTAGGAATCATTTGGTTCAAATATTTCAAATATCATGTATGAGGTTTGTTTATTCGCAATTCATACTTAATGTCTATTTGAAAATTTTCTTTTCTCTAAACCCATATCTAAATTCATCAAAAGTAAAATTTTGATAATCAATGAGGAATTGAGTATGAAACGTGGGAATGATACATCGACTAATATAAATTTACGTGTAATTTTATAATACCAAAATTAAGTTAATAACTCAAAAATATAAAAAATATTAAATATATTATAATTTAAATTATAAACTTAAAAAATATTTTAAATTATTTATATAAATTTGAGCAATCAACCAAACATGATATTAATATACTATCAATTCCGGCAATTAACCAAACATACGTGATATAATACCAATTTCATACAGTCTTTAACCCCATAACACATCTCAAACACCTTGTCACTCCCTAACAAGTGAAATGACCCCTTAGCTCTTTTATCCTCTATATAACGCACAAAAAATTCGGATTTGAAAATTCGATCCCGTCAAAACCCGATCAAGCCCGGGTTGGAGCCGAGCTTAAGGCCTCGACATGCCCTATATTTTTAGGCAAAGAATTAATGTTTTCATAAAATATTTCATGTAAATTAATACTCCCTCTGTTCCGCCCATTTGTTTACAATATCCTTTTTGAAATATACCTTCAAATTATTTACATTTTCAAAATTTTCCTGAAATAGTAAAGTTTTATAATTTTTAAAATAAATACATCCACTACTTCTCTCCACTATACTCAATTTATACATATAATATTAATCGGTCCCACTAATTAACTCACTTTTTTAATTTTTCTCCACTACTTTAGTATTTTTCTTAAACTTCGTGCTGAACCCAAATGTAAACAATTGGGAGGGACGGCGAGAGTATATTTTTGCAATAATTTAATTATTAACATATATAATCTTCAAAATTCCTAATAAAACTATATCCAATTCAAATGAGTAAAAAACCTGACCCAGTCTAATTCGATCCAAAAAAAAGTCCGATAAAACCACCTCAAGAACCTAGACAGACTGCGACATTTCTCAAAAAAACCCGGCCCAATCTGATTCGTTCAAAATCAAAACCCGTTAAATGATGGCCAAAGCCCGGCCCGGGCAGTTGGTGCATCTCGATATATAACAAGAGCTGAAATCGCGTTGCGGCCGATTGATCTCTCTTTGTACACGAAGCTGCCTCATCATATTCAATCTCTCAATCGCCCCTTTTTATTAAACATCGTCAACTACAATCCAATCTGGTTGAGCATATCACAATGTTCCATAATAATAATGGTTAATTTGTTTCGGATGCAATCTTTTAAATTTTCATGTTTTTGTAATATTTTCTTTTTAATTATAAAAATGTATTTTAATAAAAATTAATTTTAATTTTCAATTTTATTAATATTAATATTTTAAATTTTTCATTTTTTTTAATCTTTTCATTTCTTTTGAAATCCTTTTTTAATCATTTTATTATTAATATATATATATATATATATCTTAATTATACTACAAATTAAAAATTATATAAAACTGTTGGACTTGGGCTTTTAGTAGGAGCTAGTTGACCACCTAACATTATATTTCTATAGGAGGATTAATATACTTTGACTACATTAAAAGTTACTTTTGATCGGGTGATGATAAAAGTGGACATCGGGTATATCATGAGTCGTATGAGACATATGAATGATAGATAAATGATTTAACCCTCCTATAATTAGGAGAGATATTATTGGCCTCTTGATTGAGTGAGATTATAAAAGCATGGCCATGCTCAAATAATGATTTGTCTCGATAATCTACTCATGGATCAAGTAAACCCGGATTAAATGTTGAAGAGGATGACTAAATACATGTCTCGAGTTTAATCTATAATATGTATGGCTAAAGGGATTATATTACACGAAAAACATTAATCACGAAAGGTTTTATCTAATCACGATTTAATTATTGTTTAATTGGGTAACAATGATGTATTACTAGATACCGCTCATTGTTTATAATTTTATTAGAGAATAAAATTATTCCCAATTAAATAATAGCCTATAGGGTCGCACAAATAGAGCACTTAATGGAATAGTTAATTTAAATTATGGATTTAAATTAATTGATGATTATTTGAATTTTATTATAATTAAGTAAGACTTAATTGAGATAATATAAATTCGAATTAAAAGGAATGTTTTTGCCCACAATAATTAAGTATGACTTAGTTATTAATTAAATAATAGAAATTCGTTTTTATTATTTAATCCAGTACCTACTAAGGTTGGGTTTTGCTGTTATGGGCCTTTTTAATCAGCCATTATAAATACATATTGATAGGTTAAAGAGGCTTGTACATTTTGAGAAAACCCTAGCAGCAAAGAGAGGCAGAGGAAATTCAGATTGTCAAGAAGGAGGCTAGTACATCCATTCCGTAGTCAAGTTCGTGAGACGTTCTCGAAGGTGCTCGTGTGGATACCATAGAGGTGTTTCTCCGAGAGGTAGACACAAAGCGTGATAGCTAGGATCTCCGTTGAGTTCGTGAAAGTTAAGCCCATGTTTTGCTTACTGGGCTTCAAAAATAAGGAAATGGCACTTGCTCGGCCTATATAATACGGCTTAGGGTTAGGGATTAGCACCCGTTCATGTAATCATGGTTTTGGAGGTGAAATCGAGTTGCAGCCGATTGATTTCTTTTTATACACGAAGCTGTCTCATCATATTCAATCTCTCAATCGCCCCTTTTTATTAAATATAAGGTGTCAATTTCGAGACTCTGTTCACTTGTACAATCTTTTATGAGTATAATTTTTGTTTTTTTTAGTTTAATTCTTCATTTTTATTTGAATTTCTGAATTACTTGCAGAAACAATGAAGAAAGTGCTCCATGAATCTCGTTACTGTTCACGTGTAGTTTCCAGGTAATTCTTTGTATTTTTCAAATTTAATGCGAGATTTATAATAGTATTTATTTTTGTTAAATACAACAAGTTGATCTAGATTTGTGTAATTGTGTGTGTGTAAAGTGTATGAATAAGAAATCTAGAATGGATACGTTCACGTTCATTTTTGGTTGTTCTTCCTATTTAAACGGATCCCGATCCATTAAAACTATCGAAATTTCCAGCCTCAAACCCTTATAATTTGAAAATTTATTGTTAATACTTAACTTTATCCTAGGGCAACATTTACGGTTTATTTACAGTGAAATGATTATATCGTAAAGGATTAATATGGAAGATGCATTGTTAAGTAGTTGCGGAAAAATAAATTTGTTTTAATTTCTATTTATGAAGAAATATTCACAAAAAATAGGTATGACTATGTAAATACGGTAGATTAAAACCATGGTCTTTGAGAGGGCCGCACCAAGTTTGTTTCTAAAGTTTGTTTTCATGTATTCTAATTGGCTAGGCTTATACTCTGATCTGGAAGCGGAACTGCACGTGTTAAAAGAAGAGAATGCACGTCTGCAACATGCTTCGGTAAGTAAGACACTGGCTACGACTTTGTTTCTGTAAAACAAATCTGCATGTTTATTATTAGTTATCTTTTGGCTAGTGCAAACATAAACTAGAAGCAACAAAGAGGATTAAGCAGCAGACATGTTGACCATCATTTTATATCTTGCATATTTTCATGTTCAGTAATCATTCATGAGAACCAAAGATTATGGAAACAGCCAACCACGAAGTAAGAAGCATCCAAGAATGTAAATAAAACTAAAAGCAAAAAAGACTATTAATGTACAAATCTAGAATTTTTAACAAGTCTTGACATGTTTTGCTACCTCGTCTACAGGAGTTCACGGAAATGGTCATATATGGGTTATTAAATTACCATTTCAACCCTCAAAATAAACAGAAAATACTTCAACTCAAGTTTGAAAATGTTTTTATGTTTTCCGCAAGCAATTGTTGGGCTCACTGCTCACCATTTCATGGAGTGCAGAGATTCTTAAGGTCCTCTTCTTGTACAATCTTTTATGAGTATAATTTATCTTTTTTTTATTTAATTCTTCATTTTTATTTGAATTTCTGAATTACTTGCAGAAACAATGAAGAAAGTGCTCCATGATTTTCGTTCCTGTTCACATGTAGTTTCCAGGTAATTCTTCGTATTTTTCGAAATTAATGCGAGATTTATAATAGTATTTATTTTTGTTAAATACAACAAGTTGATCTAGCTTTGTGTAATTGTGTGTGTGTAAATTGTATGAAGAAGAAATCTAGAATGGATCCGTCCACATTCATTTTTGGTTGTTCTTTCTATTTAAACGGATCCTGATCCGTTAAAACTATCGAAATTTCCAGCACGGTGGATGGTTGAAGATGTCAGTGAAGCTTTAAGGGAATGGATTCCACGAAAATTAAAGTCTTTTCAGAGATTACGACAAGTATACTCCTATCCTTGCTTGTTTTCTATTTAATTAAGTTTATTTTGTTATCTCTTAATATTTAAAGGTGAGATCTTGCTAGAGCCTAATGGTTAAACTCTTAGTATACGCATATGTGTGTCTGAGTCTAAAAATTTATTTTATTGGCCTTTATTTATATTATTGAATAAAATTTCTTACATCAATAAATCATTTATCCCCTTCTGGTGAAACTGTTGATTAGCAATCAGCTCACAGTACGATACGAGACTCGAACCCGAGTCCCTCCCTAACCGAGCTCAGATACCATGTTAAGTAAACAGTCACACTAAAATCTTAAGGTCATAAAGGAAGGCCCGAACAGGATCTTATATTCTTTAACGGATGCATATGTAAATGAGTATATAAATTTTTGTTATTGGCCTTTGTTTACAAAATAATTGAAATTTCTTACGTAGCTAACTCTGAACCGGTTGATCCCTTCAAATCATTAGATCATGTATCCCTTTCTTTGGTAAAACTGTTGATTAGCAATCAGCTCTCTGTATATATGTAATTCAGTACATCGTCAACTTGTCTCCTCATAATTAGTAATGTTTTACTGTCATTATGGATGGTTTTTTTGTAGTATTTCCTTGAGTAGCTGATTCAAAATCTTGGCTGACTGACTTAATTTCTCTTTGCAGATTGGTGAAGGCAGCCATGTTTATCAGGCACTTGATCTCGAGAATCAGAGAATCGTTGTGTTAAAGAAGATCAGAGTCAACATTTGGGAACCTGAAACCATTCGCTTCATGTCCAGAGAGATTAGAATTCTACGCAGTCTACACCATCCTAACATTATAAAATTGGAAGGTGTAGTTGCATCAGAGTTTTCATACAGTTTGTACCTTGTGCTGGAGTACATGGAACATGATCTTGCAGGGCTTGGTTCCACTGGCCTCAAGTTTACCGAAGCTCAGGTACTCATACAACGTATTTTACACTTTTATATGCAAAAATAATAATATTTAGGAAAAAGTAATACATTTTTCTCTTAATGTGAAATCACATTTTCTCAAGTATCTTCATGCTTTGTGATACGCAATTTAAGATATTGTTGCACCTAGAAGTGTACTTGGGACTGTGATTCATTGAGATGCAAGTGTAAGATTTTTTAATCTTTATATATAAAAAAATCAACCTTTTGCAGGTCAAATCTTACATGAAGAAAATTTTAATCTTACATGAAAAATCAAAGGTTTCAACCTTCTTCTTCCATTTTTTTATTTTTATATTTGTTTTTTGCCAAGTGTAGTTTCCAACCTTCTCTGACAGGCTCCAACCTTCTGCTTGATGGCAATGGGCACTTAAAAATTGCAGACTTCGGGTTGGGAAACTTTTACAATCCGCAAAAAGTTCGCCCTATGTCAACTAGTGCCGTTACTCTTTGGTACCGAGCACCTGAGTTATTACTTGGCGCCACTTGCTACATGTTTATGGAGTGCTGGTATACATAATTTGTTAATGTGTTACAGAAGTATAAACATGTATTGGCTACTAGAAAGATACATAACTGAAAAAAGTTTGCTCTTGCAGTCTATAGAAATATAAGGCAATGCCTGATACTATAACTTCTAAGAGAAGTAGTCCTTCACTTTTGGAATATACATTATGACCTCTTGAATGTAAACCATACCTTTGTTTTTTTTGCGGGAGTCTGTCTGCGCATTGCGCAGGATAATAAATTAGGGAGACAGTTATTTTATTTCAAGCGAGGGTGAGGAAAAAGAAGGGTGACGCATTGCGCGTAGGCCAAATATTATTTCTACATTTTCCTGCCATAGCCAGAAAGTAATGCACCCAATGAAAGAGTTGGCCAGCATGACCTAGTTCATTTACTACATCAATTTTTCTATTACAATTGAATGATGAAGTTGCTATATTTCTGTCGATTAGGTGGATCAGCTGCTTAGAATATTCATGTTCTGTGGCTCACCTTCAGAGGACTACTGGAGAAAATTGAAACGGTATCCTGCAGACATCATTGATCCTCAAAAACATTTTAGAAGACGTGTTGCAGAAATTTTCAAAGCCTTTCCTGCACCAGCACTAGCACTGCTTGAGTCCCTTCTATCCATAGACCCTTCAGCTCGAAAGTCTGCAGTTGATGCTTTGAATAGTGAGGTACTAAGTAGTTCTGCGAAGTTATATAATATTTTCTTATTATAGACTCTGAGAATTTTTTCTTTCCTAAAAGTATTTTCTCTTGCAGTCCATCAACTCTGTAATTTTCTGCCTGTTATTATATTTAATATGCATTTGAACCCTTTGCTTTTTCCTTGTTGAGCTACCTATTGATACACAACCTGGTTTTTATTGCAGTTCTTTTTGTCAGAACCTCTTCCAAGTAAACCTGAAGAGTTACCAGAGTAAAATACTAGTCAACATTGTAAATGAAACACTACCTGAATATGAGTGCCCGGATACCACGTAAAGTTAGGTTCCTGTGATATTTGATCGTACTCCCAGTATCATGCCTAAATGAAATTCTGCCAGTGCACAACGCCCATTCGCCAGCCACACTTGCCTATTGTAACAAATCCAAGTCAGTGAACCACTGTTTCAACAGCTTTAAAAAGTTGAGATGGGTGAAACTTACTGGTCCAGCATGAATCTTTTTCCTAACTGTTTCATCATTCAGCCATGAAGTTGCAACTTCATCATCCTGAGTTTTATATTTCTACAGCTGTCATAGCCATTGAACTTTTGCCATGTCCCTCGATAGGCGTGAGCTGATTTATCTTGGCTAGAGAAATGTTTAATATTATAATGTACAATCCTATTGGAACTTGTAGAGAAGCCGCTGGAGGGAACAAGGGTAACATATATGATGTCAAAGGGGAAGGGACATCTAGATCTAGAGCCATTCCAGCTCTTCGTCTTAACGCAGAATTATACCACTCATTGCTGGTAAGTTTTGCTTACTAAGAATAAATCTTTTGTACCTGGTTCCTACATTATTCATTGAGTTGGTAATTAATTTGAATGCAGACGGAAAGGGTTGAGGTAAAGTTCAAGCCTTCTAGCTTTGAAGCTGCTTCTGGAATTCCAAATGAAATTAGAGGTCCTGGGGAGTGATGGGACTTTTCACAAATGAGCATCAAATTCTGTAGCGTGGACTTAGGTCACCGAGCTGTCCGAGAAAAGTTTGGTAAAGATGTTGATGGCATTCCCGGGACATCAGCTTGAGCTGACTTATCCACAGCCATAAGCAGAATATTTCCTACATGTATGTTGTACATAGATGTTAAGGAATATTTTCGATTATCTTCCTTAAAATTGTGATATTATCTAAATTATGTCCTTTGTTTTGGATCTCAAAATTTGTATTCAATTATAAAAAAAAGGCATCTCCCAAATTTATTAACAAAATAGTCCCTAAATAATATGTGATCTATGTCCCAATTTGGTATGTCTAGTATCGTGCATTTGTTTAATAGTATAGTAACCTGTTTCTTGTTTTTCAATAACAAGAAAAGCTTTATACATTTCAACTGGTTCACAAGTACTACTGTTTTTCAATAACAGATAGAATTTAAGAGGATTTCACTGTGTCTCTGTGTCAAATCGGATTTAAAGTGGGAACTACTGGATTTTGTAGTCTTACAGTTAACTTTAAAAAACTACAGTTTCTAAAACAAGCGATAAATAGGTTAGATTTTGGACACTTTTCACTTTACACAGTCCAGACTATGGTATGTGTTTCCTGTGGATTTGGAGTAGGGCTGTAATTCGAGTCGGGCGGCTCGCGAGCTCGCCCGGCTCGGCTCGTTTAAGTGGGCTCGACTCGGCTCGTTTAGTTAAACGAGCCGAGTTCGGGCAGAAGTTCCTACTCGTTTAATTACTCGAGTCAGCTCGGCTCGACTCGTGAAATTAAACGAGCCGAGTTTGGGTAGAGGTTTAGGCTCGATTAAGTGTAAAATTAAACGAGCCAGCTCGACTTGACTCGTGAAATTAAACGAGTCGAGTTCGGGCAGGGATTTAGGCTCGTTTAACTAAACGAGCCGGCTCGGCTCGACTCGATTAATCGAATTACGCCCGGCTCGAAACTCGGCTCGCTCGGCCCGAATTATAGCCCTAATTTGGAGTCATTGTGTGACTCTTTTGATTCTATATATTAGCTGAAAAAATTGTGTTTTATCTTCAGTTTTGGAAAAAATACGGAGGGGTACTTTATGAGAGGCTTAGATTGGTACAATTGTTCTTTTTTCAACCTCTAATCACCTGCAGCATTTCCCAAGTTTGCGAGCCAAAATTGTGTTGACATGGAACTTTTGATTGCTTAATATATTTGCGAAGTTTTGACAATTTACCGAAACAGTTAAAATACAGATAGAGTGCTAAAAATATATTTTGAATACTTAATTTAGTTTAAGAGTAATTTAGAATGTTACTACATTTGCAAATTGTAATATTATTAACTTGTTTTTTAAGAAATGACAAGAGTCAGGACATGTGCCTGTTGTTGCAGAAGCTCTTATGTATTTTTTTTGCATTTGTAAACAAACCATTGGAGATGCTCATGTATTTTCTTGCATATGTAAACAAACTATTTTTATGCCTATATTTCCTGGTTAGATATAAGGAGATTTTTGGTGTGTAATGAAATGCGAGAAGAATAAATTCATGATCTAAGTAATGCATGATCATGCTACTATCCTCAAATATAAGATCAGATTAATAGCCAAAGATTTAAGCTAGAACCACCTTTAGTTTTGATGATAGCATGCAACTGAGTTCAATACAAAAAATTTGTGTGCTTCAGCAAAGTATTTAGAGGGTGTATTCATTTGGGATTCTGTAGGATTTTTATTGATTTTCAAAATCAGTAGGTATTCAATAAGGATTTTAAATAATCTTTTAAAATCTGGAGGTATTCAAATCAGATTTTAAATAATCCTTATAAATCTGTGGTTATTCATTTGAGATTTTAAAAATCTTATAAAATCTGTAGGTATTCAATCCAGATTCTAAAAAATCAAACAAAATCTGTATGTATTCAATTTTTAACAAATTTGCAAGACTCATGGATTTTGAAGTATTTGTTTCATATTTTATATACAAATTCATGAACCTCAAATCTCTTAGTTGGAGTAAAGATTTTGATGGATTTACAAATCATAACAATTTATTACTAAAAAATCAAAAAATAATAAGTGAAAAAGATATTACTTGCATATATTTATACCTACATCTTTTTTCATCTTCATACTTGCTTGGTGCTCCTAGGGTTGTTTTCTTCTCTCTAGGTTTGTTTTCTTTTCGTTCTTTATATGATTATATCTTTTTATTCTTGCATGTCATATATATTTTGTCTATATAGTTATATATCTCCGTATAATTGTATATATATAGTTATATTTCTGTATAGTTGATGTGAACATATGTATATTGGTAAGTTTTTTTGTTACATATCATATCGTATATTGTCAATTGTCAATTTTTATGCATCATTATGTGATATATGTGTTCTAAAAATTTAAAATATTTTAGTTCTATTATGGCTGATTCGCAAAGTACCAAAAAGAGAGCCGGTTATGATCAATGGACGGTAGACGAGAGTAATGCGTTATTAGAGCTTATGGTTGATGCCGCGAGTCGAGGATGGCGTGATAATAGTGGTATCTTTACTAAACAAATAGTAATGGATCGAATTCTTCCTTCGCTTAATGAAAAATTTAAGTGTAATAAGACTTATAACAATTATCAAAATCGACTAAAATGGTTCAAAAATCGGTATCTCTCTTATTCAACTCTTATGAGTTTTAGTACTCGATTTGGATATGACCCTATTTCTAAGAGATTCACCGCTCCAAATGAAGTCTGGGAAGAGTACATAAAGGTTAATCCAAATTTTTATGCTTTTATTCATGTGAACGCTTAAATATTTTATTTCTTAGAAATTGTTATGCTAACAATATTTTTTGTGTTAGGCTCACCGAAAAGATGAGCAACCTAAAAAACCTCTGTAACTGGACTGGCACTTCCTGCTCTGCTGTGAAATCCAATTTCATTTGTGTATCTCAGGGACAGTTAACAAAGTATAACTGATCTTCAACGATAGTAGTATATGGTGTGTACATTAAGGGCAGGAAATGATTATGATTGTTCTTCCTTCTTTTTTCTTTGTTGTGAACGAGTGCCATTAAGGTATTAATTAACACTGATGTTTTAGTATCTAGCAAATTTTAAATGTACTAACAGACTAGTGCTTATACTATACATATTGGTTCAGTTGTACTTGTACTCGAATTGCTAACTTATTCCCAGTTCTAATCTCCAGTTGCTCGAATTGCTAACTTATTTGCGGTTCTGCTCTGATTAACAAATGTTCTGTTAAGAAACTCTACCTCTGATATTACACAAATCTCATCTTCTGCTCCTCCATTTGCCTATTCTTTTGCCTTAGCCTTTCCCGTACCAATGCTCTTGCAGCCACACGTCGAACCGGATCAGATTTCAAGATCTGCCCCATATTCTCCCCCAAGCCCTGGTGATCATATAACTGGTTTCTTTGGTGATCTTCAAGGTAATGACCGTCCAAATCAAACTAGTTACACGATTACATCAGACCTTGACAACTTCTGTGTCATTTTTGAGTAACTTTGACAAATATTACAAAATATTGGATAATGAGAAGTTTTTGACTAACTTCTGATCTGCATCCTAATACTAGTAGCAACTAACTTCCCAAATGAAAATTGATGACTACAGTATAAGATTCCATTAGCTTAAAAACTTTAGACACTGACAAAAAACAGGGATTTGAAATACCACTATGACAGTAAAAACTACTGCTAACAGAGTGTAGTAGGCGGTCCAGTCTTGTTCGAGTTTTGGAGTATTATCGAACTGTATAGACTATAGTGCTTGTTGTTCTCTTTTAAGCGTGATTTCGGTTATGTTAAAAATCTGATAAGAACAAGTTAATTTGAATTGAACTAACAGAAGAGGGTAACTTTTTCTTAGTTCAAGATGTGGCATTAGATGTCAATATGCTCTAGTAGAAGCTAGTGAATTTTAACTCTGATTGATAATATACAAAAACGTGTTCAGAACTTCTAAGAAAATGTAGTGCATAGAATTTGAGAAAACATTTGGTAGTAATCCTTATTTATTCTGTCCGCGAACTTCTAAGAATATGTAGTGCATAATTACAATGCCGGGAAATTAGAGTATGGAAGAATGACTTTTACAGGAAAAGAGCAAATCTTCATAGTTCAGAACCCAGAAAAAGTTATATGACAACACTTATTGATAAGGGATGAGGTATAGTGCATTAGTAATGAACTGTATTGGCATATATATCTTCACTAGAACTTACAATAGAACAAGTAATGGTTAAATTTAAACATGCAGCTCTATATTGTATGGTCCTTACATCAGTTAGTTAGTCCCTATGACATGCATCGAGTGCAGAGACTTTTAACTTTGCACCTTCTTGGGTGGTTGATCATTATAAGAGACTTTCAGGCCTTCTAAAATTGTTAAAGCTTCTAAAAGAAAGGAAACAATTATAAGCCGTGTTATTTACCTACGTTGTAAGTTTTTAATGTCCTTTTCCAAATCTACAACGTTGCATTAGACATATGAACTTGCTGCTAATAAATTTATAAATGGCTTTGTTTAATGGATTAAGTTGTTTAATGGATTAAATCTGATGTTTGCTGCTTAATATTTTCAACATATTTATTATTCTGAAATTCATAATATTACTTTCTAACAGTTTTGTTCGTAACATATTAGTTATGGTCATTTGTGTTTTCTTACTTGTGAACATTTCTAATCTCTATTTTTTTTTGTAATTTTCGTGCAGGTTTAATATTATGGATAATGTGATAATGCTGGAAAACAGAATAGAAGAAGAAGAATTCGAAGAAGAAATTGACAATCAGTTTTATGAAACAGTTAAGTATTTATTAATGGTGATCAATGCGATAATGACAGTGTTAAAAGCTAATTTAACTATTATGAATGAACCTATTGGTCGTTCTCTAACACGACGACCAATATCTAGACTTGGCTACTCTTTTATAAATAATTTGATGAAAGAAGATCCAGAAAATTTTCGCGAGTTACATAGAATGTATCCAAATGTGTTTCTTAAGTTATGTGGCATTATAAGAGAGGGAACTAATCTAGAAGATACACGATATGTGTGTCTATTGAAAAAATGGTTGCTATGTTCCTACTAATTATAGGACATAATGATCGTTATTGTAATGTCCGACAGAGGTTTGGTCGCTCACACTTCACTGCTAGTAGAAATTTTAATAAAGTTTTGAAGGCTTTGAATACTATAGCACCACAAATGATAGGCAAAGCCCAGGGGTATTTCCCTGAAAATTTCTTGAAGTACAAGATTTTATCCTTACTTTAAGTTAATTTTTGCACTAAAAGTATAATAATTTGACTATATTCTAGTCTAATTTTTAATTCTAATGTTATATTTTTATGGATATATTAATTTAGGACTGTGTTGGTGGTATTGATGGAACTCATATTTCGGCTATGATAAGAGGTCGAGATGTTAGCAGCTACCATAATTGTCATGGATTTAATTCTCAAAATGTTTTGGCTGCTTGTAACTTTGATTTGGAATTTAATTATGTGCTTAGTGGGTGGAAAGGTTCAGCACATGACTCAAAATTGTTAAATGACGATGGGTTGGAAGTTCCTCAAGGTAATATTTATTTACACTTTTATTTATTGTTTTTCTTATATCTATAGTCTTGTGACTTTTATTTTATAAATCAAAAATAAATTAGTGAAAAATGATTCATTTTCAGGAAAATATTATCTTTTTGATTGCGGATTTGCTAATCGTCGTCAATTTTTATCTGCAATTCGTAAAGTAAGATATCATCTAAAAGAGTTTGGTGGCGAAGGTCGTCACCCAAGAAATGCAAATGAACTATTTAATCTCCATCATTCCTCGTTGAGAAATGTAATCGAGAGAATTTTTGGTATCTTCAAATCTCGATTTACGATATTTAAAATTGCACCTCCATTTTCATTTCAAGTACAAGCAGAGTTGGTATTAGCTTGTGCTGGTTTACACAATTTTCTTCGAAAAGAATGTCGCTCTGATGAATTTCCTATTGAAGTAGTAGATGACCAATCTTCAGACATGGAGGAAGCTAATAACCTGAATCAAATATCCCAAGCCAACAACAACAAAGGACTGAAGCAAATACTTGGAGAGCTAACATCGCTAATTCTATGTGGGAAAATAGGCCTCGTAATGCAGTAAACGAAGAATATGAAGAAGACCAATATGATGAGAGCGAGGAACATAACGGATATTGTGTGATGAGTTACACTTTTTTTGTTAGTTGATGGGTTGGACTTGTTATTTGAATCTTGTTATTTAATTTGCACTACAACATTGCTATTAGTTGATATATTAAATTATTAATTAAAAAATATTAGTAAAACAATCCAATAAAATTCATGAGATTTTATTCAATCCATCAAAATTCACCAAAATCTGCATAGAATTAAAAAAAATCAACATCCAAATCTATGTGGAATTTAAACAATCCATGGATTTTCAAAATTCATTAAAATCCATGGATTATTAACAATCCATTAAATCTCAAATGAATACACCCCCCTTAGATTGCTTATTGAAATAGAAGATGTAAAACAAAGAAATTTTAGATTTCAATTCAAGATTGAAAACCCAATTTCACATTATTTTTGTTATTATATACAGGTTTTCTCCCCCCTTGTCTTATACAAATAAATAATTATATATATATATAATTATTTATCCTAGATACAATTTTATTTTCAAATCTTGAACACCGATTGAATGTAATTTGTAATATCAAAGTATAAATATAATTCTAATAATTTTGTTTTTGACATTTTTAATTTTAAAATTGGGATCACAAAATCGGACCAAGCAAGCCCCGGACCCATATCTACTACATACGGTAAAACCTCGATAAATTAATACTCGATAAATTAATAACCTCGTTAAATTAATAATTTCTTGTAACCCCGAGCCGGGCCCTTTATGCTAAATTAATAATTCGCTAAATTTATAAGATAATATTTTTTAATTAATGCATATAAGTCCTATATTATATATAAATTAATAATTGCATATACATCAAAATTATAAATTTCTAGGATGCACTTTTATAGTAAGTCTCAATTTTATAATTGATGTTGTCTTGTATTTCATCTTGAATCTTTCTTAATGCATTATGGAGCTCTGGCATACTATTTTTATATTACAAGAGGAAATTACGTAATATAATTATTGCTTTAAGGACATCTTTTAGTGAGACTGACTCCAACTGTGTACTTAGTTAAATAAGGTCCTTTTATTGTTGTGGTAAATAGGACCAAGTCTGGTCTAGAAAGATAGGTGTCCTCAACCATTTTGAAAATTTCGGGACATTATGTAATCTAATTAAATAAGTGAATCCTTTCAATTTACTTAAATTCATAAATATTTTTTAATGTTATTTTAAGTTTTAGTTTATAATTAGATTGCTTATAATTGAAATAGAAGATGTAAAACAAAGAAATTTAGATTTCAATTCAAGATTGAAAACCCAATTTCACATTTTTTTTTTATTATAGACAGGTTTTCTCCTCCCTTGTCTTACACAAATAAATAATTATAAATAAAAAAAAATTATTTATCCTAGATTCAGTTTTATTTTCAAATCTTGAACACCGATTGAATGTAATTTGGAATATCAAAGTATAAATATAATTCTAATAATTTCATTTTTGACATTTTAATTTTAAAATTGGGATCACAAAGTCAACCAAGCAAGCCCCAGACCCATATTCACTTCTCTCTCCCAACTATTTCTTTACATTTTCTTTTTTGGATGTCCATCTAATTCTTTACATTTCAAAACTTATCAAATATAGTAAATGGGTCCCATCACTTTCACATTTTTTTCTTTTTCACACTACTTTTACTCCACTATCTCTTTTTTATACATTAAAAATATATGGGTCTCACTACTTCACTCACTTTCTTTTCTCTTTAACCTACGTGCCCAAACCAAATATAAACAATTGGCCGGGACGGAGGGAGTACATGCAGTTTGACAAAACCAATTCCATATATACTTGAGATTTTCCTGCTCAATCTACCGAATACTCTATAAATACATCCAGACCATTGATAAAAGTTGGATGTAAGTTAGGGTTTGATACACTTCATTCATTCATTACAATCATATATTATAGGGCTTTAATTTGGTGATTAAATTTTAATTTTGGCAGCGGAAGAAGAGACTGCTTCAGAATAGACAAAGATTTTACTTGTAACATGCAGCCGCGGAAGAATAGAGTACAAGATAGAACCAACATTAATCCTGGGTTGAAGCAAAAGAACAAGCTAGAGGATTCAATCTGGTCTATAGAGCCGATTACTCTCAAAGTAAAAGCCGGAGATGAGGTTATTCTGGAAGATATTCTGGTATCCCCGGAATACATAGTCACCAAAGGTTATCTCGTCAAGGTTAATTTTATATCTCTTTTCACTCCACTTTTCTCTTTTTTACATATCTTAATTTCACTAGATCTTAACTCGTCATCAACTCCGATCCTAGCTAGCTAAGTCTAATGCAATTTCTGCTTCATCTACAGGAGTTGCAGGAATGGTATACTGATAAATACGTGTGCATTTTTATGCTCTCTATGTCTTCTGCTCTTGCGAAATCCACTGTTCTTGATACTATCATGTTGAGGGACGTTCAACATCAAATTGAGTCTTCCGGTGCCAAATTTAAGGTTATTTGTGTGCCTACACATTTTCAAGCTGATCTTGAGAAAGAACATTCAGATGATGATGAGTACATCTTCAATCCGTACCAGCATCATTTAAATTTGAAATTTTACACACCGTTCGAGGATATCCATATCGATAATCATGAATGCTTGAATCAAATAGCGAGTACTCTTGGTCTCCCGAAAGATCATGAAACAACCTATGTTATCCTTAGTCCTATGAATAGTTACTGCAGAAAAGTTGTGAGTATATTTGACAGTGACTTTATCAAGTGGCATGGAGCCGAAGCTTATCCCTTTACCATAGAAAAGATCCAACAATTGGCGCGCGAAAGTGGCAAACATGACTTGGGCACCCTTTTGTGCAGGCCAGGTCGTGATTTTGTGATCTCAAATGATTGCACAAAGGTACTTTCATCGGCCATAATATATACAAAATTTTGAATTTCAGTTTAAGTCATTGTTTAAAGTTATATGTTTTTAATTAGGATTCAAACTTGCCATGTGTAAAAGCTTGAGTAGATTAACAAGTTAAACTTAAGTTGAGTCATTGTGACAACACTTCCTTTTAAGAACTTTTCTATGTCATCACGTGCTATCTTAACAAAAAAAAATTATGATGGAATCAAATCAGGTACCTATTTCCGAACTGCAGCAGAAGATTGTCTGCCTCTTATTTTATGAAGATAATTTAGAGTGCAGAAAGCGGACGGAGGAACTGAAGCAGGTTTATGAACTGCACAAAAATTTTGAGGTGGTGGTTGTGTTCCCTGTTTCTTTTGGGCAGCGTGCCATTATTCAATCGGGCAGATTCAATAAATGGAAACGCGAGTTAGAATTCTGGAAGGTGTTCGGCGACATGCCATGGTTGGCCGTCCCTTTTGAAGACCCCAAATGTAGGCAGTTGTGGCGAGTCTTTATGCGCACAAAACAGTGCAATGATTCTAATGCATCGAACTTGTTCATAATTCACTCTAAAGAAAAGTACTTCGAGGAAAATGGATTTCAGGTCCTGAAGGAGACTGGATTCACAAATTATCCTTTTATTGCAATGGAGGAATTACCGAGTACAATTGCAATAAGAGGGAAGAAATTGTCCTCTATTTTAGAACCAAATATTGAGCTACTTCATGCTAGGGATTTGGATGATGCTAAAGGAGGATTGGTTAGTTCGTTACATAGATATAACGATTTTCTTTATGCATATCTATATATTGTATTCTCGTTGACACTGTTTTTCCCCGTGCAGGAGAAATTTAAAGTCTGCAAACTCTTTGGGGCTCCAGTTGTGTTCCTATTTGTACGAGCTTCAGGATGTAGTGAATTTCTATCTAGATTACAGTATTATCATTTAGTTGCAAGTTGGACTATTGATAAGTTTGAGGTAGTCTACATTCCAATGAATGAATCTGCCCATGACATTGCCTCTCATTGGATGCTGACTAGCGGTTCTGCAGAATTCAAGGGGAAGCACTTGATTCCGCTCTTTCCTCATTTTTTCAAGGAAGAAATTACTCAAAATGCTGAAAAAATAATTCACTCTGGCGCTGGTGACTTTTGGATCGTTTGGACATTATTTTGATCAAGGAATTACTTATTGCAACAGTTACGAAGCAGCATATGAGCTGTTTTTGAAGACCTTTCCATTTAGGTACGACCAGGAGAAGGAAAACTTTGAAGACGTATTTAGTGCAACCCGTTCTAAATATTTTCCATTGAACAGCGAAAATGAGAAAGAAGACATATGAATAGTTTACGCCCTGTTTCGGTAATTCCCTTTCAAATATATGCTTGTCATAGAAAATTAACTTATAGTATATTGTAATTTTAAGGTTAATTATGAAAAAAAAATTATTGTTTTTACAAATGTTTAGACTATATGGCTCATAAAGTCTCATGTGCACATGTAGATGCTAGTATCTTCCATGTAACACCTAATTAGTCTCTACACCTTCCCTGCTGGTTCAAAAGTTTAAAAGGATCATAAATTAAACCTTATGCATGAATCGATAGTCGGGAACAGTTAACTTTCCATTTGTATGTTACTTTTTGGTGGTTAAATGTATAGGATGCCCTGATGTGTTTTGTGGATTCAAAAAGCTTTGACGTGATGGATTTGTGTTTCGAAGTACCTGTGGACTAAATTCATATTCTAGTTTCTTAATCAACAGCTTGATTTGATGAAAATGGAAGCGCTTAAGCATGTTTAAGCTTTAGCGGTGGTCAAAGATATTAATGATCCTTGATGGTTTTCAGCTATAGTTTGGTTGTTGTATAAAATTCTATTGATTTCTTATCTCTTTATTCAAATAGCATAAATTCGTTTAGTTAGGTTCCCCTGAGCTCTTAGTCTAATCCAGTATTTAGGGTATATCTGATAGTGGTCTGGTGGATCTACTCCCCAGTTTTTAAATTAAACTGCAAATTTCTTGTAGTGATTATGAATTGATTTCCAAAGTTATCTTGAGACTTTCCAGATTTTGACAGGAACCTACCTATAAAAGATACATACAAACCCATTTACCCGATTCTTCCAGAACCTTGATCTTGAACCCTCGAAACCCTAAATCAAAAAGATAATTTTAATACTGTTCAGTTACTGCCAGGATTTATTATTTAAAATTGTTCTATTAGTTACTTGCTAAGCCTTTTTGCTCATATTGTTTTGTGTTGATTTAGCCTCAGACTTAGGCCGCTCGTAAAAGTGTCTATAATGGTCCCTTCCGACATTTTGGCATTTTCATGTTACCCGATATTTTGGGATGTTCTAAGATTATTTTTTCTTTTAAATATTTTTGAATAAAGTGAATAAGTAATGTACATTAGAAAACCCGATTAAGGATGTTAATTAATACGATCTGCCGGGTACCTTGGATATACCGTCAGTGAATTTGGATTTCAACGATGCCAAATCGATACCCGATCCAAAATCCGAAATTCAAATTAAACCTGATCCAAATCTGAAACCGATTAAAACCCAACACATATATAATATATGATATATAATATTTTAGATATAATACATATATTTTACATATTTTTATTATATTATTTGAGTAGTAGTATATTCATGTCAAGTTTGTCAACTCTTATTTAATAAATTATAGCTTTTTATTTAAATCTCAACTTTTATTATTTAAGTGTACTTTTTATATATATTAAAAAAAATTGTGATTGGATACTAAGTATTATGTTATTAACATATATTAAATTCCAAGGGTTAGATTTTATGGAGTCCCCTATTTCATTGGAGACTTGGAGTCCTAGACTACTCATTAACTAATTTATTTGAATTCTAGCTATTATATAGATGTAATTATGGTATTCTGATGTATAAATAATGTAAAATTTGACAATATTATTCGTAATATTGGATACCTAAAAAATACACGATCTGATCTGAAACCCGACAGATTTGGATTTAGATAACCCGGAAATATTGGGATTTGCATTTTACAATACCCGACATGTTGCCATACCTAAACCCAATCAAACCTAACCGCCCTATTTTCGATCGAATAAACCGGAAAAAATAATAATTTAATATTATAAAATTATCACCCAAAATTTGTATTCAAATAGTTTATAATCTTAAAAAATTGCTCTAAAATCAAAAAAAATATAAAATGTTCATTTAAACCGGGTGTTAATCCTACATGGCACACGTGTATAAAAATGTCTAAAATGGCACAACATGTAAAAATAGCCCAAATAGTATGCAGAAACACAGAAACGGGCTAAAACACTAAATTGCATAGGGTTTTGGTTGTTATTAATACTATATTTTTCCTTTTTTTTGTCCATGACGCTAGATGAACTTGTATTTGAGGTTTTTAAATTTTTTGTCATGGTAAACGTTACTTTGGTTAGATCTCTTTAAGTAATGTTTTGCATAATTTTTTCTAGTTAGATTGTTGTGTTTTTTACTCAATTTTTAATATTTTTAAAATCCAAACGAGACATTTTTGAACCAAGGATAAAAACGGTTAAATATGAGTTTGATTCCTAAGACCATGAACCCTTAATTGGTGTACTTTTTTTATTATTATTTTTAATATTTCTAAAATCTAAAGAGAATAGTTGAACTCCAAAATGTTAAAAAATTGTTAAATTAACTACGTTTTTTATTCAAAAAATTTTTTTGGATATTTAATTAATTCATTAATTAAAGGTCATACAACATTTATAATAATAATCAAAATTAAAAAAATATGTATTAAGATAAATCAAATCATAGTCTTCTTCGACAAAACTACAATCGTTGATCAAATTTTTAACTGTTGTAAATTTCTCGCTCACATTGCTGAATATACAGCGTGTTTAGAGAGACGGTCTAAAAATTTGTTAGAATCGTAAAAATACATAAATTTGAAGTGTCCAAACACATTCGAACAACTGAAGATAATCGTGATCCAATGTGACCCCTATTAATGAACCAATATACAAAATTTCGTACATATATGATCCTGGATAACAAAACAAACAAATTAAACTCTAACAATGAGAGATAAATAAAATATAATATATGGTTAGGAAAACTCACAGAGAGGTACTAAAACTTGTAATGAAAAAGAGATTTATTTGAAGTAAACATAAACTAGGAAAAAATGATCAAAATGCGGCTTATCATTAACCAACCAAAAAAACAAGAGTTCGGATTTTGAGATAGAGAGAGGGGAGCATCAACTATTTTTTTTAAATATTTCTAATACCCAAAGTGAATTATTTAACTCAAAAAAATTATTAAATTAGGGTACACCCTTAAATTTATAAATATGAACTGAAAAATAATTATTAAAATCATAATATTATGTAATATTCCCGACCCAAAAAAATGGCACAAAATAAAAAATTAAAATATTAATAAAATACACCAAAATGTTACATGATAATAGCATGGTGGACTTAATTAAATAAGGGGAAGGCAAAGTGCTAAAAATGTGGCATTTTTGCTTGTTTTTAAAATGTTGCAAGCAATCTAGTTTGAAGTCCTATTTTGGATCTTATTTTGTTTGTGCCATTTTATCTCCAAAATATGTTATTTAGGAATCATTTGGTTCAAATATTTCAAATATCATGTATGAGGTTTGTTTATTCGCAATTCATACTTAATGTCTATTTGAAAATTTTCTTTTCTCTAAACCCATATCTAAATTCATCAAAAGTAAAATTTTGATAATCAATGAGGAATTGAGTATGAAACGTGGGAATGATACATCGACTAATATAAATTTACGTGTAATTTTATAATACCAAAATTAAGTTAATAACTCAAAAATATAAAAAATATTAAATATATTATAATTTAAATTATAAACTTAAAAAATATTTTAAATTATTTATATAAATTTGAGCAATCAACCAAACATGATATTAATATACTATCAATTCCGGCAATTAACCAAACATACGTGATATAATACCAATTTCATACAGTCTTTAACCCCATAACACATCTCAAACACCTTGTCACTCCCTAACAAGTGAAATGACCCCTTAGCTCTTTTATCCTCTATATAACGCACAAAAAATTCGGATTTGAAAATTCGATCCCGTCAAAACCCGATCAAGCCCGGGTTGGAGCCGAGCTTAAGGCCTCGACATGCCCTATATTTTTAGGCAAAGAATTAATGTTTTCATAAAATATTTCATGTAAATTAATACTCCCTCTGTTCCGCCCATTTGTTTACAATATCCTTTTTGAAATATACCTTCAAATTATTTACATTTTCAAAATTTTCCTGAAATAGTAAAGTTTTATAATTTTTAAAATAAATACATCCACTACTTCTCTCCACTATACTCAATTTATACATATAATATTAATCGGTCCCACTAATTAACTCACTTTTTTAATTTTTCTCCACTACTTTAGTATTTTTCTTAAACTTCGTGCTGAACCCAAATGTAAACAATTGGGAGGGACGGCGAGAGTATATTTTTGCAATAATTTAATTATTAACATATATAATCTTCAAAATTCCTAATAAAACTATATCCAATTCAAATGAGTAAAAAACCTGACCCAGTCTAATTCGATCCAAAAAAAAGTCCGATAAAACCACCTCAAGAACCTAGACAGACTGCGACATTTCTCAAAAAACCCGGCCCAATCTGATTCGTTCAAAATCAAAACCCGTTAAATGATGGCCAAAGCCCGGCCCGGGCAGTTGGTGCATCTCGATATATAACAAGAGCTGAAATCGCGTTGCGGCCGATTGATCTCTCTTTGTACACGAAGCTGCCTCATCATATTCAATCTCTCAATCGCCCCTTTTTATTAAACATCGTCAACTACAATCCAATCTGGTTGAGCATATCACAATGTTCCATAATAATAATGGTTAATTTGTTTCGGATGCAATCTTTTAAATTTTCATGTTTTTGTAATATTTTCTTTTTAATTATAAAAATGTATTTTAATAAAAATTAATTTTAATTTTCAATTTTATTAATATTAATATTTTAAATTTTTCATTTTTTTTAATCTTTTCATTTCTTTTGAAATCCTTTTTTAATCATTTTATTATTAATATATATATATATATATATCTTAATTATACTACAAATTAAAAATTATATAAAACTGTTGGACTTGGGCTTTTAGTAGGAGCTAGTTGACCACCTAACATTATATTTCTATAGGAGGATTAATATACTTTGACTACATTAAAAGTTACTTTTGATCGGGTGATGATAAAAGTGGACATCGGGTATATCATGAGTCGTATGAGACATATGAATGATAGATAAATGATTTAACCCTCCTATAATTAGGAGAGATATTATTGGCCTCTTGATTGAGTGAGATTATAAAAGCATGGCCATGCTCAAATAATGATTTGTCTCGATAATCTACTCATGGATCAAGTAAACCCGGATTAAATGTTGAAGAGGATGACTAAATACATGTCTCGAGTTTAATCTATAATATGTATGGCTAAAGGGATTATATTACACGAAAAACATTAATCACGAAAGGTTTTATCTAATCACGATTTAATTATTGTTTAATTGGGTAACAATGATGTATTACTAGATACCGCTCATTGTTTATAATTTTATTAGAGAATAAAATTATTCCCAATTAAATAATAGCCTATAGGGTCGCACAAATAGAGCACTTAATGGAATAGTTAATTTAAATTATGGATTTAAATTAATTGATGATTATTTGAATTTTATTATAATTAAGTAAGACTTAATTGAGATAATATAAATTCGAATTAAAAGGAATGTTTTTGCCCACAATAATTAAGTATGACTTAGTTATTAATTAAATAATAGAAATTCGTTTTTATTATTTAATCCAGTACCTACTAAGGTTGGGTTTTGCTGTTATGGGCCTTTTTAATCAGCCATTATAAATACATATTGATAGGTTAAAGAGGCTTGTACATTTTTGAGAAAACCCTAGCAGCAAAGAGAGGCAGAGGAAATTCAGATTGTCAAGAAGGAGGCTAGTACATCCATTCCGTAGTCAAGTTCGTGAGACGTTCTCGAAGGTGCTCGTGTGGATACCATAGAGGTGTTTCTCCGAGAGGTAGACACAAAGCGTGATAGCTAGGATCTCCGTTGAGTTCGTGAAAGTTAAGCCCATGTTTTGCTTACTGGGCTTCAAAATAAGGAAATGGCACTTGCTCGGCCTATATAATACGGCTTAGGGTTAGGGATTAGCACCCGTTCATGTAATCATGGTTTTGGAGGTGAAATCGAGTTGCAGCCGATTGATTTCTTTTTATACACGAAGCTGTCTCATCATATTCAATCTCTCAATCGCCCCTTTTTATTAAATATAAGGTGTCAATTTCGAGACTCTGTTCACTTGTACAATCTTTTATGAGTATAATTTTTGTTTTTTTTAGTTTAATTCTTCATTTTTATTTGAATTTCTGAATTACTTGCAGAAACAATGAAGAAAGTGCTCCATGAATCTCGTTACTGTTCACGTGTAGTTTCCAGGTAATTCTTTGTATTTTTCAAATTTAATGCGAGATTTATAATAGTATTTATTTTTGTTAAATACAACAAGTTGATCTAGATTTGTGTAATTGTGTGTGTGTAAAGTGTATGAATAAGAAATCTAGAATGGATACGTTCACGTTCATTTTTGGTTGTTCTTCCTATTTAAACGGATCCCGATCCATTAAAACTATCGAAATTTCCAGCCTCAAACCCTTATAATTTGAAAATTTATTGTTAATACTTAACTTTATCCTAGGGCAACATTTACGGTTTATTTACAGTGAAATGATTATATCGTAAAGGATTAATATGGAAGATGCATTGTTAAGTAGTTGCGGAAAAATAAATTGTTTTAATTTCTATTTATGAAGAAATATTCACAAAAAATAGGTATGACTATGTAAATACGGTAGATTAAAACCATGGTCTTTGAGAGGGCCGCACCAAGTTTGTTTCTAAAGTTTGTTTTCATGTATTCTAATTGGCTAGGCTTATACTCTGATCTGGAAGCGGAACTGCACGTGTTAAAAGAAGAGAATGCACGTCTGCAACATGCTTCGGTAAGTAAGACACTGGCTACGACTTTGTTTCTGTAAAACAAATCTGCATGTTTATTATTAGTTATCTTTTTGGCTAGTGCAAACATAAACTAGAAGCAACAAAGAGGATTAAGCAGCAGACATGTTGACCATCATTTTATATCTTGCATATTTTCATGTTCAGTAATCATTCATGAGAACCAAAGATTATGGAAACAGCCAACCACGAAGTAAGAAGCATCCAAGAATGTAAATAAAACTAAAAGCAAAAAAGACTATTAATGTACAAATCTAGAATTTTTAACAAGTCTTGACATGTTTTGCTACCTCGTCTACAGGAGTTCACGGAAATGGTCATATATGGGTTATTAAATTACCATTTCAACCCTCAAAATAAACAGAAAATACTTCAACTCAAGTTTGAAAATGTTTTTATGTTTTCCGCAAGCAATTGTTGGGCTCACTGCTCACCATTTCATGGAGTGCAGAGATTCTTAAGGTCCTCTTCTTGTACAATCTTTTATGAGTATAATTTATCTTTTTTTTATTTAATTCTTCATTTTTATTTGAATTTCTGAATTACTTGCAGAAAAAATGAAGAAAGTGCTCCTTAAATCTCGTTCCCGTCCACTTGTAGTTTCCAGGTAATTCTTCGTATTTTTTGAAATTAATGCGAGATTTATAATAGTATTTATTTTTGTTAAATACAACAAGTTGATCTAGCTTTGTGTAATTGTGTGTGTGTAAATTGTATGAAGAAGAAATCTAGAATGGATCCGTCCACATTCATTTTTGGTTGTTCTTTCTATTTAAACGGATCCTGATCCGTTAAAACTATCGAAATTTCCAGCACGGTGGATGGTTGAAGATGTCAGTGAAGCTTTAAGGGAATGGATTCCACGAAAATTAAAGTCTTTTCAGAGATTACGACAAGTATACTCCTATCCTTGCTTGTTTTCTATTTAATTAAGTTTATTTTGTTATCTCTTAATATTTAAAGGTGAGATCTTGCTAGAGCCTAATGGTTAAACTCTTAGTATACGCATATGTGTGTCTGAGTCTAAAAATTTATTTTATTGGCCTTTATTTATATTATTGAATAAAATTTCTTACATCAATAAATCATTTATCCCCTTCTGGTGAAACTGTTGATTAGCAATCAGCTCACAGTACGATACGAGACTCGAACCCGAGTCCCTCCCTAACCGAGCTCAGATACCATGTTAAGTAAACAGTCACACTAAAATCTTAAGGTCATAAAGGAAGGCCCGAACAGGATCTTATATTCTTTAACGGATGCATATGTAAATGAGTATATAAATTTTTGTTATTGGCCTTTGTTTACAAAATAATTGAAATTTCTTACGTAGCTAACTCTGAACCGGTTGATCCCTTCAAATCATTAGATCATGTATCCCTTTCTTTGGTAAAACTGTTGATTAGCAATCAGCTCTCTGTATATATGTAATTCAGTACATCGTCAACTTGTCTCCTCATAATTAGTAATGTTTTACTGTCATTATGGATGGTTTTTTTGTAGTATTTCCTTGAGTAGCTGATTCAAAATCTTGGCTGACTGACTTAATTTCTCTTTGCAGATTGGTGAAGGCAGCCATGTTTATCAGGCACTTGATCTCGAGAATCAGAGAATCGTTGTGTTAAAGAAGATCAGAGTCAACATTTGGGAACCTGAAACCATTCGCTTCATGTCCAGAGAGATTAGAATTCTACGCAGTCTACACCATCCTAACATTATAAAATTGGAAGGTGTAGTTGCATCAGAGTTTTCATACAGTTTGTACCTTGTGCTGGAGTACATGGAACATGATCTTGCAGGGCTTGGTTCCACTGGCCTCAAGTTTACCGAAGCTCAGGTACTCATACAACGTATTTTACACTTTTATATGCAAAAATAATAATATTTAGGAAAAAGTAATACATTTTTCTCTTAATGTGAAATCACATTTTCTCAAGTATCTTCATGCTTTGTGATACGCAATTTAAGATATTGTTGCACCTAGAAGTGTACTTGGGACTGTGATTCATTGAGATGCAAGTGTAAGATTTTTTTAATCTTTATATATAAAAAAATCAACCTTTTGCAGGTCAAATCTTACATGAAGAAAATTTTAATCTTACATGAAAAATCAAAGGTTTCAACCTTCTTCTTCCATTTTTTTATTTTTATATTTGTTTTTTTGCCAAGTGTAGTTTCCAACCTTCTCTGACAGGCTCCAACCTTCTGCTTGATGGCAATGGGCACTTAAAAATTGCAGACTTCGGGTTGGGAAACTTTTACAATCCGCAAAAAGTTCGCCCTATGTCAACTAGTGCCGTTACTCTTTGGTACCGAGCACCTGAGTTATTACTTGGCGCCACTTGCTACATGTTTATGGAGTGCTGGTATACATAATTTGTTAATGTGTTACAGAAGTATAAACATGTATTGGCTACTAGAAAGATACATAACTGAAAAAAGTTTGCTCTTGCAGTCTATAGAAATATAAGGCAATGCCTGATACTATAACTTCTAAGAGAAGTAGTCCTTCACTTTTGGAATATACATTATGACCTCTTGAATGTAAACCATACCTTTGTTTTTTTTGCGGGAGTCTGTCTGCGCATTGCGCAGGATAATAAATTAGGGAGACAGTTATTTTATTTCAAGCGAGGGTGAGGAAAAAGAAGGGTGACGCATTGCGCGTAGGCCAAATATTATTTCTACATTTTCCTGCCATAGCCAGAAAGTAATGCACCCAATGAAAGAGTTGGCCAGCATGACCTAGTTCATTTACTACATCAATTTTTCTATTACAATTGAATGATGAAGTTGCTATATTTCTGTCGATTAGGTGGATCAGCTGCTTAGAATATTCATGTTCTGTGGCTCACCTTCAGAGGACTACTGGAGAAAATTGAAACGGTATCCTGCAGACATCATTGATCCTCAAAAACATTTTAGAAGACGTGTTGCAGAAATTTTCAAAGCCTTTCCTGCACCAGCACTAGCACTGCTTGAGTCCCTTCTATCCATAGACCCTTCAGCTCGAAAGTCTGCAGTTGATGCTTTGAATAGTGAGGTACTAAGTAGTTCTGCGAAGTTATATAATATTTTCTTATTATAGACTCTGAGAATTTTTTCTTTCCTAAAAGTATTTTCTCTTGCAGTCCATCAACTCTGTAATTTTCTGCCTGTTATTATATTTAATATGCATTTGAACCCTTTGCTTTTTCCTTGTTGAGCTACCTATTGATACACAACCTGGTTTTTATTGCAGTTCTTTTTGTCAGAACCTCTTCCAAGTAAACCTGAAGAGTTACCAGAGTAAAATACTAGTCAACATTGTAAATGAAACACTACCTGAATATGAGTGCCCGGATACCACGTAAAGTTAGGTTCCTGTGATATTTGATCGTACTCCCAGTATCATGCCTAAATGAAATTCTGCCAGTGCACAACGCCCATTCGCCAGCCACACTTGCCTATTGTAACAAATCCAAGTCAGTGAACCACTGTTTCAACAGCTTTAAAAAGTTGAGATGGGTGAAACTTACTGGTCCAGCATGAATCTTTTTCCTAACTGTTTCATCATTCAGCCATGAAGTTGCAACTTCATCATCCTGAGTTTTATATTTCTACAGCTGTCATAGCCATTGAACTTTTGCCATGTCCCTCGATAGGCGTGAGCTGATTTATCTTGGCTAGAGAAATGTTTAATATTATAATGTACAATCCTATTGGAACTTGTAGAGAAGCCGCTGGAGGGAACAAGGGTAACATATATGATGTCAAAGGGGAAGGGACATCTAGATCTAGAGCCATTCCAGCTCTTCGTCTTAACGCAGAATTATACCACTCATTGCTGGTAAGTTTTGCTTACTAAGAATAAATCTTTTGTACCTGGTTCCTACATTATTCATTGAGTTGGTAATTAATTTGAATGCAGACGGAAAGGGTTGAGGTAAAGTTCAAGCCTTCTAGCTTTGAAGCTGCTTCTGGAATTCCAAATGAAATTAGAGGTCCTGGGGAGTGATGGGACTTTTCACAAATGAGCATCAAATTCTGTAGCGTGGACTTAGGTCACCGAGCTGTCCGAGAAAAGTTTGGTAAAGATGTTGATGGCATTCCCGGGACATCAGCTTGAGCTGACTTATCCACAGCCATAAGCAGAATATTTCCTACATGTATGTTGTACATAGATGTTAAGGAATATTTTCGATTATCTTCCTTAAAATTGTGATATTATCTAAATTATGTCCTTTGTTTTGGATCTCAAAATTTGTATTCAATTATAAAAAAAAGGCATCTCCCAAATTTATTAACAAAATAGTCCCTAAATAATATGTGATCTATGTCCCAATTTGGTATGTCTAGTATCGTGCATTTGTTTAATAGTATAGTAACCTGTTTCTTGTTTTTCAATAACAAGAAAAGCTTTATACATTTCAACTGGTTCACAAGTACTACTGTTTTTCAATAACAGATAGAATTTAAGAGGATTTCACTGTGTCTCTGTGTCAAATCGGATTTAAAGTGGGAACTACTGGATTTTGTAGTCTTACAGTTAACTTTAAAAAACTACAGTTTCTAAAACAAGCGATAAATAGGTTAGATTTTGGACACTTTTCACTTTACACAGTCCAGACTATGGTATGTGTTTCCTGTGGATTTGGAGTAGGGCTGTAATTCGAGTCGGGCGGCTCGCGAGCTCGCCCGGCTCGGCTCGTTTAAGTGGGCTCGACTCGGCTCGTTTAGTTAAACGAGCCGAGTTCGGGCAGAAGTTCCTACTCGTTTAATTACTCGAGTCAGCTCGGCTCGACTCGTGAAATTAAACGAGCCGAGTTTGGGTAGAGGTTTAGGCTCGATTAAGTGTAAAATTAAACGAGCCAGCTCGACTTGACTCGTGAAATTAAACGAGTCGAGTTCGGGCAGGGATTTAGGCTCGTTTAACTAAACGAGCCGGCTCGGCTCGACTCGATTAATCGAATTACGCCCGGCTCGAAACTCGGCTCGCTCGGCCCGAATTATAGCCCTAATTTGGAGTCATTGTGTGACTCTTTTGATTCTATATATTAGCTGAAAAAATTGTGTTTTATCTTCAGTTTTGGAAAAATACGGAGGGGTACTTTATGAGAGGCTTAGATTGGTACAATTGTTCTTTTTTCAACCTCTAATCACCTGCAGCATTTCCCAAGTTTGCGAGCCAAAATTGTGTTGACATGGAACTTTTGATTGCTTAATATATTTGCGAAGTTTTGACAATTTACCGAAACAGTTAAAATACAGATAGAGTGCTAAAAAATATATTTTGAATACTTAATTTAGTTTAAGAGTAATTTAGAATGTTACTACATTTGCAAATTGTAATATTATTAACTTGTTTTTTAAGAAATGACAAGAGTCAGGACATGTGCCTGTTGTTGCAGAAGCTCTTATGTATTTTTTTTGCATTTGTAAACAAACCATTGGAGATGCTCATGTATTTTCTTGCATATGTAAACAAACTATTTTTATGCCTATATTTCCTGGTTAGATATAAGGAGATTTTTGGTGTGTAATGAAATGCGAGAAGAATAAATTCATGATCTAAGTAATGCATGATCATGCTACTATCCTCAAATATAAGATCAGATTAATAGCCAAAGATTTAAGCTAGAACCACCTTTAGTTTTGATGATAGCATGCAACTGAGTTCAATACAAAAAATTTGTGTGCTTCAGCAAAGTATTTAGAGGGTGTATTCATTTGGGATTCTGTAGGATTTTTATTGATTTTCAAAATCAGTAGGTATTCAATAAGGATTTTAAATAATCTTTTAAAATCTGGAGGTATTCAAATCAGATTTTAAATAATCCTTATAAATCTGTGGTTATTCATTTGAGATTTTAAAAATCTTATAAAATCTGTAGGTATTCAATCCAGATTCTAAAAAATCAAACAAAATCTGTATGTATTCAATTTTTAACAAATTTGCAAGACTCATGGATTTTGAAGTATTTGTTTCATATTTTATATACAAATTCATGAACCTCAAATCTCTTAGTTGGAGTAAAGATTTTGATGGATTTACAAATCATAACAATTTATTACTAAAAAATCAAAAAATAATAAGTGAAAAAGATATTACTTGCATATATTTATACCTACATCTTTTTTCATCTTCATACTTGCTTGGTGCTCCTAGGGTTGTTTTCTTCTCTCTAGGTTTGTTTTCTTTTCGTTCTTTATATGATTATATCTTTTTTATTCTTGCATGTCATATATATTTTGTCTATATAGTTATATATCTCCGTATAATTGTATATATATAGTTATATTTCTGTATAGTTGATGTGAACATATGTATATTGGTAAGTTTTTTTGTTACATATCATATCGTATATTGTCAATTGTCAATTTTTATGCATCATTATGTGATATATGTGTTCTAAAAATTTAAAATATTTTAGTTCTATTATGGCTGATTCGCAAAGTACCAAAAAGAGAGCCGGTTATGATCAATGGACGGTAGACGAGAGTAATGCGTTATTAGAGCTTATGGTTGATGCCGCGAGTCGAGGATGGCGTGATAATAGTGGTATCTTTACTAAACAAATAGTAATGGATCGAATTCTTCCTTCGCTTAATGAAAAATTTAAGTGTAATAAGACTTATAACAATTATCAAAATCGACTAAAATGGTTCAAAAATCGGTATCTCTCTTATTCAACTCTTATGAGTTTTAGTACTCGATTTGGATATGACCCTATTTCTAAGAGATTCACCGCTCCAAATGAAGTCTGGGAAGAGTACATAAAGGTTAATCCAAATTTTTATGCTTTTATTCATGTGAACGCTTAAATATTTTATTTCTTAGAAATTGTTATGCTAACAATATTTTTTGTGTTAGGCTCACCGAAAAGATGAGCAACCTAAAAAACCTCTGTAACTGGACTGGCACTTCCTGCTCTGCTGTGAAATCCAATTTCATTTGTGTATCTCAGGGACAGTTAACAAAGTATAACTGATCTTCAACGATAGTAGTATATGGTGTGTACATTAAGGGCAGGAAATGATTATGATTGTTCTTCCTTCTTTTTTCTTTGTTGTGAACGAGTGCCATTAAGGTATTAATTAACACTGATGTTTTAGTATCTAGCAAATTTTAAATGTACTAACAGACTAGTGCTTATACTATACATATTGGTTCAGTTGTACTTGTACTCGAATTGCTAACTTATTCCCAGTTCTAATCTCCAGTTGCTCGAATTGCTAACTTATTTGCGGTTCTGCTCTGATTAACAAATGTTCTGTTAAGAAACTCTACCTCTGATATTACACAAATCTCATCTTCTGCTCCTCCATTTGCCTATTCTTTTGCCTTAGCCTTTCCCGTACCAATGCTCTTGCAGCCACACGTCGAACCGGATCAGATTTCAAGATCTGCCCCATATTCTCCCCCAAGCCCTGGTGATCATATAACTGGTTTCTTTGGTGATCTTCAAGGTAATGACCGTCCAAATCAAACTAGTTACACGATTACATCAGACCTTGACAACTTCTGTGTCATTTTTGAGTAACTTTGACAAATATTACAAAATATTGGATAATGAGAAGTTTTTGACTAACTTCTGATCTGCATCCTAATACTAGTAGCAACTAACTTCCCAAATGAAAATTGATGACTACAGTATAAGATTCCATTAGCTTAAAAACTTTAGACACTGACAAAAAACAGGGATTTGAAATACCACTATGACAGTAAAAACTACTGCTAACAGAGTGTAGTAGGCGGTCCAGTCTTGTTCGAGTTTTGGAGTATTATCGAACTGTATAGACTATAGTGCTTGTTGTTCTCTTTTAAGCGTGATTTCGGTTATGTTAAAAATCTGATAAGAACAAGTTAATTTGAATTGAACTAACAGAAGAGGGTAACTTTTTCTTAGTTCAAGATGTGGCATTAGATGTCAATATGCTCTAGTAGAAGCTAGTGAATTTTAACTCTGATTGATAATATACAAAAACGTGTTCAGAACTTCTAAGAAAATGTAGTGCATAGAATTTGAGAAAACATTTGGTAGTAATCCTTATTTATTCTGTCCGCGAACTTCTAAGAATATGTAGTGCATAATTACAATGCCGGGAAATTAGAGTATGGAAGAATGACTTTTACAGGAAAAGAGCAAATCTTCATAGTTCAGAACCCAGAAAAAGTTATATGACAACACTTATTGATAAGGGATGAGGTATAGTGCATTAGTAATGAACTGTATTGGCATATATATCTTCACTAGAACTTACAATAGAACAAGTAATGGTTAAATTTAAACATGCAGCTCTATATTGTATGGTCCTTACATCAGTTAGTTAGTCCCTATGACATGCATCGAGTGCAGAGACTTTTAACTTTGCACCTTCTTGGGTGGTTGATCATTATAAGAGACTTTCAGGCCTTCTAAAATTGTTAAAGCTTCTAAAAGAAAGGAAACAATTATAAGCCGTGTTATTTACCTACGTTGTAAGTTTTTAATGTCCTTTTCCAAATCTACAACGTTGCATTAGACATATGAACTTGCTGCTAATAAATTTATAAATGGCTTTGTTTAATGGATTAAGTTGTTTAATGGATTAAATCTGATGTTTGCTGCTTAATATTTTCAACATATTTATTATTCTGAAATTCATAATATTACTTTCTAACAGTTTTGTTCGTAACATATTAGTTATGGTCATTTGTGTTTTCTTACTTGTGAACATTTCTAATCTCTATTTTTTTTTGTAATTTTCGTGCAGGTTTAATATTATGGATAATGTGATAATGCTGGAAAACAGAATAGAAGAAGAAGAATTCGAAGAAGAAATTGACAATCAGTTTTATGAAACAGTTAAGTATTTATTAATGGTGATCAATGCGATAATGACAGTGTTAAAAGCTAATTTAACTATTATGAATGAACCTATTGGTCGTTCTCTAACACGACGACCAATATCTAGACTTGGCTACTCTTTTATAAATAATTTGATGAAAGAAGATCCAGAAAATTTTCGCGAGTTACATAGAATGTATCCAAATGTGTTTCTTAAGTTATGTGGCATTATAAGAGAGGGAACTAATCTAGAAGATACACGATATGTGTGTCTATTGAAAAAATGGTTGCTATGTTCCTACTAATTATAGGACATAATGATCGTTATTGTAATGTCCGACAGAGGTTTGGTCGCTCACACTTCACTGCTAGTAGAAATTTTAATAAAGTTTTGAAGGCTTTGAATACTATAGCACCACAAATGATAGGCAAAGCCCAGGGGTATTTCCCTGAAAATTTCTTGAAGTACAAGATTTTATCCTTACTTTAAGTTAATTTTTGCACTAAAAGTATAATAATTTGACTATATTCTAGTCTAATTTTTAATTCTAATGTTATATTTTTATGGATATATTAATTTAGGACTGTGTTGGTGGTATTGATGGAACTCATATTTCGGCTATGATAAGAGGTCGAGATGTTAGCAGCTACCATAATTGTCATGGATTTAATTCTCAAAATGTTTTGGCTGCTTGTAACTTTGATTTGGAATTTAATTATGTGCTTAGTGGGTGGAAAGGTTCAGCACATGACTCAAAATTGTTAAATGACGATGGGTTGGAAGTTCCTCAAGGTAATATTTATTTACACTTTTATTTATTGTTTTTCTTATATCTATAGTCTTGTGACTTTTTATTTTATAAATCAAAATAAATTAGTGAAAAATGATTCATTTTCAGGAAAATATTATCTTTTTGATTGCGGATTTGCTAATCGTCGTCAATTTTTATCTGCAATTCGTAAAGTAAGATATCATCTAAAAGAGTTTGGTGGCGAAGGTCGTCACCCAAGAAATGCAAATGAACTATTTAATCTCCATCATTCCTCGTTGAGAAATGTAATCGAGAGAATTTTTGGTATCTTCAAATCTCGATTTACGATATTTAAAATTGCACCTCCATTTTCATTTCAAGTACAAGCAGAGTTGGTATTAGCTTGTGCTGGTTTACACAATTTTCTTCGAAAAGAATGTCGCTCTGATGAATTTCCTATTGAAGTAGTAGATGACCAATCTTCAGACATGGAGGAAGCTAATAACCTGAATCAAATATCCCAAGCCAACAACAACAAAGGACTGAAGCAAATACTTGGAGAGCTAACATCGCTAATTCTATGTGGGAAAATAGGCCTCGTAATGCAGTAAACGAAGAATATGAAGAAGACCAATATGATGAGAGCGAGGAACATAACGGATATTGTGTGATGAGTTACACTTTTTTTGTTAGTTGATGGGTTGGACTTGTTATTTGAATCTTGTTATTTAATTTGCACTACAACATTGCTATTAGTTGATATATTAAATTATTAATTAAAAAATATTAGTAAAACAATCCAATAAAATTCATGAGATTTTATTCAATCCATCAAAATTCACCAAAATCTGCATAGAATTAAAAAAATCAACATCCAAATCTATGTGGAATTTAAACAATCCATGGATTTTCAAAATTCATTAAAATCCATGGATTATTAACAATCCATTAAATCTCAAATGAATACACCCCCCTTAGATTGCTTATTGAAATAGAAGATGTAAAACAAAGAAATTTTAGATTTCAATTCAAGATTGAAAACCCAATTTCACATTATTTTTGTTATTATATACAGGTTTTCTCCCCCCTTGTCTTATACAAATAAATAATTATATATATATATAATTATTTATCCTAGATACAATTTTATTTTCAAATCTTGAACACCGATTGAATGTAATTTGTAATATCAAAGTATAAATATAATTCTAATAATTTTGTTTTTGACATTTTTAATTTTAAAATTGGGATCACAAAATCGGACCAAGCAAGCCCCGGACCCATATCTACTACATACGGTAAAACCTCGATAAATTAATACTCGATAAATTAATAACCTCGTTAAATTAATAATTTCTTGTAACCCCGAGCCGGGCCCTTTATGCTAAATTAATAATTCGCTAAATTTATAAGATAATATTTTTTAATTAATGCATATAAGTCCTATATTATATATAAATTAATAATTGCATATACATCAAAATTATAAATTTCTAGGATGCACTTTTATAGTAAGTCTCAATTTTATAATTGATGTTGTCTTGTATTTCATCTTGAATCTTTCTTAATGCATTATGGAGCTCTGGCATACTATTTTTATATTACAAGAGGAAATTACGTAATATAATTATTGCTTTAAGGACATCTTTTAGTGAGACTGACTCCAACTGTGTACTTAGTTAAATAAGGTCCTTTTATTGTTGTGGTAAATAGGACCAAGTCTGGTCTAGAAAAGATAGGTGTCCTCAACCATTTTGAAAATTTCGGGACATTATGTAATCTAATTAAATAAGTGAATCCTTTCAATTTACTTAAATTCATAAATATTTTTTAATGTTATTTTAAGTTTTAGTTTATAATTAGATTGCTTATAATTGAAATAGAAGATGTAAAACAAAGAAATTTAGATTTCAATTCAAGATTGAAAACCCAATTTCACATTTTTTTTTTATTATAGACAGGTTTTCTCCTCCCTTGTCTTACACAAATAAATAATTATAAATAAAAAAAAATTATTTATCCTAGATTCAGTTTTATTTTCAAATCTTGAACACCGATTGAATGTAATTTGGAATATCAAAGTATAAATATAATTCTAATAATTTCATTTTTGACATTTTTAATTTTAAAATTGGGATCACAAAGTCAACCAAGCAAGCCCCAGACCCATATTCACTTCTCTCTCCCAACTATTTCTTTACATTTTCTTTTTTGGATGTCCATCTAATTCTTTACATTTCAAAACTTATCAAATATAGTAAATGGGTCCCATCACTTTCACATTTTTTTCTTTTTCACACTACTTTTACTCCACTATCTCTTTTTTATACATTAAAAATATATGGGTCTCACTACTTCACTCACTTTCTTTTCTCTTTAACCTACGTGCCCAAACCAAATATAAACAATTGGCCGGGACGGAGGGAGTACATGCAGTTTGACAAAACCAATTCCATATATACTTGAGATTTTCCTGCTCAATCTACCGAATACTCTATAAATACATCCAGACCATTGATAAAAGTTGGATGTAAGTTAGGGTTTGATACACTTCATTCATTCATTACAATCATATATTATAGGGCTTTAATTTGGTGATTAAATTTTAATTTTGGCAGCGGAAGAAGAGACTGCTTCAGAATAGACAAAGATTTTACTTGTAACATGCAGCCGCGGAAGAATAGAGTACAAGATAGAACCAACATTAATCCTGGGTTGAAGCAAAAGAACAAGCTAGAGGATTCAATCTGGTCTATAGAGCCGATTACTCTCAAAGTAAAAGCCGGAGATGAGGTTATTCTGGAAGATATTCTGGTATCCCCGGAATACATAGTCACCAAAGGTTATCTCGTCAAGGTTAATTTTATATCTCTTTTCACTCCACTTTTCTCTTTTTTACATATCTTAATTTCACTAGATCTTAACTCGTCATCAACTCCGATCCTAGCTAGCTAAGTCTAATGCAATTTCTGCTTCATCTACAGGAGTTGCAGGAATGGTATACTGATAAATACGTGTGCATTTTTATGCTCTCTATGTCTTCTGCTCTTGCGAAATCCACTGTTCTTGATACTATCATGTTGAGGGACGTTCAACATCAAATTGAGTCTTCCGGTGCCAAATTTAAGGTTATTTGTGTGCCTACACATTTTCAAGCTGATCTTGAGAAAGAACATTCAGATGATGATGAGTACATCTTCAATCCGTACCAGCATCATTTAAATTTGAAATTTTACACACCGTTCGAGGATATCCATATCGATAATCATGAATGCTTGAATCAAATAGCGAGTACTCTTGGTCTCCCGAAAGATCATGAAACAACCTATGTTATCCTTAGTCCTATGAATAGTTACTGCAGAAAAGTTGTGAGTATATTTGACAGTGACTTTATCAAGTGGCATGGAGCCGAAGCTTATCCCTTTACCATAGAAAAGATCCAACAATTGGCGCGCGAAAGTGGCAAACATGACTTGGGCACCCTTTTGTGCAGGCCAGGTCGTGATTTTGTGATCTCAAATGATTGCACAAAGGTACTTTCATCGGCCATAATATATACAAAATTTTGAATTTCAGTTTAAGTCATTGTTTAAAGTTATATGTTTTTAATTAGGATTCAAACTTGCCATGTGTAAAAGCTTGAGTAGATTAACAAGTTAAACTTAAGTTGAGTCATTGTGACAACACTTTCCTTTTAAGAACTTTTCTATGTCATCACGTGCTATCTTAACAAAAAAAAATTATGATGGAATCAAATCAGGTACCTATTTCCGAACTGCAGCAGAAGATTGTCTGCCTCTTATTTTATGAAGATAATTTAGAGTGCAGAAAGCGGACGGAGGAACTGAAGCAGGTTTATGAACTGCACAAAAATTTTGAGGTGGTGGTTGTGTTCCCTGTTTCTTTTGGGCAGCATGCCATTATTCAATCGGGCAGATTCAATAAATGGAAACGCGAGTTAGAATTCTGGAAGGTGTTCGGCGACATGCCATGGTTGGCAATCCCTTTTGAAGATCCCAAATGTAGGCAGTTGTGGCGAGTCTTTATGCGCACAAAACAGTGCAATGATTCTAATGCATCAAACTTGTTCATAATTCACTCTAAAGAAAAGTACTTCGAGGAAAATGGATTTCAGGTCCTAAAGGAAACTGGATTCACAAATTATCCTTTTATTGGGGTGGAGGTTGTACCGAGTGCAATTGCAATAAGAGGGAAGAAATTGTCGTCTATTTTAGAACCAAATATTGAGCTACTTCATGCTAGGGATTTGGATGATGCTAAAGGAGGACTGGTTAGTTCGTTACATAGATATAACGATTTTCTTTATGCATATCTATGTATTATATTCTTGTTAACACAGTTTTTCCCCATGCAGGAGAAATTTAAAGTCTGCAAACTCTTTGGGGCTCCAGTTGTGTTCCTATTTGTACGAGCTTCAGGATGTAGTGAATTTCTATCCAGATTACAGTATTATCATTTAGTTGCAAGTTGGACTATTGATAAGTTTGAGGTAGTCTACATTCCAATGAATGAATCTGCCCATGACATTGCCTCTCATTGGATGCTGACTAGCGGTTCTGCAGAATTCAAGGAGAAGCACTTGATTCCGCTCTTTCCTCATTTTTTCAAGGAAGAAATTACTCAAAATGCTGAAAAAGAATTCACTCTGGCGCTGGTGACTTTTGGATCGTTTGGACATTATTTTGATCAAGGAATTACTTATAGCAACAGTTACGAAGCAGCATATGAGCTGTTTTTGAAGACCTTTCCATTTAGGTACGACGAGGAGAAGGAAAACTGTGAAGACGTATTTAGTGCAACCCGTCCTAAATATTTTCTATTGAACAGCGAAAATGAGAAAAAAGACATATGAATAGTTTACGCCCCGTTTCAGTAATTCCCTTTCAAATATATGCTTGTCATAGAAAATTAATTTATAGTATATTGTAATTTTAAAGTTAATTATGAAAAAAAAATTATTGTTTTTACAAATGTTTAGACTATATGGCTCATAAAGTCTCATGTGCACATGTAGATGCTAGTATCTTCCATGTAACACCTAATTAGTCTCTACACCTTCCCTGCTGGTTCAAAAGTTTAAAAGGATCATAAATTAAACCTTATGCATGAATCGATAGTCGGGAACAGTTAACTTTCCATTTGTATCATGGTCAAGGTTTTCTAAATTTTGTAAGTTACTTTTTGGTGGTTAAATGTATAGGATGCCCTGATGTGTTTTGTGGATTCAAAAAGCTTTGACGTGATGGATTTGTGTTTCGAAGTACCTGTGGACTAAATTCATATTCTAGTTTCATAATCAACAGCTTGATTTGATGAAAATGGAAGCGCTTAAGCATGTCTAAGCTTTAGCGGTGGTCAAAGATATTAATGATCCTTGATGGTTTTCAGCTATAGTTTGGTTGTTGTATAAAATTCTATTGATTTCTTATCTGTTTATTCAACTAGCATAAATTTGTTTAGTTAGGTTCCTCTGAGCTCTTAGTCTAATCCAGTATTAGGGTATATCTGATAGTGGTCTGGTGGATCTACTCCCCAGTTTGTACATTCTTTCTCCAGTCTGTTGGAAAAGAATGCTTAAAAAAATCTTTTACTTCAATAAATTATCAAATATTCTCGCATCTCCTATTAGCAATGGAACCCGCGTTTTGACAAAAATAATGTTGGTTAATCTGAGTAAAATTGTAGTTTAGATTTCACATAGAATTGCAGATAAGCACCCTTAAACCTATAACAGTTTTAACGAGAAATCAATGACACGATTGAAATTATGTAATTTCTGTAATTGACACAAAATCATTTTTATGTTGACACTAGCATAGATACAGAGAATCGAGCTGAACCACAGCTGCTTTATATATAATGTTACAGGAGATACAATCCTAGTTACACATCTAATCAAGAAAAGATGAAGTTTGGCCCCAGAGTCGAGTGTACCCAGACCTGAAATTTATTTCTTCTTCTCTGTTTAGATAATTATGTAAAGTTCCGTGCTCTGGGGCATGGACCTGTATTTTTATCGAAATATTATCTCGAACGAATTTTCGTCTATAAGAAATTAATTTTTGAATACAAATAATGATTATTTTAACTTTATTTTATATTCATACATCAATTACATAATAATGAATGATATATTTTTATAAATTTAATTACATTTCATAAAAATTTACATAAATAAATATGCAATGAAAATGAGATATGCATTGCTATATGATTCCCAAACTCACCCTACACCCCGAACGGATATTCTATTCCTTTCCGGTTCTCACCCGAATGGGGAATCCTGCGAGAATTCTAGATATAATTAAAAATAGGGAATTTGCCAAATATACCAACTTTTGGAAATTTATTTGCAACTCTACTACCTTACTTAATATCTTGCAAATTTACTATCTTTTTAAACATACAAAGAATTAAATTACAAAAAATACCATCTTTATCTTCCCACTCCTTTTTTTAACTTCTCTACCCTCTCTCTCTCCCTCTCCTCTCCCTGCCTCTCTCTCCTCCTCATTACACAACCCCATCCTCCACAATTTCATCAATAACCACCTCCTCCACTCATCCGCCACCACTCACCCCCGATAACCACCTCCTCCACTCATCCGCCTCCGTAACCACCATCACCTCCCTCTCTTCTTCCACCATAACCACCATCATTGCCTCCATATCCAACGCCACCGCCTTCACGACGACCTCCATATCCACCTCCACCGCCTTCATGACGGGCTCCCCCATATCCATCGCCAAAGACTCTAATAACAGTCAGACACACAACCAAAGACTCTTCGCATGCTCCTCACACTCTCTCTCTCAACAAACACTAAAATGTCATACAAAGGCAAAGCAATCGCCGACCCCAAAGGCAAGTGAAAGATCGCCGATGACGACAAACCGGTCGCCGGAATAAGAAACCCTCCGGCGTGCTTCAGTTCTTCGATGACTCTATTCGCGAAGCTTACGATAGCGATGACGATAGCATGGATAGCCTCTTCGGTGATGACGATGGCGGTAAATACTGCATTTCCATCTATTTATATATGTTTATTTGTGTATTTATAGTGTTCATTTTGTCATCTGCATGTTGTTTTTTGTGAATTTTATTTTGGTAAATTAGGGTTTTGTGGATGTTGGGTTTTGTCCTTAAATTAGAGGAGCGTGTGATTGAATTAGTTTAGTTTTATTTTGTTAAGGTGTTTGCCGGTCATGGAAGAGGAGGGGAAGATTAAAGAGATGGATTTTGGTTGTTTTTTAGTTGATTTCGTGTTTGCTTTTGTGGTATTAGTACTGGCCCCGCAGGGGCATTCATTTTTCGCTATTTGCAACTATTCGGGCAACTTATTTTGCAACTAAATGTAATTTTCAACAGATATTTTCAAATTTGCATTTGTGGTTGCATACATGGTTACTAGCAGTTGCAGATACGTTTGCAAATACAACCTCCGTATTTTTGCAAATATTTTTTGAAAGTTAGTATTTTTGCAATTTATTTTAAAAACTCACAGTATTTTTACAAAAAGTTTATAAAATTTAGGTATTTATGAGAAAAGCCCTTAAAAATAAAAATCACGTATTTTATTTTTATTTTTTTAAAAAAATCTACTAATTCGTATTATACAAAAACAGTATTAATATCTCATATTTTTAAAATCAAATCATATTAAAATTGATTTACAATATAAAAAAATGATAAATTAAAATTCAGACAAATATTTTAAATTATAATGTAAAAAAATTGATCAACAAAATTTTAGATTAATTTAATAATAAAATAATATTTTATTAATATTTTTATAATAATTAATTTAATATAATATATAAATATGTTGTTATGTATATATACACATATAATCGGGATCGGGAAAATGAGGCGGGGAGACACTAATCATAAACTCCGCCCGGTCCCGAAATTTTGTAAAACCTTCCTTGTTGCTAGGCCCGTCCCCGAAAACTTCTCGAAATCCCTGACCCGAACGGGTTGGGATCGATCGGGGTCGGGAGGGATGACGTTAATTCTCATTCCTATATATTTCGTTGAGATTAAAAAATTGAAGAGTGAAAAAAAAAGAGCAGATTAATTACTAATTCGTCTCAATTCTCAATTGTTAACACTTAGGTTGACTAAGCGGGTAAATTAATAAGAGTGTAAAATATTTTAAAACTAATAAAAAACTAACATTCTCTATTAGAAGATAATAACAAATGAAGTACACTTGGAAAAATATGATGATAAAAAATAAATTTTTCAAAATGAGGGTGTAAAAATGAATGTTGTATAATTTAATAAAACTTTCAGCATTAATTTTCTTATTTTACAAATATACTTAATACAAGTAATGAAATGCACTATATTTAATATATTATTTATATTATATCAAATTTTAGTATTTTATTTTTCCGTGTCACTGCGCGACTAACCCAATTCATTGTTCTAAAACTCGAACGTTTTAGCCAATATATCGACCGAGTACACATAATTGAACTTATTCACGAGCTGATTTTTCTTTAGTCGAATAAAACCCGATTTTGAGTCTGACTCGGGTCAAACTTGTATCTACTCGGATTAAATATTAAGAAGTCTAAAAATAAATAGAAGGTAAGAAAAATATTGAACCAACACAATTACCTAATTATTTAAGAGTCTTACAAAATTTACTTACTCATCTCGTTGTGTAATCTATATATGTCTGATTGTACAAAATTAACATTTTTACCTCTGTGATGAATTATAATTAATATTTTTTTTGTTATGTAGGAGTATGTATATAATAATTATAAGAATAAGAGTAATGCATATTGTTTCGCTTGGTTTCATCTTTAAAAGTAACATATAATTTTTTATATGATACATATCTATAATAAGAGTATCTCCAATCACATCTTAATATGTCATATTACTTCATTTCTTACTCTATATATGAAGTTACGGGGCTCCAACGATGAATTATCCTAATTTTATAAATAAAGGAAAGCACCGTGCAATTTCAAATTTGGAGTTACATTGTAGATATGAAGATATTGGTTTTATAATAAATCCTCTCACATGTTTATATATCATGAAGGCTCAACTCTCTGTGTATTTTAAAATTATTTAATTATTGTACATAGTAATTAAGTAAATTTAAAGTAAATTTTGAAGAAATGATTGGAGATCATGAAATGGTAATACAAGTAAAAAAAGGTGAAATCGGAAGATAAAGTTATTTTAAAATAGAGCAATGCTTGGAGATGACCTAATGAATTAGTTTTTAAAGTTAAAATTTTAATATATATTTGATTTTTTAGATCCAAGTACTCATTTCAAGTACTCCCGGATTAAACCGAATACTTTTGACTCGACAATCACACAAGTCAAACTGAATAAAACAGAATTATGATTTTTTGAAAACAAATCCAAAAAAAGTATAAAAAATGTTTAATTTTATAAAATATATTTAAAAACATAATTGATATGTGTGTGTGTCTAACTACATAATTTAAATTGCAACAATATAATTATATAAACTATCATTTTATTTAATCAAAAGTTAAAATTAAAAAAAGGAGAAAATATATTTTTTTAAACAAAACTTTTTAAATAAAATCAAAATTTACTATAGCACCATGATTCTAAGATAAAATTTAGTCACAAGTTCGATTCTCGTATATTTGATTTTTTATCTGATTACTCATTCCAAGTATTTCTAGATTAAACCGAATATATTTTTGACTCGATAAACACACAAGTCAAACTGAATTAAATGAAATTATGATTTTTTGAAAGCAAATCAAAAAAAATATAAAAAATATTTAATTTTATAATATATATATATATCATAACAATTATAACATAATTGAGATATATATATATATGTGTGTGTGCGCGCGCGCGTGTTTGTCTAACTACAAAATTTACATCATAGCTATATAATAGTATAAACTAACATTTTATTCACTCAAAAGTTAAAGTAATAAGAAATAAAATTTGATAAAAGGAGAGGATATGACTTATCTAATAAGAAATTTAATTTGAACTCAAAAATTTATGTAGCTTGATGGTAGTGTCATGAAATTTGTTAGTAAGAGGTAAGGGGTTTGATTCCTATTGGATACGACAATTCTAATTATTTTTAACAAAAATTGTGTAATAGTGGCATTTTTATAATTTCTCAAAACAAAAGGGCAAAATTGTGATTTTACAGCCATTAAAATGACTCTTTTTACCCTTGGTTGACATATAATATATAGTAAGAGATAATAGATTGCTATATAATTTTAGATTTTTGATAAGGTTGTGGATAAATTTAAATTTTTGATAAGATTTTCATTGAATCACGTAATGACATGTCTCTTGATCTAATTTTGTGTTGGAAAGTTTTCCTAAATGGCGGAAAAGTGGTGGGAGTATAAATTGAGGATGTGCTGCAGCTGTTTGATAACATTCTCATTTGTCAAATGTCCTTATTCATGTTCTTGAAATAAAATCCTTGAGTTTGAGTTATCTAAAATTTTACAAATTATGTATATTAATTTGTGGTGTCCAATGTGAGTTAAGATCAGTTTTGAAACGAGTTTCGGCATGAGAATTTTCGGGAGTGCCACACCAATTTTGGGCATAATCTTCATAAATTCGTCCCCACAAATTATTATTTTTTTGAGTATCGACCCGTAATTGGATCAATAGATTGTCGAGTCCAAAAAATACATAATTGTAGCTATTCGGATGAAAGCCAATTAGTACCCATTTCATGAAATATATATGATCATAAAAATAGGAAAAATATGAAAGCAAATATGAGTATGGAAAAATTCTGTTACAAATGAAAATTGAGGCTACTATTTATAAGCCAAAAAATATGACCGTTATTACCTAAAATTATACAGTAAAACCTCTATAAATTAATATAGTTGGGACCGGAGAATTCTATTAATTTAGAGAGGTATTAATTAATCGATAAATTAATAATTATTAATTTATAGAGAATTTTCGGTAGCAAACAAAATTAACTTTTGATTAAATTTTTATTCACATAAATTTAAATAAAATGAATCATGTTCCGAGGTCCAGAGTATAGAAGAGATTGCAAACACCATCCTTGAAAATACTGTTGAAGACGATCTTGAAGACGATACAACACTGTTGGAGCCGGTTACACGTAAAGAAGCACTCAAGGCATCAAAAATGCTTAATAACTTTTTGATGCAACATGAAAGCACCACACCCGAGCTTTTGGATGCAATAAGGAAGATTAGGGATGAGCTTCATGTTGATTTAAATTATATGAAAAAACAAACTACAATTGAATCATATTTTACAAAGATGTAATAGCTATATCTTTATGAATATAAGGTAATTATTAATTTATAGTTTTATTGGGACCATATTTTTATACAGGGTTTTCAAAAAAATTATTATCTTATTATCTTATCGAAATTGATCATTTTTTGAACTGGCCCAAGTCGGGACCGGACAAAATTATTAATTTAGAGAGATTATTAATTAATCGAGTATTAATTTACAGAGGTTTTACTGTAGTTGTTGGAGAAAAAATATAGTCGTTATGCATGACACAAAGTAAAGAAAAGTGGTAACTTTTTATGGGCTCTATTGATTGATGGACATGGGCAAGTCCGTTGAAAATCCATGGACTAATTGATGAATTGAGGGAGGAGGAGTAATTGATGGAGTTAAAAAAGAAGGGGTGCATACTACTTTATCAAAAAAAATGGAAAGAGCTCATGAATCAACTTTTTTTGTTTGCTGGTGCAAATGCTCTAGGTACACGCATGGACCTGAGATATCATAAGGTATGTGAAAGATACCCTAGTTGAGTGATTTATAGTTAAATTTCTCCCAAATTGAATCGAATCATAGAATGAAGTCAAGGATGGGCTGGAGGATGTTTCTTTCACGTACATACAAGCATAAAGTTAAAATACACATCTTGGTACATATTCAACATCAAGTAATTCCATTAAAAAAATAAAATATAAGCACTTAAAGAACAAAATAAGCATGATGCAGACCACTACAATAAATCAGAGTATTTATGACGGTAAATTTATGACGAAAACATTTAATGCGCCTAACTTACGATGAAACTAACTTTTTATCGTAAAATTTTACGACTAGAATGATTTTTTGTTGTAAGTTTATTATTTTATTATTAAAACTTAGCGTCAATCGAATAAAAAAAGATCAATTTAACTAAGTTAAGATTATACCCTAGCTAGCTAGTTTGGGATCAATTTAACACCTAAGATGTAACACAACCATCAAAATCGGCATGGTTAAACAAATTTATCAACAAGAACATACCTTCAAGTATTGAAAAAACATAGTGTTCAAAATATCTAATCGATGCAATCCTTCCTCATTATATTTAGCAAAAAAAATTTAAAAAAATCCTTCCTCGTTAAGATAATCCATAGTTTCCGATTCACAAAAAAGAATCCCACACTATTCTAGTGTATAGGTAAAACTCGATAAATTAATATCCTCGGGACTATAAAAAATTATTAACTAACCGATAAATTAATTTATAGATAAATTAATATTTTATTAATTTGTCGATATATATTATTTTTAATTTTTTAAACCATAAATTATAAATATATATATCGTAAAAGTTATTGATTATTGTGATGTAATGGGTGCCCAAAAGGTTATTGATTATCTTTACGAAAATGAAGCAGTGACAGAATTATTAGATTTATTAGATAATGAACAAATAATTAGCAGAGTAAATGCGAAAGAAGATGAAGCGGAAGATGACAAAATTGGGCTGGATATACATAGTACACAAGAGCCAGAAGATGACGAAACTATTTACTTAAAGCAACAACGACATTGTGAAATTGCCTTTTGCAATATATACGTAGTACACAAGAGCTCGATAATGCACTAAGAAGGATACAAGATGAAGTATATGGATAAATCAATTTCAAAAGGAAAAAAGTTTACGTAAAACTCTTATTTTAAAAGTACATCTTAAAATAAATACATTATTTTGAAGTAAGATTAGTTTATTAATTTAGATATTATACGGGACTTGTATGTTTTAATAAAAAATTATTATCTTATAAATTTAGCAAATTTTTAATTTATATTAAAGGGGCTGAGTCGGGACTATAAAAAATTATTATTTAATAGAGAGTATTAATTTACCGAGGTTTAACTGTATATGTTGTATGTAATTCTTTCTAACTCATGTAAATAAGAGAATATATATATATAGGGTAGCACTCCACGAAGAACCCTGTTATATAGAGAATCCTGGAGAACCATTATTTAAAAAATATAAAATATATAATTTATTTTATTTTTCATCATATATAGTTATAAATTTTAATTTTCAAAAATCGAAGTTACACAATTTTTTTATTTAAAAAATCATTGAAATTAATGAAAAAGTTTAAATCGGTTCTATAGTAGAATCAATATAGAATTACACTTATTAAAAATTATTCCACTGTACATTCGAATTAAAAATCAAGTAATTTTATCAAATTTTAATTGTTAATTTTTTTATTATATTCAAATATAATTATTATTCTAGATTAATATTGAATTTTATATTTATTAAAATAAAATTTTAAAATTTGTGATGAGATTCCATAATAAAATCAATGGTTATCATCGGTTCTCCATATAAGATGGTTATTCACGGAGTAAAGGACTATATATTTATATATAAGCTATCATTCTAAGGAGGACCATCTTATACAGAGCCCCTCAACTAATCTCGACCCTATATTTGATTATATATCTGACGGCTAGAAATTGATCTAATAATTACAGTTTAATAAAGTTCAAAAAACTGAAAAACAAAATTATATGTCGATCAACGGTTGTACCTATAGGTAGAGAGAGTATATACACATTGATCTCTTTCAATCAATTACCCATTTATCTCTTTTTTTTCTAATATCGATCTCTATGTCACTAATTTTGTTTTCAGTTGAGATTAATAATTATATGTTTAATTAGGTTGTCAACAACCCGATTCCGTGAGCTTTATTGGTGATTTTATTTGAGATTATGGCATCCTCTTCAAATGCGTTGTGGCGAGTATATCTTCATTAGATTTGTAACACTTTCAAGTGAACTTTTGTTATTTGACCTTTTGATTCTACTCTGTAACCTTATTATTATTACAAATTTTGATAATCAGGTTTATCTTTTTAATATTAATATTTGGTGTCAATAATTAAGTTATATAATCAAACGGTTTTTATGTGGTGGGCACATGTTAAGCACAAAATTCTATAAATTTAGCTTGTTTTGATTGGCTTATACTTGTTAATAATGGTGGACCCCCTGCATTTACAACAACCACACCGATCAAAATGTACCAAAATTATAAATTATAGTACTTAACATGTGTCCATGGGAATAGACTAGACAACCCCATAATCAAAATAATATGAAGTTCTAATTGTAAAATTTGATTCACTCATATTTGAGATGCCCTGTTATTTGGATTCTATGAGATTATTTTGTTATCTAATGTTCTTCAACTGACAGCCCTTTTGATTCTTCTGTAAAATTAAAAATATTATTTATTTGATTTTACTAAGTCGGGTGAAGAAATATTGATTCCATAGTAGAATCAAATATTATTTATCTGATTTTGTCAACTCTAGTGTAGAAATTTTAATTCTATAGTAGAATTAAATTTTATCTTATTGTTTAACTCCAGTACAAAAATATTGATTCTATAGGAGAATAAAAATATTAATAAATTAATTTTGTTAAATCCAATGCAAAAAATTTTGGTTATGTAGTGGATTAATATATTATTTATCTGATCTTTGTTAACTCCAGTCTAGTGTAGAAAATCTTAATTCTATATTAGAATTTTAGAGAGCTTAAATTTGAAATTTGACCGAATTTAAAAATAGAAGTTGATCTTAGGGTTAAAAGATCATTTAATTATTCTACTTCTAGATAATCAAATATTAGCGCACATAGTTCGAGCTTTGGTGATTTTATTGCGTTTTATTTTGATTTGCTTTGGTACACTATTTTGCTTTGCTTTGGTGCCACATGAATAAATAACCTGCAATTTATGCTTCATCTAAGAGTTGCATACTGGAATTTATACATGCAAGATCCCTTTGAACAAAGCATGCAACTACAAGAAAATTTTGGAATAACCTGCAAATTTTATCGTTCCTTCAAATCGTAAGAATCTCTTGCAGTAGATACACGTAGATTGTAAATTTGTTAGAGGTAATCCCCTGATCCATTGATTTACAAGTTACATTCATCCAATATACCTTACACAAATTGTAAGAAGATTATAAATATATTTATATTGCTAATAAATTAAAACAAAATACATACGAAGTTCAACAAAGTGCATCAGATAACCGTGGATCTGTCAGGAAGACATGACACTGCCTTTCAAGTAAATTTTCTGCACAGGGATCCACAAACGGCTTGGAAATTATTATTCGAGCTGCGCCTTCGATACGAATATCCCAACACTTATTGTTGGCCTTGTGGATTGAAATGAGTCGATTCCATACATTATACTTCTCTCCTCAAGCAAGATCATCATTTTTCATTTAGAACTAAACTAGTAAGAATCTAGTGACACTGGTTTCCCTCTGACTTTGATGACAAAATTAATTTATCTACAAGGCCCCGAAGCCTAAGAGCTCCTGGACCAGGTTTGAGCCTTTTTGGTTTCCCCACCTTAGAACAAGGAGGATTACCGGAGCACCAACCACCAGGTGTGAAGCTCCCATTTATTCGACCCAGAAGTTCCCTGTCGATTTGATCTAAAACAGGGTCATCCTGCTTAAATTTCCGAGCGAAGGCAGCGCCACTTTCAATCATACTTCTAGAATCGTTAATGGACAGAACTTGAGGATGTTGCTGTGGCGGTGAGTCCCAAGAAATATAGTGCATGTCATGGTTAAGTACAGTTGGAACATATTCTGGTGCATTGCATATTACAGTTTGAAAGTAACCTTCAGGAGAGGAAACGAAATTTGTGTAGTACATAAGCAGTGTTCTTGGAAGATTATCCCAACCCCATACAAGGTACTCTACAAATGAGTGTGAGAGGATCATCCAAGCAGAACCTGAATTTTGTATAAACGTTATGGTTACAGACAACTCTAGGAGCTAAAATATTAAAGCATTCTATAAGCGTTTACAAAGATGTAAATTTATTTATCTGGCTATTTAACCAGGATTTCAATTCGTTTTCTTTTAATCTGAAGATTAAAACAACATTCATACTAAAATAGGATAATTATACAGGTATTAGAATAACGAAGATTTAATGCAACTATGTTTTCCACTCGAAGGAAAAGGTTATGCAGTTACTTGATTAATAAAAAAAGAGGTAATGCAGTCCTCTGCACGGGAAGGAGAAAATTGTAGATATTGAAAAAAGGTAATAGCATTTTCTCGTGAAGTGTTATAATAAACCAGTGTTAGCATGCATTCATACTTTCACTAAAATTGTCGTTGCAGGTGAAGCACCAGATGTCCGAATATCACTGATTAAAGAAAGCGTAAAGCAATTCAGATGCATAACAGAGAGCATAAACAGATAGTGTCACAAGGAGGAAATGGTGGTTCCTTTAGAATTTAGAGAGTGAAACTTTTAGCTAAATGTCTGCACAAAGTTACTGTCTAGCCTAGAAAGAGTATAACCATACTGATCCCAAGAAAATTAACATTAATAACAATTATCTTATGCCGATGAATCCGAGGAAGTAGGTGAAGAACCGAATCAAAGTAAGATCCTGTTATTATCATATGTATCACTTTATCAGTTCATTTGTGTTTAGGATGATGATTTTCAGTTATTTGTGTATATAACTAAAGCTACCTTGTTATACTATGAACTAGATGGATTCATCAAAATATCAAACTAAACAAACGAACTGATTTTTGGATTCATATAAAATGAATAATAATATTGGGAAATGAAGAACTTGCAGAAGTTTAAAAAAAGCAACAAGTTTGAGATATTCACATTGCATATATTCAAGCCGATTCATAATGGTATTTAAATTTGTATTACGATTCATGAAAAAACAAATAAAGTAACACAAGGGACAAACTAACCAGTAAACAACTTAAAGGCCGTAGGCAAAGTTCTCCGAGGGCTAACCCAGAAGATGTCTGACTTTGTTGATTGGTAAAGCCCTGGGTCTATCATCAATGGCATTGCCCTTTTACCCCTGCATAGGCAGATGACAGGATGACAGGACATGGTAGCATTTGTCAGTCGTTTTTCTATGACTATGAATTATCAGACACTACATCAAAGATAGGATTAGTGATAATCTTACTCCTTCCATCCCAACTGGCTTGTGTGTTCAATAAAATTCAAATCCCGCTTCAAAGGAAGAAACGTGGAGAGAAGATCTGTACAAAGGAAGTTGCATGTAACATGACAGTTTAAAACTAGCATATACTCATGAGTCATAAGTATAGAAACTTTCCACAAGAAATACAGGGGACAAAGTACAAACCATCTTGAGTCACCAGGGGATAATCAGAAGCACTAAGGTTAATAAACCAATCCCAGTCCTTAGATCTCTTAAGAAGGATGGCACATGCATGAAGAGTATTAGCCACCATGGTGGGTCCTCTATAGGTAACCATATTAGCTTTAGTAATCATCAGTACATTCCCAACTTTGGCAAATATCGGTTCCTTTTCCACTCGTGTAGCCAGCTCAAGTCTCTCCTCTGGCGGAGATTCTAGATCCATATGTAGCACATATTGGTTCAAAGGATGGTACAGAGCATGAAGAGTCCTCCAAAGCTTTTCTAGATCACCCCTTGATCCAGAAATCAAATAGGCAAAGCGAGGAATAGAAGGACCAGGAGGAGGAGGTGGTGGTCCATTTTTTTCTTCAGCAAAAGACACCTTTGTTTGATTTGCAACAACTCGCGAAGGAAAAATTGAGAATATTGCATTCACTCTATGTAAAGAAGAAACTTGACCCATGTTGACGGACGTTACAAGAAGAAAAGCGCACACAATTGATGTTATAACAAGTGGAAAAACCCATTTCTTGTCCATATTTAACGACCCAATTTCAAAAACTTTACCCGGGTTCCATCCGAGATTTATCATATCCAATTCTTGAACAACTCGTATCACTTATAAAAGGCTATCAACGTACCTTCAATAATTTCCAACGACTAATTGTTCATATTCAAAAAAAAACCCTTCTTCCAATAGATTCCATTCTTTATACACATTCGACGAATAGTTCTCCTAAACAACCAAGAACAATAAAATCTTGATTTCACACAATTAAACATGAAAACTATAAACTACTCATATATTCGACAACGAATACGAGGTCACACAAACTAAAAAAATGCCATAAAACTACATTGACAAATGTCACAATGAGCTATAAAATATGAGCTAGTGGATTAAAAACAAACACATTTCAAGAAAATAACATAATCATAAACAAAAACACTACCAAACCTTGAATCAACATCTATCACCATAAAAAACATTAAAGCTACAAACTTTATCAAAACCCCAGATAGAAAAAACAGTGAATTTAAAATTTAATTAAATTACAAAAATCAAATTTAATTAAATGACAAAAATCAAATTTAATTAACAGCCCCATCATCACAAACAACATTATTCATCTATGCACATATAAATTATGTTAGAATCAGTGAAGAATTGTAAAAATATATAAAATAATTGAGTTAAAATATGAGATCATGAGGTTGAATTGTACCTGTAAGTGCAGAATATGAGAGGATGTAGATAAAAGAATGTTGGGTTTGTATGTATAGATTGGTAGAAGGGTCAAGATTAAACACAGTGACAAATCAGTGAAGAAGATGGAGCTGTGTTTACACTCTTGTAATATGAGAGAGAGAGGGAGAGAGAGATTTGTTAAGTGAAAAAATATGGCAAGTGTATAAGCTGTGACATGAGAGAGAGAGAGAGAGAGAGAGAGAGAGAGAGAGAGATTTGATAAGTGAAAAATATGGAATGTCTATAAGCTGTTTTTAGTTCTTTAATTAGGCTTTAAATAATTATCTACTGTTATCTTATCTCATCTTTAAGTTTTTGTATCTTAACTATTAATACGTTTTTAATACATGCTATAGTTACATAGGTGATGAATTATGTGCTCAGGGACAGTTTTGTCTTTTCACTTTTATCTTGCTCATGCAATTAATTATTGACTGGATTTAACATTTTTTTAGTAATGATACACATGTTTTTTTACTAATTAAACTTACATATCTTACAGCTGTGCATCTATTCTAACAAATTTCAGAGGTGAGCGGGAATCGAAACCGGAATTATGGACGATGAAAAGATAGGCTTTAATCACTTAAGATATCGTATCGCGCTCGAGATATATATGTTTTAACATATAAATCTGGTTAAGTAAAAATTGAACCAATCATACGTGACGATCACGCTGAATTATAAATGATTTTTTAATAATAATAATGAAACTAAATATTCATTAGTCATGTGATATAATAATTTGACTGAAATCCAATACTCCCTCTGTTTTCTTTTATATGTCATTTGACTTTTTTGCACACAATTCTAATTTTTTTGACCAGATAGATAAAATAATATTTTTTAACATTTTCTTTTTCTAAATTAAAGTTTTAATTATATATTTTTATTCACAAAAAAAAAAAATTAATAATTATTATTCTAACTATGCAATCAAATCATTTAAAAGTGTGTTCACAAAACTCAAACGTCATATAATAAAAAACAGAAAAAATTGCTCATATAAATTCTCAACTAAAATCTCGTATAAATCGAACATGTGATTTATCGTCCAAGAAACTCAAAATTTTTTATTAGGTCAGTTATTTTGGCACTTTGGAAAAATTGAGTGGATGGAAAGACACCAAAATGCAAGTTTAGATTTTGCAGGCCTTGATTTGGAATGATTGTGTGAAATGTGAACTAGTTGACAATTGTAAATCAAAGTCTTTTTGCGTATAAAATACCAAAAAGTCTTTAGTGTCACATTCGCCTGAATTTCCTATAAAATATGCTACTAGTAGTAGTCTGTTGGACAGCAGTTGAGCATTTATTGGTCTGACCTACGTAACCTTTGGTTTGTATTTTTCTCATTTTGGGTGGGCCCACATGAAAGTGGGTGAAGAGTTTTTGGGCCTTTAAGTTTGGGTCGGATTTATGAAGATTAAATTGGATACTGGGCCTGTTATGGCCATCTCTTTATTTACTTTACTCCTCTGCTGGGCCATCTTTCAAGTCTTTTAACCAAATTTTATAGAACTCGAAATTAGGTTGTTGTCGGTTTCGTCTGTAAAATTAGGTTAATTGCCCGATTTTCTGAGTACTCGTTTTAAAAATTCAAGTACTTGTCGAGTTTTTACTTAAGTCTAAATCGGTACATTACTATTTTTTGAATACTGACTCGAGGATGAGTCAAACCTATTTTTAAACTATATTATTTCGTCAAGTCCCAAATGTCAAATAAAATTTAAGTTTCCAAACAGACACTAAACTCGTATAAATAATGGACGAAATTACGGTGCAGGTACCAACTCTTTTCTAGTAAAAAAGTTTGGGCGCCAAATGCAAACCTCAATGTTACAAATTTCATGAAAATTAAAGTGTAAGAGCAAATCCAACCATGTGCTAGTAGCTTACTTATAAATATTATAAAATAATACTACTTCCGTTGGGGGACGGGGGCTTGGCACGCACTTTAATGCTCTTATTAAATGTAGTTGCATAATTTATAATGTTTAAATTTTTATACAATAAAAGAAAATCTTAAAAATAAATTACGAAAATATACTTTATAGTTGCCTTAAAATGCGTGTCAAACATGTGAAAAAAACTATAGAGAAATGAGAGAGACGGAGGTAGTAGCTTTTAGTAAGTTATGACATAATTTTATATTTCAACTCCAACAATGATCTCTAAACTCATCACTTATTATTATTATTATTATAATAAATTTAAAAAAAATATGAACAAAAAGTGGAAGAAAGAGAAAGAAAAAAGTGGAAGAAAAAGTGAGAAATGAATATTTTATTAATAACAATGATATAAGTGATGACTAGTTATTCCCTAAAGATAAGGCATAAAGGTGATGTATTAGTGATTTAGGGAACCACTAAGACATTGTTGGAGTGTAAATTTAAGCCAAGTTCCTTATATTTGAATTTAAGAGTCCATTTAAGGAAGTGTTGGACTTGCTCTAACATCGTAGATAGTGAAATAGTTGTTAAAAATTTTGTAAATAGGTTTAAATAAATGTTTTTGGCTAAATCTTATAAGTGTTCTTGTAAAGAAGTTGTATAAATTGCTTCTTTTAACAAAACTATGGACCTTTGCCCTCGCGCTACGCGTGCTGGCCAAAATATCTGTAATTTTCATTTTTTAAAATGAATTGACAGTAAATATATTTTGCATATAATTTTGTTATTTATTTTTTAATTTTCGGTGAAAGTTGTAGTGTCCGATTTACATAAATTTATAACATGCTATAACAACGACTATTGCACTATGCTCGCAGCCACGATTCATTTTATGAAATATATTGTTAAAAATAATTAGGAAAGTTAAAAATAGCCAACAATCATTATTACTTGTTATAGTTACAGAGGAAAACAAAAAAAATAAGAATGACAATACAATACAACAGTCACATCCATTTTTAGATGACGTCACATACTCTGCATCTAAAAAAGTATAAAGTGTGGCAAGTTAATAAATATTTTACAAACGTATGTACAATATTGATATAAAACTTAATTATAGAATTATTTGATTTTAGTAAAAATTCGTAATAAAGCATTTATATTTCCATCCAATTTATAAGAAGAAGTATAGTGTCAATTTAATAAATAAAACTATCTTTTTAGGATGGACAAAATACTTGAAGAATACAATAACATATTCTAATAAAACACACAAACTTCAGGTCAGCGTATCTAAATAGTACTCGACCTACATTTTCATACACTCGTTCAATTTGAAGTTGATTCAAGAAATTATTGGTTGGGGGTTGAAGTACTACATTCGATACTATAACTAATCCATAGTATTTCAGTATGGAAACTTAATTTCAAAGAGGTAAGTTATTCATTTCCCTTATAATTTAGTCATTGTTACAATAAGAAATTGATGTTAGATTGATCATTGAATGTAAATTGATGCAGAAATGGATCTAAAAGCAGTTTAGATATGTTTTGTTTATACAAATATGCATGGGTTTTACAGAAAGGGGGAATTGGTATGTATTGACATGTATCTCTGTACTTTGTTCAAGTTCGCTTGCTCTTTATGTGATCATTGTAATTGTTATAGTAGTTGTTATGTATTAGGGACTTTGTTTTGCTTACTTTTTGCAAATTATGCAGTTTCTGCAATTACCATTTTATGTAGACTATGGTAGTGACCTCCCTGCTGAGGTTAAGTTGTTACGACCCTTGAATATTCTTTGGAATGGAAAATATCCCAGAAAATCAAAGAGCATCAAAGTTTTGTCGGATATGATGACTTTCTACTTAATGAAGCACTACCACATGGTTCCATTAGAATATGAAGGAGGAGCACAATTCAATTTTCAAGTATATAATCCGTATGCGGTGGAAATGAGATATACAGAAGTTGCATAGGATTTTTACTTGATGTGGACCGATACTGATCTAGAAAGACTGAGTACCATTTTTTCTTATAATGCTACAACTAATTTTTGCATTGTTCATCATATACTTATTGAAGACAAACATTTGTTAGGCACTGCATTCCCAGAGGTAACAAATAAACGTAAATATTTAGATATTTATTTTATAATATTGTGGTTTTTTTATTGTTTTGCCCCTAATATTATTGTACCGTCTAGGTTATCAATTCAGATATTTGCGACAAAATTGGGTTATGTGAAAAGTCTCCAGTCAATACATTTTGTTTTGAAGATCAAGAATGGCCTATTCATGTAAAGTAGGTTCATGACACAGTATTAATTACTAAGGAGTGGAATTGGTTTATTGAAGATACGTAAAATTAAAATTAGTGATACCATTGCTTTCCAGCATACTGTCGAAGGACGAAGTTTAAAATATGTGTTTTTGATGAATCTGTCATTCCAAAAAAGGGAACTTATGGAGGTATTTTATCATTAACAGTTTCTGATTAAAAACCTAAGATTTTAAAATTGTTTCCCAAGTTGGATTGCAACAGGTGAGATAGATGATGTTCAACATTATGGCAAGTTTTTTAAGGTTATTACAGATCATACGTTACAGTTCGGGGCACTGGTATGTTTGTATTTTGTTTTTGTTTTATAAGTACTCAATAACTGAAATGAGGTCTTGTATTAATTAATAACCTTACTACGCAGGAAGTACCACATGTGTTTTACTGTCATCATGGTAAAAAAAACTTTCCAATAACTTAAAAATCTTTTTCGGTGGTGGAATGAGTGCAAAATTTCAATTATGTTTTGCGGAGTAGAAGATTTATGGGATGAATCAGTTTTTACGAAATTACGATGTACATGAGGGTTATATTATGATTTTTAAATATTTAGGTATTTCTGACTTTGAAATTTCTGTTTATGATACGGAATGCATTAATCACCTTGGTAATTGTAATGGAACTTACCGCTTTGAAGATTTCATGTTGAATTCATATTCTGAAGAAATTATTGAGATTGATGATAGTTTGGATGTAATATCATAAGGTAAAAATAGTTAAATATTTTAATATTGTTGTTGTAGGATATCAATTAGATATGGAGGGTTTATACGTTTATGTCATGCTACTTTGAGTGATAGTATTAAAGGGAATTCTCGAAATACATTTATTTATAAAAGTCTTTTTATGTTTCATATTTGAACCTTTTTACATTTTGTCATAAATTCTCACGTTTGGGAGTATTTTGATGATGATTTATGGACAAAATATTGGTTGTCAAAGACTCACTCCCAGATCAATGCTTATGATGAGAGGTATAGAGACTTGCAGTTGCCAAAGTTTTTATTAACTAACTTGCAGTTATTTAACTGCACATTATAGAACATCCAAACTGATCAATATTTTGTGCTTATATAAGGGGAAGGTAAATGATCTCTAACATACAAACACATAGATAGAAAAACCTTCTTTTATATATCGGAAAAAATGACTTCACACAGCGCAAAGAGGAAACGATGGTCAGGAATTAAAAATATGGCAATACAAGAGCTGCATAAATTGGTTATCACTTCCGCAAAATTCAACACTGATGTGGAAGATGCAAATGTTTTCTTCTCAGAGTTGTATGCATCAATGAAAATGTTAGATATATTTGATAATGTCATGGCTAATATGTTTTATGTTTAGCTTTCAGATCTTATGTGAACAGGATAAATCAGTACTTAACTGTTGATCAGTACTTATACTGGAAGTCAGGACTTAAGGATATCAGTACTTATATTATCAGGAGATAATCATCAGAAGATAGATATCAGAACTTAAGTGCTGAAGGACAATCAGATAAGGACAGTAGCTGATTAAAGGAAATAAGATTGAGATAAACATAAGAAGAGATATGCATGAAGAAGGAATTCCGTGAAGAATGGAATACTTGGAAGAAAAGATATATGATTGATATATTTTAGGAAGCAGAATTATATTCCATATCAATTAGCGATTATCTTGTAACTGTGTAGTATATAAACACAGACATAGGGTTTACACTATAAGTGTTATCATTATTAGAAAAGATTATTCATTGTAACCCTAGCAGCTCTCGTGATATTTGTTCATCACTGAGAGGTAACAGTTCCATACTGTAACAGAGTTTATTGTTTTAATAAAGTTTGTTTTCTGTTACTTAAGTTCTTGAAGTTCGATTTGAGTGTACTATTCACTGTATTCACCCCCTCTACAGTGTGTGTGTGACCTAACAATTGGTATCAGAGCCTATCTGTTAACTTACATACAGTTAAAGATCCAAACACAATCATGTCGGACACAGAAACTCCAACTAAGCCTACCACAACTGAGGAACCACCAAAGACACAAATTCAGAGTCGGTATGAGACCATAAGAGTCCCCATATTGAGACCATCTGAATATCCCATATGGAAGGTAAGGATGACCATGTTCCTGGAAGCAACAGATCCAGAATACCTGGATAGAATCAAGGAAGGTCCTCACAAACCAACCAAACTCGCAGTTGCAGTTGCAGGTGAAGCAGCAATGACCGTACCAAAGGAGAAGAGTGATTATACTGCTGAGGACATAGCATCAATTGCTAAGGATGCTAAGGTACGACACTTACTGCATAGTGCCATTGATAATGTAATGTCAAACAGGGTAATCAACTGCAAGACTGCTAAGGAGATATGGGATGCTCTGGAAACAAGGTGTCAGGGAACTGACACAATTAAGAAGAACAGGAAGACAATACTCACTCAAGAGTATGAACACTTTGACTCAAAGACTAATGAGTCATTGAATGATTTATATGATAGATTTGTCAAACTTTTGAATGATTTGTTATTGGTTGATAAAGAGTATGATCTTGAAGATTCAAACCTTAAGTTCCTGTTAGCTCTTCCTGAATGCTGGGATTTGAAGGCAACGACAATAAGAGACAACTACAATCTTGATGAAACAACTCTTGACGAAATCTATGGAATGCTCAAGACTCATGAGCTGGAGATGGAACAAAGAAGCAAGAGGAAAGGAGGAAACTCAAAGACAATTGCTCTTAAGGCTGAAGAAGAATTCCCCAAAGCAGCTTCCTCAAAGAAAGACAAGGGTAAAGCTCTTTTCATAAAGTCTGATACTGAGTCATCAAGTTCTGAGAGTGATGATGACTCAGATTCTGAAAGCTTGCCTGAGACTGATGCTGATGAGGAGATGATGAAGCTGTGTGCTCTTATGGTGAAAGGAATCACCAAGATTGCATACAGGAAGTTCAGGAAGGGAAAGAAGTTTTCCAGAAAAAGCATAAGTTCTGATAAGAAGAATTTCAGAAGATCTGAAGGCAGAGGAGGAAAGTCTGACAGAGGAGATTACACCAATGTTAAATGCTATAACTGTGGTGAGAAAGGCCACATATCTCCTGACTGTAAGAAGGTAAAGGGTGACAGAGGCAAGGCTCTTGTCACAAAGCAGAAAAGCTGGACAGACACTTCAGACTCTGAAAGTGAGGAGAACTATGAATTGATGGCAAATGCTGATAAAGAAAGTGCTGAGAGCAGTTCTGAAGCTGCTGAAACAAAGGTACCTCAGACTACTTATGCTTTTCATACTGATGATATTAATGAGTTGAGAAGATATCTTAAAACCATGTTTGTCAGCTATAGAGACCAAACTTTAACATGTGAAAGATTAACTTCTGAAAATCTTGCATTTAAGAAAATGAATTATTTCTTAGAAAAAGAGTTAGTCATGTTCCATCAAACTCAGAAGGATAGAGATGATGCTTTTTATGTAAGGGATGAAGTGCTAAAAATGAATGAATCTCTAAAAACTAAGTTAGAAAAGGAAAGAGAGATAATCAGGACTTGGACTAACTCCGGCAGAATAACTCAAAATTTACTAAGTAGTGAAAATTGGAAAGAGGGCTTAGGTTATGGAGAGAATAAGAATGATAAAGGAACTGAAGAAATTAAGCCTGTTGTTAAACAAAAGCCAAAGTTAAAACCTGTTAAGTTTGTAACTGTAAAGTCTGATAATGAGAAATCAGAAGTTAAAGAGGAATTAACTTCTGACAAACTAAAACAGGAAAAGACAGCTGAAGTAAACATAGGCTTAATGATAAAGAAGCAGCTTAAGCATAAGCTGAAAGATGTCAAGAATGCAAACAAGGTAAAATCACCTAGGAAAAATAGGAATGGAAAGGAAGGTGTGAATAAAAGCAATGATTATAAACCTGTTCCTGATGCTCCTAGGAAAACATGTCATAACTGTGGAAGTTCTAACCATCTGGCTTCTTTTTGCAGGAAAAATAAGAATATTAACTCCTTACCTTCAAAATCAGGAGTTAAGAGTCAGTCTGTTAGATACAAACCACAAAATCCTTGTTTTCATTGTGGTAGTTTATGGCATTCCATTTATACTTGTAAGGAATATCATAGTTTGTACTATGATAATTATCAAATAAAACCTTCTTTGAAGAAAGTTTCCATTGTTCCTTCTAGTGTAAATTCTGATTCAAAGTCTGATAATGTAAATTTTGATAAGAAAAATGTTAACATAAACTCTGATGCTAAATCCGCTGCAAATGTTAACAAACTTAATAAGGCCAAAGGATCCAAGCAAGTCTGGGTCCTTAAAACTAATAATTAGTGGTCTTTGTGATTGCAGGGCAACAGGAAAAATATTCTAGTTCTGGACAGTGGATGTTCAGGACATATGACTAGAAATAAGGCCCTGCTATCAGACTTTGTGGAGAAAGCTGGCCCAAGTGTTTCTTATGGAGATGGCAACATCGGAAAAACATTGGGATATGGCAATATCAATCTTGGAAATGTCATAATTAAACAAGTAGCTCTGGTCTCAGGACTTAAACACAACCTACTGAGTATAAGTCAAATCTGTGACAGAGGTTATCATGTTGATTTCTTTGAAGAACACTGTGAAGTTTTGAGTAAATCTAAAGGCAAAGTTGTTCTAAAAGGATACAGACGTGGTAACATTTATGAAGCTAAGCTTTCAACAAGTACTGATGGCTCTGCAATTTGTCTGTTAAGTAGAGCATCAATTGAAGAAAGCTGGAATTGGCATAAGAAACTCTCTCATTTAAATTTCAACAATATAAATGAACTGGTCAAGAAAGATCTTGTGAGAGGATTGCCAAACACAGTATTTGCTCCTGATGGTCTTTGTGATTCATGTCAGAAAGCCAAACAAAGAAAATCTTCATTTAAGAGCAAGACTGATTCATCAATTCTTGAGCCTTATCATCTTATACATGTTGATTTATTTGGTCCAGTAAATGTCATGTCTATTGCAAAGAAGAAGTATGCGTTGGTCATAGTGGATGAGTTCACCAGATACACATGGGTGTATTTCTTGCACACAAAAAGTGAAACTGCATCTATCTTGACTGATCATGTCAAACAGCTGGATAAAATGGTCAAAGATTCTGTGAAAATTTTAAGGAGTGATAATGGCACTGAGTTCAAGAATTTGATAATGGAAGAGTTCTGCAAAAGCCATGGAATAAAGCAGGAATTTTCTGCTCCCGGAACTCCACAACAAAATGGAGTTGTTGAAAGGAAGAATAGAACTCTCATTGAAGCTGCACGTACAATGCTTGAAGAAGCAAAGCTTCCAACCTATTTCTGGGCTGAAGCTGTGCAAACTGCTTGTTTTACTCAAAATGCAACACTCATTAACAAGCATGGAAAAACACCATATGAGATGGTGAAGAAAAAGAAGCCAAATCTGAAATATTTTCATGTATTTGGATGCAAGTGTTTTGTTCTCAAGACTCATCCTGAACAGCTATCAAAGTTTGATCTAAAAGCTGATGAAGGAATCTTTGTTGGATATCCACTTTCCACAAAAGCCTTCAGAGTCTATAATTTGAGAACAAAAGTGGTCATGGAATCTATCAATGTCTCTTTTGATGACAAGAAGATCACTGGTCTTAAAGATTTCGTTGACCATGATCAGCTGAGATTTGAAAATGAAGACTCATATTCTGATACTGAAAATCCTGACAGTCTAAGTCCTGATACTGCAAACTCTGATGGATTAAACTCTGATGTTATTGAAACTGTGGTGACTACGTTAAAGGAAGATGCACCTATGCAGGGGGAGCATACTCAAGATCCTGCCACATCTCAAGAAACATCCGAACATGCATGTGGCTCTTCAAGTTCTGATTCGTCAAGTTCTGATAAGCCAAGTTCTGATAGTGCTGAAAATCTAAATACTGAAGAATCCAACTCAGAGAGCATAGTTTCAGGGGGAGTATCAGAAAATGAAAATGAAGATAGCATGGATCATAGGGGAGCATCCAGTTCTAGAGAAAACCTTCCATCTGCAAGGAAGTGGACAAAATCACATACACCTAATTTGATAATTGGAAATCCTGATGCAGGTGTCAGAACTAGAACAGGTACTTCAAATGAGTGTCTTTATAATTCTTTTCTCTCTCAGACTGAGCCAAAGAAAGTGGAAGAAGCTCTTCAAGATGCTGATTGGGTGCAAGCAATGCAGGAAGAGTTGAATGAATTTGAAAGAAACAAAGTCTGGACCCTAGTACCAAGACCAAAGAATAGATCTGTTGTTGGTACAAAGTGGGTATTCAGAAACAAAACTGACAGTGATGGCATAATTACAAGGAATAAGGCAAGGCTGGTTGCAAAAGGATATTCTCAACAGGAGGGAATTGATTATGATGAAACATTTGCACCAGTTGCTAGGTTAGAAGCCATAAGGATATTTTTGGCTTATGCTGCTCACAAAAAGTTTACTGTCTTTCAAATGGATGTGAAAAGTGCTTTTCTAAATGGAGAATTGGAGGAAGAGGTATATGTTGAACAACCTCCAGGTTTTGTAGATACCAAACATCCAGACTATGTCTACAGACTTGACAAAGCACTTTATGGACTTAAGCAAGCTCCTAGAGCATGGTATGAGACTTTAGCTCAGTTTCTTCTGGAAAGTGGATTCAACAGAAGGACAATAGACAAAACACTGTTCTACCTCAATCATGGAAAGGACTTACTTCTGGTCCAGATTTATGTTGATGATATCATTTTTGGATCTACAAATGACAAACTTTGCAAGAAGTTTGCCAAACTAATGCAGTCAAGATATCAGATGAGTATGATGGGGGAACTTAGCTATTTTCTGGGCCTTCAAGTCAAGCAGAATGAGGAAGGCACTTTTATTTGTCAAACCAAGTACACCAGAAACCTGCTAAAGAAATTTGGAATGCAAGATTGTTCAAGTGCATCCACTCCAATGGCCACTGCAACAAAACTGGATAAGGATACCGGTAAATCAGTAGATATTACTGACTATAGAGGTATGATTGGATCTCTACTCTATCTAACTGCTAGTAGACCTGATATCATGTATGCTACCTGTCTTTGTGCAAGATTTCAAGCGGATCCAAGAGAACTTCACTTAACAGCTGTAAAAAGAATCTTTAAGTATCTTAAAGGGACAGCTGCTCTGGGATTATGGTATCCTAGAGAATCAGATTTTAAACTAATAGGTTACTCAGATGCAGATTTTGCAGGTTGCAAAATTGACAGGAAAAGCACAAGTGGAAGCTGCCAATTTCTTGGAGGCAGATTGGTTTCTTGGTACAGCAAGAAACAAAAGTCAATTTCCACATCAACTGCAGAAGCAGAGTATATTGCTGCAGGAAGCTGTTGTGTACAGATTTTTTGGATGAAGAATCAGTTACTGGATTATGGGTTAACATATTTCAAAATCCCTATTTACTGTGATAATCAAAGTGCTATCGCTATGACAGGTAATCCAGTTCAACACTCAATGACAAAGCACATCAGCATCAGGTACCACTTCATCAGGGAACATGTGGATGAAGGTACAGTGGAATTACATTTTGTTCCCACAGATCAACAGTTGGCAGATATCTTCACAAAACCATTATGTGAAGCTACTTTTACAAGATTGGTAAATGAACTTGGAATGGTTTCAGGTTCTTTCTCTAAATCTGCTTAGACTTGTTCTGTGTTATCAGACTTTTTGCTCAGTATTTACAGAATTAATCTCATTGTGTATTCTGTGCTTAATTGATAAATGTCTTTAAGTACTGACTGTTGTCTGATATATGTTTCTAAACTCTGATAAGTGATATATCTGTTCTAGTACCTATTCAATCCTATGAGGATAACTGTGCTAGATACTGACCTAGTAGTCTTCTATAAACAAATGATTCCATGGAAGAAGTAATTATTTCAGTGGAAATCTTATGACACTAGCAAATTCTGATAACTGAGCTTAGTTAAGTTCACTTTGTATATCTTATTACTAAGTCACAAATTAGAATAATGCTACTCATCTGTTAAGTTCTGATACTAGTAAAACTGCTGAATGTACTAAGTGCTGATAGACCTCTCTTATCAAAAGAAAAAGCAAAAAGATCAAAGATTAAAATCAGGTACTCCTTTGAGATCTAGAGTAAAAATGTGGAAGGGACGACCCAAGTGCATTGCTGGTAATAAGTAAATATGCATCAGAAATGCAAAATATTTTCTTGGTGACTTTTCACACTCTATGATTACTGGAGAAATACTCTGAAAATAGCATAAATTCTGATAAACAGTCGTGACTCACTTACACTGAGAAGCCACTGTAAAATAGAATTTCAAAAGATGCATAAAATTAGCACAAAACAGTTGAGGTGGACTCAAGCATAAACTCATTCTTCAGTAGGTTTCAGGACAATGACAGATCTTTAGCAAAATTTTAGTTATGCCTTATTTCTAAGATGTACTGAAGTGAATCAGACTTTACTCTTTGTCTGTTTTTAGCTTAATGCACACACTAATCACTCCATCTGAATGATGAAAATTTCTGTGGTGGTCTATGTTATTTTAGATAAACAGTCATTGTGTCATTATTGCACAAATTCTGAGGACAAGTTCTAAGTTACACATTCTGATGATTAAGTTCTGACGTCCATAACTCAGAACTTGTATGAGTATTTACTAAGATGGGCATTCCTTTTTCGAGTTAAGAAATTATGTTCTGATGATTGTTAAGTTCTGGTATAGGTCTAAGTTCTGATTTCTCAGTCTAATCCTTTACTTGGCTTATCTGTGAATAAAATTTGATAACAGTCTCAGATAGATCTAGAATATGTTGAAGTGGAAGATTAATAGTCACTATGATTAGGATTAATGGTATTCGTACTTGAACAGTCCACTGTTTCTTGTGTCTTGTGCGGTCTAGACCATGCTTCCTCTTTCCAATGACTGTTATTCTTTTTCAAAGTCTAGGGAGACGAGGTAGAATTAATTCTACCTGTCAGCATTAAATATCTTTGCGTCTCTTGGCATTCTCTTGCCTATATAAGCAGCCACTTCACATTAGTCTTCTCATCACACTTTTATCACAAATTCAGTCTTGTTTTTCATTTACTATCACAAATGGCTGAATTTGGCTGGTTCTACAATTACGGTGATGAGACTGTGCATGTCTTTTTGAATGGAATTCCAACTCCCTGCCCTATCACCAACATCCCTCACAATCTCTGGATTCAATTTCCAGAGGTTATCAAACGTGATCTGGTGGCTGTTCGAAGAGACCTTCACCTTCGTCGTATCCGTCAGCAAGAGCGAATCATACGACTCGCCATCTTGTTCGTCGAATATAGGAAGAGGAAGATGACTTAATCTTGTCTTCTTCCTGTTCTTCTTCATCCTTAGCTTTGTCAGGCTTTTTAGCTAGGACTAAAGCTGTTGATGTTAGGATTAGGAGCTTAGGGAAAATCTTGTATAAGTATTGATGTAATTTCCATTTCATAAATGTATTGACTTGATATATTAATGAAAATTGTTTCTACTTCAAGATTTTGTCTCTGAGTTATTTTATCTTGTGTTGATAAATCCTGATTGATATTCTGATGACCATTTAGATTTTGTTTTTATTTAAGTTCTGATTCTCTGTCAGCACTTATTCATCGAAATTATCTCGGTCATTTTTAACATGATTTATTTTCAGAATATTAATGTTGCAGTGACAAATAATTCCATCAGTGCTAACGGGTTAAATTTTGAATTAAAATTGTTTCCCTTGATAAATGGAACAGTTTTTCCTTGAAACTCGGCAAATGGATATTATATCAAACACCTATCAGGCATACTTAATTCTCAATTTTTTTCACATGGCACCAAAGGATTTAATCATTGATGGAGCAAAGTTTGTTCCAAACAACTATGCTGCAATTCTTGATCATGCTGAAGCTCCATCGGAATTGCACTTTGTGCAAGATCTTCTTGCACATAGTGAGGTTGGGTACGCCTTAACTCAGCCTGAATTATTTTCAAGTCAACAAGTCCTGAGATTCTGGAGGACTGGCGTTTTTGATGATGGTGGTAACCGTGGAACTCCCAGTATTATCTTCCAAGTGGGTGATTCATCCTTTGTAGTCACTCCTGGTACAGTACGCAGGGCTTTACATCTTCCAGAAGATTGTACTTTCTCAATTCCAGAGTACTCAGCCCTTCGGGAGTTAATGGCTGAATTGGGATATGAAAAGAGTCTGACGAAACTTGGACAGTTGAAACGGGCTAATATCAGAAGAGAATGGAGTTTCTTCTTTGATTACATCACCAAAGCCTTTGGGAACAAATGTTCAAATTTTGATGCTATCCCAATTCTGAGTCAGCACATAGGGTATGCTATTATCCATCAAACTCATTTTGATTTTGCAACTGGAATAATTGGTTTTATTGGGGATAGGATGACAGAGGATCGAGATGTTGTTTATTTTGCTAGATTCTGTCAACTTATTTACACTTACTGTACTGATGAACCTCATTTAGTCAGCACTCAAACCCCACCTTTTAAGGTTGCAAAAAGGTACTTTAATGATCTGGTAAATGCTGATACTAAGAAGAAAATGGTTAGACCATTACAGATTCCTAAGTCTGTAAAACAGATCCTGGAAATGCTGATCCTGATACCTATAGATCTGTTTACTCTGATGTCCAACCAACTCCAACCATCCAAAATCCATCAACCTCAGTACCTACCTCTCATTCTACTCAACCTACCCTCAGAACTTATCTCAAATCCTATCTCTCCACTTCACAGACTGCTCAACCTTCTTCTTCAGCACCTACTGTGAAGTCTCCATCCTCTAAGCCAAAGAGAACAAAAACTGTTCCTCAAACACCTCAAAAGAGGAGGAGATTTACTTTGAGAGATGAATCAGATTCTGAGGAACAGATTCCTTCTTCAGAACCTGTGGTGGTTGAAGCTGAGAAAGCAACTTCTCAGAAGGATTCTGAAATTGGGGGTTCTAGGCTTCTCAAGAGGCTTAGACGTATGATAGTTCCTGAAACTCCCAAGGAATCCAAATCAACAAGAAAGTACAAGAAACAGAGGGCACACAGGCCAGTTTCAGATGATGAGGAGGAAGCAGCTAAGGAAGGGGATCAGGAATCTCTGATCTCACAAGGCAAGGAATTTGCTCCAGTCACTTCTTCTCCATCAACTCCATCTCAGGAAGTTGTATCTGACAAGGCTAACTCACCATCCATGTCTCTTGTTGATCCAGGCACAAGTGCTGAAATTGATATTCAGAACTTGGTTGTGCCTGCAATTCTTTTCTTAGAAGCTCCAACAGCAAATAAACCTTCCACAACACCTGTTACTGATGCTGTTCAAACTCCAGAGTTATCAACAACACCTTCTCTGCATCAAGATGTTGATGATCAGATTTTAGGTGAGCATCAGGATATGGCTGTTGATCAGAACTTAGTATCAGATCAGCAATTAGAAGATGCTGAAGCCTTCATTGCTACTCACACTGTTGTCTTATCAGAAGATACTGATTCTTTAAGTTCTGATGCTGGAAATGTTGGAGATACTGGTGAAGCTGCTACAACTGTAGATGCTGATGAAGCAGGTCCTTCAGGACATACTCCTCCACCGACTCTTCCTAAGTCTGAACTGGTAAAGGAGTTTGTTATCAAGGATGCACTAGTGCCTTGGAGTGAAACTCCTGCAGGTCAGGAGTGGACTAAGGAATGGAACTCAGTTTCATGTGTTCCAAATGCTTTACATCTTGCTGAGCACCTGACTAAAGCTGATGAAATGTTAAATTCTGATGATTTTAAAACCCAGCTTAGAGTCACTGCATTGAGTACTAAACATCTACAAGGTCTTCATTCCAATACTCATGCCGAGCTACACAAGATTCAGGAGAACTTTATCAAACAGGAACAAGTTTGGAAAATTGATAAGAAAAAGTTCTTCCAACCTACCATTGACAGGGTTGCTTATATTGAGAAAACTCAAGAGAAACAACAAGCTCAGATTGATCAAATTCTGACAAATCAAGCTTCTCAGCAATCGCAACTTACTGAAATCCAGACCTCAGTGGAACTACTTATCTCTCTTTTATTACCTGCTGATGCCAAAAAGGGGGAGAAGGTAATTAAATCCAAATGCACAACCAACAAGACACTGCAAGGAAAGGATGATGGAAAAGATGACCAAGGAACCTCTGGAATGGGTAGTGGTCATAGTCAAGGTAGAAGGTTTACATCAAGACAAGCTAGTCACAGAACAACTTCTGATACTGGGAAAAGAATAAGTTCTGCTGCTGGTAAAAGGATAAGTTCTAATGAACTTCTAGATCTTGATGAGGAAATGTCAAGACAGTTATTTCTTCAAGAAAATCCAGGGATGGACTTGGAAAGTTTAAAGTAAGAAGAAGCCAGACTTAAATCAGAGAAAGTCACATCTAAATCTGAAGCTTCTGGTAAAAAGTTACTTCCAAAACCTAAAGGCATTGTGATCAAAGAAAGGACACATACTGAAGCAACTTTGGCTAGATCACAACCACAGATAGATCCAAGATCCAAGGGTAAAGAAAAGGTTGGTGAACCTATCAAGCCTTATGTACCTCCTGAGGAAGAAGAAATTACTGATGGAAAAGATGATCTTGCTCTGACTACAAGAAAAGTTCTTAAAACAACCTCTGACATGGCTCAAGTTGTTCAGAGTCAAGAAATTGTAAGTTCTGATATTCAGAAGAAGCAAGTAACCTCTGACAGTGCTCAAGTTAACTTGATATCAGAAAATAGATCAAAGACACTCCTACCAGGATTCACTAAAGCAAAATAGACTCAATCTTTGAAGACTACTGCAAGTGGTTTTGAAGCAAGAGTAGTTACTGGAAAGGAAGCTAGAGATAAAACTGGATTGGGAAGTGCTGATGAAAGAAGAGTACACAACACTACCAATGATCCAACTTCCTTGAGTGAACCAGGTATTGGAGCAACTCCTGAGAGATTGAATCAACTGGAATCTGTACAGATGGTTTACCATACCTACTTGAAAGAATACATCATGTTGTATTTCATGACAGATGGTAGGGTTTATCATATAAGACAAAATGCCATTCCTTTGAAGTATTTTGAAGAATTGGAGCATGTACTTTTCTTACTTCAAGTGGATGACAGAATAACAGAGACTGCTGCAAACTACTTAAAAGAACAGATTCAGAGACAGAAAAAGCTTTATTCTGTTAAGTCTGACAGCAGATATGTTCCAAAGTACAGAGATCACAATGGTGATATTGTTGATATGAAGCCTAATACTGCACAGATCAGAACGTATCTTGGTATTAAGGGACTTGAATTCAATCTTGAGTCAGAAAAAGCTTATGTCATAAGACTAGATCAGGAGTTAAGAAAAGCAAAGATTAATGATCTCAGAGCTGCAATCTTTCAAACTGGTGAAGATACTGCAGAGCTTAAAGGTGTTAAAAGGAGAATGATTGATGAACTAAGATATGCTGAGAAATGTTTGTTGAAGAACTATCTCAGAACAACTCCTGACATCAGAGAGATCAGAAAATGAAGAAGCCAAGTCGAAGATCTACAACTGCTTAAATTCTGATATTTATACAGATTGAAGTTGTTATCAGAAGTTGAAATTGGTAAAAACTTTAAGGACTGTAAGTTGTAGTTATCTAGTCTATTTCTCATACATTTGTACTTAATGTTTTTGACATCATCAAATATCTGTTAAACTTGTATATTTTGTTAATTTACAAGTTGGGGGAGATTGTTAGATATATTTGATAATGTCATGGCTAATATGTTTTATGTTTAACTTTCAGATCTTATGTGAACAGGATAAATCAGTACTTAACTGTTGATCAGTACTTATACTGGAAGTCAGGACTTAAGGATATCAGTACTTATATTATCAGGAGATAATCATCAGAAGATAGATATCAGAACTTAAGTGCTGAAGGACAATCAGATAAGAACAGTAGCTGATTAAAGGAAAGAAGATTGAGATAAACATAAGAAGAGATTTGCATGAAGAAGGAATTCCGTGAAGAATGGAATACTTGGAAGAAAAGATATCTGATTGATATATTTTAAGAAGCAGAATTATATTCCATATCAATTAGCGATTATCTTGTAACTGTGTAGTATATAAACACAGACATAGGGTTTACACTATAAGTGTTATCATTATTAGAAAAGATTATTCATTGTAACCCTAGCAGCTCTCGTGATATTTGTTCATCACTGAGAGGTAACAGTTCCATACTGTAACAGAGTTTATTATTTCAATAAAGTTTGTTTTCTGTTACTTAAATTCTTAAAGTTCGATTTGAGTGTACTATTCACTGTATTCACCCCTTCTACAGTGTGTGTGTGACCTAACAGAAAAGTAGGCAATCTGATTTGTTTGCTCGTTCGATTGGCCTCGAGGAACAGTTCAAATATTCTTTACATGTGTATTTTTTTTCATGTTTTACCAATGTTTGGTAAGTGTGCTGAATAAATTTATCTCTTTCCTTTACAACAACATAGAAGATATTTTGCAGAATAGATCAAGGAAAAAACGTGGAGAATCATCCCAAAGTAGTGACGAAATTCCACCATCCTATATGAAAAATCCACTCAGATTCCTAAGTGATACGTCCACTTTTCTGCGTGGTCATGAGACAACCTTGAAACTAAACATTGCAGAAATGATGAGTGGCTTTCAAAGGTTTGGCAATGGGTGGAAGGAACATCTTGTTAATTTGAATGCTCGGGCTGATCAGTTGATTGAAGCAAGTGCTAAAATTCGCATATTAATGGATGATTATAGTCGCAATATATGAATCATATTTCAGTAGATTATTAGAAGAATGTTAGTATGTTATTTTGTAATCAACGTTATGTTATAAGTATAAATTAGTAACAATGTTATTATGGAGAAAGTGTTTGTAAGATTCTTAGATCAAAGTGAACATTGTTGTTATCTGTATTCAATTTAAATCATTGTTGAATTTTTAATAGATTAAAATATTTTGGATTTGTCTTTCAATCTACATGGAAAATAGTCTCATTTATTTTATATATTAGTCCCATTTATAATAGCAAGATGTAACACTACATTTATATGTCATAAGTATACATTGAATTAGGCAATGACATATAACAGATGAATAAAATATTTAAATGAGTCTGCATTATAATTTATTTCAAATCAGGAGAGAAAGATTAGTTGAATACTGAAATCTCAAAACAATCATCTTTAAAAAATTATGAAGCTCATATGTAATGCAAAATAGCAGACATTCCAGAATACAATCTGGATAAATCTTGAAGCACACAAAATATAACATTATCCACGCCATTCTTCAGTGGTCTTATTATGATTAAATTGATTGCAAATGCGTAGGAAAGACTTCACACCAAAAGTAGTTTACTTAACCTGCTCCACCAAGTATCCTGTAAACACAATAGTACACAGCATATTGATTAGAGTTTATACCTCTCATATTCATATTTATATCTCTCCACCAAGTAATAATTTATATCTCTCAAAAATTGTTTATACCTTTGTCTCAACACTTCAACAGCCGGATGATTAATATTGAAATAAATCTGAGAACATGATGAACTTCTTATCTGCAGTGAACCTATTAGAAGCAATGTAACAATAATCTTTAGTTTAGACCATGAAAAATAATTATAGTTTGGAGTAAAGATATGTAGATTGGCAGTAAATGGAACCATTATGGACTAGTGGCCTCATTGTTGTCAAGATCACTATTGAAGGATACACAACATTTCCATCAAGCGTTGTTGTTACATCATCAATAAATTGATCCCAAGCAAAAAATCTTAACCACGTTGCCGATATTGAAACAAAAATAATGAGTCTATCATATTAACATTGGAAAATACTGATCGAGACTACATTTATTAGTAAAATCATGGTCTAACCTGCCATGAAATAACTCAAAATGAAAAAACTTTTTTTCACCAAATCATGTATAAACTTACTTTACTGGTTCAATGTTCTGAGCCACGCCAACAATATCTATCAAATATTTACTATTTAGAATTTTTAAATGATGATTTAAAATAAAAAAAAAAACAAATGTGCGATAAGATACAAAAATACCTATAACATGTACAGGAGACACATGTTCAGAAAGTGACATTGCAAGTTCAGAAATCTCAGGAATAGTCTTAAGTTCAAACTTGTGACTTGGAATGGTATTTACTTCAAACGGAACTGGATGGACAATGGTATCATGTGCAAAAACAATAATCTTATCAGAAGATACTGGTCTCAAAAGTCCTGCAGCCTCCATTACTATAAAGTTGTGAATATCAAATGTGTTTTCTTCAAGTATGATATTGCTAACATCATGCCAAAGCACACGATTTACAAATGCAAAGACATGACAATTATGCACAACACACGTTCATTTGGAAACTCTTCTATATAAATATTAATCAAATACTACTATTTTTATAAAGTGAACGATGTTACCTCTGAATCAAGCAAAATTAGATTAACACCTGGAATTGTTGAATGTGAGAAAATGATGGCCACATTCGAGTGATACGTACACGAACCCTCCAATCAGTCCTAGTGCTATCAACTGATGCAAGATTATTTTCCATGTCTGCAATCACAAAGATTAACAATAAATAAATGATTATTAAAGGGCTACCCAATTTAAACACTCATAGAACATATGTTGACCTGATGATGCTCGTCTCATTATATTCCATTTTTTCGGTCAAAAATATAAACAAAAGCCCAACCAGTGGGATTAAGTCTGCTTTTGCATGTATTGCTTTTGCAATTTAATTCTAATTCTATAACAAATTAACTAAAATTTTCATTTTCTCGGATCCCATGATTTTCTTTCAATAATATCTAAAATCATTTATTAAGTTTATTTTAGCCGTTTATTTTTTTTAATCCAATTACAATTATAAAGTATCTTATTGCAAGAACATATAAAATTCGGTTGAAGAAAATTAATAACGGTACTAATTGTATTTTGTAAGCTATTGCAAATTTAGCATGGGAAAATGAGTGAACATGGATAACAAAATGACACATGATCTATTAAAGTTGATGGTTATTAGTTATTATGGCGTAAAATACAAAAGTTAAAACTTAATAAGAAAATATTTAGAAATTATTTATCTCGAATAAATAGTAATGTTTGTAATCCGTAATAAGGGCATATTCAGCCAAATAAACTCTTTGCATTCAAAATCTCATGCTAACTTTTATGATAAGATCGCAGCATAGTGTTAAAAAAATAATGAAATTCAAAAAATAATAAAGATATTTTTGTTATCTGCAGTTAAGATGTTTAATATGTACCAACATTTAATAACGACATTTTAGTTCAAAACAATTTGTTGATCAATAATTTATTGAAGTATCTATGTTTGTTTTAGCTGTCTATTATTATTTTTAATCCAATTACAATTACAAAGTATGTTATTCCAAAAACATATGTAATTCGGTTGAAGAAAGTTATAACAGTACCAATTGTATTTTGTAACATATTACAAATTTAGCATGGGAAGATGAGTGGACATGGATAACAAAATGACACATAATCTATTAAAGTCGATGGTTATCAGTACTGTGTATTGTGATGATATTAAGGCGTAAAATACAAAAGTAAAAACTTGATAAAAAAATATTAGAAATTATTTATCTCGAATAAATAGTAATATTTATAATCCGTAATAAGGGCATATTTAGCCAAATAAACTCTTTACATTCAAAATCTCATGTTAACTTTTATGTTAAGATTGAAGCATAGTGTTAAAAAATTAATAAAATTCAAAAAATAATAAGGATATTTTTGTTATCTGCAGTTAAGATGTTTAATATGTACCAACATTTGATAACGATATTTTAGTTCAAAATAATTTGTTGATCAATAATTTATTGAAAACATCTATGTTTGTTTTAGGATCTATTATTTTTTTTAATCCAATTACAATTACAAAGCATCTTATTGCAAGAACATATATAATTCGGATGAAAACAATTAATAACGGTACCAATTGTATTTTGTAAGCTATTGCAAATTTAGCATGAGAAGATGAGTGAACTAGATAACAAAATGACATATAATCTATTAAAGTCGATGGTTATTAGTACTGTGTATTGTGATGCTATTATGGCGTAAAATATAAAAGTTAAAAACTTAATAAAAAATATTCAGAAATTAATTATATCGAATAAATAGTAATGTTTATAATCTATAATAAGGGCATATTCAGCCAAATAAACTCTTTGCATTAAAAATCTCATGCTAACTTTTATGTTAAAATTACAGCATGGTGTTAAAAAATTAATAAAATTCAAAAAATAATAAAGATATTTTTGTTATTAGCCAAATAATAACTTTTTGTTATTTTTGTTTGCTATTTTTAAAATTTAAACATATTCATAATTACGTAATTCGAATGTGTAACTAAAATATGTAATCTTACTTCATATTTGCAATTATGTAATAACTTTTAATTTTTTTATTACATCTTTGCAAATAAATAAATATAAATCATAATTACATATAGAGATGCGTAGTGGTTGACTTTTAGTGGTTCAATGGTTTTTGGTATCTTGATCAAAATAAATCATTGCATGTAAAACCCCATTCAAAGTCAATACTAACACCCAACCGCAATCCAAACTCTGCAGAGAGCATCGACTGAGAAATTTTCCATCTGATCATTCTACTTCAGTCATGAAGGTATGTATTTACTCTCTTATTGAATTAGGAATGTGATGATTCAATATAAATCTCCAATAGATGTTTATTATTTTTGATTTGTTGAATCCTGCTCATGTTTGCATACAAATAAGTATTATGAATAGCCTCCATTCATGCTTGTATGATTTTTTTTGTCGGTCTACTTGTATGAAATTAGTTATTAAGATTAAATAAATTTTACAATGATACATACATGATAAGATTGTGTATTGATTCGTATTGGTATTTTTTTATATAGTATTGTCATATTGTATGTTGACTTATATGGCGAATAAATCAATCTAATTTTTTTAAGTATGTGGTTGATAGTCTTAATCCGTTTTGGCTAGCAGTATATGTTGTGAATTTAGTTATATTGCTCTAGTATTGGGACAATCATTATAGATATTGAACTCTAGTATATTGATTTGTAATACTATCCGCCATGATTGTATTGAGAGATGTTTAGTATTGCGCCTGCACTTTGCATCTGGTTGATTCACAGTAGCGAGAGTTATTACAATCTCCTGTAATCTATTAAAAAATGATTATGTTTAAAGTAGAAGTTAAAAAACAGTAAGATTACAATTGTTGCATTGAACAGGTTTTACTAAATGGGCGATGAGACTTAATTTTAGTTGTTAATTATAGTTATTTTTATTATTCCATCTCAGCAGCAAAACTGTGACCCTGTCAAAATTCCAGCATTCATCATTCAGATTGATCCAACAATGTCATCTCTCACGGATGAATTGGTAAATAACTTAATATTGTGTCCCAATACGTGTACAGACTTCGATAATTGAATTAATGAATAAGTCATTATATATGCCTTCGGAAATTACCACTCTCCTTTGCTTCTAAATATGGCGAAAAACTTCATCTAATGGATTAATAATCCTACCAAGTGGCCAGGAGCTAAAATTCTCTTATGAGAAAAATAGTGAAAGCCTAACTGGAGTTGGGGAACTCATCAAAGTGTTCACAAAAGGCATTGGTTGTAAATTTCTTCTCTGTTATAGAGGTGAAGGAAATTTTTGGGTTTATATTTTTTATGACACGGGATGTGAAATAGAGTACGTCATACCAGAAGAACCGAATTTCTATGTGGTGAAGCAAGGTAATACTGTAATCTGCTCTTTACTGTATTTCAGCACTTTGGCATTGTTTTAAGTCATGATTGTAATTGTACTTTTTATAAACATGAACAACCAATATTGCTGGAGCTGGATGGAAAATTTTAGTTGAAGCTAATGAGAATACAATATATGATGGCATAGTTGTAAGTTGTATTTTCCTAAACTTGTAAAATGCTTTAATCAGACAGTTCTTTTTATTTACATAATAGGAATACATAGGATCAATATATTTTCACTTTCGATGCAGGATATTCCACCTCCTTTCTTGGCACGATTTGGCAAGCATATCCCAGAAGTTGTTCTCTACTCTCTCCATTTGGATGCAGAATGTACAGGTTATTTTTGTAATTATAAGAAGAGGTTCTTTGGTCTCTATAAAATTCCACCAAACATTGATCTGAACCTGGGAGATTTTCTAGTGCTCACAAATTGGGAAGCTGGTCGGTTTGACGTTGTCATTTTTGACAAATATGGAGTGGAAAGGTTGTTTGCACATCAGACCCCAAAGCCTGGTAAGAACTCTACTAATAACAATTCTGTAGGTCATATCAATTGACAATCATTGCTGAACTTACATAAACCATTTTTTGAACACACACATTTAAAGATACAAATGCTCTTTTTCTTGATGCAGAGAATGTTCAGAAAACATAGTTCAGGGATAATGGAATGGAGATGCATTCGTTTGATTACATTCACCATGTTTAGGTTGAGTGCGGGGGTATCTCCACTACTGATGAGATTGTTTGTGATGTGATAGGATCGTCAGTTCCACTATTGTTTCTGCTCCGTGTGAGTACCATGGTTGTTGTTGTCTTCCCACATACGGCGCCAAATGTTGTGTAATAAAAACTAGGATGTGTTAGTAATTAATACTAGGGTCTGTGAGTTTCAAGTTTTAATAATTGTTCTCGCGGCGAGGACTAACAGTCCTCATAAGATGACTATATATCTCTGTGTTGTAAAGAATCAAGCCAAAAACGTAGTTTTAGGTTGAGGGGTAGAGCCCTTTATATAGAGGTAAGTCTAGGGTTAGACTTTTTTTGGGATACTTGGTGGACAAATCTCCTACTTAGATGGTAATTAGGACTCCTGTAAGGGAAGAAATTCCATATCCTTCCTTGTAGGAATTTGTGTCTGTATTAGACATATGTCTCTGCTCTTTCTCCCACCTTCATACAAAATTTTACAAAATAGAGCAAATGACTCTTCCTCGCACCTTCATACAAAATTTTACAGATAGAGAATTCTATGGTTATGTGCACTTATAAAAAAGGCGAGAAAAGAATTAAATGAAAAATAATAAGTTAAATTTATACAGTAAGAAAAATATATAGGATGTCGAATGAAATTTTAATTTAAACTAGCTTACGGCCCGTGCGATGCACGGGTCTTGATTAATATTTATATATTTTTATTTCTATTTTATATAATTTTATTAAAATTCTATAAAAAAATAAATACTAAATAATGATTATATTATTATGCTTTTATTGTGTATAATTCCAAGTTAAGTATAATTATTATATTATTGATGAGATCTTATTCATAAATATTAATGTAAATATTTGTTGTTGGTGAGATTCGATCTCAAAACTTATATGTATTTTTATAAATAATAATATAAATATTTGTTGTTAACGGGATTCGAACCTGAGAACTTATATATATTTTTATAATAATAATATAAATGTTTTTTGTTGACGGGATTCGAATCTGAGAACTTGTGGAGTGTATTTTTTGGTATTTAAATCTGACGACTCTTATTATTTGATGATGATTGATGATGAAGATCTGACATTCGTGATGGAAAAGAATAACCAAAATGAGGGGTTAACCAAACTACATATTATACCCCATTCTGGTTATTATAGTATAGTATAGATGATCAGGAAAGGAATAATAAAAGGATCCAAATTATAAAACAATTAAACATATCAACCAAACTATAATAAGTGTACAAATTTCATTTTATTCGGTAAAGAAAAATTTACTGAGTAAAATATATGACAGAAAAAAAATATAGAGTTCATGATATTTGTTGTGCCACTAGATCATGTTATAGGGTTTCTTTAGAGCGCACCTTTGTTACTTGTAAATTGGAATTCTTCTTTAAACAGAGCCTATATCTCTTGTCTTCTTGGAAAAGTTCAAGGTATTAAGGTATTGATTGATTTGAAAACTGTTTCAGTGTGAGAAGTGACCGTTTGAAAAATCTTAGAATAAGTAACTTATGATTTAAACTGAATAAATGAGTGATAAGTTGATAAATGCTTATAAGTTAAACAAGTGTTTGGATAATTTAACTTATAAGTCAAAATTGTTTTTATTTAAATAAACTAAAATAAATAATTTTTATATATAATTATCTTAATTCTTATATTTTAAGTTAGATTAACATTTTAAAAAAATATTCTAAAATTAAAATTGATAAAAAACGAAAAATCAAAAATAAGTTGAGAAAAAGTACGTCATTACTAACATTCAACTTATCAGCTTATAAGTTGTAAATTCAACTTATAAGTTTTAAATTCAACTTATAAGTTGGGTCGACAAATACTCGTCAATAAGTTATTACGGGCTTACGAGCCAAATAAGCTGGCTTATAAGGTTTCACAAACAGCAGTCTATTCAAAAGCAACACAAAGATGTGTAACAACAAAATACATAACATTGATCACTATTGAAGTGAGGAAGTACAAAGATTAACACACTTGGTTGCAAAAGGACAAATCAATACTAGGAATGAACTAAAATTTAATCACAGAACAGATGGAGATCTACCAGTATAACGCAGTTGAATCCCATGAAGATGAAGAACACGTAAAAGGAATAACACTAGGCATTAGCTCCACAAGCCAAAAGAAGTTTTGTTATAATATCACATCTCAGTAGTTGAGAAATGTAAAGAGGAGTTGCACCTTTCCTGGTGATGATATTCACATCAGCTCCCCTGTTCAACAAAACCTCCACCATATCTTTGTCGCCGCTCTCCACAGCCAAATGCAATGGCGTGTAGCCATCGACATCTTGGGAATCGAGCTCTGATCCAAACTCAACCAGCAACATTGCTACATCCTTGTGGCCTTTGATAGCAGCCACATGGAGAGGAGTCAATCCGTATTGGTCGCAATAATTGACATTAGCATCGGTTTCTAATAATAATTCGATAAGTTTTACGTGTCCGCTTCTTGAAGCATTTAGCACTGCTTCCCCGCGTTCAAGTAGCTCTACAACTTCTTTCTGCATCATCATCATCATCCAAAATAAATACATGATGTATGCAATTTATCAAGTTGAGTAAAGATGCTTCTGTAATCAATTTGAAATTACTAACAATCTATAAATGTTTATTCATCCCATAATATGCTAATGCCAGTGTTCTAAAGATCCTCGATAAATTCCCGATTCAACCGATTAATCCCCGATTAATCTCGTATAAAGTACCCGACCGATTGGATTTTTGAAATCCGATTAATTTTTACGAATTTTTCTTTATTGGAGTATATATAACTATTTATTAAAATTAAAATACTATATGAATTTAAATATGAATAATTATAGAAATTATGATATAATAAATATATTTGTTAATAAATAACTAATATAATCATAATAATATATTAAATATAATTTAATATTATAATATATCCGATTTTTACCCCGATTAATCCCCGATTTTCAATTAATCATAAATCAGTAACTCGACCGATCTTCCCCGATTCCCGATTTATACAACACATGCTAACGTTACTTTTAATTGGAAACATTGCTCAAATTCTACCATATTATATACATCAAATGGCCAACAACATTAAAGCCCCAATTCAATTCAGTGTTTTTTTTATTGTTTTATTAACAATTAAAGTATGATACATGACATTAGTATCCTAAATTACCAAAATTTTAGTAATAAAATAATTTTGATTTTTTTTATTAGGGGATTAAAATTTCAAAAACAAAGTGGCCGAACCTGTCCTCTTTCCCGAGCAAGTTCCAGGGGTGATCGTCCACCACGATCTGCAGGAGTAATAGTTGGATCAGCACCCGCATGAATAAGCAACTCCATCATCCGACGGTTACCATTAGTCAAAGCTTTATACAGAGCCGTCCGACCGTCAATTGTCCTCGCGTCCACATTAGCACCTGCACGCACCAACACCGTAACACACTCTTCATACCCTTCATTCGCTGCCAAATATAACGGAGTTCTTCCCTTTTTATCCTTGCAATCCAACGGCCCACCTTCTTTGTTACTTATGAGCTTCGAAATCTCGTCCGTCCGATTATTTGCCGCTGCCACGTGTAACTCATTCCACCCCTTACATGGGCTAATGTTGTATTCGGACTCGGTTAGCAACCTCACCATTTCCTCCGAGTTATCCAACTCAGCCGCAACTCGGAGTAGCGACTCAGCATCACGCCCGGCCAAAACAGTTTTCTGCCGCTTCAAGATATTCTTGACCGAGTCGCAGTCTCCGGTGAGAACAGCATGACGGAGGAGAAAGGGGCCCACGAAGGCAACTTTGAGTTTAATATCGTGAGTTTGATGATGGAGGGGCGGCGCTAGTGAAGTGCGGATGAGGAATTTGTCGCAAGGAGAAGAGCGAGGGAAAGAGGAGGGGAGCTGAGATTGAGGTCTGAGAATGACTTGAAAGGAGGTGTGATATAATGGAGGAATGAGTCCAGAGGGTGGATTAACAAGGAACTTGTGTGGAGATGAGGTTTGTATCTTAAAGTATATTGAAGTGGTGGAACTCAGAGACCTCAGGTGGACAGTAGCACGACATTTACGACCAAGTGAGAAATCTATGCGTACTTCCTCTTCCGATACCTCTACTAGTTTCTCCATCGCTATTTTCTTCGATGTTTAGTTCATATCTTTTCGCATTATCGTGAATGAGTGGCTACCAATTCACGGAGGATACAGTATATATCTATGTATGTTTTAGATTATTTTTATTTCCATATTAATCATATTTTACATTTAACTGGATTTTTATTAATTATATTTATGACCAAATTGGACATTATTTCCAACTTTTTTGTTATAGAAATCGGTCAAGTTTTCAAAAATTGCCGATAAATCGGTCAAAAATATTTGTCCAATTTGACCGATTTCCGATAAATCTCTGATAAATTATCCGATTTTTTAAAAATCATCCAATAAATCATAGATCGGTACTTCAACCGAATAATTCTGATTTCCGAAATCTGTAACACTGCCAACCTTGTTCCCTTCGGATGAACCAGTATTTCGATTTCCGCATTTATCATGAAGACGAAAATTATCGCCTTTATCTTGCTTGCCACCACCAGTACCATTTAATGTGTCTGAAGTTGTTTTTGCAGACAAAGTTGAAGACTAATCCTCGACATTTTTCCAAGTCAGTAGCTTTCATAACAAAGTTCTCAGAGAAACCAGATTGCTTATCTTGTTCTGTGTCGTTGCTTTTCTTTTCTGGAACTTGTGTGTTCATGACAGCTACAGAACTAGCTGAACGGAATCTGGGAGAGAGTTCAGTACGTCAGTAGCACTAGTGCTCTTAACTTGCAACGGAATCTGAACTTCAGGCTCTCTCACAGGGCTTACATTTCCACTTGATTTAGTATGAGATCTAGCAGTCTTTTTCGCATTCAATTTCACTGTTATCCTTAGAGGATTCAGGGACTGCCTCACGATATCGTTAAGATCTTCTTCATCAGCAAGTGTCACCACATCTTTATCTTCATCAATGTATGTCAAAACAAGTTCAGAACCAAAAGGAAAACTGTAAAGAGAATGGACTTTCTCTCTAAGTGCATTCATGTCAAGATCGAGCTTCCCATCAACAATTTGTGAACTGAATGTGTTTCACCGTATTGAACCTGTCCAATACATCAAATTGTGTTTTAAGCAATAAGAATCCACATAACACACTCGCAGACCCATGTTGTCTTTGACAAGGTTCGAACCCTCGAAATCTTATAAAGTGAGCGAGGGAGATACCGAGAAATAACTTACACTCGGAAAGAGAACTAACTTTACATGAAGATTAAAAACAGTATAAACATACACATATATTATATAATCAGGGGAATAAACATGCACAAGTGAATGGAAATGTGCTGAACTGAATGACTGCAAATGAATCGTCCAGGGCGTTTGTTTCACACATGAATATCTGGACGCTTACAAAAAACCTCTGGACGAGTCGAGCAAAAAATCACGTTGAATGGTTGGTAACCATGATCATAACACTCCTCGGCTAATTCTACTTGTATAGCAGCATATTTAAAATTAGTTCATCATAACTTCAATAGTTTAAAATATTGTTGTTGTTAAGTTTAGATTTTTTAATTTATACAAAAATAATTATGGTCATGAATTTTTACTAGGTGGCTAATTAATTTTACTAATATTCTTGTAATTACACATTATTTCTTTCAATAACATGTTATTTTAAATTTATATCCAAATTTTAACTGCAATTATTACCAAAATTTAAAATTATTACGTCTAACATTTTATAATGATAATGTAATAATAATTTTATAAACAATTGTAACAAATATTAGCTCTTAAATATTTTATTTATTCAAAATATATGATTCAGATTTAACAAATGATCTTTTTTCAACAATTCTTAATAATTCAAATATCATATCATCCACAAATTTTAACCATCCATAAAACATGGTTCAGATTTATCAAATGACCCCATGTAACGACCCGCACTTCCGGACTATTAAATCTAAATCAAAACTAATACAAAATACACTTATTAATCCAAAATTCTATTACAATGGTGACTATTACAAAAGCGCGGCAAAAAGCGGAAGCCCAAATGTCAATCTACTTCAATTTTAAGTCCTCGAATTCCAATGCTAATCAACTCGAATCTTATACGAAAACTGAAATTATAAAAAGGGTGAGCTACAAAGCTCAGCAAGTACAAATTGACTAACTATTTAACCGGAAATCAATGGGTGTTTTAATAAAACGATTTTTCTCAAAACAATAATAATTTTGTAAAATATTTTCTAAAATAAATCCAACCCAAAGTTTTATATTTTAAAATTCATAATTTAAAATAGAACAGAGCAGATTTTTATAACAGATCAGAACAGAGTAAAACAGAACGAAACGATAATTCATATAAATACCATAGTCTTGATCTACGGCCACACTTTGCCAGTAGCCGGCATCTAATTCTTACTCTTATTCTTTATACCACACTTTATCAGTGGTCGGCATCTAAATTTCAATAATTACGCGCCCTTAATAGTTATCTAAAGTTGCACACCTGTGCGCCTAATAAGGATATCTAAGGCTAGTTCTGGAACTATAGCGTAAATTACGAACGGTTTCGAAAACGTAGAGACTGAATTTCAAAAGATTCTCGTATCTTATTTCTTATACAGTTCAAAATAAAATTCTTATATCTTATACGAAATTCGAAATTCAGAGTATCAAAATTTTTTCGAAAACAAAAGTAAGTCAAAAAGTACTTACTCTAAATTCTGACCAGATCTGAATATAGCCTTTTTGACCCTCTAAACAACGTTATCTTCAGAAACGCAAAACACGAAAGTTGGAGATAACGAAAAGTGCTTTCCGAAAAGTCTAGGATCACTGAATTCCGACTTACGATAAATTTTTTACAAATTTTACAAGACTGCTGATTTTTATGGCTAAAAGCCCTACGAATTTTAATAATTAAAACGAGGAAGACGAATATGATGTATTTATAACGATACAAAACCCTATATCTTAACTTACAAGTTATCCATATTAGAATTTGATCCAAATTTTAGTCTCAAAACTCTAATTCAATTTCAAATTCTAATCTTTATCTAATTTTATTACTTTTTTTTCTATTATTCAATTATTAATCTAATTCTAAAAATTACGGGATATTACATACTATCCTCCTTAAAGAGAATTTGGTCCCCAAATTCACAACAGTCCTATATGTCTAGTGTTACTAATCTCCTACAGGTCAAACTTAAACTATGGTCCACAAGAACGCATCCTAGGGAATGTACTAGTCTCATACCTAACACATTCTAAAGGACTGCCTGCTCGGATACCAACTGTAACGACCCGCACTTCCGGACTATTAAATCTAAATCAAAACTAATACAAAATACACTTATTAATCCAAAATTCTATTACAATGGTGACTATTACAAAAGCGCGGCTAAAAGCGTAAGCCCAAAGGTCAATCTACTTCAATTTTAAGTCCTCGAATTCCAATGCTAATCAACTCGAATCTTAGACGAAACCTGAAATTATAAAAGGGGTGAGCTACAAAGCTCAGCAAGTACAAATTGACTAACTATTTAACCGGAAATCAATGGGTGTTTTAATAAAACGATTTTTCTCAAAACAATAATAATTTTGTAAAATATTTTCTAAAATAAATCCAACCCAAAGTTTTATATTTTAAAATTCATAATTTAAAACAGAACAGAGCAGATTTTTATAACAGATCAGAACAGAGTAAAACAGAACGAAACAATAATTCTTATAAATACCACAGTCTTGATCTACGGCCACACTTTGCCAGTAGCCAGCATCTAATTCTTATTATTATTCTTTATACCACACTTTGCCAGTGGTCGGCATCTAAAGTTCAATAATTACCATTCAAAGTTCTCAACAAACGCCTTGGGATTTATTCCCCACACTTGATCTCTTTCAAACCCGACTTCCCTGAGTCTCATAGGACGAGCTCCTTCCTTAAAGAAGAAAGACGCGTCTTTGAATCTCTCAACTCAAAGACTTCTATAATGTCTGACTCCAGTTCCGATTCCATGGATCACATCCCCATAAGCTCAAGAATGAAAAAGAAAGGACTCAAACGCAAAAGAACTCCAATTCTCCATACTAGGGCCGCCATCGAAGATTGGACGGATGATAAAATTGTACCCACAACCAGTCAACAGCCCCTACGCATAATCGTTTCAGACGAGGACGCGCCTCCTTCTCAGGACGTGTCAGCTTCTCAGGACGCATATCCCGTCCAAAACGCGCCCTCTCCTCACAGCGAGGGTGAATTTGAGGGAAGAGCCCCAGAACCTGAAAAATACCCCATTTCTCCTCAACAGTCTGTTTCCCCACTAGAACATTGGGAACCCAGTGATGTAGAGCTTGATTTTGATTGAAAAGAACTGGAGGACCTCCCTGAGACCGAAAAGAATACTTGGAGGATGAGAGAAAACAAATTAGCTTGTGTTGGGATGAAATCTACTCCAACTGATCTAGAGATTGGGTGGACCATGAAGTACTACAACATGGAGGGAATCTGGGGGCGTCCTCTCAGGATGATGAGGCCTCATATCTTTAACGTGGAAAATCTGAGGATTCCAAGAATGGTTCTAACCCCAAAGCTTATTTCTTTAGGTGTGGGCGCGCCCTTACACCCCTATATCAAAAAGATCCTGAAATGGTATGATGTTTCCTCCATTCAACTGTCTCCAAATTCGTACAAGCTAGCATGAGCTCTATTTATTATGTACCACAACCTTGGGTTGGGCGCGCCCTCTATGAAAGAGTTTAGCTTTTTTTACAGCATCAGGAAATCCATCCCAGGCTACCACTTCTTGGTTGTCAACAAGTGGTTGAACCACAAAGGGTTTAATGAGGGCAAAATCAGCCACGAATGAGATTGGAAGGAGCCATTCTTCTACATCTATGATGTCAAAAGGGCTCGTGTTCGTTTTAACTTAGAGCCAAGTAAGTGCAACATCTAGGACGCGTCCTATCCTGCAAGACGCGTTTTTTCCTTTGTTACTTTTTCCTTTCTCTTTTTTGTAACTCCCATCTCTCTTCCTTAGATAAAAGAACTCAGAAAGAGCTTACAGGAAGAAAGAAAAAGAAAGCTGCGAAGGTGTTGAAGTATGCCGAGAAGCACTTTAATCTTAAGGACATGATCACGGAGGCCAATCTCAAAAAGATTGGGGCTTTGTCTGCAAGGGTTGGCTCCATTTATAAATACCGTGATTTTTACAATGGAAAACCCGTCCTAACTGCATCTGAGAAAGCTAGAGGGTTAAACGCAACAGAACTTGTCCAACTAGACATCAGTAGACAAGTAGATCTAGAGCAAGGTAAGAATCATTTAGACGCGTCTCTCGTTAACGACGCGTCATGCGCACGTTCACCCCTTCTCTTACATGCATAACCTCAATCTAACTTGTAGTCGTTTCCCACATCCTACTTTATGACTTTAGACGCGTCTTTTCTCTGGGGCGCGTCCTCCTCTGTTGTTAGTTTATCACTTATACCATTCTCATAGTCCATGATATGGGCGTTGTGTCCTCTATCGTGGACGCGTCATATGTTTGGGACGCATCGTGATCCCATAGATGCACTTTTCATGTCTCTGCACAGCTTCATGCATTTATATATGTTCATATGCATTTTAATTGACATCCATACCTTTATCTTTAAATTATGCTTATGGCGCACCCTACTATAAGGACGCGTCTACCTCATCTGGCTAACGCTTTTTCTGTATTCATGTCACATATATGACTTCTCTTCCAAAGGGATTCGCGATTGAAGCTTCCAAAAAGTTGAGAGCCAAGAAGCAGGCTCATGCGAAATCTGATCCCAAAGCTAAGGATCCTACCCCTGCTTTGACACCTTCCCCCCCACCAAAAATCATCGACACCACAGTGTTGGACATCCTTGAGAAGGAGGACGCGCCCTTAAAGCGTCAAAAGACTATTCCTGACGACCAATCTTTCGTTCTCAGATATTCGGGCGCGTCCTCGGTTGGCGACTTTACTGAGGATGAAGTCAGGGGTTGGACTTTCAGGACTGAGCAACAGACAGACGAGGCAATGGTGAGGGTTGCAGCTGAGCTTCATCTGCACGCCAGGCAAAGTGCTAACATGTCTGCAAGACTCAGGGCGCGTCTTGCTACCACCGACACTGCAAAGAGCCAAGCTGAAGATAAGATAAAATCTCTGGAAAAGTACATTAATCTGTTTGCCCAAGAAAAGGATGTCGAGATCAAACGCCTGGAGGAAGAGAAGACGCGTCTTGAGACGGAGAATGCTGTGTTGAAAGGTAATGTCTCCTCTATGGAGAAAATAATGGAGAGTGTTATCACACTAAATTCCACCATGCAGCTAGAGCTTGACACTCTAAATGATGACAGGCTGCATGGGTGGAAAAAGGAGAAAAAGATAGTCTATCAAAACGGCTTCGCAGCTGGGTTCGAAGAATGGTGCTCTGGGTTTATTGCCAATGACCCGGAGTATTCTTTTTCTAAGTTCGATGCTGACACCCAAACATGGGTAAATGACTTCAGAGTTAGGGCTGCAGATTCCACTAAGAGCAAAAGGATCTTTCTAGGCCTGGAGGAAGAGGACGCGTCCCCGGCACCTTCTCCCCTTAATGTTCAGCCTCCTAATGTGCTGACCATTCTATCTTTCCCGTAGACTTCCTTCTGCTGAATCTGCTCCAACTCATAGGTTTTTAACACACCATAGAGTCTATCCAAAGAAATCTCACTCAGATCTCTAGCTTCTCTAATGGCAGTGATTCTATGTTCAAGATGAGTTGGCAGTGTTAAAAGGAACTTTTTGTTGACCTCCCTGATTGAATAATATTTTCCATTTATGTTTAGGTTGTTGATCAACGCATTGTACCTCTCAAACACTTCAGTAATTCTTTCTCCTGGATTGGATTTAAAGTGTTCCACATGATATAATTTTCTTTATCAAATAGTGGAATTTTAACGGTTCCAACTTTTTGTGAAGTCATTATGAATTTTTGAATAAATAAAAATTCACGGAGTTGAAAAAATCATAAAAGTCTAGGATTTTGATTTGTTCGTTAATCAGAAGGCTCTGATGCCAATTTTTAGGTCCCAATGTGTTTGTAGAAGGGGGGTTGAATACAAACAGTACCGAATAATCGAATTAAATGCGGAATAAAAAGGTGAAACAAAATTCAAGTTAAATAAGAATATTATTAAACTTGAAAGGTGTTACAACAACTGTATCGATTACAAGGAATTAATCTCAAATTAATTATCACAAATCTAGAATAAATTCGACATGAACTTTTTCTATTTTTGTAATAAAAAGATTCAAATGCTAAACGCAATTTGAGATTAAGTTCTAGGGATTTTGATCCGCTAGATAGTTACACAAGAACAAGATAAAGATTTCTAGCGGTTTGGATTTAACTTTACAAACTAGAAATTATGATCTTGAAGTTTGCAGATGAAGGATGAAATATTGTCTTCTTTTTCTTTTCTGCTGTGTTCTTGTTTTTTGTTTTCTTGTGTATTCTAGATATTTTATCTTCTGCTTCTGCTGTCTTTTTAAATAGAAGCAACAGACTCAAATGAACTGAAATGACAATCTTGAGCTCAGCAAGACAATCTGATTGAACTAGAAAGACTTTCGGTGAGACAATCTAAATGAACTAGCATGACTTTCGGTATGACTATTGATTGTCATACTAATACAAAAGATTGTCCTGCTGAATTAAAACAGATTTTAATCTAATAATAATTCTGATAAGACAATTAAATGAATTGGCATGACTTTCGGCATGACTATTGATTGTCATACCGATTGTCATACTAATACAAAAGGTTGTCTTGTTGAATTAAAACATATTTCAATCTAATTAAAATTCTGAAAATCCTTAATATTAATTAAGAATTAAGTAATCAATTAATTCAATTAATCAATAAATTAATTGTTAGGTCACACACACACTGTAGAGGGGGTGAATACAGTGTATAGTACACTCAAATCGAACTTTAAGAACTTAAGTAACAGAAAACAAACTTTATTGAAATAATAAACTCTGTTACAGCATGGAACTGTTACCTTTCAGTGATGAACAAATATCACGAGAGCTGCTAGGGTTACAATGAATAATCTTCTCTAATAATGATAACACTTATAGTGTAAACCCTATATCTGTGTTTATATACTACACAGTTACAAGATAATCGCTAATTGATATGGAATATAATTCTGCTTCCTAAAATATATCAATCAGATATCTTTTCTTCCAAGTATTCCATTCTTCACGGAATTCCTTCTTCATGCATATCTCTTCTTATGTTTATCTTGATCTTCTTTCCTTTAATCAGCTACTGTCCTTATCTGATTATCCTTCAGCACTTAAGTTATGATATCTATCTTCTGACGATTATCTCCTGATAACATATGTACTGATATCCTTAAGTCCTGACTTCCAGTATAAGTATTTATCAACAGTTAAGTACTGATTTATCCTGTTCAAATAAGATCTGAAAGCTAAACATAAAACATATTAGCCATGACATTATCAAATATATCTAACAATCTCCCCCAACTTGTAAATTAACATAATATAAAAGTTTAACAGATATTTGATGATGTCAAAAACATTAAGTACAAATGCATGAGAATTAGACTAGATAACTACAACTTACAGTCCTTAAAGCTTTTACCAATTTCAACTTCTGATAACAACTTCAGTCTGTATAAATATCAGAATTTAAGCAGTTGTAGATCTTCGACTTGGCTTCATCATTTTCTGATCTCTCTGATGTCAGGAGTTGTTCAGAGATAGTTCTTCAACAAACATTTCTCAGCATATCTGAGTTCATCAATCATTCTCCTTTTGACATTTTTAAGCTCTGAAGTATCTTCACCAGTTTAAAAGATTGCAGCTCTGAGATCATTGATCTTTGCTTTTCTCAACTCCTGATCTAGTCTTATGACATAAGCTTTGTCAGACTCTAGATTGAATTCAAGTCCCTTAATACCAAGATATGTTCTGATCTGTGCAGTATTAGGCTTCATATCAACAATATCACCATTGTGATCTCTGTACTTTGGAACATATATGTTGTCAGACTTAACAGAATAAAGCATTTTCTGTCTCTGAATCTGTTTTTTTAAGTAGTTTGCAGCAGTCTCTGTTATTCTGTCATCCACTTGAAGTAAGAAAAGTACATGCTCCAATTCTTCAAAATACTTCAATGGAATGGCATTTTGTCTTATATGATAAACCCTACCATCTGTCATGAAATACAACATGATGTATTCTTTCAAGTAGGTATGGTAAACCATCTGTACAGATTCCAGTTGATTCAATCTCTCAGGAGTTGCTCCAATACCTGGTTCACTCAAGGAAGTTGGATCATTGGTAGTGTTGTGTACTCTTCTTTCATCAGCACTTCCCAATCCAGTTTTATCTCTAGCTTCCTTTCCAGTAACTACTCTTGCTTCAAAAACCACTTGCAGTAGTCTTCAAAGATTGAGTCTGTTTTGCTTTAGTGAATCCTGGTAGGAGTGTCTTTGATCTATTTTCTGATATCAAGTTAACTTGAGCTCTGTCAGAGGTTACTTGCTTCTTCTGAATATCAGAACTTATAATTTCTTGACTCTGAACAACTGAGCCATGTCAGAGGTTGTTTTAAGAACTTTTCTTGAAGTCAGAGCAAGATTATCTTTTTCATCAGTAATTTCTTCTTTCTCAGGAGGTACATAAACCTTGATAGGTTCACCAACCTTTTCTTTACCCTTGGATCTTGGATCTATCTGTGGTTGTGATCTAGCCAACATTGCTTCAGTATGTGTCCTTTCTTTGATCGCAATGCCTTTGATTTTTGGAAGTGACTTTTTACCAGAAGCTTCAGATTTAGATGTGACTTTCTCTGATTTAAGTCTGGCTTCTTCTTCCTTTAAACTTTCCAAGTCCATTCCTGGATTTTCTTGAAGAAATAACTGTCTTGACATTTCCTCATCAAGATATAGAAGTTCATCAGAACTTATCCTTTTACCAGCAGCAGAACTTATTCTTTTCCCAGTATCAGAACTTGTCCTATGACTAGCTTTTCTTGATGTAAACCTTCTACCTTGACTATGACCGCTACCCATTCCAGAGTATCCTTGATCATCATTTCCATCATCCTTTCCTTGCAGTGTCTTGTTAGTGTTGCATTTGGACTTAATTACCTTCTCCCCCTTTTTGGCATCAGCAGGTAGTAAAAGAGAGATAAGTAATTCCACTGAGGATTGGATTTCAGTAAGTTGCGATTGCTGAGAAGCTTGATTTGTCAGAATGTCATCAATCTGAGCTTGTTGTTTCTCTTGAGTTTGCTCAATATAAGCAATCCTGTCAATGGAAGGTTGAAAGAACTTTTTCTTATCAATTTTCCAAACTTGTTCTTGTTTGATAAAGTTCTCCTGAATCTTGTGTAGCTCTGCATGAGTAGTTGAATGAAGACCTTGTAGATGTTTAATACTCAATGCAGTGACTCTAAGCTGGGTTTTTAAATCATCAGAATTTAACATTTCATCAGCTTTAGTCCAGTGCTCAGCAAGATGTATTGCAGTTGGAACACATGAAACTGAGTTCCATTCCTTAGTCCACTCCTGACCTGCAGGAGTTTCACTCCAAGGTACTGGTGCAGCCCCGGTAACAAACTTTTGTACCAGTTCAGACTTAGGAAGAGTCTGTTGAGAAGTATGTCCTGAAGGACCTGCTTCATCAACATCTACAGTTGGAGCAGCTTCACCAGTATCTCTAGCATTTGCAGCATCAGAACTTAAAGAATCAGTATCTTCTGATAAAACAACAGTGTGAGTAGCAATGGAGGCTTCAGCATCCTCTAATTGCTGATCTGATACTAAGTTCTGATCAACAGCCATATCCTGATGCTCACCTAAAGTCTGATCATCAGCATCTTGATGCAGAGAAGGTGTTGTTGATAACTCTGGAGTTTGAACAGCATCAGTAACAGGTGTTGTGGAAGGATTATTTGCTGTTGGAGCTTCTAAGAGAAATACTTCAGACACAACCAAGTGTTGAACATCAATATCAGCACTTGTGACTGGATCAACAAGAGACACAGATGGTGAGTTAGCCTTGTCAGATACAGCTTCCTGAGATGGAGTTGATGGAGAAGAAGTGACTAGAGCAAATTCCTTGTCTTGTGAGATCAGAGATTCCTGATCCCCTTCCTTATCTGCTTCCTCTTCATCATCTGAAACTGGCCTTTGTGCCCTCTGTTTCTTGTACTTCCTTGTTGATTTGGATTCCTTGGGAGTGTCAGGAACAATCATTCGTCTAAGCCTCTTGAGAAGCCTAGAACCCCCAATTTCAGAATCCTTCACCTCTTTCTCAGCTTCAGAAACAACAGGTTCTCTAGAAGAAACCTGTTCCTCAGAATCAGATTCATCTCTCAATACAATCCTCCTTCTCTTTTGAGATGTTTGAGGAACATTCTTTGTCCTCTTTGGCTTGGAAGATGAAGGCTTCACAGTAGGTGCTGAAGATGAAGGTTGAGCAGTCTGTGAAGTGGAGAGATAGGATTTGAGATATGTTCTGAGGGTAGGTTGAGTAGAATGAGAGGTAGGTACTAAGGTTGATGGATTTTGGGTGTTTGGAGTTGGTTGGACATCAGAGTAAACAGATCTATAAGTATCAGGATCAGCATTTACCAGGATCTGTTTTACAGACTTAGGAATCTGTAATGGTCTAACCACTTTTTTCTTAGTATCAGCATTTACCAGGTCATTAAAGTATCGTTTTGCAACCTTAAAAGGTGGGGTTTGAGTGCTGACTAAATGAGGTTCATCAGTACAGTAAGTGTAAATAAGTTGACGGAATCTAGCAAAATAAATAACATCTCGATCCTCTGTCATCCTATCCCCAATAAAACCAATTATTCCAGTTGCAAAATCAAAATGAGTTTGATGAATAATAGCATACCCTATGTGCTGACTCAGAATTGGGATAGCATCAAAATTTGAACATTTGTTCCCAAAAGCTTTGGTGATGCAATCAAAGAAGAAACTCCATTCTCTTCTGATATTAGCCCGTTTCAACTGTCCAAGTTTCGTCAGATTCTTTTCATATCCCAATTCATCCATTAACTCCCGAAGGGCTGAATCCTCTGGAATTGAGAAAGTACAATCTTCTGGAAGATGTAAAGCCCTGCGTACTGTACCAGGAGTGACTACAAAGGATGAATCACCCACTTGGAAGATAATACTGGGAGTTCCACGTTGACCACCATCATCAAAAAGTCCAGTCCTCCAAAACCTCGGAACTTGTTGGCTTGAAAAGAATTCAGGCTGTGTTAGTGCATACCCAACCTCACTATGTGCAAGAAGATCTTGCACAAAGTGCAATTCAGATGGAGCTTCAGTGTGATCAAGAACTGCAGCATAGTTGTTGGGGACAAACTTAGCTCCATCAATGATTAAATCCTTTGGTGCCATGTGAAAAAAAAATGAGATTCAAGTATGCCTGTTAGGTGTTTGAGATAATGTATGTATGAAAAACCAACGTGAGAAATAAAGAGAAAGAGAGTAAAAGTAAGGAGAGAGATAAAATATAAAGAAAATAAAAGATTAAAGAAATCTTCTCTCTGTTGTACTTATACTCTGAACAAAAATGTTACCGTTGGACACCTGTCAGACATGCAGTAATAACGGACAGTTACTGGGCTCGAGAAAACAGGAATCATTACTTACCCAGTTGCCTAGTTTCAAGGAAAAACCGTTCCATTTATCAAGAGAAACAGTTTTAATTCAAAATTTAAACCGTTAGCACTGATTGAATTATTTTTCACTGCATCATTGATATTCTGAAAATACATCACATGAAAATGACCAAGATAAATTAGATAAGTAAGTGCTGAAAATGAATCAGAACTTAATATAAAACAAAATTTATATGGTCATCAGAATATCAATCAGGATTTATCAACACAAAATAAAATAACTCAGAGACAAAATCTTGAAGTAAAAACAACTTTCATTAATATATCAAGACAATACATTTATGAAATGGAAATTACATCAATACTTATACAAGATTTTCCCTAAGCTTCTAATCCTAACATCAACAGCCTTAGTCCTAGCTAAGAAGCCTGACAAAGCTGATGATGAAGAAAAACAGGAAGAAGACGAGATTAAGTCATCTTCTTCTTCCTACTCTCGACAAACAGAATGGCGAGTCGGATGATTCGCTCTTGCTGGCGGAGAGCTTCCAGCCTTTCCTCCTCCAATCGCTCCAGATGGCGATGATAGTCCATATAGAAGAACAGAAGGTGTGTCAGTACCTCCTGTGGGACAGAGTCCCATATCTCCTCAGGAATGGCTGTGACATGCCATTCCTGCTGCCACTCGGCACAACTTAGCTCCATATTGAAGGTTTGGTAGTTCAAAAACATGTTGTATCTGACCATTGTGTTTTTGAAAGAAGAAGTATGAAGATAAGTGTGTGAGAAGAATTTGATGGAAAGACTGATATGAAGTGGCTGCTTATATAGGCAAGAGAATGCCAGGAGACGCAAAGAAATTTAATGCTGACAGGTAGAATTAATTCTACCTCTTCTCCCTAGACTATGAAAAAGAATAACATTCATTGGAAAGAGGAATCATGGTTTAAACCGCACAAGAAACAAGAAACAGTGGACTGTTCAAGTACGAATACCATTAATCCTAATCATAGTGACTATTAATCTTCCACTTCAACATATTCTAGTTCGAACTGAGACTGTTATCAAATTTTATTCACAGATAAGACAAGTAAAGGATTAGACTGAGAAATCAGAACTTAGACCTATACCAGAACTTAACAGTCATTAGAACATAATTTCTTAACTCAAAAAAGGAATGCCCATCTTAGTAAATCCTCATACAAGTTCTGAGTTATAGACTTCAGAACTTAATCATCAGAACGTGTAACTACAACTTGTCCTCAGAATTTGTGCAATAATGACACAATGACTGTTTATCTAACATAACATAGACCACCACAGAAATTTTCATCATTCAGATGGAGTGATTAGTGTGTGCATTAAGCTAAATAACAGACAAAGAGTAAAGTCTGATTCACTTCAGTACATCTTAGAAATAAGGCATAACTAAAATTTTGCTAAAGAGCTGTCATTGTCCTGAAACCTACTGATGAATGAGTTCATGCTTGAGTCCACCTCAACTGTTTTGTGCTAATTTTATGCATCTTTTGAAATTCTATTTTACAGTGGCTTCTCAGTGTAAGTGAGTCACGACTGTGTATCAGAATTTATGCTATTATCAGAGTATTTCTCCAGTAATCATAGAGTGTGAAAAGTCACCAAGAAAATATTTTGCTTTTCTAATGCATATCTACTTAATACCAGCAATGCACTTGGGTCGTCCCTTCTACATTTTTACTCTAGATCTCAAAGGAGTACCTGATTTTAATCTTTGATCTTTTTGCTTTTTCTTTTGATAAGTGAGGTTTATCAGCACTTAGTACATTCAGCAGTTTTACTAGTATCAGAACTTAACAGATGAGTAGCATTATTCTAATTTGTGACTTAGTAATAAGATATACAAAGTAAACTTAACTAAGCTCAATTATCAGAATTTGCTAGTGTCATAGGGTTTCCACTGAAATAATTACTTCTTACGTGGAATCATTTGTTTATTGAAGACTACTATGTCAGTATCTAGCACAGTTATCCTCATAGGATTGAATAGGTACTTGAACAGACATATCACTTATCAGAGTTTAGAAACATATATCAGACAACAGTCAGTTCTTAAAGACATTTATGAATTAAGCACAGAATACACAATGAGATTAATTCTGTAAATACTGAGCATAAAGTCCGATAACACAGAACAAGACTAAGCAGATTTAGAGAAAGAACCTGAAACCATTCCAAGTTCATTTACCAATCTTTTAAAAGTAGCTTCACACAGTGGTTTTGTGAAGATATCTGCTAGTTGTTGATCTGTGGGAACAAAATGCAATTCCACTGTACCTTCATCCACATGTTCCCTGATGAAGTGGTACCTGATGCTGATGTGCTTTGTCATTGAGTGTTGAACTGGATTACCTGTCATAGCAATAGCACTTTGATTATCACAGTAAATAGGGATTTTGAAATATGTTAACCCATAATCCAGTAACTGATTCTTCATCCAAAGAATCTGTGCACAACAGCTTGCTGCAGCAATATACTCTGCTTCTGCAGTTGATGTGGAAATTGACTTTTGTTTCTTGCTGTACCAAGAAACCAATCTGCCTCCAAGAAATTGGCAGCTTCCACTTGTGCTTTTCCTGTCAATTTTGCAACCTCTGTAGTCAGTAATATCTACTGATTTACCGGTATCCTTATCCAGTTTTGTTGCAGTGGCCATTGGAGTGGATGCACTTGAACAATCTTGCATTCCAAATTTCTTCAGCAAGTTTCTGGTGTACTTGGTTTGACAAATAAAAGTGCCTTCCTCATTCTGCTTGACTTGAAGGCCCAGAAAATAGCTAAGTTCCCCCATCATACTCATCTGATATCTTGACTGCATTAGTTTGGCAAACTTTTTGCAAAGTTTGTCATTTGTAGATCCAAAAATGATATCATCAACATAAATCTGGACCAGAAGTAAGTCCTTTCCATGGTTGAGGTAGAACAGTGTTTTGTCTATTGTCCCTCTGTTGAATCCACTTTCCAGAAGAAACTGAGCTAAAGTCTCATACCATGCTCCAGGAGCTTGCTTAAGTCCATAAAGTGCTTTGTCAAGCCTGTAGACATAATCTGGATGTTTGGTATCTACAAAACCTGGAGGTTGTTCAACATATACCTCCTCCTCCAATTCTCCATTGAGAAAAGCACTTTTCACATCCATTTGAAAGACAGTAAACTTTTTATGAGCAGCATAAGCCAAGAATATCCTTATGGCTTCTAACCTAGCAACTGGTGCAAATGTTTCATCATAATCAATTCCCTCCTGTTGAGAATATCCTTTTGCAACCAGCCTTGCCTTATTCCTTATAATTATGCCATCAATGTCAGTTATGTTTCTGAATACCCACTTTGTACCAACAACAGATCTATTCTTTGGTCTTGGTACTAGGGTCCAGACTTTGTTTCTTTCAAATTCATTCAACTCTTCCTGCATTGCTTGCACCCAATCAGCATCTTGAAGAGCTTCTTCCACTTTCTTTGGCTCAGTCTGAGAGAGAAAAGAATTGTAAAGACATTCATTTGAAGTACCTGTTCTAGTTCTGACACCTGTATCAGGATTTCCAATTATCAAATCAGGTGTATGTGATTTTGTCCACTTCCTTGCAGATGGAAGGTTTTCTCTAGAACTGGATTCTCCCCCAAGATCCATGCTATTTTCATTTTCATTTTCTGATGCTCCCCCTGAAACTATGCTCTCTGAGTTGGATTCTTCAGTATTTAGATTTTCAGCACTATCAGAACTTGGCTTATCAGAACTTGACGAATCAGAACTTGAAGAGCCAGATGCATGTTCTGATGTTTCTTGAGATGTGGTAGGATCTTGAGTATGCTCCCCCTGCATAGGTGCATCTTCCTTTGACGTAGTCTCCACAGTTTCAATAACATCAGAGTTTAATCCATTAGAGTTTACAGTATCAGGACTTAGACTGTCAGGATTTTCTGTATCAGAATTTGAGTCTTTATTTTCAAATCTCAGCTGATCATGGTTAATAAAATCTTCAAGACCAGTAATCTTTTTGTCATCAAAAGAGACATTGATAGATTCCATGACCACTTTTGTTCTCAAATTATAGACTCTGAAGGCTTTTGTGGAAAGTGGATATCCAACAAAGATTCCTTCATCAGCTTTTAGATCAAACTTTGATAGCTGTTCAGGATGAGTCTTGAGAACAAAACACTTGCATCCAAATACATGAAAATATTTCAGATTTGGCTTCTTTTTCTTCACCATCTCATATGGTGTTTTTCCATGCTTGTTAATGAGTGTTGCATTTTGAGTAAAACAAGCAGTCTGCACAGCTTCAGCCCAGAAATAGGTTGGAAGCTTTGCTTCTTCAAGCATTGTACGTGCAGCTTCAATGAGAGTTCTATTCTTCCTTTCAACAACTCCATTTTGCTGTGGAGTTCCAGGAGCAGAAAATTCCTGCCTTATTCTATGGCTTTTGCAGAACTCTTCCATTATCAAATTCTTGAACTCAGTGCCATTATCACTCCTTAAAACTTTCACAGAATCTTTGACCATTTTATCCAGATGTTTGATATGATCAATCAAGGTTGATGCAGTTTCACTTTTTGTATGCAAGAAATACACCCATGTGTATCTGGTGAACTCATCCACTATGACCAGCGCATACTTCTTCTTTGCAATAGACATGACATTTACTGGACCAAATAGATCAACATGAGATGATAAGGCTCAAGAATTGATGATTCAGTCTTGCTCTTGAATGAAGATTTTCTTTATTTGGCTTTCTGACATGAATCACAAAGACCATCAGGAGCAAATAATGTGTTTGGCAATCCTCTCACAAGATCTTTCTTGACCAGTTCATTTATATTGTTGAAATTTAAATGAGAGAGTTTCTTATGCCAATTCCAGCTTTCTTCAATTGATGCTCTACTCATTAGACAGATTGCAGAACCATCAGTACTTGTTGAAAGCTTAGCTTCATAAATGTTACCACACCTGTATCCTTTCAGAACAACTTTGCCTTTAGATTTACTCACAATTTCACAGTGTTCTTCAAAGAAATCAACATGATAACCTCTGTCACAGATTTGACTTATACTCAGTAGGTTGTGTTTAAGTCCTGAGACTAGAGCTACTTGTTTAATTATAACATTTCCAAGATTAATATTGCCATATCCCAATGTTTTTCCAATGTTGCCATCTCCATAAGAAACACTTGGGCCAGCTTTCTCCACAAAGTCTGATAGCAGGGCCTTATTTCCAGTCATATGTCCTGAACATCCACTGTCCAGAACTAGAATATTTTTCCTGTTGCCCTGCAATCACAAAGACCACTAATTATTAGTTTTAAGGACCCACACTTGCTTGGATCCTTTGGCCTTATTAAGTTTGTTAACATTTGCAGCGAATTTAGCATCAGAGTTTATGTTAACATTTTTCTTATCAGAACTTACACTATCAGACTTTGAATCAGAATTTACACTAGAAGGAACAATGGAAACTTTCTTCAAAGAAGGTTTTATTTGATAATAATCATAGTACAAACTATGATATTCCTTACAAGTATAAATGGAGTGCCATAAACTACCACAATGAAAACAAGGATTTTGTGGTTTGTATCTAACAGACAGACTCTTAACTCCTGATTTTGAAGGTAAGGAGTTAATATTCTTATTCTTCCTGCAAAAAGAAGCCAGATGGTTAGAACTTCCACAGTTATGACATGTTTTCCTAGGAGCATCAGGAACAGGTTTATAATCATTGCTTTTATTCACACCTTCCTTTCCATTCCTATTTTTCCTAGGTGATTTTACCTTGTTTGCATTCTTGACATCTTTCAGCTTATGCTTAAGCTGCTTCTTTGTCATTAAGCCTATGTTCACTTCAGCTGTCTTTTCCTGTTTTAGTTTGTCAGAAGTTGATTCCTTTGTAAATTCTGATTTTTAATTTTCAGACTTTACAAATACAAACTTAACAGGTTTTAACTTTGGCTTTTGCTTATCAACAGACTTAATTTCTTCAGTTCCTTTATCTTTCTTATCTTCTCCATAACCTAAGCCCTCTTTCCAGTTTCCACTACTTAGCAAATTTTGAGTTATTTTGCCAGAGTTAGTCCAAGTCCTGATAATCTCTCTTTCCTTTTCTAACTCAGTTTTTAGAGATTCATTTAATTTTAGCACTTCATTCCTAACATAAAAAGCATCATCTCTATCCTTCTGAGTTTGATGGAACATGACTAACTCTTTTTCTAAGAAATCATTTCTTTTCTTAAATACAAGATTTTCAGAAGTTAATCTTTCACATGTTAAAGTTTGATCTCTATAGATAACAAACATGGTTTTAAGATATCTTCTCAACTCATTAATATCATCAGTATGAAAAGCATAAGTAGTCTGAGGTACCTTTGTTTCAGCAGCTTCAGAACTGCTCTCAGCACTTTCTTTATCAGCATTTGCCATCAATGCATAGTTTTCCTCACTTTCAGAGTCTGAGTTGTCTGTCCAGCTTTTCTGCTTTGTGACAAGAGCCTTGCCTTTGTCACCCTTTACCTTCTTGCAGTCAGGAGATATGTGGTCTTTCTCACCACAGTTATAGCATTTAACATTGGTGTAATCTCCTCTGTCAGACTTTCCTCCTCTGCCTTCAGATCTTCTGAAATTCTTCTTATCAGAACTTATGCCTTTCCTGGAAAACTTCTTTCCCTTCCTGAACTTCCTGTATGCAATCTTTGTGATTCATTTCACCATAAGAGCACACAGCTTCATCATCTCCTCATCAGCATTAGTCTCAGGCAAGCTTTCAGAATCTGAGTCATCATCACTCTCAGAACTTGATGACTCAGTATCAGACTTTATGAAAAGAGCTTTACCCTTGTCTTTCTTTGAGGAAGCTGCTTTGGGGAATTCTTCTTCAGCCTTAAGAGCAACTGTCCTTGACTTTCCTCCTTTCCTCTTGCTTCTTTGTTCCATCTCCAGCTCATGAGTCTTGAGCATTCCATAGATTTCGTCAAGAGGTTTCATCAAGATTGTAGTTGTCTCTTATTGTTGTTGCCTTCAAATCCCAGCATTCAGGAAGAGCTAACAGGAACTTAAGGTTTGAATCTTCAATATCATACTCTTTATCAACCAATGACAAATCATTCAAAAGTTTGACAAATCTATCATATAAATCATTCAATGACTCATTAGTCTTTGAGTCAAAGTGTTCATACTCTTGAGTGAGTATTGTCTTCCTGATCTTCTTAATTGTGTCAGTTCCCTGACACCTTGTTTCCAGAGCATCCCATATCTCCTTAGCAGTCTTGCAGTTGATTACCCTGTTTGACATTACATTATCAATGGCACTATGCAGTAAGTGTCGTACCTTAGCATCCTTAGCAATTGATGCTATGTCTTCAGCAGTATAATCACTCTTCTCCTTTGGTACGGTCTTTGCTGCTTCACCTGCAACTGCAACTGCGAGTTTGGTTGGTTTGTGAGGGCCTTCCTTGATTCTATCAAGGTATTCTGGATCTGTTGCTTCCAGGAACATGGTCATCCTTACCTTCCATATGGGATATTCAGATGGTCTCAGTATGGGAACTCTGATGGTCTCATACCGACTCTGAATTTGTGTCTTTGGTGGTTCCTCAGTTTTGGTAGGCTTAGTTGGAGTTTCTGTGTCCGACATGATTGTGTTTGGATCTTTAACTGTATGTATGTTAACATATAGGCTCTGATACCAATTGTTAGGTCACACACACACTGTAGAGGGGGTGAATACAGTGTATAGTACACTCAAATCGAACTTTAAGAACTTAAGTAACAGAAAACAAACTTTATTGAAATAATAAACTCTGTTACAGTATGGAACTGTTACCTCTCAGTGATGAACAAATATCACGAGAGCTGCTAGGGTTACAATGAATAATCTTCTCTAATAATGATAACACTTATAGTGTAAACCCTATATCTGTGTTTATATACTACACAGTTACAAGATAATCGCTAATTGATATGGAATATAATTCTGCTTCCTAAAATATATCAATCAGATATCTTTTCTTCCAAGTATTCCATTCTTCACAGAATTCCTTCTTCATGCATATCTCTTCTTATGTTTATCTTGATCTTCTTTCCTTTAATCAGCTACTGTCCTTATCTGATTATCCTTCAGCACTTAAGTTCTGATATCTATCTTCTGAAGATTATCTCCTGATAACATATGTACTGATATCCTTAAGTCCTAACTTCCAGTATAAGTACTGATCAACAGTTAAGTACTGATTTATCCTGTTCAAATAAGATCTGAAAGCTAAACATAAAACATATTAGCCATGACATTATCAAATATATCTAACATTAATCTTTGCAGATATAATTTATTTTCTTAATTAAATTATATGACTTAATTAATTAATAGAGAATTAATACTAACATTGAGCAGCAACCATTCTTCTGAAAATCTTCTGAAAATCACTGAGAATTATGAATCAATTTCACCACTTCAATGTTGACACTCGATGTACTGTCTGGTTCATGAGTGACTAACTTCCGTGACGTTTCTTGAGTGACTAACTTCCGTGACGTTTCTTCATGTCTTGACTTTGATAATTGATTTCTTCAAATTAAATCCTTGTAATTCTTTGATACCCTGACGAGATCTCTGTCACTTGATTAAATCCACAATCTTGATTTGCATCACTGAGGCTTAATCAATTTCTTGAACTTCTTCCAGTGAATTAACTCCTCAAGTCTGTAGATGAACCTTGTTTCTGAATCCTTTGACATATGTTACTTTGCGAGATCTCTTTGACGGTAGATCCACTATTTACTTATTACATTCTTATTTGAGTTGAGTTAAATCCTCGAATATACAAATAGGCTATGACATATGCCTTACAGCGTCCTGAACGGAGGACGCGTCACCTTTTAAACATCATTATTCCTTCTACTATCGCATATTAAGCAGGTGTTATTAATGGGCACGTCCTTTTTATTTGGACGCATCTGGATAGCATTGTCTGGATAGTGTATTATTTTTTTTAACGAGCATGATATCATGTTGCACTTGTGCATTCAGATAAGACACAGAGCGTGTGGGGCGCGTCCTTAGTTAGGACGCGTCTTCCCTTTTAATTATGTTTTGTCAAAATTAAAGAAACATAAAACTAGCGGAGCATCAACCAAGATAACTTGGGCGCGTCCTTGGGAATAGTGTGCGTCTTAGTTCCATTTTCACTTTAGTTTTTTTGTCCCTTTTGACAATCACTACTTCAATTAACATCTGTATAGAACTATCACTCGGGTGGCGCCATATGGCTAGGACGCGTCATGCAACTAAGTAAATCAACAAATAAACAACCCTTTGGAAAATTTTCAAAGTTTTTTATTAATAATGCGCTCTGGTGTTAGAAGTGCACCAGTCCCACGGCTACTATGCTCTGTGGGGAATTCATTCGAAAAATGATCCTTCAACTAGTTCTAAGGTAAGTAGTACATGCACTACCCCCTAGGCTAGGAGGAATTTATTTAATTCTAGTCTATAATCTGGGCTTAGCCCTAAGTATATAATAAATGAGGTATGTAAGGGGCCAAAGCCGCGCCTCACTGATAATACTTTCGGAGATGTTCCGCGTTCCACGCTCGCGGAACTAGCTTCCCTTCAATATCCTCAAGGTGATAAGTCCCTTTCCACAAAATTGTTTTAATCTTATATGGTCCTTCCCAATTAGCTCCAAATACACCATGCTGAGGATTTTTCGTGTTTGGCATCACCTTCCTAAGCACCAAATCCCCTATCTTTAGCAACTGCCCTTTTACCTTCTTCATATAATACCTTGCGGCACATTGCTGATACGCCGCAAGCCTCAGCTGAGAAATCTCCCTTGTTTCTTCCAAAAGATCCAAATGAAGCCTTTGATTAACCTCTGCATCCTCCTCCACGTATCGATCTCTGCGAAGCGACCCCGAACCAACTTCCACGGGGACCATAGCTTCGTAGTTGTAAGTCAGCATAAATGGAGTTTCTCCCGTTGTAGATCGTGGAGTAGTGTTGTAGGACCACATCACTTTTGGGAGTTCTTCAGGCCAATTCCCTTTACGCTCCTCCAGTTTGGTCTTAAGGGTGTGCTTTATTATTTTATTCGCGGCCTCTGTCTGTCCATTACTTTGGGGATGATAGACCGCTGCAAACTCCTTCTTAATTTTCAGGACCTCACACAATTGTCGCAATTCCTTGTTGTCGAACTGCTTCCCGTTGTCAGAGACAAGATTGTAAGGAATACCAAACCTGCAAACAATGGAGTTGAAAACGAAATATCTGATTTTCTTTTCCGTGATGGTTGCCAACGGCATAACCTCTTCCCACTTAGTAAAGTAATCAACCGCGACCACCGCATATTTGACATCCCCTTTAGCCTTGGGCAACTCCCAAATAAGATCTATCCCCCACATGGCAAATGGTCACGGGCTTATCATAGACGTCAAGAGCGTTGCTGGCATAGATGAGTAGTTCGCAAAACGCTGGCAGCGATCAAATGCCCTGACGAAATTTGCAGCATCCTCTTTCATTGTAGGCCAATAATATCCCTTGCGCAAAACTTTCATCGCCAACGAGCTACCCCCCGAGTGATTGCTACAGATTCCTTCATGCACTTCCCTTAAGATATAATTTCCTTCTTCTTCGTCAACACATCTAAGCAGCGGCTGATTGAAGCCTCTCTTGTACAGAACTTTGTCATACACCACATACCTTGCAGCCTAATAGCGGAGTCGACGAGCTTTGAACTTATCCTCGGGGAGTGTTCCCTTATGAATGTAAGCTCGAATGAGCGTCATCCATGTTTCCTTGGGAGCCTCATCCACTTGCATAATTTCTATCTCTGGGATACGAGGAATCTTCTGGATCTCAAGGGGTATGGATCCTAACAACACAGCCTCTTGTTGCGACCCCATTTTTGCTAGCGCATCCGCGTTACTGTTCTTCTCCCGCTGCATACATTCCAACCTAACTTCTTTGAACATTCCAATCAGGCGCTGTGTGCATCTCAAGTATAATTCTGTTCGTGGGCCTCGCACTTGAAATCCCCCGTTCACCTGATTCACCACCACCTCTGAGTCACTCCTCGCAACTAGGTTTCGCACTCCCATTTCCAAAGTGATCTTTAGGCCATTAATCAACGCTTCATACTCTGCATCATTATTTGTTGCATAAAACTTGAAATGAATTGCGCTCATCAGATGATGGCCTTCTGGAGACACGAGTACTATACTTGCACCTGCTCCTCCATTGTTAATTGCCCCATCCACATGCAAGGTCCACCAGGGATGTGGAAATTCCTCCAAAGACTCCTCAACATGAGGTGGATGTAGCGTCACTAAAGCTTTGTCATCAACTTCAGAATCAAATTCTAATAAGAAATCAGCTAAGGCTTGCCCTTTAATCGATGTCCGGGGCACATATTCCAAATCAAACTGTCCTAACTCCACAGCTCACTTCAGCAGTCTTCACGATGACTCTGGTTTGTGAAGGACTTGCTGTAGCGGGTATGCCGTACGGACTTCAACTCTATGGGCCTGAAAATATGGCCGTAATTTCCTTGATGCAAGGATCGGGGCATAAACCAGCTTTTCCATGCTTGTGTAGCAAGTTTCAGCATCGTACAACCGTTTGCTCGCGTAGTACACTGGTGACTGCTGCCCATCTTCCTCTCTTACAAGAACTGCACTGATTGAATACTCAGACACTGCGAGGTACAGTACTAGAGATTCTCCATCTGACGGTTTTGACAGCATGTGAGGGTTTCCCAGTTGCTCCTTGATCTTTCTGAAAGCCTCTTCACATTCTGGTGTTCATACAAAGTCTTTCCCTGCCAACTTAATCACCTTGAAGAATTCTTTGCATCTGTAAGAAGATTTGGAAACAAATCGATTCAGCACGGAGATCCTCCCAGTTAAACTTTGCATTTGTTTCATATTGGTGGGCGATTTCATATCTAACAGTGCCTTGATCTTTGCAGGGTTGGCCTCAATTCCCCTATGGTTGACGATGAACCCGAGAAACTTGCCCGACTCCACGCCGAACACACACTTTTGTGGGTTCAACTTCATGCGAAACCTCCTTAGAATGTTAAACATTTCCATCAGGTGTTTGATATGATCATTCGCCACCTTGGACTTTACCAGCATATCGTTCACGTACACCTCCATGGTTCTCCCAATTTGGTTCTTGAACATCATGTTTACGAACCGCTGGTACGTTGCGCTAGCGTTAATCAAACCAAACGGCATTCTTATATAACAGTATAACCCCCTGTCAGTGATGAAGGATGTATGCTCTTGATCAGGACCGTACATCAGAATTTGATTGTAACCAGAGTATGCATTCATAAAACTCAGCAGGGCATGCCCTGCTGTCACGTCAACCAACTGATCAATTCGTGGAAGTGGGAAGCTATCCTTTGGACAGGCCTTATTGAGATCTGTAAAATCCACACACGTCATCCACTTCCCGTTTGGCTTTTTCACAAGCACTAGATTTGCAAGCCATTCGGGGTAGAAGGATTCTTTGATTAGTCCCACCTCCAACAACCGGTCTACTTCTTCTTTTAATGTTATCGCCCTTTCCCCGCTCACCGGGCGACATTTTTGACGTATGCCCGTACAATTCGGGAAGATATTCAACCGGTGACACATTACTCCTGGGTCGATTCCCACCATGTCTGAATGACTCCATGCGAAGACATCAAGATTTACAATTAAGAAGCGGGTAAGACTTTCCCTCATTTCATCACCTAATTGGGATCCAATTTTGAAAACCTTGTTCGGGTAATCTTTGCCGACCGGAATCGATATTGTGTCTTCGGTCGGTCCCGTCTTTTCGGTGGGCATAGGGATCCTGGGATCCAAATCGAAATCAAAGTCTTGGGGGTCCTCGACTTCATTTGAGGGCGCGTCCCCACGAGTGGGAGAATCTACCTCAGGACAAGGCATGATGTTGTGCAACGTAGGTGTGGAAGGCGCGTCCTCATTTGGAGGAGCATCAACCTCAATTTCATTTTTACTTTTCAAGAGCGCGTCATCTTTTTCAGGAGCATCTACCTGTGAGGTTATTTTCGAGATTTTGCAAAATCTCACTTCCTCCTTCCATTTTTCCCCGTTAACCTCCTTCTGCATGATCTCCACTGTATGGTTCACCACAACTTCTTCCACACTACGGATCCTCGAAACATTCCCCAACGTCAAAATTAAAGTCCCGGTGATACGGGTTTCCTCCTCCTTTGGGCCTTCCACGAAATAGTGGGCATGAACCTCTCCACTTGGTTTTGTATGAATGTCCTCTGTTCCCTCAAATGGAAGGCCCTTCCCCTCGTATCTTCTCCTACGGAATTCCTTAACAGCCTTGTGATAGCAGTCGCGTGACTCGTATTGTGACCCTCTCAGACTGCTTACTCCGTTAGGTGTTGAAAACTTTATCATCAAGTGATGTATAGAGGTTATCACCCTGAACGCTCGTAACCAAGGTCTGCCGACCAACACGTTGTGCGCGGAATCCTGATCCAGCACTTTGAAATCTATCATTTGAGTGACTGACAAAGCTCCTTCCCCGAGTGTGACGGGAAGCCTAACCGAACCCATAACTCTCATTGCTTCTCCAGTAAAGCGATATACGTGTGCATCTTCAAAATACATGTCGTTATCCGGGAAACCCAATTTTTTGTATGTGCTGTAATACAAGATGTTCGCAGAACTCCCGTTGTCCAAAAAGACCTGATGCACGTTCATTGCCCCAATAAGCATAGTTATTACCAGTGCATCCTTATGGGGATGATGTACCCATCTTGACTCTCTCTCCCTGAACGTAATATCGGCTGACTCTCCTTTGAATATTTTTGGAGGTCTATCTTCCAAACTATGAAAGTTGGTGAGCGGCGGATGTTGTGCCTCTCTCGCATTTCTTTCCAATGCTCGATTACTATCACCAACAAAAGGGTGTCCTCCAAAAATTGACCTGATACTGCCAGCCCTCTGAAACTTAACTTCCGCTGTTTTTTTAACATCTTCCACCCGCAGGGGCTGTCTTCCATCCTTACCCTTGTCATCGCTTCGCCTGCATCGTTTCACCTTGTCAATCCATTCTCCCACGAACCCAGCCTTGATCAATTCCTCAATTTCATCTTTTAGGTGACGACACTCATGGGTGTCATGGCCGGTAGACTCATGGTAATCACAATACTTCTTCTTGTCTCTACTCTGCCATGAAGTTAGACGGTCTGGTTTCTTGAAGATTCATCTATCCTTATTTACCTCGAATATATGATCAATGGATGCTGCCAGTGGGGTATAATTGCTGACCCTTCTCTCATAGTTCGATGGAGGGCTCCATTCTCTCCGCATGTTCACGGTGTTCACCCTATTAGGGCTTCTGGCATTCCGCCGGTAATCCGGGCTCAAGGATCTATCTCTTCTCTTGGCTCGCCCCTTAGAGTTATGGGTGTTGTCATTCTTTTTTATTTCTGCAAGCGACTGCTCAATCGCTTTGAATGATTCCGCCTGCGCAAGCACATCTGCTAACGACACAGGGTCCTTCCTTTGCAGGTGCTTCCAGAAATCTGTTCCTACACGCAGTCCAGCTATAACAAGTATTTTCAGTGTTTCATCAGTTGCGCCCCTTACCAAAGCGGATTCTGCAATGAACCTTCTGAAGTATGAGGTCAAACTTTCCCCTTCCTTCTGTTTCACATTAGCCAGTGTGGTAACTGGTGGTGTGTACTTCACTGCAGCTTGAAATTGAGTCAAAAACAAAGTTTCCATCTGTTCCCGGGATGTGATCACACATGGACCAGGTTTCTGGAACCACTGCTGAGCGCCTTATCTAAAAGTGGCCGCCAGGAGACGGCATCGAGCCAAGTCAGGTACTTAATATACATCTATCTCAATGTTGAAACGCCCCAGAAATTCCACAGGGTCAGAGTTCCCATGAAAACGCAAGTCATTGGTTGTGTTCCTGTATCTTGCAGGCAATTGCGCCTCCCTCACGACAGCATCAAAAGGAGAAGGAGCTTGCGCAGTCACAGTTACGCTTCCTCATTCAAGATGGTTGAACAACCTCTTGAGATCGTTCACATTAAACGTCCCTACTCCAGGAATGGTTTGAACATTACGCTGTTGGGGTTGCTCCGCGACTTGTTGTGGTTCCCCTTGATTACCCCCCGGGTGTAGCGGTGGATCTCGCCGCCCCTCGCCCTGAGGCTGCGGCTGTGGTATGTTACCAACTTGATTTTAAACGTTTTCCCGCACGTGAGGTTCCTCTTGACCGCGTCGCGGAATTTCATCATTATTTTGCACTTTTTCTTGAATTCGCCCGCCGTTATGGTCATGAGGACGCGCCCTGGACCCATTACCCGTAGCACTGTGGGAAACTACAGGAATAACGACAAGAGCTTCTTCAGTGGAGGGTGTGTCATCTCTCCTACCATTGTAGGATGTTCTCCCATATTGGTATCTCATCCTTCCTCGTCCATTCCTCTGATATCCCCGGTAGTGATTCTCGGGCCTTCCTCGCGGAGGGGCACTCTCGTGCTCGCGGTGTCGCACCCTGTCATCCCTTTGGAATGTAGGGGGCACACGCGTTGTATCACGGGGCCTCACTTCCCCAGCGTTTCCTTCCTTTTTCCATTCTACCAGCAGCATCCTCAAATCGTCATCTTCCAACCTTATGTCAAGCCTTCTTTTCAAGGTTGAAAAATCTCTTCCTTCCTCATCTTGATTCTGAGTGTTCTCCGCACGACGGCGCTCGTCCATCGTACGCCCAGATCTATGTGGGTGTGACACCACCTGGTTACCAAGGCGAGGCCTTTCCCTACCATCAGTATCCTCATCGACAAGCTCCACAATAGGTTCTACATCATCATAATATTCCAAGCACCGCGGAGTGATTCGCGGGTTTTCTCCGCTGCCCTGGGTATCTCCTTCAACTACTGCAGCCTTCCCCATGGCGTGGCCGTGACGGGGAAAATGACGACCTCTCCTCGTTCTCCGACGCTCCACCGTATTCAGTATTGAGTGAAAACTATTAAGAGTATCCCCCATGCGGTACAACTGCTCCAAGATATCAGCGTTGCTGATGAGAACCGGAGGTGTCCCCCCACATCCGTAGCTCTCGGTGGATCCGTCATGTTTGTGGGAATGTAGGGTTCATGGCGAGTGTAGTCTCCTCCGCCTTCTCCTTCAGATATGCTATCACTTCCATCATAAGAACTTCCATCACGATTGTAAGACATCTTTTCCTCCTAAGATTACGATCTTAATTAGCAGCCCCTCCTTCTAGCGCCAATTTGTTGACGGAGGAATCTGGTAACAACAAAGATTGAGGTTTCTCGCCGGAATTAAGATCTATGACGGTGGTTCTTCGCCGGAAAATCAAGCGGTGTGTGGTGGTTTGTGGTTGTTTTAGGCTGAGATTGGTCAGAGTAAGTGGTGGCTCTCTTATCAGCTCTCAACTTCTTACCCTCTCAATGTGCCTACGTACCCTTTTTATAGATATCAAGTCTGACGTAGTTCTTGTAGAACAAGCAATCTAATGGGCTTAGACTTCTTATTCCTAGGCCCGGTAGAAGCCCATCCAAAGTCCGTCTTCCGCTAGCTTTAGGAATGTCCAACTATGAGGCCCAACCGCAAAGGCCCAAGGCTCGTCCGTAATCGCAGGACTTCACGGATAGTGCATCTCCCTGCGCAAGGATAACACCCCGCTACAGCTATCTCCCTTGATTTAGGGACACATGTATAGCCACGGTTCACCCCAAGTGTCGGACGCATCCCTGTCCCCCGAATGAGGATAACTCACCAGATAACAGGACAGGTGATCCCAAGCTCTTGGGTGCAAAGTGCAGGATGACTCCAAAGTTCTCCAACGAGGACACCCGTTGAATACAAGAACAGAGTTCCCAAAGCACACACCAATGTTAACCCCGCATCCCCAACGAGGACACCCGTTGAATACAGGAGGAGGCCTTCAATCATCAGGCATACCCCTGGAGGCCTTCAAGTTTTTCACGGACATCCCCCTCCTTGACCGTCTCAAGGAGGGAATTCTTTAAAGAGTACCTGCAACAAATACGTTAGTAAAAACAATCTCCATTGTTCCTCTCCATGCAAGCTTTGTCCTGAAGTGACCATTGAGAATACTTAGACCAAGCCCAGGACGCGTCCTCGCCTTTATGAAACCTGTATTTTCTCCTCAGAAACCATCGCACAAAGCATTCCATTACTTAGGGCGCGCCTTAAGCAATACAGGCGCGTCTCCCAGCCTTAACTTGCCACAAGACTATATTTGTCAAGTCCCTTCACCATGGTTGACGCATCCACATCTATTAGGCGTGTCCTTAGCTAGTAATGCACTCACATGCTTCACCATCACCTGTTCGTAAAACATCTTCTAATATGTAGACGCGTCCTCCTTGCCTGGACGCGCCCTTACTTTCCATAATGTAATACCGATCTTGACTGTACAAAATCCCTATTTGACTCGAGTCACTCCAATGCCAAATTTTGGGTATAACAATACTAACACATTACGGGAATACTCGTAGCCAGCAGCTTTTTAATATTTCGTTTGCTTTTGTTGTAGGTTGTTAAGGAGTTCAACCAATATTAAAGCAAAAATTATAGATGTTTTTCCCGACTTGTTAAACTCTTAATTTCAATCCGTTTTTTATTAAGGAGTTCAAGCAATAGTAAAGCAAAAAGTTACAGATTTTTTATGCGATTTGTTAGATTCAAGCAATCGCTAAACAAAAATAGTTATTTATAGATTTTTTGATCCGGTTTTTTTACACCCTTATATTCAATCTGTATCGATTTATTATTTGCATATGCTCACGTCTTGTCATTTAGATGTTTGTTCTACTTTATAAAAAATTATTACTATGATCTCAGATCATTTCAGAATGCACCCTATTATCAAAATCGTGAAACCTTGATGAAAGCCAGAAAGTTTGCTGCAAGTAAAAACATTGAAGGTCTTCGACATTTTGCTGATACAGAGGTTTGTTGACTTGAGCTTCGAGCTATATTGTTCGGCGCAACCTGTAAAATAAACGAGTCGAGTTCGAGCTGTTTGCGAGTTTTTAAGCTTATCGGGTTTTTTTTTTATCGATTTTTCGAATTTTCGAGTTTATCCCAGTTTAACGAGTTCGAGCTTATCGAGCTTTTAAATGAGTTGAGCTTACTGAGTTTTCGAGTCGAGCTGACCTAATTTTTGAGTTTTCAAGCTTATTAAGGTTATTTTCGAGTTTTCGAGTTTTCGAGTTTTGACTTCGATTTCACGAAAATATTTAATTCTACTATATTAATTTCAAGTTCAACCTTAAAATATCTTTTTTTTGATCCATTTGATATGAAACAATAATATGTATGATAACATACTTAATATTTTCAATACTCAACTTTTTCCGATCTAATTAAATAATATTCTAATATTCATAAATATTTTGCGTGTGTATTTTATCTTCATTATGTACTATACATCTTAAATAATATACGATAATAGTAACAATGACAAAATGTGATTTTTTATCGTGGATGCATTTGATTTTTGCTTCTTCAAAACATGAACCATTGGTCAAGAATCATTGGTAGGTATATAAATTATATTTATTAGTACGATTTGTCACGAAGTGCAACTGAGGCTACGACTTATAAATTATGTTTATAATTTAAAAGTAATATTGCAATTTGCATATAACAATGTTACCATCTCTTATTATAATTTATAATTGTACAATCATCATTCTATATGGATATAAAAATTAGAAACCGATTTAACCATGTGATTGATGAATCAACTGGTTGAAAAAATAACTGAAATGATAATTGAGATATCATATACGTATATTTCACTAATGGTAATAACATTAACGTTATTTGAATATTTGAATTTAAGTATGTAAAAGTCTTGTTTTCATTTTATTAATCAATGTATATAAATATATTATGTGAGTATTATTATCTTACACATAATTTGCCTAAAGAAGTCAATGTGATATGATCGTCAAGGAGAAAATAATCATTTGAGAAGTTGTAATTTACCTAATAATACTTGTAAAATATATGAAAATCTAGCAAATTAGTTTGTAATATTAATATCAATAAATAATTGGATGATAAACAAATTACTAAATACATGAATATTTAAAAAAAAATCAAGTAAGAGTCGAGTTTGAGTTTATCGGGTCGAGCTCGAGTCGAGTTCGAGCCGGCTCGGTTTGAATTATACCAACAATATGGCTTGATTGAATATTTTCGCCGTCGATTCAGGAGGCGGCTGCGGTATATGATATCTCAATTATCACTTCAGTTAATTGAATATTTGAATTTAAGTATGTAAAAGTCTCGTTTTCATTTTATTGATCAATGTATATAAATATATTATGTGAGTATTATTATCTTACACATAATTTGCCTAAAGAAGTCAATGTGCTATGATCGTCACGGAGAAAATAATCATTTGAGAAGTTGTAATTTACCTAATAATACTTGTAAAATATATGAAAATCTAGCAAATTAGTTTGTAATATTAATATCAATAAATACTTGGATGATAAACAAATTACTAAATACATGAATATTTAAAAAAAATCAAGTAAGAGTCGAGTTCGAGTCGAGTTCGAGCCGGCTCGGTTTGAATTATACCAACAATATGGCTTGATTGGATATTTTCGCCGTCGATTCAGGAGGCGGCTGCGGTTTTTGATCGATGAATTCTAGGTTAGGCGCGTACTTTGAACACGACCGAAGGAATGTAATAGCGAGTGATTTATAGATCGGCGCAACGACGGTTCGCCGGGGGTGGAGGTAGAAGAAGAGGAGAAGAGAGAGAAAGACGATGACGACGTGGAGGATGACATGGACGCACTGGACGCATGCAGCTAGGGTAAAAAGTGTTGAGGTGGTCACGAAGACAGGGCAAATATCAGTACGACAGCTAGTTTTGGCCGATGATTTTTTACGGAATAGGTAAGTTCCATGCAAAAAATCATGGGTGGGGATATTGTCTCGCTTATTTTTACTTACTTTTATATTATTGTTTATCATTTTTTACTTAGCAGACACGTATTTGTGCACACATAAGCCGGGTGCCGTTTGAGGGAAACAGTCTCTTTAGTTTTTGGAATGAGAGTAAGGCTGCGTACGTTATACCCTCCCTAGACATTGTTATAGGCAGTATTATTATGTACGATGATGATGAATTTAACATAGTTTTAACATACAAGAACATCGACGAGTGGTTGTTACCGGAGAAGGAGCACTTTGGGCTCAAAGGACAAATCAAAATCTCGGTCTTGGGCAAGGTTGAAATAAGAGATATGAGTGCCCTATAACGTAAAGATTTGAGTATCCCAGACAAATATTGAAAATGGTGCACATTCAATATTATAAAGAAATTTTTAAGATTTACATTTAAATCAACACTAGTTATAAATATTGTTTGAGGGATTTTGCAAATTTGGATTTCATTTAAAATGAGAGATTTCAAATGACAGAATTTGAGTTGTCATTTCAAATTTTCATATTTGTACTAATATTTGAATGTCCTGGATTTTAAATGAAATCTGAATCCAAATTCCCAACCAACTTATTTGATCAAATCCAGAATTTCAAATGAAATCCAGTTTTCCAAACGAGCCATTAGAGAAATTGGCCGATTTTATAAAAAAAGATGATAAAATATTTAAAAATCGATCATAAATATTTGTCTTATTTGACCGATTTCTGATAAATTACCAATAAATCATCGTATTTTCTAAAAATCTCCTGATAAACCGTATTCGATACCTCAATCAAATAGTTCCGATTTTCAAAATATATAATCAGGTTATAAATAACAATATTGGATTAAATTGGTGACTTTGAGATATGATAGAACTGTTTTTAACCCCTTACTCCTGAGTTTATAAAACAAAGAAAAGGGGATAATAGAGTACTTTGATTTCCATCTAAAATTATGATCCCGGATTTTCAAAAAAAGTAAAATTAAGTAGTAATGAATGTAACTTTAACAAATTTTTACTCAAAAAATAAGATAAAAGTAATTTACCTATCATGTCCATCACCATCACAAAGTACTTTGATTTGCATCTAAAATTGTGCTCCCTGATTTTAAAAAAAAACAAAAACAAATAATAATAAATACAATTTTAATAAATTATCACCCAAAAAATGAGATAAAAAGTTTACCCCTTTATCAGTTACTTCCTTCCGTTTAAAAAAGTCGGATCAAAGGCCTAAGTTTATCCTTTTACAAAAGGAGGAGGTGTTTATACAATTGTACAAAGTACAAATGAGAAAAGGAGTTTGTTGAGAAACGTGTAAATTGAGTGACGCCACATGTGATAGTAAAGTCAAATGTTTCGGCCGGAGCACGTAACTCTCTCATACTCGTACAAAATAGCAACTAGAATGTAAAACACCTTTCTCCCACTTGCCTCTTCATATCTATCACATTCCTTATCCTGGCCATCACCATCCCAAAATATCACTAACAATTTTTTTTTATTAAAATTTCCTAAAATATAACTATTTTTTACTAATTTTTGTAAATCTAGATAAATTATCTCATCTTCTGTTTACTTTTAAAATTTATTTACTAATTTTCATAAATCTTACTGATTTTTATTATTTACTTCTATTTTTTATAATTCATGCTAAGATAGTGAAATTTACACCGGTTTAAATCAATCGGGGAAGGACAATTAGAGTAATAAATATAAAGTTTATAATGTACAAGTACAAGTGACCCTAGAAAATATTCTTTGAATTATGTATATCAACATTTTTTTATCATATTCCTTTTATTTTCGAAAATAAGATATTAAAATATTTTATATTCAAATTTTTCAATATTTGCCTGCACAATTACCAATTATATAATTTATATATAATATATTTATTTAGCTATACTATTATATTAAAAACAAAAATTTAAAATTTTGATTGTTGATCTTCTCATTACTCAATCCAAAATCGTTAGATATTTCATATTAATTTGACAAAAATTATTAGATATAATTGTAAAAATTATTATATAAAAGGGATAAGATTCGAATCTTACTGGCAACATATTATATTTACAATTTATAATATATAGTAATAAAAATCGTGCATCACACGGGTTATATATTAGTAACAATCTCAATAATATTTTTAAAAATGGATGATCAAAATTTATATCCTAATAAAAATAAGAATTTATTAATACAATTATAAATAAAAAAATAATTATATTATTTTGTTAATATTCAAATTTAAACACTAGAATGGTCTACAATCTCCCAATAGAAATATATATATAACATTAATTGATTAGATATAAGAGGTTGTTTGGTTCAGAATTTTATGATATGAGATATGAGTTTTGGTCATTCCAAACTCATACATGATGTGTGGTTCTCAAATTTAATACTTCAAAATCATATCTTAAACCGGGTGGTATAAAACATAGATTTGAGATTTTTCATTTATTATACATTTTTATGTAAATGTTTAACACAAACTTAAATCACTAAACTAAAACAAAAAAAATTGAATTTTATAAAATTTTGAATTAAAAAAAATAATAAATTTAATTAAATTTAATATATTAATTTCACCACTCAATCAAACACAAGATATCAAGAATGACACATCAACTATATACCACCTTAACCCGATTGCTCAATCCAACCCGTAACATTTTGTGAACCAAACGACCTCTAATAGAAATATATTATTCCTACCGTTTAAACATAAAAATATAATTCTTTTAGAAAAAATAATGAAAATCAAATCCAAAAACTAACAAAATTAACAACCTATGAGAAAACCGGTAGGTATGTTTTTACTGTTTAAGGAAAAAATAAAATCAGAGCGGTTTTTATCCCTTGTATCGATACAATCAAAGCTGCCTATACACACACATATATAAACAACTACATTAAACAGCCTCTCTTCTAATCTCTCTCTATCTCTCTCTCTCTACTTAAGCTGGAGAGATCTAAATTTCAAGGCTGACCCTTTTTGGATCTTGAATTTACAAGTCTCTGTCAAAGGATCTTGCCACAAAAATCTCACCTTTGGGTAATTTTCTTGATTTGTAGTTTATATTTTTGGTTTTTAATTAGCCCATTTCGATCTTTAAGCAATTGTGATTGTCTTTTATTGATTTCATTGAGTTTTGATGTGGTTTTGATGATTTTCTGATGTGGGGTTTCTTGAATTGTTGGTTTTGATTGAAAAGATTTGATCTTTATGATGTTTTGATCTGATTTTATGTTGGTGAATGTGATCTTGATTTGTTTTGATGATTTGTTGAGTTTTTATGGATTGGATTTACAATCTTGGTGCACATATATGATATGATTTGATATGATATGCATGTGTGTGTAGATTGATTGATGTGTTGTTGCAGGTTGTAGTTACAGAAAGATTTGTTTTTGGTTGCTGGTATAGTGGTTTATTTGCTTTATGTTATATTTTGGCATGTACATTCGGAAATTTTGCGGAAAAAATCAATTTTTAAGAAAATACATGTTTTTTGCCCTTTCATGGTGTTAATTATAGTGTATTGGCAATTAAAGGAGTACAAATTGTACTATACTATGATCTTTAGTGTGTGTGTGTGGTACGTTGTTACTGATTGACGATGTACATGTAAAGGTCTTGCTTTGTTGAACAAAATTACGATACATTATGTTTCATGTATTATAATTCAGCTATAAACTGTGTTTTCTCGAATGTTTGTTTAGCATGTGTGTTTTAAAGATCTATCTTTTAGCTTGAGAGTACAAATAGAAGTTGATTATGTATATCTATATATTTTTTCAGTTGTGGCTTTGTAATTCTTTATGATGTTATGTCAGTCTTGCCTTATGCCATCATTACATGAATGTTAATTCGTTTTCTTTTATGTTTCCTGATATTTGCCTGATACAGTAATTGGAATCTTTGAAGGTTATCAAGAAACTTCATGAGTATGGGTGTGGAGAGTGTGGAAACCGAGTTGCCCAATGTTACTGTGGAGACAAAATCGGAAGGAAACATTCTGTTGCAGAAGGAAAATGGGATATTGAATCAAGAGTCAGGTATTACATTTGGTTCACATGGAACGGAAGAGACAGGTAAAAAAGAAGTGAATAATTTACCGGAGAATAGCATTCCCAAGGATGCAGTTGACGAATGGCCAGCACCTAAGCAGATCCACACCTTTTACATGGTCAAGTATCGCTTGTATGACGACCAGGAAACGAAATCCCAGTTGGACTATGCTGATAGAGAGCTTAAAAAGTTGAACCAGGCTCGTTATCAGCTCAACGACAAAATAAGGGCGAAAAAAGTGAGTAACGTGTTCTTTATACTTCTGTTTCCTTTACCTGTCTCTGTTTGCTCATGTGATCCTTGTGAAATCAGTGACATGAAATATCGTACTCTTTTATCTATATAAGAATTGGTTCATGTTCCTTGTATGGTTGGATGTGAAAAATTAATGATGTGCTATTTAGCTAAACAATGTTTACAATATAAAACTGAATTAATTCACTTTTGAAATAACTAGAAGAAAGAAAATTGCCAGTCTTGATCTTTGAATAAATTAAGTGACATACTTAGAAAGTATTTAACATATCTTTTGCAGGCGGAACGAGCTCAAGTGTATTCTCAGTTGAGGACTTTTATTGATGAAAGTAAGCAGTATAGACAAATCATAGACGAGAAGAGAAAAGAAATAGAGCCTTTGCATCAGGCTCTAGGCAAATTGCGCAATTCAAATACCGGAGGTAGCTATATATGCTCTTCTGAGGAAGAGCTAAATAATGTTGTAAGTACAATTTTAAGCTTTATTAATTTCTACACAGTCACCTCTTTAAATGTTATGTAGTGATTAAAGCTTTGAGTTCTTGGACAGCTCTGTTCTTCCGTTTCTTATATGCTTAGTCATTTTTGTTTTATCTGCGAGCATATTATTTAGAGTAATTGTTTTATCGATCTAATCTATGTTTCCTCCATTCTGGTAATTAGATCAAGAGCTTAAATTACCGCATACAGCATGAGAGCATTCCCCTGTCTGAAGAGAAGCAACTTATAAGAGAAATCAAACAATTAGAAGGGACAAGAGAGAAAGTTATTGCCAATGCTGTTGTGACAGCTAAGATCAAGGAATCACATGGGGAGAAGGAATCCATTCAGGACCAGGTCAAGGTAAGGGAGTCATTGTAAATACATGCAAAACTTGTCCTATCTTTTGTTGTGATTACTTTCACAGTGAATATCTGTAATTCTTGTTATATATATAATTCTGCCTAAGTTGTTTGTGCTGATCATGTCATTCTTATGTCATTTTAGCAAATAGGTTCTGGTCTGGATGGAGTTCGAAAAGAGAAGAAAGAAGTTCAGACGAAGGTTGATCAGCTTGATAAAGAAAAGAAGGCGATAGAAGAAGTTATTAAAGCTTTAGAGGAGGAAGAAAAGACTATTTCAAAAGATAGGGATGTTATCTATGAAAAGATTAGGGAACTGAGGAAACAACTTGATCAGGGGGTGCGTTACTATACTCTTAACATATTACGACATCCGTTCTTCTTTCTACTCTAGAATGACTGTTGCATAACTTTATACAGTCATCATGTCTTGCTACAAATATGCCTTCTTTTCTTTATAGATTTATTTGGTGTTAATCTGGATCAGCTCAAGAGAGCTAATGCAGGAAGAGTGCAAACTAGTAATTAGTTGGTATAATTAAGTTTTTTTCTGACAAAAATTGTTAACTGAGGTGAATTTGAATTAGATGGAATAGCTGATTTTCTATCAAGTAGATTCTTTGTCTTAGATTGTTGAAATTGGAGTTCTATTCTTTTTTACTGCCTTAGCATTGTGTTCGCTTTCCAGGGAATAGTAGCAAGGCTTAAATGGCTAATCCATTATTGAACTCATGAGTTTGATTACCCATTTGCAAGTTGAGCACGAGTTCAATTATGTATTGGCCATTTAACCCTATATAGAAATAATTACTGAGAATCCGTTGCTGTCTTGGCTGTGCTACCGGAGACTCCGGGGAAGTCGGTTGTTGCTTCTTAGTAATTAAAACATCTCTTAGAAAATAGGCATGATTGGAAACATTAGCTGCTTGCTCAATATGTATTATCTGATTGAGTTTATTTTCTGATTTGTTACAACCTTTAGGTCAATCTGTATCGATTTGTTGTGTCTATGTTATATCATATTTTGTTACTTGATTATTGTTGTGTTTTATGAAAATTTGTCACTGACATCTCAAATCTTTTCAGAATGCCCCCTTCTATAATAATCGTACAACCTTGATAAAGGCCAGAGGGCTTGCTGCAAATAAAGACGTGGAAGGTCTCCGTGATCTTGCAAATACAGAGGTTTGTTGACTTGAGCTTGGACCTATACTAGTCTGCTGTGATGAAAACATTTGCAGGTTAATCAACACAATAATCTGTTTTACCTTTAATTTTTCAACTTTTCTTCTGTCAGGTGGATACATTTATGTCCTTGTGGAGTAGTACCAAAGCTTTTAGGGACGATTATGAGAGGAGAATTTTGCCTAGTCTTGACACGCGGCAACTGAGCAGGGACGGAAGAATGAGGAACCCTGATGAGAAGCCATTAGTGGTAAAGGAGCCACCACCACCTGCTCAAAAAACTGAGATAGTGGCAAAACCACAACCCAAACAGGTGAAGGAAGATTCCACCATTATCAACCAGAATGAGAAAAGTACGAAGCAACAAAAAGAACCTAGTAAGGAAGTACCAATTCCTGAAAGTATTGTGGTTGTAAGTGCTGTGAAAGATAATGAGTTTGAAGATCCACAAAAAGAACCTCTTCCACTGATAAAAAAAGTTGATGAGGCAAAGCTGAAGGAGTTAAAGAGAGAGGAAGAGATAGCCAAGGCTAAGCAGGCCCAGGAAAGAAAGAAGAAATTGGCAGAAAAAGCGGCAGCGAAAGCAGCTATAAAGGCACAAAAGGAAGCTGAAAAGAAACAAAAGGAAATTTCTTCTCTTCTAATGTGTTTCCAAATTATATGTTACGTGTGATTAATTATGGAATTTGACTATTACACATTTTCTAATATTTGACTCTTATTCCCTACAGGATCGCGAGAAAAAAGCTGCGAAAAAAGCTGCAGCATCTGTATCTGTTACAACTGAGGAACCTACTGAGGCAACAGCTGATATGGTTTCTGAAACAGGAACAGCTGATGAAGCTATCCAGGCAGTAGCTGCACCAAAGACCAAGGAAAGGAAACAGAAAACCACAGTGAGGTCAAGGGGCAAAGCTAAGGGCCCAGATTCGCTTTCTAAGATACTCAAGAGGAAGAAAGCAGTAAACTACTGGACTTGGGCAGCAGCTATCGCCGCTATTTTAGCAGTGCTGCTTTCAGCGCTTGGATACTATTATATGATGTGAGGACCTGATATGTGAGCCAACTGATACAAAATCGACGATGGGTCAAATTTTGTATTTGGCGAATCATATCAGTGGCCAAGTAAGAAATAGTTACATGAAAGTACTTTTGCGCTTTTTGTTTTTAAAATTTCGGTACACTTTTTGGAAGAAAGATGGACGTGAAACTTTTGTATTTGGTTTTCGGTTTTGTTTTAGAGATCAGGCGGTTGGAGACGTTTAGCCGAGGAAGCAAGAATGCTTGTTTTGTAACTTAAGGTTTTGGTTTATGAATCATGACTTTGTTTTGTAATCCATGAAACCATGCTCTGCTGAGTAGACTTGCATATACATTTCTGTATTCAATTTTTAGAGAAGATTAGACATGCATATCATTTGTGGTATCCAAGGGACAAATTTGGATGATTGGACTTGGAGAAAGAAAAGAATTTCAACATTGTTTTTGGCAACATATATTACTACTTTTTTTGTAAAGAAAGCCATCTCTATTTTTGTCATAGGATGGTCATATTTGCAGAAAAAAGGTTGTGTTTTTCTGGGATTGCTAAAACTTTATTAAGAATGAACTTTCCAAATATAAAAGATGAATCTGTCAGGACGTAAAAGTAGTAGGATCATCATTGCATTCTACGGTACGGATTAGTATATAACTTGGAGAGCATAGAATTATATAACTTAGAGAGCATAAAATTAGAGAAACATGAACAATAGAATTATATAACTTAGAATTAGAGAAACATGAACAATTAAGTGCACTTAGTAATAAGATTAGTATATAACTTATAGAACATAGAATTAAAGAAACATTATATATAACTTAGGATCATAAGATTCGGGAAACACGAATGGTAAATTGTATTTCGCGGATTCCCGTTATCACTTAAGAGTTTTCACCTGTAATAATAGATTTTAACTTTTCGAACATTTGTTCAGAATTAGAAAATTTATGAATAAGTACATCTTTTATCGATCAATTTTTTTCTCAAACTCATTTTCATAATTGATAATTTTGGTCAGAACTTCAACTCGAATTTTTTAAAACTGTTTACAATTAAATTATAAAGAATATTTTTTTAAAAAAATAAGAGAATTAACAAAAAAAAAATACCATTCAAATCAAGGACAACCTTGAAGAGTTAGCAAGATTATAAACTCGCTCAAACAGAACACACAGTGTGTGTGTGTGATGTGGTCAGTTCGCGTTCCGACCATGGCCACGACCAGCTCAGTTCGGTCGTTACTCAACGTAACTGCCCGTTCTGTTAAACAACCCAGGTTGTCTTTTCTTGGAACTCGAGCCCTCCCTCCTCTATTCTCTATTTCTCCCCTCACTTCTTCAGGTTTGTCTACAAATTCATTAGGATATATTTATTTATCGAGATTTAAATTAGTAGTCTCTTGATTATCTGTTATGTCGGGCCGGAAAAAAATATTAATTAAACGGATATAAGTAAAATGATTATTCACTTGAGTTTGTATTTAGTAATGTGTTACTTTGAAATGGTGGGTTGAGTTAAGTATTTAGTAATGTCATTTTTATGATTTAACTTATCGAGATTATTCGTTTATCGAGATTTAAATTACTAATAATCTAATATATTTGTTATGTTGGTCTAGGAAAAAAATAATTGAAATTCTAGTCTACTGTGTAGAACTAAAGAAACACAAAATGATTATCCAGTATCCACACATGTTTGTATTTAGTGATGTGTTAATTTGAAATGGTGGTTTGAGACTTTGAGTTAAGTTATTAGAATGTCATCCTTATGATTTGATAATTGTGTATTGTTAGAGAATGGCCAGCGGGAGGACTCCGGTTCGACTCTCTGCCTCCCCCAATATTCTCACAATTTATTGTGGAAACGAAATGCAAATTTATGCCCAAATTATGGGCACCCGTGATCCACTCTTCGACCCAAAAATGGGCTCTCGAGTGAGGGGAGTGTTAGAATATAAATCCTGTTGGGCTTTCCTCTAACACCTTAAGGTTTTAGTGCGACTGGTTATTTAACATGTATCTTTAATTTATCGAGATTTAAATTACCAATCTCTTGATATATCTTTTTTTTTTAGTAATTAATCTCTTGATATATCTGTTATGTTGGGATTGGAAAAATTATTAACTTAATGGATTTTCTATTAGGTATGTGTTACTTGGCACAAGCTACAAGGGGCAACACTGATGTTTCGGTTAGGGTAGTAGGAGAGAAAGGTGTAGTTGAAGAAGTGAAGCATGTTGTAGAAATGGTACATTTTTGTCGAGTTTTATGTTACCTGTTTTTTACGTTGGCTTTTTATTTATGAAAAGATAGTTATTGTTGTGATGATTGATGAGTAATTAAAGTGAAGCTATTGTGAGAATTTAGTTTTAATTGTGTCATGGTCTCATGGAACTCTTTAGGCAAAGCGGGCATCTTTAAGAAGAGAAGTTCTCCATACAGATTTTCTCACACCGCCTATATTGAAGGAGTCGATGGTAGTATTAGAAAAGTTAGCCGATGTTAAGTCAGTAGCTCAGGGAGGATACCCACAGGTCATCTCAGATAAACTTTCACTTTGAATTTTTTAGATGTGTTCTGTATAAGATTTTATGTCCTATAATTTTATTCATTAGTCTTACCTATTTTCTAGGCTGAGCGTTGCCGGCTTTCAGTCGGACATCCAGAAGCCTTGACATCTGATCCAGATATTGTTGAAGCATTGAGGTTTGCTATTAATAACGAGGAAGTGCTATCAATCACCGGTGATGGACTTTTGTATATTTATTAACTGTTTATGTGAATTAGTATTTCAGGGAATTTTGGATTTCAGCCTTGTTCTCATGGTGATTTTCTTGGTTCCATCCTTGGCACGGGCATTTCTAGGGATAAACTGGGTGATATTATATTACAGGTGCCAATTATGTTTGCATTAGAGTTTTAATATTTCTCTGTGATGTGAGGAAAGTTTAAACTTTGAATTGTGTTTAGGGAGGAAAAGTTCTAGAAAAAATTCTTAGTTTCTATAGACCATAAAGAAAAACCTTATCACTAGAAACTAAAAACAGTGAAACAATGAGACGTGTATTATGGTTTCCAGGAATGACAACTAGGCGTCCGAATTGTACGAGTCAAAATTCCTTATTATCCTCTTCAATCGAAGGCATTTTTGAGCTTTTAGTTGATAGATGGGTCATGGTTGGATATTAGATCAAGCGGGTCTAAGCAGATGATTATCGTTTTCTGGGACAAATGTTATGTAAAATGGCTTCTCCTTTTTTAAAGCCAAGCGATTAATAATTTTTTTGCTGGGGGCACTTGCAGCAAAGTGCATGTTTATAAAAGAATTGGTAGATGTCGCATATATGTTTTTTTCTTTTATAGTGTTCAAATCATGAACTCGTATTGGCGGGAGTTGTGGGATACATGCCTCGTTGGTTATGGGTTTGAAAATGAAATGTATTCCTTTCTCTAGCCTCTATTGATATAAAGCAGAGGATTTCTTTTGGGGGGCTTAAAAATCTTATTTTAAATGTACAGGGAGAGAAGGGGGCACAAATACTTCTTGTTCCAGATTTAGTCGATTTTCTCACATCAGCACTCACCAAGGTATTCAATATTCATGCCTTTGAAATAGTATATTATATATGAATAAGCCCGTCTGTCTGGTATGCAAATCCATATTGGTTTCCTCGGTGTTGACAAATTGAATTGAAACTAGGCTACATTTCTATAAACCTGCAGCCATCGATCTTTATATATTTCATAGTATAGTACGATTTATACTTCTTGTCAAATGTTCTATGATAAAGTTGTCAGAGCTTCTATCTAATGATTAATAATGATGTCAAAAGAGCAGGTTTTTCTTAACTTACATGTCAACATTCTGTGCTAAAGTGAGACAGACATGTTCAATAACCTCCTGATCAAATTCAGAAGTATGCATCTCGCAGCTGTTTTGTATAAATAATATATAATATTTTACATTCCTACTTTGCAGGTTGGGAATGTTCCAGTCACATGTAAACGGATACCATTGCTTGCTCTTGAATATGAACCACCAAGGTCAGAAGTCATAGCATATACAATATACATTTTTACAGTAAAAAGATGTTTTATGATTATTGTTTTACTACTAGTTGTAGATGCCACATAACCTAATTGTATTACATTTACAGGACTAAATCCTTCAAAACTGTAGAAGGATCGCTGAGGCTTGATGCTATAGCTAGTGCAGGATACAAGATTTCAAGATCAAAGCTAGTTGATTTGATCAGGTATACCTTGTAACAGATAGTTGTAGCTGTTCAAACTACTCAATTACAACATGTTCGGGTAATGGAGGAAAGAAGTTTTGAACAAGTTTATTATATCGTACATCCTCCACCTAAATTGTTTGGACACTTCCGATTACAAGGGTTTTTTAATTTACACTCTTCCTCCTTTTGATAGTCACTCACACACACACACACACACAAATACACAATGCAACTTGAATAGCTCTTTACCAACTTTTTTAACCCTATTTTTTTCCTAAATCTAGCTATCTTCTTTTTTTACCCTAATTTTTTCCTAAATCTAGGTATCTTGTGGTGTTCTTCATGTGTAAACTCATTTTGTCTGACATTTGAAAAACTTTTAATACTTATTGTTTTAACTTCTTCAACGTGTGGGGAAATGATATTCAGGTTTTCTTCAATTATCTGTCGCATTCTAGTTTTGGCTTTGGTTTTTTGTCAATTAATGTATTTGCGGTTTCAGTGATAAACCGTGACAAGTGCCAGTTGATTTTTAGAGCCCGTTTGGATTGGCTAAAGAACTAGTAATTAGTAAATAAATAAATAAAAAGACGCCTATTGGATAAACTCGCTTATATATCTGTTTAATAGCTAACCAAACAGGCGCTTATAAGTTATATACTGTATTTGGTTAATAACTAACCGAACAGGGGCTTAGTCTGTGAGCTTTTGCATACGCGTCATTGCACAAATTATTAAGTTGATCTTAGTTAGTATAAAACAGTTTCTACCTTTGGTGTAGTAGGGACTACGGAACTTATGAATGATTTAAGATGCATGAATATTTTCTACTATGCCGTGCATTCACATGATGAAAGGATCTCTGTACGTTAGTAATAGATCCTTACCATCAATATTCTTTTCTTTTCAGTAACGGAGATGTCCGCGTCAATTGGACTAGTGTGTCAAAGAACAATACCACGATAAAGACTGGAGACATGATCTCAGTCAATGGAAAAGGAAGATTAAAGGTAGACTAGTCCCAAAGTGATACAGCTTTCTTGTGTAGATTAATTTGCAAACCTTTGTCAATCTCAATCCTTATAAATTTGTTTGGTGGTACCAAATAATTGATTCTCGTGTTCAGATAGGAGAAATTAACCCCACAAAGAAGGGGAAGTTTGCAATCGAACTCATTCGGTACTTATAAAGGTATAAAATCTCAGCACCAGGTCGTTTTGTTCTACTTTTTTTTAAATGACATTTCACGTATCATGTTACAGGTGCACAAAATTAATCAGGATTTCTCTTTAAAATTTTGAATGACTTGCCACATTTTTTCTTCTCATATCTAGTCAATTTGAGAAGTTCTGGTTAAGACATTTCATTTAATTTTGTTTCTTGCATTTGTTCATCGTAATTCTTGAAGAACATTGAAATAACATTTCAATTCCAGAACAGTCATTTGGAAGATGCTGACATGTGTTGTACTTTATGCACTCTTATTGAGATTATGATGTTTTACAGGTTGATCAGTAGTTAAGAGGGGGAATTAACCAAAAAAATAGGTAGTTCGGAGATTATCCTTGGAGAGTTTAATTAGTTTGCCTAGATCAAAATTTTGACTGGTGCTTTGATAGTAGTTTTGAAAGATCTATTGCTGGTCCAACTCTAACAGATTTAAAATAAAATGATGGCACGTGATCTCTAAATATCAGGAAAGTGTTCTCAAAGTTATCATCATATCATTATCATAAACTGGACAGATTTTGTTGATATTGGCAAATATATATTTGAATCACTCGAACACGGGGTACAATTGATGATGGAAATTTGTCAAAAAATTGGAGTACAAATATTGAAAAATTAACCCTTCTGAGTCTTGAATGCATACGTTACATATAATTTACATGTGTAAATTATTAAAATAGTATTATTGACTTTTGTTTGCTAAAAATTATTTATTCTTTATTCTCTAACTGCATACGTAAATAGATGTTTTTTACTAAATGCAAATACTGTTTTGGTACCATTTCCTATGTATGCTATAACTATGTTGCTTCTTCAGGTTAAATAGAGTCAGCAACAAATAACCCTTAATAAACCAGGAGCTCAGAAGGTAATAACATTACGTCTTTACTGTTCAAAGAAGACTTTTCTGAGGATTTCCCTACCTTATTTGGCCTGAATTACTACTTGTGCATTTAGTTTTTATTCTGACTGCCTTTGCAACTTGCTTTGTATCAATAACTTTAAAACCGACTTTTGTTAGGTGGGCTGCTTTTAATGGAAATATACATAAAATATATCTACCTAAACCTAAAAGCTAGACATAACAGATCATTAATTGCATATGTCCTTCTTTGCATACACATGTGATACAAGATTACATGAACCTACTGCATCAATACGTTAATTGTATGAATAATAAGTTTGAATAAGAACTCCCTTGTGTGCACATTTGTTAGTTGTTAATGATTCTACTATAAGATCCCTCTAGATCAAGAAACTATGAAATTTGTGCCTACTATATTTCCCCTCTTCTATATCTAATAACCTAGACAAATATCTTGCACTTCATTGAATGATTGTACTGCATGTGTATCTGTCCACCAGATTTGTGCTTGGTATATAAGGTATATATCCAAATAGGCACTTTGGTAGTCGCCATTCTTCAACCTTGCATGCCTCTATTAGATCTAGTGGATAGGAAACATCCTCACCCAACTCAGCCATGCACACACAAGTCTCTGCCCTGATAATATACATGTCAAATGGAACTCTCTTAATCTTCAGAATAAAAAACGTAATCATCAACCAGTTGATCCTCTAAACCCTGAACTAGTTTATACCACTGCAAAAATCAAGCACTCGTTTCTCTAAAAACGTGCAACCAGGTTCATTGGTTCACATAAAACCACAAACTTAAGTGCACATATTCCTTACAACTGCCAAATGAAAGCCAAAAAGCCATCTTTAAAATCAGAATCTGCTTTTACTGGCAAAAAAAAAAAAATCAGAATCTGCTTTCCTCATCTTGTTTCTAAAACAATTCAAGGAAAACAGTTTTAGATTTTAAAGAAGGCTATTGGCTCCCCTTTTGCAGTTGTGAGGAAGTTTAATGTGAACCATTGAGCCCGTCTGCATGCTTTTAGAGTACATGTGTTTTATTTATGCACTGATAGAAACTAGTTTAGGATTGGAGGATTGAAAAGTTGATGATTATGTTTTGCTGAGTGCATTTACTTCTCTTCTTTCTGGTCAACTGTCTTTTAAGGTAGTTTCAAGATAGTCATCGAATGCACTCCATGATTTTAATGGCAGTTCTCTTTTTGACAACATTATGTTTTGCAGCTTAGAAATGCTATTTACTTGAAAATAGTTTGTGAAGAGATTATCCCTGTAGGGTTTAGCTTTGTGTGCCTCGACTAGGATTTGGCCTCAGTGGTGGATAATATTACGTTGCTTTCAATGTATAACAAAAATACTTGTATATAGTATCTTTTCGTTTTTATCTTAACTAAATATCAAGTTCCTCTTAAAGATAACTCTAAACTAATAAAAAATATAGTGAGAAGAGAATATGACATATGATTGTCCAAATATCAGGGAAATGTTTCTCGCTGTTTTTTACTTAATTCAGAAGCCTCAGAAGAAAGGGACAGATAATACAGAAGTTGAAGGATGAATTATGCAAGGCAGACGCTTGAAAGAGACCATTTATTTACCTCAAAGAACTTCTGTCGGGTCATATGGAGAATCGGCAAATGAAGACAACCATATACCAGTAACATGAAAGTTGTGTACATTTGTTAGTATAAACATAAAATACTTTGAGGCTATGCATGTTTCATTGTGATCAGGGAATATAGGTATTTTTGTTCTAAGTTAAAATTATATCTAATGCTTAAGCTGTATACAGACTATTTCTTATGGGAGGCACCTATACTTTTGTATGGATACTTTGGAAAAAAAGTTGGATAATTTTTTTTATTCATGTCTTCATGCAATAACATGAGATGGTCCAGGCAACATAGACAAACAAGTAGTGATGAGTCACATGGGAAATGTTACCTTCCATTTGTCATGAACTGTTGGATTTTTGTGGCCTGGTCTGGCCCATAAGCCCAACCTAAGCCCAGCTAACATGACCAATTCACCACTATGCCCTACGAGCTCACCTTCAGCCCTTTTCTTCTTTTTATTCAACAGAAAAATAGTTTCTAATTAATACTAATATAGACCAGCAAAAGCAAAGTAGACCACCTACGTCAACAAAGTGTTGGTGGAGTGGTTGAGCTCTTGTACCTCTCAGCGGTTAGAAGAAGTTAGATTTCTGGCGTCTGCGTGTGTGGAGTGGTTGAGCTCTTGTACCCCCTCAGCAGTTAGAAGAAGTTAGATTCCTGGCGTATGCGTGTGTTATCAATTAGCAAAAAAGACCCCCTAGACCTTGCATTAGCATTAAGGGGCAGAATAATGTATTTCTTTAAAATATTGTATTAATATTACAATGCAAGATTTATGTATTTCGAGCTTATAATAATATTAAATAATATTCCCTCTGTCTCTTTAGGAAGTATATATCGGGAGAAGGAAGCTCGACACGTATTCTAAAACATTTTTTTTAACATACTTCCATAAATTATTTTATTTTTATTTTTCTAAATAAGAATTTTATGTTTAAAGTTTAATACAGAAAAAGATAAAAGTATAACAACATTGAAGTTGTATGCACATCTACATTGAACACTAATACAACTCATATAGACTAGTCACATTTAACTTATCTGATAATTGAATGTATGCAAATTATTACTTAAATATAAATTGGTATGTTATAGTAACTATTTATTAATAAAATAGAGAGGGATCACATATTAAGAATCTAGATCTCTCAGAAATACAGGCTTTTTGTGGATAATTTTTTCATTTTTTAGATTTTAATACAGGCTACTGATTATTCAAAGCATAAGAATTAACAAAGTCATTGTTTTCTTACTGCAAAGGCATATTTTAACACTTTAGTCAAGCCGGCCAGGCCAATATTTTATGCTCCCACTTTATAACGTTTAACGCATATGCTCCCACCGCATTTGAATATCAACCAAAATTCAACTCAACTTATTCTCAAATTCTATATTCTTTTGAGAAAAAAATTGCCCCTAAGTACGTATTGGCGGAATTATGTGAGTCCTCAATACGTTTTCAATGATCCCGTTTTCTGTGATGTGCTCGTGGACATGTTAAGCACAAAATTTTATAAATTTAACTTATTTTGATTAGTGGACCTATATTCAGAGCAATCATGCCAATCAAAATATACCAAAATTATAAACTAAATTATACTAAACTTTAGTGTTTCGCACGTGTCCATAGGCACACTAGACAAACCCTTCGATGATAGATATCTATTTTTCAAACTCTACATTCACATCAAAATCTCTTTTTACTCGTCTAAGTTAGGTTAGAAATTACAAATCTTATAAATAAACATCAAGAAGTGGTGCTATTTTGATTCCTTGCTTTTCCCTATTTGTACTAAACAAATTTTGTTCCATTGACAAATTTTGTTCTAGTCTATCATCAACATCACACATATGACATATGCGTTAAAGCATAAATTGTGGATTCTGAATTCCATTAGCATTGTTTATATTATAGACAGACAACTTCTAAATTGCACTATGAGTTATTAATCAATAGATGCTAAAAAAAGATGTGACATTAAGTATACGAAAACGTGATTAGAAAGATATCCGCCAATTATTACCGAACGTTGAAGGTTCGAAACTTGTCTTCAAGAAACTCGATCAAAATATTTGTTCATAAAAATATTTAAACATAAAGAAATATACAGGAGTAAACGATTTTTCTGTCAACGTTGAAGGTTTAAGACTTGACCGAGACATTTATCCATATTATTTAAGTATATAAAGATACTACGAGCAAATAATTGTTAGCAGTATGGGAGGAATTTGCCGACACCGGAGTGAGCCCCGGTGCCCTTGAATTGTCAAAAACTACCAAAATTTTATTATAAAATTTTATAAAATATGAAATAATTTAGTTCAGCACCCAAAATATTTTTCGGTCCCCTAAATTATAATCATGATTCCGCTCCTATTTAGCAGCATATTATATTTTGTATACCTATAAAAATGAATCCTTCATATATGCAGGGGCGTAGCTATAAATTGAAGTTACCGAGGTCAAAAATTTTAAAAAATCGATTTGAAAATTTAGAGTATAAATTTTATTTTAATAGGGTCAAAACAATAAAATTACGTGTAAATTTTGACTGATATATGACTGTTATAATTAAAATTTATACATAATTTCAAGTTCAGTGCTGTCAACTGACCCCACTACCAATAGATTAAAATTCTACTATAAACATATTTTGTAAATTTTTTATAATATATCATAATATACTGCAACAATCGTGTATTCCTGATCCGACTCGTGTAACAAGAAACGGGGGAGATAGTACTGAACTAGGTCCTCTGAAAGTAGTCACAAGTGCACTTATCCTGTAACTAAAGACCTCAAAATAAAAAAGGGACAGGGAATAATACATGTTTCAACTTTATATTTTGAATGGGTTCTACACTTGAGCTATATGAATGAAGTGACGCTTAGAATAAAGATTAAAAATTGGATTATTGTGGTGTACTCAAGTCAACTTGTTTACATCTACTTTTTCGTAATTAAGCAATCACTAACTTAGTAATAAGCTGCTAATAGCCTAATACAATTAATCAAGTTAATTATACTACTAATTTAATTTGTACGACTTAACTGGAGTTTCTATATACAATGTACGACACGTTCGGAGAGTACAACCGTGCAGTCATGAATATAATTTAAAATTAATTAGCAAAATTAAATATAATTTAAATTTCCATATAAATAATGCAGCCGCTGTTGAGTATGTTGGATTCACACTCGGAACTGGTAAGGAATATAAAATTATTGGCATCATTTTTATGTTACGGGTAAAAAACATGTATTTATTTATGGTGTGTATTTAATATTAGGACTTGATAAGTTTCGAGTTTTAATGGTTGCACTTGTGTTTCGTGATTTGATCATGCGCTCACAAGATGCCTATGTATCTTGGCGTATGTCAAGGATGAAGCCATAAAGTAGTTCTTGGTGATGCATGCCCTCGGAGCTATGGCGGCGAGCGCTCACCAAGGATGTAATGACTTTCGTGTCCTTCGAGGGCTAAGTCTAAAACGTCGTTCCAGGTAATGGCCTTGTGGCTTGTAGGATGCTTTCACGGCTTTGTGACGTGTTAATCTCTTGTCCAAAACGTTCCGCTGAAGTTGAAGGGGTAAAACCCTTTATATAGACATTGAGAGTCTAGGAATTAGGGTAGAATTGGATGACTTGATGGGTAAGTCTCCACCTCTGATTGGACTTTGTAGTCCTAAAAGTAGGAATTAGTTTCCTTCTGAATTTAGGTTGCTTGGAGGCTACTTCTTGTAGAAGTAGTTACTTATTTGAACACATTTATTGGGGTGTTTAATTAGCCCCTTATTAATTATGAAACTAATAAATAATTAGAATTTTGGGCCTCATTAATTGGGCTCTTCCAGTAGACCAAATAAGGTCTAATTAATGTGACACTAATTCCGCAATTAGGGTTATTTTTATTCCCTATCATTTGCCCCCCAACTTCTTGGAAAAACATCGATGTTTCGTAGAATTTAAGTTATCTCTTATCCTATATGTGGTATCGTTTTTAGCGTAAAGTGTGGAGCGAACTACACATTTACAATGATTTGCCTTATCCGAGGCTTCAGGATATTTTCTGGAATTTTCATAATTTTCCATACTCATTTTCTTACCTTATTCCTATTTTTAGGAATTTTCTGGTATTCTTCCCTTACTTTTCGGGGATTATCTCGTACTCGCAGGTATTTTTTCTAAATTTTTAAGAATTTTTCTGTATCTCAAGGTATTTTCCTAATATTTTAGGAATTTTTCCTTACATCCAGGTAATTTTCATATTGTTTCCTAATATTTTTGGATTTTTCCGTACCTCCGGGTATTTTCCGTAATTTTTCCTGATATTTTAGGAATTTTTCCGTACCTTCGGGTATTTTTAATATTTTTTTCTAATATTTTAGGATTTTTTCCGTACCACCGGATATTTTTCGTAATTTTTCCTAATATTTTAGGAATTGTACCGTACCTCTAGGTATCTTCCATAATCTTTCCTAATATTTTAATAATTTTTCCGTACCTTCGGGTATTTCTTATAATTTTTTCTAATATTTTAGAAATTTTTCTATACCTCCGGGTATTTTTCGTGATTTCCCCTAATATTCTAGGAATTTTTCTATACCTCCGGGTATTTTCGTGATTTTTCCTATATTTTAGGAATTTTTCTATACCTTCGGGTATTTTTCGTGAATTTTTCTAATCTTTTAGGAATTTTTCTATACCTCCGGGTATTTTTCGTAAATTTTCCCAATATTTTAGGAATTTTTCAATACCTCCGGATATTTTTCCTGATTTTTCCTAATATTATAAGAATTTTTCCGTACCTCCGGGTAATTTTCCTAATAATTTAGGAATTTTTCCGTAACTCCGGATATTTTTCCTTAATTTTCAGAAAATATTGAGATTTTCTGAAATTTTCTTTGTCTTTTGGGAAATTTTTCCAGAAATTATTATTTTCTAAAATTTCCCAAAAAAAATCTCGTCATTTTTTTGAAATAATTTCGACCAGAAATCCATTTTCGACCAGGATCCTGATCGAATTATACTCCCATGTACTCTGCTCGTGGGTTTTTCGGTCAAGACATTTTCAACCAGGATCCTGACCGAAATTCGGTCAGGATTTTCTTGGCCTCAATTTCTTGACCGAATTAGGCTCCTGTTTGCCCTGATAGTGGGTTTTTCGGTCAGGATTTTTTCGACTAGGATCATGACTGAAATTCGGTCAGGATTTTTCTTGGCCTCAATTTTCTGACCTAATTAAGCTCCTGTTTTCCCTGATCGTGGGATTTTCGACCAGGATTCCATTCGGTCAAGATCCTGGTCGAACAACTCTCAATTTAGATCAGGAATCCTGACCCATTGGACCAGGATTCTGACCCTTGGCCGAACGTATCACAATTTAGATCGGGAATCCTGCCCCTTGGGCCAGGTATCTGACCCCTGGCCGAACGATTCAAATTTAGATCAGGAATCCTGACCCCTTGGACCAGAATTCTGACCCCTGGTCGAACGATTCACAATTTAGATCAAAAATCATGACCCCTTGGACCGGGATTCTGACCCCAAGTCGAATGATTCACAATTTAGATCAGGAATCCTGACCCCTTGGACCGGGATTCTGATCCCTGGTCAAACGATTCACAATTTAGATCAGGAATCCTGAACCCTTTGACCAGGATTCTGACCCCAAGTCGAACGATTCCCAGTTTAGATCAGGAATCCTGACCCCTTAAACCCCGAATCCTAAATCTTTAGATCAGGAATCCCGACCCCTTTGACCCCGAGTCCTAAATCTTAGATCAGGATCCCCGAATCACGAGTTGCAAGGCTTTCAACAGCCATAACCTTTTGCTCGCTTTCCCGATTTGAGCTTATAATATATCAAATCGAATCTTATTTTGTGCTCTAATTTATAATGGCATTCTCCTCTTGACACTTGCAACCTTTGATCCTTTAATCAGATAAAATCATGGCTCTAAGAGCGTTTTGCTTGGACGAAACGTGCCTTCTCCTTGCCTTCAACTGGATGGAACGTGGCTTCTACGAGTCTTTTTTTGTTTGTTAGTTCGTCTGACTAAGTGTGTTGTCCTATTTGGATGCTCGATTTAATTAAACCCTCAGGTTTAAAGTGTGTCAAGTATAAATACCTCATTTTCATTAAACATTTTCAAGCTTAGCCTCGTCCTAATTCTGTTCTTGACTAGATGCGGCCCTTCGAAACATGGGATTCAGCTTTCCTTTCTGCCCACCTTCGGGTGCATTAATCTCTCTAGGGAGTAATGCCCATTGTCAACAAAATCATTCTTTTACTTCTCGCTTTACAGGAAACTCATTTCTGATCCTCGGCAATCCCGGTGTGGGCTTAATCAAATTTAGAGCATGTGTCATGTCTTCTTCGTTCTTCTCGGACTCAAAGGCCTCGACCCGTCGGATGGAGTGATTCAAAAGGGCATCCCAACCTTATCTTTGTAGGTTAACAAGAATGACGTAACTCCTGCATTTACCTTGTAAGTGGCACGATCCACCCATGATATGGAAAGTAGATAGTCCGCTAAAACATTTTCCGAATATTTGTTCCTCTTCTTCAGTCCATCAAGTACTATTCACATGGTCGTCTCGGCTTGCTTATTCATTTTGGACAAGCAGGAATCACGGTTATTCTCCTCATAATTGTTTGTTTATATATTTTTTTTAAATCCTTGTTGTTGAGCTGATGTTCATCAACCACTACTGGGATTCGCGGAAGTCATTATTTGTGTATCACACTTTCTCACAGAAATTGTGTCACTTGCTTGGTGGTTATCATAGTTATGTGTTTAGCCTTAATCCACCTCATGAAGTAACTTATGGTTATTATCAGGAACTGCCTTTGGGTGTTGGTTATGTGCGTACTTCAGGCATCCATCGTATTTTTTTCCATTATCTTTGTCATCTTCCATCATCTCCGACCGATATAATCTAAATAGGATAAGTTTTGAGCGACAGCCTTGCCCCCTGAGCATAGCCCACGGTTCTTCTCATGTACTTCTTTTAAGACCAATTCCGTTTTTTGGGGGTTCGGGCATTTCAAGTAAGGAATCACGAACTACTCCTTACATAAAGTCTTTGCAATCAGATTGAAGCTCCAAATCTTTTTCCAGCATATTTCATGCTCCCATGGCATCGTCAAGTCACCGACTAGTTTCGGATTGAGTCACTTAGGCAAAAACTTCCCATGTAACATTCTATTTCCTAGGCAACGGCCTTCGTGATTTCCTCACTCTAGATGTAGCACTTATTAAATTGAGTCATGGCTTCACAAGTTTCTCATATTTTATTGTTTTCCCATGCTTTATTTTGAATTCCCCATTTACTTTGAGAAATCATCAACATTGAGTCTCCGCTAACTTTTGAAGTTCTTGACCCTCGGGGTTTCAGCTGAGGCAATTCTGGACACCAAGGCCTCATACTTGTCTTCGTTGTTCGTCATTTGAGAAATCCAAAATCAAGACAAATTCTATCATAGATCCATCATGATCTTGCACTACTTATTTTTTTTTTTGACGATCCATCAAAATAGAGAACTGAATATCACTTGAGTATCATGATTTTCCCTTGTTTACATGTTTCCCTGCCCTCATGGGCTATCTCAACCTGCACCCGACTTCTTGGTTCTTCTTGGTTGTCAATGCGGCATTCAACCATGAAGTCAGTCAAATCGTGAACCTTAAACACGATTCATATTTATACTGAATTCGTCAGGCTCAGTTGTCCACTTAAACAACCTTCCACTAGCCGCAGGGATGTGCATTCTGTCCTGGGGGGCTATTTTTTAATATTACACACTTGGAAAAACTATTTAATTTCCTCGTGTATTGGTCATGGCTAATGAGAACTTTTCAACACTGGGGTTATTCACACAAAACTTCACTGTCATAGTAGGTGGGTTGTTGAACCTCCATATCTTTTCTCACATGGAAAAATCTCAATTACGCAATTGAGTTTTCCATGTATGGATTCAATACTTCTTCGGGTGTTCTGGTCATCTGCTTCTTCAATTTCTCAAATATTACCTGGCTTTTATCAGTGCATGAAGAGTCCTTTACTTTCTTCAATGTCGTGAAGAAGGGAAAACACTTGTCATTGGATTCAGATATGAACCTCTCCTAAATTGCACTCTTTAGTTTCTCTATGTTCTTAATGAAAGATGAAGGTTCCATAACCAGGAATCTTATCAACATTGGCCTTGATTCCCCACTCAAAGATGTGGCCCAAAAATTTCCAGATCTTACCTCGAAGGCACACCTTGTAAGATTTAACATCATCTTGTGGTGCATCATCAGCACTTCAAATGCCTCTTGAAGGTGTTTCATGTATTTTGCCTTGTCTAGGCTCTTAATTCTATTATACCGTAGACTCTCATGATCTTTCAATAGAGACGCTCAAAAATTTTACGTTCTAACATTTGGTAGGTGGCATTTGATTTCTCAAAATAAAAGAAGCAAAAAGATACATAATATTACAAAGTTAATGAGGAGTGGTACCTTAGGAATGTTGTCCTTATAATTAGCTTACTATTTTGTGGTTTCTCTCCTGCCAAGGGCAAAAATTCCTTTTCGTTTTCCTCACTGTACTCCGGTTACCATCATTATCGAGTTTATATGTAACCAACTCAGGATTAAATCCAGGCTTAGCATCTTATTTGGTTGTTCAGGTGATAAATAGATAAGAATCATATCTGCTATTGGATTTCTTCATTGCTCGTCAGTCTTTCGGAATTCCATGTCTTCTTTTGGGAGGACCTACCCCCGACTCAATCGGGCCTTTAATCGTGGCAACATATCATACATATCATAAAAGGCAAGTTGGCAATTAGCGAGTCCCATCTGCCAATAATTTTTCAGAGTTTTATATCATAGTGTGACGATCATCGGGTCTTCATGGAGGAATTTTATCCCTTCCGAATTAGAATCATCAAAGTTAGTGGCAATTTCCACTGTCGCTTCTTATGGTGTACTACCTTTCGGGCACAAGTTTTCATTGAGCTTCTTAAAGTCCTAACAGTCGTTAGTCTTCTAAAGATCATGTTGATAACTGGCCCTTGGGGCTGCGTGTTTTCCTGGAGTATCTTAATTTCCCCACTTATTCTTCACAATCATTAATTATATTACTTCCTTCACTATCTTGGTGAACCTGTTCGGTATTCCTCTCTGGATTAGGAACTCAATTTTACTCCTTAGCTAACGACAATCGTCAATGTCCTCTACGTGAACTTTTGAATACAAATTCTTGTTCCTATTTTCAGGATTGATGCGCAGTGGCTTTAGCCATCGACCATCTTTATTTTTTCATGTTTATCAAGATTCGGCTTCTTAGAGCATTAAAACGTGCATACTTGGTGAACTTCGGTTCTCTGTTGTTCTTTCTCGGGGGAGAGTCTCCATCAGGGATATTTATCATTAGCGTCACACTTTTTATCCTTATTTTGCTTCTAGTTGTTATCTTCATCGCCTCCTATCAGGGGTCAAATTCTTCTCCATGCTGTTTATTTTTGCCTTCCTATTGTTGCAACTTGTGTATGCTTTTCATATTAGTTTCAGCCAATGATAACTTAAATTTAACATCCAAGGCTCCTTGTTGGACTATCATTGACATCCTATTATTTAAGTACATGGTGTTCATGGATTTTTTTTGAATCGGACTAGGTCATACAAGGATTCTTTTTACCATCGTTTCATGTTTTTGGGGGATACAAAGTAGCTCATGCACTTTTACACCATTATCGAGTCATGCCCCCGGGGTTTAAGAAAATGTCATGCACTTTATAAAATCGTGCATCGGATGTTGTAATAGAGAGTTTGTAAACTTCCTTACGTGGTTAGCTGGATTACCGACTCCATCATACACTCGGACTGGGTACCTTCAGCTTCCTCGAAATATAGGTATTTATAATTTCTCTCATGGAGTGATACGTTGGATCATTCAGATCTTCAAGGGGCATCAAATCTCTAGGATCGACCCTTGGAATTTCCGTCTTCCTTCTTCACGGAAGGTCGTTCGAACCAACTATATCGGGGAACCGATCCTTGGGGCTCCAGGCCGTCTAAATTTTGCAAGTAGTCGAGTTTGTTGCTCCTTTTTCAGGTTTCTTTTCCTGGATTCGCTCTTTGTCATCCTAAGCTTTCAGTCCTTGAAGACCTCGAGGCTTGGGACATCTTCTTTTGATCGGTCACTTCCTGGGCGTCACCTTCTTGGGGTGGCATCCTTGTAACTTCAGATTTCATAATCCTCCGTATAGGGATTGGAATAACCAAAAGTTGGTCATTGATGGGTTTCAACCCTTGAATCTAAGGGGGTGTATATATTTTGCACGGTTTTTGAATTCCGCATCCTTGATTATAATCTTTGAATCCATATCCCGGATCATCCATGGTTTGGGAAAGGAGAACATTGGTAGAGTTAAGGTCTCAACTACCATCTGAAATTGGGGATTCAACCCTAAAACTTGAGGATTCTATCTTTGAATTTGGGGACCTTAAATTGTCCCTTCAGGTTAAGATCAGGTTTTAGCCTAACCCACCTCCAAACTTGTTAAATTTTGTTGATGTTCTCCTCATGGGCTCGAATTCTTTTACGCAATGGTTTGAGAAATCATCCCTTCGTGCCCTCGAGACTGAGAACGTATACTGACAACGAGCTCTTTGCTTGGTAATCTTCTTCTTGGCTCGGTCTCCTTACCAGATAGACGATCACTGTCCTAGGTGTTGGGACAAAAGAAATCTCAGACTCTTTTATGAATGGGGCTCAACCCTTGCAAATACCGGAATTTATACTTCTAATGTGGTTAACGCTAAAGTTTACTCCAATTAGGTGTGTTAGCGTTCATCCTAGATAAAAATATAATTGTTAACACCTGAAATATAATTGGAAATTCATCCCTTGGTTTTCTACTCTTTGAGATGGGGTATCAGTCCCTTGAATCAGCGGTCAGGTCACAGGGAATCCCATAATTACGAGACCAGAATCTTGATTGTGTGATTGAAAGTTGTGGTATCGTGGAAGCGACAACTTAGTTGTGGTTGTTAGATCGCGATTTCCCTAAAATACCAGATCTTTTGGGGTTCCCGGATGTGTGCTTCATGAACACATATCCTCTCCTTTATGACTTGGGGATTCATCCTTTCACGTCTTCGGGGCTAAAAATGCCTTTGACAACAAGTTCCTTAATCGGATGCACCCTTTTTGGGGCGATCTCCTCTTTATATGAACAATCATTATCCCCGATATGGGGATCATAGAGATCGTAACTTCTCTCTTCAATAAGGTTTAACTCTTACAAATACTGAGATTCGTATTCCTTATGTACTCGATGTTGTGTTCCTCCTCATAATTTTACATCTCACAAGGTGGGTGATCATTCACCCTTGAGGGAAGCACAATTACTAACATCTGAAATTCGGGTGTTCATTAGTAAGAGCACCATCTATAGTTTGGGACTCTTTCCTTAATTATGCATCCCTTGAGGTTGGAGACCGTTCGATGAATCAACAGTTGGGTAATGAGGATCTTCGTCCCTGAAAGATTAGGCCCTCAGATGTCGAGATTTGACTGTGGTGGAATCTCAACATTGGATGCGATGTTGCGCATCATAGCAGGTGATTTCTTGGTGTTTCTTCGTGCTTTCATGGTTGTCTTCTTCTTCCCACAGACGGCGCCAGATATTATGGGTAAAAAATATGTATTTATTTATTGCGTGTATTTAATATTAGGACTTGATAAACTTCGAGCTTTAATGGATGCACTTGTATTTCTTGGCTTGAACCTGCCCTCACAAGATGTCTACGTACCTTGGCGTATGCCAAGGATCAAGCCAAAACGTAGTTCTTGGTGATGCATGCCCTCGGGGCTATGGCAGCGAGAGCTCACCAAGGAGTAGTAACTTTCGTGTCTTTCCAGGACTAAGTCTAAAACGTCGTTCCAGGTAATGGCCTCGTGGCTTGTAGGATGCCTTCACGGATTTGTGACGTGTGGAACTCTTGTCCAAAACGTTCTGCTGAAGTTGAAGGGGTAAAACCCTTTATATATACGTTGAGAGTATAGGAATTAGGGTAGAATTGGATGACTTGATTGTCAAGTCTCCACCTCTGATTGGACTTTGGAGTCCTAAAAAGCAGAAATTAGTTTTCTTCTGAATTTAAGTTGCTTGGAGGCTACTTTTTGTAGAAGTAGTTACTTATTTGAACACATTTATTGGGCTGTTTAATTAGCCTCTTATTAATTATGAAATTAATAAATAATTAGGATTTTGGGCCTCATTAATTGGGCTCTTCCAGTAGACCAAATCGGGTCTAATTAATACGACACTAATTCCGCAATTAGGGTTATTTTTATTCCCTATCATTTTATATTTTTTATTCTCGATCATTAATTAAGTTTGAAGAAAATATGACGCAAAAAATGCGGCATAATTATTTCAAAAGTCAGATAACTATTTGATATAATTTTTAAGTTAATCACATATATTTGATTTTAATAAGAAAAGATAATATTTTTGGTGAGATTTAACGTTAAAATTATTTTAATAAAATGTGGACCTACTTTCTCTAGAAATAGTTTTCATATTAAAATTATTTTCATAAAAACTGGTTTTTAGAATGTACACAACAATTTTAACATTTTTCAGCAAAAAATTGTAGTAGTAGTCGTCTAAACAGGTCCTAAATTTTATCAAACATTCTAATACTACTATTTTAAATTAAATTTGATGAAGGCCATAAAATTCTTTATAAATAATTTTTTTAAAATTTGTTTCACGATCCCCATTTTATTTAAAATTTGTACGAACCAATTGAATTGAGTGCCGGAAGTGGAAGGCAAGTGTTTGTACATAATTAGTCCTGGTCCGTCCCACTCATTAATATACACTACATAGATGTGACACGAGATTAATAAAAAATATAATTTAGTAGAGAAAAAATAAAAAATTGTATAAATTGGGAGATCAATAAATATTTAACATATAAAATGAGTGCAGTAGAAGATTCTAGAAAATATAAGTTAAATAATTGTTAAATTTAATATTATTATTTTTAGAATGTATACTATTAAGAAATATGTCCGGAAAAAAAAGTGGATTCACCGCCGCATATATCGATATATTATTCGACCAATCAGCACTCCTCATATGTTAAATTTTATTTATATACTTAATTCATAGATATAGGTCAACATAGAATATGTTATAATATATTCGTTTGAGAAATTTTAAATAATTAATTTATAACTTAAAATAAAATAGTGATTTATAAGTGATAAATGGATAAATACTTATTAACTATATGATTGTTTGGATAATTTTGCTATTAGTCATATTTTTTTATATTTAAATATACTAAAATAGATAATAAAACTAAATATTTTTTTGGATAAATATTTAAAAATATATATGTTTAAACTAAAATTAATAAAAAACGAAAAATCAAATTAAATTGAGAAAAATTAGATCGTTACTAACATTTAACTTATCAGTTTATAAGCTGTAAATTCAACTAAATTATAAGTTTTGTTCGCTAAACACTTGTCGATAAGTTATTACGGACTTATAAATCATATGTGAATTTTATAAGGACCAAGCATCCCCAATATACCCTTTAACGATTTTACATGTATTGTAGTTTTTTTATTATGGTAAGATATTTTTATAGAACCATTGTTTACCCTTCCTCACTCTTTTCAAAAATTGCCAAAAATTTGGTCAAAAATATATACCAAATTGGTTCGCTAAATTGCCGATATATAAATATCGATTAATCATTCATTTTTCTTTAAAATTATCCGATAAAATCACAAATCACTACCTTAACTGATTAGTTACTATTTTCAAAATTGGATGATATTTAACAAAAGTGAAAAAACAAAAAGTGCCAAAGACCAACACCTTTTTTTCTCCCATAGTTGGACTTTAAAACCCAAGAGTGCCCACCATATTTGAAATATAAATCCACTAAAAATATATATTCTCAATCTCAACCATTAGAGAGCATTTTTTGAGCAGCCAATCAAACAAACTATAGCCCCACAGCCATTTTACAAAAAGCAAAACAACAAGAGGAGGAGGGCAGAGTGACACTGCAAACTACTCCCTCCGTCCCAAAATAAGTGTCGCTTTTACTTTTGACACGTATTTTGAGGTATTAAAAAAAGGTATTTATATACATTTTTTTATAATTTTTTTTTTCTAAATAAAAATATAAATGTAAAATTTTAATTCAGAAAAAAAAAATTTGAAAAAAAATATATGCAAATATCTTTTTTTAGTACCTTAAAAAGCGTGTCAAAAGTCAAAGCAACACTTATTTTAGGACAGAGGGAGTATAGACTTCGCAGCAATAATAAAAGTCTAGTGAGAAAATTATTAAGTTCCCTCAATCATTTGTGTCACCTTGTGTCTCTTACTCCACTCTTCCGGTCCGTTATTTTTACCGGTGTCCGTTACTTTTGGAAAATTTGAAATTTATTATTATATCCGTCCCAAAATATATATATTTTTAATTTTTTTATACATATTTTAAGGTGTATAAAAGTGATCGTTCCGCATGTTTTTTTCTTAAATTTCTTTTATTAAACTAAAATTTAACATGTTTATTACTTTTATTCAGAAAAAAATTTAAAAATAATTTATGGACTTATACTTTTTATTTACCTTAAAATACGCGTAAAAAATCAAAGTTAATTATTTTTTTGGGACGGAGGAAATATTCAATACTTCATTTTATATTATCAAATAGAGTATTGTAAATAATAATTGAGGACTCGAAAATTAGAAGTGATCTATTCGGCTTAAGTGAGTACTCGGCTGAATATTCATATGCTAAAAATGAGAACTCGATTACTCTAATTAAGGAAAAACTATTGAGTATAACAAATTTTCGGAGTTTTAGTAATCTTAAATTATTAACCTTTCGAAAATAACTGTTTGTTAAAAATTGCATATTTTAACAAATATTATAGAGTAAATTTTAATTTATAAGTCAACGCAAGTCTTTAAATTTTTAACTAAAATTTTGTATAAAAACAGTTAACAAATGGTTGATCCGGTGGTGAATTTTTTTGCTTCTTTGAGATCAGGTCAATAGTTCGACTTCTGGTTATGTTTAAGTTTACTTAAAAAATAAATAATTAAAACATAAATTTCACATCTCCACCACATAAATATATGATCTAAACAGCCAAATTTGACAATGGAACAAGAATATGTTTTCTTACAAAGCTAACAAATGTAACAACTCTTGTTAAGACATAACAAAACAGTAACAACACAGCCCAAGTACATATGAAAAGGCAAACAAACAAGCAAGCATTCAATCCCCATTGTTTCTCTTGTTATTCACTCATCCAACCCATACCTCTCATCTCCCTCTCTCCCTCTCTCTCTCAAATCTCTCTCCCTTCTCTCTCTCAGCTCACACAATTCATCAGAGATAGAGGAGGGAGACTAACTAATCACCCCACCAATGGAAAACTCACCAAGACTCTATGCCAAAGAAAACTCATCTCCTTCAAACTCACCAAACAGCCATGGTAGTAGCTCAAACAGCAATGGTCTTTCTCCGGCAACTCAAATTATAACACCTCCGGCAACTCCAAAACCGGTGTCAAGATCCGAGAACAACCCGTATCCAACGACTTTCGTTCAGGCGGATTCCACCACTTTTAAACAAGTAGTTCAAATGCTTACAGGATCATCAGAAACTGCTAAACAGGCCTCAGATCCACACCAAGTGAAAAACTCTAGCATACCTCCTATCAGAACAAGTCAAAAGAAACAGAGTTTTAAGCTTTATGAGCGGAGAAATAGTCTCAAAAATGGGCTGATGATCAACCCGTCTTTGCATAATTTTGGCAATAATCCCGGGTTTTCGCCACGAAAACCTGAGATTTTGTCTCCGAGCATTCTTGATTTTCCGTCACTTGTTTTAAGTCCGGTGACACCATTAAGAGATGATCATAATAAATCTTCCGGGAGTTCATCTGAAGAAGAGAAGGCTATTGCGGAGAAGGGTTTTTATTTACATAAATCACCTATGAGTACACCTAGAGGTGCTGAGCCACAGCTTTTGCCGCTGTTTCCTGTGACTTCTCCCCGAGTTTCGGGTTCTTAAACGGTGTCAGAGGAAGGTCCCAACAATTCATCGGTATTAAGGGTCTTGTTGTTAGCTGCAACTGTATAATTTGACTATCTCTACCTTGCTGGTGCTGTTTGAGAAACAGATTGGCAAATTAATGCTTTTTTTCATTTCTTCTTTGTTATGTGTTTTTAAGCACTTTTCTTAACTGTTAACTATTATTATCAACAAAGAAATGAGACTGCTGAGATGACTTCAAAATTTTAAGCTTTTACTTACATTACACTGATGCATTCTAATTTCTAGGCATTTGTAGAAGAAACCCTAAAGTCTTGATCATTTCATCAAACATTTTGATCCAGTTATTGAACCAATAACAAGTAAACACTTGACTATTACTTGATCAAATTTCCAAATACGTAAATCAACAACTTATTAGTACACGTTCGGTTATTGCAACCTCGTTGTCCTTTTCGTGGATGATTATTACAACCTCATTCTCATTCTCGTAAATTAGAATCTCATCTATTATTATAATATCATTCTCATCCTCGTAAATTAAAATTTCATGATCTAAACAACACGCTGCATCCCTGCATTGAGGGGGGGCCTGGAGGTAGGTATTTATTGGAGTTCTGAATCAAGAGTGGTGGAGATTAGTTTAGTTAATGTGAGTTTGTTTGTGTCAAATGAGAATGTAACATTGGATCTGTAGAGTGGTGAGTTGATAGATATTTTTGTGGGTGTAAGCAGATTTTGTTGACTTTCTAGTGGCCTGCTAGGTTTATTATTGTGTCAGTCAGTCCTCATTATGTATTCTATTCTGCCCCATACCAATCATAGACCATCCTGTCAATGACTCAGTTTTCATTTGTCTGCTTCTATATATTTACCTTTATTTAATTTTTTTGCTATTTATTAAGTTCTGTAATTTTTTTTTGACAATATGGCTTATAATTTTATAATGAGTATTTGTTGTAAGAAGCTTTCGGGGTGATGAATGGTCAAACTCAGGACCTAGGACGACAGAATAACCACTTGAGCTATTCAACCGTGCTCGTTAAGTTCTGTAAATTATTACTATGTTTTTTACTGCTTTTCTAACATTTGTCCGTTCATATTATAAATAAATTAACTTGAAAATAATTTTATGTTTTGGTTCTCGTCCCCGACAAGCGATGATTGTGATTATTTGTCGGCGGAAAATTTTCACGAGAAAGTTTAGTGGCGGAAGTTGATATGAATGTTTGGGTCACGTTACTCTATCGGGAAGTTGATATGAATGTTTGGGTCAAGTTACTCTATCCAACGCTGCTTAATGTTTTGATTTTAGACAATTCAGCATGATTAGAATTGTACAAACCTATGCACAGAAAACAGTGAGCATAACTGCACAAGAGTGTTGGAACAAGAGTATTATATCAAGTCTGTTTTGTTTTGTAGAAAAGTTTATATCAGCAAGTTCAAGGATAAACAGTGACATGTATAGCACAAACACAAGTGCCATTTGGTTGAGTTTGGATTAAAAAATACAGTGAGTAAAACTGATAGCATTTGTTAGGTAAATTAGTATGTGATGGATGGTGACTGTTTAGAAAAATGATGCAGTTCTAATCATCCACAAGAACCGAGATTATCTGTACGATATGTCACAAATTCGATTCTGCAATGCCACTATTACATTTGTGCATTTTATATGTAACTGCAGGACTTAATTCTGATTTTAAATCCATGAAAAATTCTCAATATTTGTGTGGCACTGAGAAAAAGACTGGTTATGACATGATTGACATATGAGAACACAAAAAAAGGTAAGGGATAAAGTGGGACCACTGTGCAGGAGTGCTGCAGTGGTGATGATTATTTGATCAATAGTGTACTTGCAGCAACTGCAGATGCATAGGCTGTCAAGAAGAATCTGTTAGAAGAGGGCTAATAACAGTGATTAAGCAGATAACAGGTTAGTTTTCTAAATAGTTAAGCCATTGACTGCAATTAGCATAGAAACAAACACTAGTGTACTTGCTTTGTTTAGTTGAACAGAGCATAAATTCTCAAGTTGGCCTAGTTGATAACTTTTGAGAAATCTTAAAATAAATAATTTACAATTTAAAATGAATAAGTGAATTATAAGTGATAAGTAAATGAATACTTACGAGTTATATAAATGTTGGGATAATTTTACTTTGTAAATTCGACTTATAATTCAGGTCGACAAGCACTCGTCGATAAGATGTTAATGACTTATAAGTTAGAAGTCACTTAAAAGTGTGTTGCCAAACATGCCCTATAAGAGTGGTCCAGATTATCGGTTCAATTCTCGTAATTGATAGAAAAATTATAAAAAAAATTGTCAATATGCAAGTTGATTTATGTGAAGATACCGCTACGGCAAGAGGTATAGGATAAATTTGAATGTAGTGACCAAACCCAGAACACTGTCTTTTTAACTTGCAGGTATATGTTAGAAATAATGGACATAAGAAAAGCTTGGAAACTTCTTAGTGAAGAGACTTAATAATGCAAAGACCAAGTCTGGGCCGCTTATTGGCTGACCCAGTCCAAACTCCAGCCTGGTGTGCAAGACCATTACAAAAATTATTAATTGGTAAAACTGAGTGATAGTGAAATCAAATTTGTAATAATTTGAAAGTAAACTAAAGCTTAGACCAACTAGGCCATATTTTCCACTTTGCACTCATTTTCTTCACATTTTTATCATTAAACATTGTTTTTTTCTCTTCTATTATTCTCTTGTCTTTACACTTGCATTAGCAATTTTGCAATTTATTCCAACCTACTATGATTGTTTTCAAGCAAACTAGACCTGGTAATTTACCGCACGACACAAAGATGGCACGGAAATTTTAGTGTTTGTGTTTGCATTTCAAGTACGAAACAGGAAAGTATCTACTATAACTGCTTTCGAGCAAACCGTGTAACTGCTCATCTTAACTCACAAAGAAACTCCAGTGTTTTTTCTGTGTCTGTGTTAAGTCTCTGGCTTATATGGAACTTATAATACATTGCATTGTTCAAACAACACTGTGAATCTCATGATTTATAGAGCTGGCTTAATGCAGTCGCAAACTTATTAACTCTGGTGAACTTATTATACGAACTTGCCTTCAACGAGGTCAATGATTGTACAAAAATCAAGCAAAACCACTACATACAGTTACTGACACAGCATAAACACCAGCTTTATAATGCAAAAGACTGAATAATAAGATTTCATAAACAATAGAGTTTGGGATGCTGAGGGACCTGATTAGAATCATCTGAACTTTACAACAATGCAAGAAATATCATCAGTGCTCTTCTTTGCAAGCGCTTCTTCAGTAAGTTGCTTTGCTGCTGTTTGAGGACATTTTACCTGCTTAATACAGTCCACAGCTTCTTGGTTCGACAAAACCTGACAGGAAATGTGAATGCAAAATATTTAACAAAGTAAAACACAGAACAGAAAGTTGCAGAAACAGAAGCATGTACAAACACTTCAGAGTTTAAAAGATATTAACCTTCCATATTCCGTCGCTTGCTAAAATTAGATAATCTGTATCCTCAGTTATGATTTCAACCGACACGTCTGGTTCTGAACTAAGGTGTTTCTTCAAGCTCTTGTCACCAAAGGCTCTGGCTACTGCCAGTTGTCCATCAACACGAGGAACATCACCTGCAATCAACGAACATATAAGAAAAATAAATAATTAAGAAGTTACACAAGGCTCTGGCATCAGTCTTGATTAGAATATGCCCATTTATATTAGTAACTGTAACCAAGATGGCCTATAAATATTTGCTTTCATAAAGGCAGAACTTAAAATGTAATGCGACTAGCACCTATAAATATTGACATCTCTGTTATTCTAATTTTACAATGTGCCATGAAAGTATAAAAACCTTATCTAATTTCGATTTACCAGCACATATGTAAATACTAAAACCAATGCAGACTTCTTTTCCTTTAACTGTAATCATATCTCAGTTAGGAACAAAAACGCTTAGAGAGCGAATGTGGTTCATAATTAAAGCACCATTTACCAACAGAGACAAAAATAAAAAATCCAGATAAATATAATAGAATGTAAGATCATAATAGTAGATTAAACCTCATGCATAAAAATAAACAGAACATGCCAAATCCTTCCGTTTGGTTGGGGGAGAATGGAATGGAATGAAAAACTGTGAATGACACTAAAGGAGAAAAGATGGAGTTAGGAGGGAAAAGTAAAGTAATAATGTGCGAGTGCATTCTCGAACTGTGAGATTTCTGAAGAAAACATACTCATTCCATTCCTTTCAATCAGACATTCACTCCAACCAGATTTAACATTAATGATATAAACATATAGAGGGGTGCAAATTCTTGTTAATGTTGTCACCTGGAAAGTTAGATACGAAGCCACCTCTGTCTTCTATTTTACTTCTTTCCTTACTAGGTTCGTGATCTATCGATAGTTGTTTTGCCACTCCATTCTTGCTAATGACAGCTCTAGAGTCCCCGACATTAGCCACAACCAGCCTTTTACCATCTATTAATATTGCTGTAACCGCTGTTGAACCGCCTCTACCTAGATCAGCTGCTTTATCCAATATAGTTTTGTCAGTTATGTGATATGCTCTTCTGACTGCCTTCTCTGTCTCAGTCCAGAAATCGGGCTGGCACAACAAAAAAAAATGAGAACTATTGCATTCAGCAGTTATTGCCATACTTATATGAAAAGGAGAGAACAGCAGGGATGTGGTGACTAAAGTATCCCTTTGCTTAAATTTTTTTGCGCTCCAACCATATTTGCATTCTCTCTTAGTTGAAGTTGCCTTCTTATATAAAACAGAAATTGGCCAGATGAGTATATATTACCTCACTCATTATGTTCTCAAACAAATGAGACTTCAGGTAATCAGGTATATCATGGCTCAAATGACCATCATATATTGCAAACAGCCCAAGCTCATTGTTGTTGACTTGCTTAAACTGTGCAAAAACATAATCTTCCATGTCATGATATGATTTTCCCTTTACCAAATGATATCCATGTGTTATATTCTTCGACATTTTACTCTTTCCTTTTCCACTTTCAGCTGACGATGAGCCAAAACCAACCTTTTCCTGCAAAACACAGATTATATATTGTGAGGACGGGTTTAAAAGGAACAGATTTTTGTCTAATTTTAGGAAAAAGAGCCACAAAATGCCCGATTTTTTTGCTCTAGACAAACACAAAACTGAAGAAAGTGATAGATAGCTAAACGAAAACCATGATCATGTCATTGTATTCAGGTCTAAATCTCAATTAAGCAAAAAGGCCATGTCAGCTCCATACCAAAACTACTAGCAGACATAACCTAAATAACATGATTAGGTAGCATTTGATAAGGTAAAGTTCAGCATTTACAAGGTTTAACTGTTATTAACCGCTACCTAAATTTTTCAGAAAGAACCAATAACCCTATATATTATTGATAAAATTGTTAATCTCAAAACTATGACATATTGTCAATCGAATGTGGTAGAATAGGAAATACAGCAATGCTTAATTATAAGTTAAGCAGACGTCAGTAGCACGTGCTGGGCAAGTAGTTAGTTACAAGTGTGGAGGGCTGCAGGATAAGCCGCTAAATATAGCACAGATCTGGCAGTTACATGATATCAGTCCAAATACTACATACCTGCAACTTGCAGGATGTTGTTAATACACGAACAAAGAAATCGAGGGTTCCCTATATGAGAATTGAGGAAAAAAGTTGTATAGAATTTCAAATTTTAGCTTCAGACTTCAAACAAAACAGCCCTAATTGATCTCTAATTTCCCTATATAGGATACCAACTAAACAACTAATCCTAAAAATTAAGAAATCATAAAATTAACCTCATTTTGATTTAATATAGTGTTCATAATCAAAGCCAAAAATCGAAACATACATCATATAATAAACCAGTTGTCAGACAATTCTAAAGAATAGTAACAAATCACGAGTCTCAGTAGTTCAAATCACTAATCACGAAACTACAATACTAAAAAAGCAACACAAATCACCAGTTTGCAGTTTGTATTGATAAGAATCTATATCATGATAATGTAGTAAAAGTCAACCTATAGTAGGCATCAAAGTCAACAAAACAAAAATAAATTAAATAAAAAACAAGAACGATAAGATAGCTCCAGCTGCAACACTTGCAAGAGCTTATATCTTATTGTTCCACTTCTGTTTTCGATTCTCGCTAATTCCGAGATTTATCCGAGAATGAATACTACTTATTAGCTAATAAGCTATACTAAAAAGGAGAATGAGACCTTCATCTTGTGGAGGATATCTCTTCCATTCATGGCTGCTGCTGGTGCTGCTTCGACTACAAGTAATAATTTTCAGACAGAGAAAAAGAGAAACAAAGTCAGGTAATGTAAGAAAGAGAAAAGTAAGAGACAGGGTTTATATATTACACGAGTGAAATAAAGAGATGGTCCCGTAGGTTGTAAGAGTCCGCGTTGTTCTGCAGTGTCATGACGCGTTCGCGCCTTATATTAAATATTTTTTCTTATTTTTCTACCCCGTTATAGAGTTTACAACAAGACGCTGACCCAGGGTAGACCTGATTATTTTAAGGCGGTGGTCTTAAATGTCATTTTGGGGTTAAAAATGGTTCAAAATATCAGATCTGATAGTAATGACCTTAAATATCACTTCAAAACGACGTTTATGCAAAAGACCCAAAACAGTACTTCGTGTAGCGTTTTGGCACTTTGGTTTTTTTATATGCGCAAAACGTCAGATAAAGTAGCGTTTTGGTATAAAAGTAACAAAACGTCATATAAAATAACGTTTTTACTTTTAAAAATTAAAAAAGATAATAAACAAAACGCTACATCGTGTTGCGTTTTGGGTTGTTTTCCAAACGCTACACGATGTAACGTTTTACCAATTTTTTTCAAAAATGATATTTTGGATCATTTTATACACAAAAGTGATATTTTGATCTATTTCTCATTATTTTATAGATGGTGACATGGTGCCCCCAATTTTATTTTCGAAAAATGAGTAACAACATTAAAAGTTGAAGAGCATGGACAGTTTTATGGTATGATGGATACCAATTCGAAAATTTGAATTTACGGAAACCGAAATTTTGGATTTGAATTTATTGGGATTTGAATTTAAATCTCGGGTATATTAAATCAATACCAGATACGAAACCCGATTCAAACTCGATGTAAATCCAGAGTAGTATATCATGATTGTCGACCGTCTATCAATATTTTATTGTTGATATGTGAATTTATTCCTCCTACACATCTCCTATGATATTCAATATTTTGCCTATAATGATACTAACATCGAGATACACAAAAAATCTGAATTCGAAAAGCGTGTCCAACACGATCTGCTATGATCCAAGTAGAACTATGAATCTATAGTATATTCAACACTTTTGGATAAAGAATACATAATATCATCTAATCTCAGCTCCTTTTGCTCAGTGGAGTTGCAAATATACAGTGAATCTTTTACAATCAGACTAGAAAATAATGGCTCAAATCAACAAATAAACTGTGAAACTAAATTATTATAGATGTGACCGCTACCTGATTAGCCAACTACTTAACTGATTATAGAAAACAAATTTTTTTGACGTGTGTGTTTAAGGATACAGTTCGATAAAGTAAGCTATACACTGAACTAATATATGTTATTGTATCCAAAGTTTGGATTCATTAGATACTATATACAAACAATTAGACTATTTTTCTGATAAATGATTGTTGTAACCGGTTGTCAATTATATTTTTTCTCGAAAAGAGATTATGGGTGTGTTTGATATTACTGTTGCAGACAGTAATAGCAAGCAGTTAAAAAACTGTTTGGTAAAATTTAAAAACTATTTTTTGGAAAAGTGCTAAGGTGCTGTTAGAGAAAGTAAGTTCCCCTATACTTTTAGAAAAAGTTGTTTTTGTTGCGGGAAGCACATGCTGATTTCACCATCAAACCTTACCAAAAACATCATTAAATTTTTTGCATTAAAACATATACGTATCAAAAAAATTACCAAATAGTCATCTGATTTTTACAACAGTAGTTTTTTCAGCAACACTTTTTTTTTACAGCACAACAATTTTTAACAACAATCTCAAACAAATCCTAACACGATATAGAAGCCACGTTATCTATTTACACTAAATTCGGTCCGTAAAATTTTTACTTATTGACAGAAAATTATAACATACTGATGGTTAGTAATAATCGCCCGACAATACCCACTTTTTATCCAAACATACCCAAAGGCCAAAGCCACAAGATATTACTATTGATTCAAGATCTTGTAGTAAAAGTAAGATTTAATTTGGCATGATAAAAAATGTTTGCATGTTTTAGACCACACAAAGTTTGTCCTATAAAAAGCCAACCCACTTGCCTAAAGCATTGTCCATGCCACTAAAACAAACTTGACTTGTATAAATACAAGTGATCACCCGTTTAAAGAACCCTACCAAACAATTTTGTGGCACATTTTAGAAACCTAAACATGTCTTTTGAAGATTTTTCTCTTCCAGAAATGGCGATTTCTCATGATGATCATGATTTGGAGTTCAAATTTTGTAGGGTGATCGAACCAGGGGAATCACCGGATTCCCCTGCTGATCATTTATTTTCGAATGGCCTGCTTGTTCCACATGATTTCCCTTGTTCATCTTCAAAACATTTGAACCTGGCGTCACGATCAACGAGCTGGGGAAGCAGCAAAGAAGGCTCTGAGTTTTCATCGTCCTCTCGGAGCAATAGCTGTAGCTCGAGCCAGAGGAGTAGCACTAGCAGCTGCAGTTCCAGCAGTAGTTCGAGAACAAGCACAAGTAATGCAATTTCAGAAAGAAGAGTACTGATTCGAGCCAGGAGACCGAGAAGTAGTGCAAATAAACGTGCACCGGAGGCTTATAAAGTACATAAGCATTTTTCGACAGAAGAGCATGGATCCAGGAAGTGGCAATTCATTGCAGCAGCGCCTGTCTTAAGTGGCAATGTTCTGCATAAGAGTGGTAAAGTTAAAGAAACAAGCATAGCTGGAGTTGCTGATAAGAAGGTATCGAAAAACAAGAAAGAGGGTAAAAGTAACTGGAGGAGATTCTTTTGTTTGTGTGTGTCAGCTTGCAGTGAGTTTCATGCAATAGAATGATAAAAAATAATAAATAACGCCTGACATCATTTTATTCGTCGGACTCACATTAATACATTAATGCACGAGAGTTCCATTTCATTAACGAGAGAACAGTCAATAACACGATGACAACTCAACGTTCGGAAATGTTTTTGGTGATTCTAGCATTTCTCATCACTGAATCTATTGTATCTTAAACAACTTGTTGAAAAATAACTTACAAATTCATCAAATATCAGCTCCTTTCTGCCAAGTGGAGTTGCATATATACAATGTATCTTCTCCAATCACACTACAAAATCATGTCTCAAATCATATAATATTTTATGAGAACCATTTTATTTTAGATGTGACTGCTACCTGATTTGGCTACTTTTTATGTGATTACAGATAACAGATGATTTAAACATGTTTGTATCTAGTGATACAGTTTGATAAACATAGCCAAAAGGCCCAAAACCACAAGTTATTACTATAATTTCAAGATCTTGTTTTTTTTATTTTGAAAGCAATATCTTGTTGTACCAAAGTAAAACTTGATTTGGATAAATTAAAAGTAGGCTTGTCAACATATCGGATTCGGATCGGATTCGCCTAAATTCATATCCAAATCCATTTAAGTTTATCGGATTCCGATCGGATCGGATCACAACCCGGATATTTTACATGTCAATCCATATCCGCTCCATTTAATTTAATAAATAACGGATCGGATTTCGGATATCCATTAATTCATTTATATTTACTAATAATTTTTAGTCAATCAACACTCACCCTTATTTGACATGAACAACGGGACACTCACCCTATATTGGAGATAAATAAGATCACGTTATAAGTATTAGGTTTAGGGTTAGGCCTGTCAAGTGTCAACTAGTTAGATACCTGGATGTTAGATTATATCTATTTATTATTAATATATTATATTATGTTCCATTATATTATATATTTATATAGAATATATAATATTATATATATATATAATTAAACGGATCGAGTCATGGATAACCGGATCGGATCGCCTTAAATCCATATCCAATCCATTTATTATTCGGATCTCTCTTATCGGATCGGGTTGCGGATCGGATAATTTTCAGGTTAGTTCATATCCAATAAAAAAGACCCGTATCAGATCGGATCTCCGCTCCGTTGACAGGCCTAATTAGAAGTACTAAGATGCTTTTAAAACACACAAATTTTGTCCTATAATTTTCCTTTAAGCATAAAAGCCACCCCACTTGCCTAAAGCATTGTCCATGCCTGATGCCAGTGTTTAACATATTTGACTTGTATAAATACATGTGTTCATCCCTTTCAGAAACCTAAACATGTCTTTTGAAGATTTTTCTCTCCCGGAAATGGAGATTTCTCGAGATGATCATGACCTCGAGTTTACATTTAGTAGTGTAATTGAAGCAGGGGCATCACCGGATGCCCCTGCGGATCACTTGTTTTCCAAAGGTCAGCTTGTTCCACATGACTTCCCTTGTTCATTTTCAAAAACTTTGAACCTTGTGTCACGATCAACGAGCTGGGGAAGCAGCAAAGACGGCTCTGGGTTGTCGTTGTCGTCTCGGAGCAATAGCTGTAGCTCGAGCCAGAGGAGTAGCAGTTCTGGATATAGTTCAATAACAAGCACAAGTGATGGGATTTCAGAAAGAAGAGTACTCAGACGAGCCAGAAGACCAAGAAGTAGCGCGATTAAACGTGCACCAGAAACTTATAAAGTGCATAAGAATATTTTGACATTAGAGCATGGATCTCGAAAGTGGCAATTCATTGCAGCAGCCCCGGTCCTAGATGGCAATGTTTTGCTTAAGAGCGGAAAAGTTAAAGAAAGAAACAGAGCTGAATTTGCAGATCAGAAGGTGTCCAAAGCTAAGAAAGAGGGTAAACGTAACGGGCGTTGGAGGAGATTTTTCAGTTTGTTTGTGTCAGCATGCAATGACTTTCATGCAATAGAACATGTTAAGTAACCAGTACATCTAAAACGTGAAGGTGTCAGAAGAAGGCGATCTTATGCTATTTAAGAGAACCATCGACCATCGAGTGCTAAATTTTGGAGCATATAGCTAAATAGATCCGCTCCCATCAAGTACTACAACAACTGCACAAAGGCATGCTGTTTGTATCCACAAATGATGTAATAAGTCTTCAAAACTTTGTTGTTTGGAGTATTTTTTTATCTATAGATCGCAATTTCAAATTCTCAAAACCTTACAAAGTATCGAATTGTAAAATTATAGATAGCAAGAAGTTGGTAGTCTACTCGTGAACACCAGACGAATAAAAATCACTGCATTCTTCACCGTCAAGAAACAGTTTTAGCATTTAAAAATTTAGTAAAAAAAAGTTCACGACTCCTGGTGTGTGCGTATGTGATTAACTATAAAAAAAAATAGTAAGAAAACAAAATTTCAGAGCTCTCAGGTACCTTCATCTGAAAATCAATGCTGATAAATGCTGCAATATTCACATTAGAATGTTCCCATACCCTTTGCTCCCTGCAGAGCTTAGCCGAAATTTTCTTCAGCTTCCATGCTCGGCCTATAGGTTCGATTTACTGTTTTTAGCAGCGACGTTCTTTGCCATTGAAAGCTCTGCAGTGTAAAATTTAAACTATTAAAAACAATGATCCGTTTGATCCTATAGAATAGGATGAAAAGAGAATGCAATGTGATTAGCAAAAATTTATTCAAAAGTATTTAACCAAAAAATAACATAAATTTTATTATGATCCAGCCTAATTGTACTTACAATTTCCTTAATCAGTCTCCATCAACTACCTAACCCTATGCAGGCTCATAACAGGCCTTTTCTTGGAATTTGGCTCCAAATGTTCTGCGTATTACCACACATTACACACTCGTTCATCGCTTTAATCTAAAATTTTAAAGAATTACGAGAAATACTTACTAAGATCATATATTACTCTGTCCGTCCTGTTTTACCCGTTAAGTTTGAGAAAATTACGTATATTAAGAAAAAAAAAAGTTAACTGGAACATATCAACAATATATTACAAGGGCAGGAGCCCCCTGAGCCCTTGTAAGAGGTAAATTACTCGAAAAAACGGTCTAGAGAATGATATTAGATCTCGCACCCTTTCTGCAATAGATTAGCAAATTTGCAGTATCAGAGGAGATTTTCGGCATCTATATCTGTAATAACAAATTATTTACGCGCACTATTAGTCATGAAATGTCATATAGTAGGCTATACAATGAACTTGATTATTATTTGTAACACACTTAATAAAGTTCTGATTCATCTTTACAAAGTTCATTCAAATCCACACGTTACTGCTATGATTGTTACACCACAGAAAGTTTTGGTATAAATATTGAATCAACCTTGTCAAGATTCTCATAATTGAATCAACCTTGGAGGACATTTCAGAAAACAGAACTGGTCTTTTGGAGGTTTTTCTATCCCAAACATGTCGATTTCTCGAGATGATATTGGCTTGGAATTTGAGTTTTGCAGAGTCATGAAACCAGGTGCATCTCCGAATGCCCCAGCTGATCGTTTGTTTTCCAATGGCCGGCTTGTGCCACATGATTTCCCTTGTTCATTTCACAAAACTTTTGACTCTCTGTCGCGATCAGTGAGACAGAGGAGTAGCAGTTGTGGCAGTAACAGCGGCTTTGAGATGTTCTCGCCGTCTTGGAGCAGTAGCTGTAGCTCGAGCCAGAGGAGTAGCAGTTCTATTAGTAGTGGAAGAACAAGTACAAGTGATGCAACTCCAGAGAAAACAAAATTTATTCGCGCTGTGAGAGCCAAACGTACACCAGAGCCATATAAAGCACGTAAACGTGTTTCTACACCAGATCACGGGTCTCGGAAGTGGCAATTTATAGCACCAGCGCCAATCCTGAATGGGATTGTTCTGCATAGGAGTGGCAAAGTTTCACAAACAAAAAAAGCTGAAGTTGCGGATCATCAGAAAGAGTCGAAAGCCAAGAAAGAAGGGAAGGCTAACGGGCGGTGGCAGAGATTTTTCAGTTTGTTTGTGGCTACATGCAGTGAATTTCATGCTATAGAACCATTAACTATAGAGTAGTGAATTTTAAGGTATTGAACAACAATTACTCAGAAACGCAGAATCGTGTTTCTGTGCTACTACTTCTGAACTAATGAAGCGAAAAATAGTCAGTATGTAGGATCTCGGTTGATGTAATGATGTAAATTTATAATTTCCGTCTACTAGTACTAAGAAATCAAGAACACTGCCCAAACTGAATGTGATTTCTGAAAATAAAGAAAGGCAAGGATACAACGTATGTATTAGTGTTCAGCATAATTGCCTCGTTTCTTTTAATATGCTTGCAATATCTTCACTTAGCTTATAAGTTGGTTGCAATTTCCTCGGTTGTATATCAACAAGCTGGGGAGAGCAGTAGTATTAGCACTTAGCAGCAATCGGGGCCTTTCGTCTTGCAGATGTAGTTGTAGCTCAAGCCAGAGGGTTGATCCTTCCGCTATTAGTGGAAGAACAAGTATTAGTGATGCAACTTGCGGGGGAGAAGAGTGTTGATTCGTGCCAGAAGAGCTCAACGCACTGCAATTAAGTGTACGCGAGAGCCATAGAAAGCACGTAGGCAAGTTTTGCACCAGATTATGGCAATGGTTGGCGTAGGAGTGGCAAGGTTTAACAAAGATAAAGAGCTGAAGCTATGTCTTGGAAAGTGTCAAGGCCAAGGAAGAGGGTACTTCAATACATAGGATGACTGGGAGATGAAAGAAGCCACAAATCAAAAGCTAGCAAAACATCATGCTTATGTTTTGTTCAATGGTTCACACAAATAATCATAAAATGCTTTGCTTTTAAATTTCCAGCACTAGGCTACCTATCAAATGAATAACAGCAGTATCTTAAAAGATTGTACTTGAAAACTATCTGTTTTACTGCTTCTACATAGACTAACAACCCAGAAATGGGGAAGTTCATAAATATCAAACCATGGAGAATGATATTAAAAAGAAAAGCACAAGAACGTTGAACTGGAAAAGAAAGCTAAAGTTTCCTACATACACCTTCTTGACTTCCATCACCTAATACAAGCTTTTAGTGTTCACTCCAAAAAGTTCTCCATGACATCCGAGTACATTCCAGCTTCAGGGTTTTGGTACTCCCCAGCGTTGTGTTGGTGATGGTGATCCATCGAAGTTGAAGAAGATGAAGAAGTCATTCTGGTGGGCAAAGTATAGCTCCTCTTGTACTTGTTTTCCATCTTCCTTGCACCATCAGAATGGCTATCTAAGCTCAAGAACTCATTGGGATTTGCACTTAAATCGTCTTGATTTGGATTTTGATGGTGACTTTGCTCGGATTTGCCTCCCATGCCCTCGGGATTAAACAAGAGCTTGGCATCATCAGTTCTGCCGGTGAGGGCACCAAAGAAGGTCAATCCATTAGGCCATTTGATGTCATTATCATGATCGCCCATCATATCTTCCATTTGAGGTTCTGATGAATGAGGGTGGAGAAACATGTGTGTTTCATCTTTGGACTGTGGAAAACCAAGTCTAGCAGAGTTCTGAAAATTTGGAGATTGCATTACTGAAGCTGTTGATGCCATGGGTCTCGGTCCCCAGTTGAAAAGGGGAGGAGGACGAGTGGGCATGTGGGGTTGCTTTATAGGTACCGCAGAAGAAGCTGAAGCGTTTCCGCGGGTGGAAGAGAATAGCTGGGATAGATAGAATCCAGATTGGTAGCCTAGTGATTCAAAGGTATGCCTCATTCTCAGCACAAAATGCAGATCTTCTGGTATCTGAGCATGCAACAAATTATTGTTTGCTATTTCAGTTCATAATAGTCGATCAGATAAATCATATATTATTACCCACCGTAAGTTGACTTCATTTTTCCTTGTTTTCGGATTCTTAATAAGTGTGCAAAGATAATCAAAAATATATGAAACGGAACAACTCGAAATAGTAAAAACTCACAATTTTGCAGGAACCTAGTTGAAGAAGGCCATGGCCAGCTTGAATTACAGCAATAGTCTAAGTAGAAAATATTCATATACATTACAGTAAGTAACTTAACTTATCACAAGTAAACTTAAGACAAAACAAAAGGCTCAAATCAAGATTCTCACCTGGATCCCTGATTCAAACTGATCAGTCCATTCAGGAGGAACCTGCAGTTAATACACATTAGATTAAAACAAACTAGATTCTTGAATATGTTCTTATATGACAGAACTCAAACATAAGGTCAAATTAGAGGTGATTTGAATAAAGAATGCTATCATACAGCATCAAATGAACTCTGCCAGTAGTTAGAAATATTTGTTTCACTTTCAGAAGGCTCTTTGAACACCCATTTATGGCACTTATCAGAAGCAACTTTACCCATCAACCTGTTCCAAACAAATTCCACAAAAATAAAAAAGCATATTCTACACAAGTACAACAATCCATATCTATTATATTCTCCATTGATTTGCCTCAAGTTTTTTCATTTTAGCACAACACTCCTCATCAACACATGCAACACTCTTTTAGATTCCATTTATATAAAAAAGACCTACCCAGTACCCACCCTTCTCCATAGTTATACAACTGTATAGACATTTTGCTGAAGGCTTTTCTCACAGGATCTTCACCATCCATCTCTTCCAAACACTCTGCAACTCTTCCTCTGCAGAATCCATCTTCCCACATCAGCATCCTGCACAAATACCCACAAAATATATGTCATATAACAATTTATCGAACATGTGACTTATCGTACACGAGACTCGTAAGACACCATACATCAGTCTTCGTCACTAGGCTACGACCTTGCTGGTACAAATTTAATAGTCATGTTAGGTATGATTTATTACTTACAAGCTACCATTGTCATCACCAACTTTGCAACCATTTCCACCTCTGACCCTCCTGCAAAAAAAGAACAAAGGGCATGTAAGAAAAGTAAAGAAAATTAAATAAATTAAAAAAGAAAGGATAAAAAAGAAAAAAGAAGCATACGGGCGGGGACGGATGGTCCAGAAGACAGAGTAAGTCCAGTCTGAGTTAAGACAGACTGTTCTAAGGGCCTCATGAAGGGCCATCATCCCTACAGCTTCTTTGCTTCTATCTGATCCTCCTCCTGAGCCCACCATCTCTCTCAGTGATAATCTCTCTCCTTTCCTTTCCTTTCCCTTCAAATCTTGCTATAAAGGGTACTTAAATATATTTTTAAATTTTAAATTTAAGCACAACAAAATATTCTCTCTCAGACACACAGAGAGAGATTTGCACACAAGATATTATTTCTTCCACACACGAGAGAGAGAGAGATTCTTTCTTCCTCAGACACGCACAGGGAGAGAGAGAGAGAGAGAGAGAGAGAGAGAGAGAGATTGGCTAGGTTAAGTTATTTATCTTGTTGACAAACTAGGTACAAGATGAGAATCTTTCTCCTTGAGTTTTTTGCTGTTGTGTATGTTTGTTTTCTATCATTTTTTCATCTTTAACTTTTTAATATCAATTTTTTTTTACCTTGCTAGTTACAAGAACCAAACCTTGGGTGGATTTACTTGGGAGAAAACAAAAGGGAACAGTCAAGTGTAGGTCTGTGTGTGTGTGTGTGTGTGTTTGTAACTCTGTTTTGTATTTTACTACCATTACTAGAGCACAGAAAAAAGCAGTGGGGACAACTACCCCAACAGTGAAGAGGACCAAAGGAAGCAAAAAGGAGAGTCTGTTTCTACTTTGCCTTTGCTTACCAAAATCTGTTTGCTTACCATTATCTGTACACTGTATCAGCCCTGTGAAACGTATATTTTCGTGTATTTTCGTGTATTTTCATATTTTCATATATTTTTATGTCATTAAAATTTTAAATAGTTTTTTGTCATTCCATTTGTTCGTGCCAAATTTGTGCCTAAATTTGAGTACTATTTCCGCCATCACAAAATACAAGTCGCTTTGATTTTTTACGCGTATTTTAAGATGAATAAAAAACAACGACTTCACGAATTATTTTTCAGTTTTTCCTATCTGAATAAAAATATACATATTAAATTTTAATACAAGAAAAAAAATTAGAAAAAAGTATGCGGAACTATGACTTTTATACACCTTAAAATACGTATAAAAAATCATGAAGACTGGTATTTTGGAACGGATGAAGTATTATTTTTTGAGATTTTTGTGTTAACGAGGGTAATTTTATCTTTTAAATAACTTGAATTCTATAAGTTAAAATTTGCAATAGATATAAAAAATTCCATAAATTTTAGATATTATACAAAACTTTATTTCCTATCATATTTGTGTTTTCGTTAATACACAATATATGATAAATTGCTATTTGTCGTATTTAGTTTGTGTACATGAAAATATGAAACTGTTTCGTATCATGTTTAAATTTTAAATACACGAAAATGAAAATACACGAGATGGACTATGTACATGAACCGTATACCACAAATTAACATGTCTTGTTTGTTTACGGTATGTTGTTTTTTTCATTTTTACCAAACAGCTTGAATGCCTGGATAATGAAGCTGCCACAGCCAACCATTTCCTTCCTCATATAATTATTTTTCTGTTCTTCCGGATATTGCCTAACTATATTTCTGCTCACTCTTGCATTTTGCTTACATCATCGATGTGTAACGGTTTTACATTTGCTATTATTTTTAGACCTCAAAATGTTTTACATTTGCTTTTATTTTTAGACCTCGTTCGTGTCGTATATTTTTTTGTGTCGTGTACTCAAAAACCTAACACGAAATCAATCCATTTAGGGTATGTGTACTTCCGTTTCGTATCGTATTTCGTGTGATATTGAATTTTAATATTAATATAATTAATTAATTAATATAAATATTGAATTTTTAGGTAAAATATATGATAAATTATATAAAATATATATATTTAAATCATTTATATTTACATCATTATAAAGTTATGCATTATTTTTAAAGTATTCTTATAATTATACATATTTATATTTACATTTATTCAATTTAGATATTAATATTTATATATTCAATAAAAATATATTTATTTCGTATATCTCGTGTCGTGTCGTGTATCCAACGGGTAAATATAAAACCGACACAATATCTCATTCGTGTATCCCGTGTCGTGTATCTTTTCGTGTCGTGTACTCAAAATGCAAATGCAAATAAAAACACTAAATTTTTGTATTAAGTTCGTGTTGTGTTTTCGTGTCGTCTTAAAAATTGTTGGGTCTAATTATTTTTAAAAATGTAGACTTCATGTTTAAACAAAATCTCAAAATGTGAATACACTATTTTGTTCAGTAACCTAATACTGCCGCCGTCCGCTTAAATTGTTAATATTGTTTAAATTAAATTATTGATGTCATTTAAATTGTATAAGGAATAATTTGAACAATATTAATAATTAAAATGAGACGAATGTAACATATATTTGGAAAGTATGAAGGGTAACATGTATTTAGGAAATATCACATAATTCTATATTTTAATTGATAAATCTAATCTTTAACAATCAAAATATCATAATTTTTGTGAAGCGAAAGAAATAATCATTTAATTGATAAATTAACAAGACAAGGCATTATTAATTTATTAGTATATACCAAAACGAATATCACGGTATTGATAAAACCATGTAACGAGTCAGTTGTTTGCAAGTGTCATGACTCATGATACCATATCTAACGTAAGCATTATATTTTGTATATAATTAGAGTGAAGAAGTTTTGATGGTATCTTTTGATCGTTATGTTAGGTTAGTAATTTATTATTACCGTGTGATTCACGGGATAATTATAGTTTTTTTTGTATATATTTTTCCTGAATATTTATAATTTATTTAGCTAATTTTTAATAAAATAATTTTATTTCCTAGATAAATTTTATGTTCTTTATTAATAATGTAATTTTCTAAAAAATTGTATTTTTTTACTTATATATTTAATTATTATTGTAGCATTATATGTGACATTGATAACCTAACTATAACATATATGTTATAATTTATTTTTTTTAATTTATTATTTGAATTTTTTCATATTATAAATTTGTAAATATAATATTTTAATCATATCATATAATATGTTTACGTAATTATTTTTTTTATTTTTATATATGTTTTTCATAATCTTGTGGAGTTTGACCAAAAATTAGAAAGTTATTTGGATTTGCCTCTTGCGATGTTTATAATAATATTTATAATTTTTTAGTTCTAATAATGATTTTCAAAAAAAAATACTTTACACTTAATTGTCACAGTACTTTTAAATATATTTTATTAGATTCGTATTTCAATTTTGAATTTTAATAAAAAATTTATTATTATATTTCTTCCTAATTTTTATGTTTTATTTGATTCATGTGCTCTAAATTTTTTAAAAGACAAACGGTAATTTCCCTTGAATTTTGTAAGATACATCTGCTCTAAATATTTTAAAAGAAAAACGGTATTTTTCCTTGTTATCTATTCATAAATATTTTAAATCCAATTATTTCTTGTATTATATATATAATATAATACTTTTAATAATATTTTATATCACTTAATAATATATAATTGTAGCTCACATAATTTTTTATGTAGTTATTTTTATTTTATTTATATATTTTTTTTTCTTAATATTGTGGACTTTGTTCAAAAATTTTGTATCTTGCCAATATTTCATCATTTTTCGATACTCATTTTGAAAAAAAACTTTACATACTTTTGAACTTATTTTATTAGTCTGGTTTTCAATTTTAAATTATAATAATGCTTTATGATTATTATTACATTTCTTCTTGGTTTTTATGTGTTATAAATGTATAATTATAGTTTAATTTCTTAATTAATTATCTATTTATAAAGATTATTAAGTATTTTAATGGAATATTACAATAGTTGAAATACATATAGTAGTAATATATTTTGTGGATTTTTATTTCAATTTTAATTTATTATAGTTTTATTATTATTATTATTATCATTATTATTATTATTATTATTATTATTATTATACCTACACTTTCACCCGTGCATCCTCGCCTTATTTTTTTTCTATTTTATTATTGATTTTGAAAAAAAATACTTTACATTTAATTTTTATGGTACTTAAAATATATTTTATTATATTTGTATTTCAATTTTAAATTGTAATAATGTATTATTATTATTATTATTATTATTATATTTTTCAAACTTACTCATTCCAATTTTTTTTAAGAAAATGATAGTAATTTAACCCGATTATAAATGATTTGTTAATTATTACTTATATTTATTTTTATTAAAATAATTATTTTTTGTATTATATATAATATAATAATTTCAATATTTTTTATATCAATTAAGAATATATTATTATAGTTCAATTTCTTAATTATAAATGTTTATTATATAGATTATTAGATATTATATAGATCAAGAATATATATTATTATAGGTTATACCTAGCACGTGCAATCCACCTATGTGACGACCAAACCATGTAACCGTACCACCAAAACTCTCTTACTCTAATTATATATATATAGGATATAATTTTTGAAAAAAAAAATACTATATTGAGAGGCGTGATGTGCAGATCAAGACAACAAACACATTAACCTATGATAAAATTTCAAAGAGGAAAAAAGTCATAAAACTATAAAATGCATATATTCTTTTTATTTAGGACAATTAAATAATTTAGGAATAAGTAATAGTAATAAAGTTTTTTTAAAATGTATGAATAAATTTTTTTTACATGTAATATTATATAGGTAGAGTAACTAAAATAAAATATATGAAATTTGAAAATTTTTGCCCGCAAAGGTCGGTTCAGTTGGTTAAAGAGGGGATAACTATTTTCTTGGTCACAGGTTCGAATCTCACGGGACGGAAATTTATGATTGTACCTCCTGAGTCAGAATTTGTCGCTTAAATGCGGTTTATCTTGGTTCACGTAGTTTGCAGGCTATTACGTGTACGTAGGGTTTACCAGTGCACTCGAAGGGTAGCGGTTGCGGGTTAACTACGGTAAAAAAATTGAAAAAAATTAAATTTAGAAAATATAAAATTTCAAGGAAATAAAAAAATTAAAAACTGTATATAAATATTATTTTACAATTTTACAATTTTACAAATAAATTTTTGTACAAATAATTTTAATATAAAAAAATTATAAATAATATGAATGCTTCCCGTGCAATCCAGGACTACAAAACTAGTGTATGAAATGTAGCCAAGCAAGTTCTTGTTTTTTCTTGAGAAATATGACTTGTAACCTTATAAATGAGTATCTGTTTTCATAATCTATCGGGGTGAGATCCACTATCTGGGACGACAGAGGATAAACTCTTAACCAATTGAGCTATCAACCTAGCCTGTTAAATATATGATCCTATTGGGTCTTCCTCTAACGCCTTAAGATTTTAGATGAGCCGGTTACTCAACATATTTTTCTCCCTTTTTTATGTCGAAAGTATATGCTAATCGAAAATAATGAGATGTCAAAATTATGTGATAATTAAAGGCAACGGGATGTTGAAAGTCTGTATTAATTAAAAATAAGATCAATTTGTAAAATATACATTTAATTAGGAAAATAAATTACGATATTCAAGTTTTTTTTCAAGTTTAATTATATAAGAAATCAAGTTTATACATATGTATCTATAAATTAAAATACTTATTAATTATTAATCCACTTTATTAAGAAAAAATCGGAAACAATTTGAGAAATCTAGCATTGTGATTTTCAAATAATTTGATTCCTTAATAATCTAAACCATAACAACTGAGATTAAACATAAAAAATTGTTCTAACAAAGTCCAAACGATTCATATAATCAAGAACGGATTACAAGGGGTGATGGGGTGATGGTGTAGTTCATGTGGTAAATGAGGACTATGCCTTATCGAACCATTAGAGTTCGATTCTCTTTACTTAAAAAAGAACGGACAACAAACATGCCAATGTTATCCGGAGAACATGGCGGATGTACACATGGTACCAAATAAAATTATTATTTATTAAAATTTGAAATAGAAAAATATTCGAGATATCAAAGTAAATTTCAAAATTCTCAATATTACGTATCGTAATTTAATTAATGTCGGCAAAAAAGATAAACGAGGTGAACTCCCATTCATAGTTTCATACACGGTCAAAAAACCTTATCCGTACTTAGCAATACCGCCATAGATTTCAATGAATATTTGGAAATAAGTTGTCATGGCTTATGTAAAAAATTTATCAATAATACAGCGATAACAAAATATTTGAGAAAAAGGTTTTTGGAAGAAATTTTTAGAAATTCGATCATTTTTAGTTGTGCTGGTTAAGGAAGTTAAACTTTTGAAATAAACAATATTACATCTCCAATAGAATGAAACATTAGCTAAAAATATGTCAAACACGCATAATATATATTTTAGATATTATGTAAAAAGTTATTCACTCTAATGATGCATTCCTCTTAACTAAGAGTGCATTATTTTTAACTAAAAAATTAGTCAATCTCTATAAGTTAACTATATTTATCCAACCTATATTAGTAAGGGGTATTGAATTACAGTCTGTCTATATGACAGTTTTCTCTCTCTGTTTATATGACAGTTTTCTTGTTTTCTCAATATTTCAGTAATCATCATAGTATTCGTATCATTCTCATCACACTAATCAAATCTGAGTGAATATTATGGAACGTTCGAAACCATCTTTAGAGGAAATGTATGCAAATCTGGTAATTGAGGAGGAAGACGGAGATGAAATAGTGGTGGCAAGGGATGAAGTTGTTAAACAAAAACCAACATATATGTTGGTGGGAAAGTTTCTGACAGAGAGAAGTATAAATTTTCAAGCTATGCAAAATTTAATGGGGTCATTGTGGAGGCCAAAAGAAGGAATGGAGGTGCATGCCATGGGGGATCGGAAATATTCATTTATTTTTTATCATAAACTGGATATGCAAAAGGTTATGGAAGGAGGGCCGTGGTCATTTGAACAGGCGATGCTAGTACTTCGTCGAGTGGAAATGAATGAAGATCCAACTGCAGTCGAGAACAAAGACATGGAAATGTGGGTGCAAATTTATGATATGCCGAGAGGTTTTATCTCGGAAAATATTCTGAAGAATATAGGTGCATCATTTGAAAGATATGTCAACGTGGGTCCAGGAACATTTGAAGGGGGTTGGAAACCATATGTAAGAATTCGGGTAGCATTGAACGTTGAAAGGCCGTTGAAGAGAAGGATGAAGATAAAGAGAGAAGGAGATAGTTGTAGTTGGATTAACTTCAAATATGAGAAGTTGGGTACATTTTGCTTTGTGTGTGGTGTCATAGGCCATTCTGACCGGGATTGTCCTGTTGTTTATGCAAATCCTGATAAAATAATTGATAAGGCATATGGAGTATGGCTACGTGCACCGACAAGAAATGCAAAAACCAATGGAGAATCGAGGTGGATTCGAACTACGGGGGGCAAGGATGCATGGGGAAATCAGATGCAGAAAGATGAAGAATCAAGCGGTTACGGTGATAATCGGGGAGAAGCAAGATTCAAGGAGGTTGATGGGCGGATTTGCGAAATTGGTGGGAAGGGTGGTGAAATTGTAGTAAAATCACGTGATTTGAGGGAGCAGGCGATAGGGGAGAGAGGTATTTTCGATGGGAATCAATTAGCACTTAATGTGATTGAAGGATATAAGGATGATAATATGGAAGGTGTTGTGATTGAGTATAAAAGGAAATGAGGTGATAATGATTTCAATGATGAGCAGAATGGACGGGATAATATGCAAATAAATGAGAATCATCCAGATATGCAGGAGATTATTATAGAATATTATTCAACTTTGTTTAAATCTTCGGGTATGGATGGGAAATTGACAGCTGCTGAAAGTGTATCAAGAGTCTCAGACGAACAGAATGAGTTGCTATTGTTACCCGTAAGTGAAGAAGAGGTTAAAGCTGCGGTATTTTCTATGCATCCTCATAAGTCGCCAGGGTTGGATGGCTTTAATCCTGCTTTCAACATATTGGAGCATTGTTGGAGCAGATGTTACGCGGGTCTGTAAGTCTTTTTTTAGTAATGGTAGCTTGCCAGAGGGAATAAATCGTACATTAGTATGTTTGATTCCAAAAGTTCAGCAGCCGCAGCGAATAACAGAGTTAAGTCCTATTTCTTTGTGCAATGTGCTAATGCGTATTTTATCAAAAGTAATGGCTAATCGGCTGAAGCCATGCTTAAATTCAATCATCTCGGATAAGCAAAGTGCATTTATAGAAGGACGGTTGCTTACAGATAATGCCCTGATTGCATATGAAATAAATCATTTTATTCGAAGGAAGACACAAGGGAAGAGTGGCATAGTGGGACTGAAAGTAGATGTATCCAAAGCGTACAATCGTCTTGAGTGAAATTTTATTGAAAATATGCTCAGTAAATTTGGGTTTAGTCAAGTATGGATTGATAGGGTGATGAGTTGTGTGAAGAGTGTGTCCTATAGTTTTTTGCAAAATGGAGAAATTTTTGGGGATGTTGTGCCACAACGTGGGATTCGGCAAGGTGATCCTATATCCCCCTATTTATATATTCTATGTGCTGAGGGTTTGAGTGCGATTATGAGAAGGCATGAGGGAGTTGGATTAATTCATGGATGTGCAATTGCCAAAGGGGCTCCAGTTATTTCACACTTGCTGTTTGCTGACGATTGTTATTTCTTCTTTCGGGCAACTGAGACAGAGGCAGGCATTATGAAGAGAATCCTACAGAGGTATGAGATGGTTTCAGGGCAAACCATAAACTATAATAAATCAAGTGTTACTTTCAGTCCTAGTACAAATGTGGAGGATAGAGTTCGAGTTTGTTCGGTGCTGGCAGTTCAAGAAGTTAATCTACCTGGTAAATATTTGGGTATGTCGATGGTTGTTGGCAGAAATAAGAGTGAGGTGTTTGACTTCCTGATTGAACGTGTTGGAAAAAAATTACAGGGGTGGGGCAATGTGTCTCTGTCGAAGGGAGGTAAAGTGGTATTGCTAAAGACTGCGGCTCAGACAATTCCGAATTTTTGGATGAGTCTGTTTATGATTCCAGCGACTATATGTAATGTGATAGAGAAAAAAATGCACGGTTTCCTATGGGGACAGGGAGCTAATGGATGTGGAATAAGATGGATGGCGTGGGATAAAGTGAGTATTTCTAAGTATGGAGGAGGCTTGGGTGTCAGGTGTTTGAAGACTTTTAATACGGCTATGTTAGCTAAGCAAGGTTGGCGAATTGTGAAGGAAGTGAATCCTCTTGTATCAAGAATTATGAAAGCTCGTTACTTCCCAAAGACGGACTTTTTGAATGCAGAGTTGGGAGCAAATCCTAGCTATATGTTGAGAAGTATTATGTCTGCTCAGGAGGCTGTTAAAACTGGGTGTCGTAAAAGAATTGGGGATGGGGCAAGTACAAGGGTGTGGCATGTTCCTTGGTTACCTGATCTTGAAAACGGATGTCTAACTACTGTTATGCCAGAAGAGTTACAAGATGTGCAAGTGCAAGACTTAATGAATGAGGAACAGGGTGACTGGGAATATGATATTCTGAATGACCTCGTTAATGTGCGAGATAGAGAGCTCATTAGACGAATACCAATCCCGATTCGTAAGAGAAGAGATACGTGGTTTTGGTTGGATGATGAAAAAGGGCAATTCACAGTCAGGAGTGTCTATAGAAGTTTGCAAGGACCTTTGGATACGACATATGCTGTTTTCTGGAAGAAGTTATGGAATTTACAGATTCCGGGGAAGGTGGTAAATTTTATGTGGAGAGTTTGTCGAGGATGTCTTCCAACTTTAAAAGCATTGGAGATGAAGAGAGTAAATGTGAATTTTAGATGTTCATGGTGCTATAGTGCAAGAGAATCTGATATACATGTTCTGTTTGAATGTGAGTTTGCAAAAACGGTTTGGGGGTTAGCAGGGCTGGCGAATTTGATAATACAAAACACAAATGATACATGTTTGGATGTTTTAACTCGGGTGTTCCAGACTACTACAAGTGATAAAAGTGTGTTGGTTGCAATGATATGTTGGAGCTTATGGAATAGGAAAAATAAATGGGGTTGGGATCGTGTAAATGGGTCTGCGTTTGGAGTGCGAGCTGCAGCAGTGAACCTGTTATCAGATTGGAGCAGAGCACGAGAGATTGAGCACACACGGAGACATCGGATGCAGGAGGAGAGTAGATGGAGTAAACCACCTGTAGGGTGGGTTAAAGTTAATGTTGATGCAACAGTTTTTTCAGATAATACAATTGGGTTTGGAAGTGTTATACGAAATGAAGAATGACAGTTTCTGCGTGCGAGAAGTGGTCGAATTGCTGGATGTTGGAAGCCTAGGGAAGCCGAAGCTTTAAGCCTTAAGGAAGCTCTCTCCTGGGTTAAAGAGTTAAACCTTGATTATTGCATTTTTGAATCTGATTCGAAGGCTCTGGTACAAGCTTGTGAGAAAGGATTGGGAGATAGCTATTTTCATACTATTGTTTCAGATTGTGGTGAATTATGTAAACACTATAATAATGTGCTAATTTAGTTTGTTCGTAGGTCTGCGAATAGTGTGGCACACATGTTAGCTACATATTCTATGTCTGGCCTAAGGGAATGGGTTGATAACCCTCCTGGAGACATTGATCATGTTTTGAGTTCCGATTATTATTAATGCAAGTACGATTATGACAAAAAAAAACTATATTTATCCAACCTCTAATAACATGTAGTTAAATTACACATAATCTATTACCGTATTCAAATAATACATTCTATATATAACAACTTGAAATAATAACAACATATTATTTTTAAAATATATACAATCATTATAGCTAACTTCAAGGAGCAAATAACCTTACAAGTCTAATAAATTTTTAGATGATATCTATTTTAAAGTATTTTAACTAACAGTTTAACAATACCGCTTGAGATGCTTTTACAACATTTTAATATACAAATATCCAATCGGTTATGAAGTATATATATATCTTGGATATTAATTAACGGAAGACTCGAGTTTTGTAAAAAAACGCTATTTAAAAATATAAAAATTAAAATTTATTTCTATTTTTTATTGTTATGAGTTTTAATTATTAAATAAAAAATAAAATTACACATTTTTTTATTCAAGAAAATTATGAAAAAATAATGAAATAGTTTAAAATGATTCTATAATAAAATCACAATTATTCAAATTTATTTCATACTAGGATCAAATTTGAAATCACATTTGTTTTCAAACTTTAAATACTAAAATTTTTATTATATTTAAATATAATTATTATTCTACTTTAGCATTTAATTTTATATTTTTTAAAATAAAATGTACAATTTGTGATGATATCTTATAATATAATGAAGAGTTCTCCACGAATTTTTATATAAAAGAGTTCTCTTTTGAAAAATGACATATATATAAATATATCTTACTATTTAAAATATAATACTTTTATATTTAATAAAAAATAATTATTTTATTGAAATTTTTTTTTGCCATAATTGAAATTATTTATTTATTGGAAATTTATTGCACAACTACCCCTCCTTTCCACGTGATTTTTTATTGTTTTTTTTCACATATTTCGATATACTAAAAAAAAGGACTTTTATCTAATATGATTTTGACTTTTTTATTTTATGTAAAATAAATCTTATATTTTTATACAAAACAAATAAATTGAAAATATATTATGTAAATATATCACATTCGAACACATCCTGAAAAATTCAAAAGTTCACATAAAATGAGACAAAGGAAATATTACAGAATTATCTGCTCTAAAATATTAGGGTATTAGAAAAAAGTCATTTCATGATCTTATATGAAATTTTGAAACTTTTCCTCGATCGAAATTCATTTATGGATTGCCAGCTAAACAGTATTCTGATATCATCACGGGAAAATAAATTATATTTAATATATTAATTAACCACTCCATTCACTCTCAAAATTATAGTACATAAAAAAAACTTTTAGTTGTCCATTTTAATTTTAAATCTAAGTATTTAGATAACTTATAAAGACTGTATTATATATTTCTACAATCAATTGTACTTCACCTTCCTGTAATTTCATTTCAAAAACTACTTTGTTCCGCGTATTGTATTTAACTAAAGTAACAAATATAAAAAAAGATCAGGGTTTTGAGAGTCAGACCCCCGAAACTAGAGTTCTCACCACCATTTTTCCATTCTTCAACCTTCATCCATCAATCGGTCAAACCCCTCTTCGCTCTCTCATCTCCTCTTTATTTATCTATCATTTTCTTAATAAAACCAAAATCTAATTTTTTTGAGTTGAGATCTCTTGGAGTACCTTATTATCAAAATTGTTAGTTGTGCCCATTTTTTTGGAATATTAGTATTTTATGTTATGATGTTATTTTGTCTTTCGTTGCTGGCTTCGGCCGCTCCGAAAATGATTTATATGATATTTTTTGAGATCCGTAAGGCTTATATCAGATTTGAGACAGTGGTGGATATCGCAAAAGCTCATATTTCACAACAAAAAAATGTTCGTATTTTAGGGGTTTATGTTGCTCTAATATAAATTGATATAATTGATAGTTCAAAATATTGAGTTACAGATGATACTTATGTGAAAGTCAATTGTGTTACTACTAATTTCAGAATTGATATAGGTTGAATTACTCGAGATGTCATTATAATACTTTTTATATTAAAAAATTTGAATATTTTATGGGTTAAATAATCTGAAAACAAAAAATTTATTTGGTGAGCTCGATTTTTATTTCACAATCAGGTTGTAGCTAACAGTTCGGGGGTTTGTCTCGGCTGAGGTTCAATATTTTAATAAATTCTTCATTTTGTTGGTAAAAAAAATAAAATAACAAATATCAATATATATGTAATTTGGTCAACATTATAACTTTTAAATATGTGCCATTTTTAAAAAGTGAAGGAGCATATTATTACTCCAGGTTGTTATTAGGGACAAAGGGCATTTGTGGTCAATTGACTAAATTCCAGTGAGAAAACAAAGAGAATATATGATATCTGTACCAAGTAAAATATTAATTAACCTGAGCCAAAAATAAAAAAAATGAAGATTAAGGGAGAGTCACGTGAGCACGTGACGGGGACAGAGAGTCGGTGCATCGATATTCATAAACAAAAGAGATGCGCACGAATTGCGGACACTGCTTCCCCCTCTCTTCAACATGTCTTACCTACTTCTCACGCGCCTCCTTGTCACGTGACTCGTGGATATTTTTTCCACAAATTACCAAAAATACTCCTCACTCTTGCTTTTAATTGTTATCGTTTCCCGAAAAGTATTCGACATTTATTTTATATTAAATTGAAATTATAGTTCTATAACTATTTTTAATTTTTTTACGAATAAAAATATAATGTTAAAATTTTTATTCAGAAAAGGAAATTTTTTAAATAAAATTTAAAAATTATATTTTTTTCATCTTAAAATACGTGTCAGACACTCTTCCATAAATGATAACAATTCAGGGGACAGAGGGAGTAATTTTTTAAACAAAAGTTATGATTTTCTATTTTAAGAAAATATTTGTAAAAATACGCTATAATCAAAATAAATCAGATATGCGACTAGTTGGATATGAGTTTTTTTTTGCATTTGAGGTCGCATGAATTTGTAGAAACTCGTCCAATTTTGCATATAGGTGAATCGAATTGCAGAAAATTAATTTTTTGCAAATAAAATATTATTTTAGATTTTTTTTTAAAAAATATCTTTGTAAAAGAAAATCCAGGTTTGGATATTTTTCAAAAAAAAACCCTATTTTTGTATTATGACGGAGATTAGATTATAATCCGAAATGAGTTAATTAAAAACTTCAACGCAATGATACAACTCAATTGTTGAACAAAAGGGAAGAATTGTATTGCTGTATAATACTGCAACATGTAATAGATGCTAAAAATGTTTTTTTTTTGCACTAGAGTACTATACCGCAATATTATTAACAAAATTTAAATGATCAGATTTTCAAAGACAACAAAATCTTTATAAATAAAACTTTTAAGCACAAATTTTATTCACAAGAAAAGAATAAAACAAAAAAAATAGTTTAACTACTGTTTTTTAGCACCTTAAGACATATACACAATTTAAAACAACAATTAATTTAGGACGAAGCAAATACATGCAAATGAAAATACATTTCCCTCACTTGTTACACCTTGCTCAACTTATATTATTTTCACACTTATAACTTTCATTATGATATTCTATATTCTTATATTCTAGTACCATTCTCATTTACTATCTGCTAGGGCGTGTATGGTGCGATTTGATGCGGTTTCTAGCATTAACCGTAGCCAAACCAATATATGCGGATCGGTCCGGTTAATTGCTATTAACCGCCACCAAACTGCTTAAAACGGTTTTTCGGTTTCGGTTAATCATTTATGGGTTTCGGTTTTTATTCAATTTTTTTATACATTTTTTATTCGTACGATTTTTTATTGGCAATGTGTTGGATAAAAAATAACATCAAGTTAAATGATAATATTACATTAATCATCAAAGATTTGTCACTTTAGAATTCGTTAAATAATTGATATATTTCATAAAGTTATTTTTTGAATGTATAATTCATATTATCTTAAATAATAGGTACGAAATATGATAAAAATATATGTTCACAACAATGAAAAAAAAGAGTATATATCAAAACATATGATAAATTTGATTATATACATATTAAAAAAATTATGATTTAAGAGTATTTATATATTAATCTTAACTAATTTATGGTATTATATTATACAATATACATTACCAATGTTAAGTAAATAGTTAATTAACAAAATATTAGAATTGGATTATGATAATATATACATGTATATATACATAGTATTGTAGATATATATATATATATAAATATCGATGCGGTTAATTTCGGTTCGGTTTTGATTGAAAACCGGAACCGAAACCGCACCGCTAATTCGGTTTTCTTCGAGTTTTTTCGGTTTGGTTTATCAGGTTTTTTCGGTTATTTTTTCGATTTTTTCTGCTCACCTCTACTATCTACTATCAGCAGAGGCGGATCCAGAAATATTTTTTTAGAGGGACACTGAGTAAATTTTGATAATATTTTCAAAAAATTTAATAATAAAAAATATAAAATTTAATTTTAGAGAGGACACGTGTCCGCCGCTACCACCTACCACCGTGACTATCAGTGTTATATAAATCGACCGAAATATCGCTCAAAAATCTCGGGGAGGATATAATTAAGGCTACTATGCAAACTCTCCTAAAAGTGAAAAGGACGGCGCGTGAGGAGTAAATGAACAGCGAAGAAGAAGAAGAAAACAAAAGTGTGCGTCAATCTAATCTGAATGTCTAATCTCTCAGTCTTTATACTCTCTCTATGTCCGCATTGACCGCCCCAAGGCTCTCGCCCCACGACCGTATCTTTAACTGGGACCCACCCCCCTCCTCTGCCTAACCACCAACCTTGACCCAATCACACATTTATTTATTTATTTATTTAATTAATCTCAATTATTATTGCCTCTTTTTGGTGTCAAATTTGTGGTCATGTTAATTTTGTTTATATTCAAAAGGCATTGTTGCACGTGTTGACAAAATTCGCATTATTGCGATAAATGTGGCGGTGTTGCGAAGGACTTAGTGTTATCATTTGATGAGCAACTAGCTCTATAATGCACGAACATGTTCTATAGTGCGTGAATTGATGCTATTTTGATTGTATTTATCGACGATATATTGATGTTGCTTTATGATGGACTGATTAACTAAATATTTTTTTTATAAAATTGAGATCGATGTCGTACTTAACGTGTTTTTTCTCAAAATGAATTGAATATGCAAAAATGAAATCGTAATATACGATCAAAATATAATACAAATGAAAGCACACATATCTCATAATAATGACAACTCATAAAAATGAAATATCGCGGAGTTATTTAAAGAGTTATTATAGTTGTTTACATGGTACAATTAGTGATACAGAATACAATGAATATGAGGTAATCTTACTTTCCATATTAGAAAATATAATGATTGGATATGAAAGCCGACATATTAAATATAATATTGTACAATTGACAATATAAATACATTTTTCAATATATATCATTTTTTATGATAAATATATTAATAGATAGGTCAATAATCAATGGTAATGAAAATTGAAAAATGGACTAAATTGGTTGAACTACTGATTTACGATTTATCAAAAATCGAGAATTTATCGAAATGCTAAATCGAAATAATATCGAACGTATTTTTATATTCTTTTTAAAATATATAAGTAAAATAATTATATTTTAGATGTGTAAAATTGCATTTGTACATCCGTTCTAAGTTATAACATTATTTTGTGTGCATTATTTATTAAAATAATAAGAGTCTTAATCATCTTTTTACGCATCTCTCTTCTTCTTCCCTTATCTTTTCAGTTTTTATTCGACAACGTCTGATTTCTTCATTTAAAATCGTCATTCTTCACTAACTCGATGCTGAGTATATTTCTTCTTCCGTTTTCTCTCTTCATAGCCTCAAATTGTGTGTTTGATTCGTCAAATTTTGAACGGAAAATTGCCAATTTTGATTAAAAAAATGGCAAAATTGTTGTATGCTCCGATTTTGCTCAATAGATTGTTTGGTTGTCTTGTAGCAATTTATCGACGAAATTTTCGATTTCCATAGCACTGCAGTAATCTTATAACTCTTTTACTTATACTTCTGAAAAAATTTTAAATTGGTTAATGTATGAAAAATAATTCACCTTACTATTGTAAAATATTAATGTAATAGTAATGAACTTGATATTTTAATATTTTATTATATATATTCAAAATCTTCAAACCAGTCTTAGTTTATATTCGATTTGGTCATATAATAAGAATCTCAACTTTATTATAAACCACCCTCGTAACCCAATCTTTTATTCATATACAAAGAGAATATCTATTACATTTCTTGAATTTAATACTTGATACACTAACATTGTCATTTTCATATTAGCTAACATATTAAATTTATTTGCTGAAAATAAATTTATTTTATATAAAGTTTTCAAAAAAAATAAGAATTTAGTACATATACAGATAAATATTATTAAATTTTAGATATATAAGTGTTAATATTCAATGATAAATGGTAACATATATAATATTATTAATACTAATGAGTCAGGTGTTATTAATATATGTTATTAAATATGACAATTATTTATATTTATTAATAAGGAGTAATAATGATTTAAGTGTAATTAATACATGGTATTAAATTTGACAATTATTTGTATTTATTATTGAGGGGTAAATTAATAATTTGGAATAAATTGTCTCACCCAACCCCTTATTTGCTCTATTATATATAAAATATATGTTGAATATTCAATTTTTTTTTAAAATATCACAAAATAATACATGTCATTTGTTAATTTGTGAGTTTAGTATTAATATATAAAGGATTTATTTCATTAATAATGAATATCTAATAATACGTTAACAATTTATCATTGGTAAACAATTTTGAATAACATTTTTGAGAATTTAACATTTTTCTTATTTTTTTCTCTACCTATTGGATGAATTTTTTTTCCTAATTTCTTAATTAAACAGCTCCGGTTCTAACACTCCGCATTACATGTTGCCTATTGGTGCAATTATTAAGGATTTGACTTTTGTCGTATGTGTGAGTTTTATTTAATAAAGATATTATCTATTAAAATATTGTTATGAAACTTTAAATGCGATTTAAAAAAATAAAATAAACATATGTTCATTCGACTAGTTTCACGTTTGAATCTGGGGCAATCTTTTCCGTTACTTCGTAAAGGCAGTGTTATAAATTTCGGAAATCGGGATTATTCGGTTGATGTATCGATTTGCGATTTATCGGACAATTTTTAAAAAATCGGATGATTTATCGGCAATTTATCAGAAATCAATCAAATCAGACAAATATTTTTGACCAATTTTTTAGTGATATATCGGCGATTTTTGAAAAATCGGCCGATTTCTATAACAGAGCCTAATGGACACATATGAAACATGCCACGTGTTAATTAAATTAATTAGGAATTTTTTTGAACAAAAATATGGAATTCCTATTGCTACTCACCAATACAATTTACACCGCTCACCCAAACATAGATATAGACCTATATAAAACAATAAAATTGTTAGGAAATCCAAATTAATTCCCAATCACCACTGCTCTTCGTATATGTGAAATGCATCTTAAATTAATAAATTAGAGTAATGGTACGTATTTCGAAAAAAAATCTCAAAAATAATTCTCAACTGACACATGACGTATCTTTATTTGTGAACGTGAGGGGTCTCGTATCATTAATAAAAAGATAACCAATAATATTTGGATACTCTAACGTTCATGTTAAAATTAATAACAAAATTAGTATTTCGAATCAAATCATTCATTGCATCACTTGATACCTCGAAGCCCCAACACCTTAATACGATTTCAAATCATGTCACTTTGAGAATTAAACGAGCCCTTTAATACCATATCCCACAACGCTAAACTTGTAGATTAGCATACCATTATGTTTTGGGCCAGGATAATTAAATGCAATAATGGACGGAAGTTCTAATTGCCCATCAAATCACACACTAAAGCCCATAAATCCCACAATAAACATAACTAGTCCATAACTCAAGCCCGTTAAATAATACCATTCCCTCCTTTTCATTTGTCATTATTTCTGAAAAAGGTTCAGACACGTATTTTAAAATAAATATAAAATATAATTTTCTATTTTTTTTTTAAAATTTTTAAATAAAAATAAAATGGTTAAACTTTTAGGGCTTGATACTCCTAAGTACTCACGTAACTTAGGTCACTACGACAAATTTTTTAATGTGTGTACAAATGGAATTATTCTAATAATAAAGTTTATTTAAAAAATTACAATTATGCCATTAAAAATATACCATGAACTCGGGTAAGTCCCTTAAATACGTATTTAGGGTCATTCTTCCCTTTTAAGTCACAAAAGTATTTTTTTTGATTTTTTTTTTAAATTTACTTTTCATTTATCTTAAAATGGGTACGGCCACTCTCGTAAACGAAAAAATGGGCACGGCCACTCTCGTAAACGATAGCAAAGGGGGATAGGAGTATAATTTATCTTCAAAACAAAATCACATGTAAATCGAAATTGCAAAAAAAAATAAAAAGAAAAAGAAAAAGACCGACAATAAAACAATTAATTAATAATATTTCCATAAATTATTATAATTTGCTCTTGATCAAGCTGCAAGAACTGTTCATAACATATTCAATTATACATATAAAATTACACACAAATTTGATTATCAACAACATTGAATTTAATCGTTTTTAACTCACAGGTATAATCTCTGCTATTCATTGCTTTTACATTTACAATTATACACACAAACATCTGTATGTATATGTGTATGCATTATTGTTTTTGTGTAATTTGAATTTCACCAAACCCTACATTTGAATTATATGTATATGTGTATGTATATGTTGCTCAATTGGTTGAATTGCAAGTTTATGATCGATTGATGTGATTTTAAGCCTGTTAGTTTTCGACATTTTCTCGTAATGTTGGAATTGGATTATATGTATGTATATCGTTTGATTGGATCTCAATTTGTGGTTTGTGTGGGGAAGTGGTTGTTTAGTTATCGGTTTCGTGTTTTTAATCTGTTCAGGGTTTAATTTATGAAGCGGAGACGTGTAGGATAGTTTAGTTGAGTGATCGTGATTGTGATCGTGTGTGTGGTGATTGGTGTGTTTTTCGGAGGGAAAGGGGGGTTGGTGTATGGATAGGGAGGATGCAGCAGCTCTCGTGGAAGCCACGGGGTCGAGGTTTACGGATTTAGAGCTAATTGGAAGAGGATCGTTCGGGGATGTGTATAAAGGGTGAGTAGTAGAAATGTGTACTTAAGCTGTTTTTTTATGTGTTTTATGTCTATCTTGTAATGTTGCATGATTTTAGCTAATTGATTGCTCGTCACTTCAATCTTATTAAGAATTGTTTTGTCGTTATCTGTTGCCATATTGAGTTTCTGACGGCTGTGGTACATGTATACAAATAAATAAGTAATTTTTCTAATCTTTCAGCTGTTCCGACAATGGATTTCTAAATGTGTTTATTTCCTGTGATATATAATGCAATGAATTGAATGCATTGCTAAATAACAATATATTTTCATCTTATCAGAAGGCGAAGCAAGTTAATAATTTTAATGTTTGTTTACCTGTAAGCATAAGGGTGCATTTTTCCACAGGGCAATCGATTAATGGTACTTTGTCGGTTTGTGTCCGGTTTTACAAGAAGTGAAAAGTGCACTTCTGAATTTCCATCTTTTTCTTTCGTAGACGTGTTTTTTTTATGGCTTAATGACCTTTTCAGCCTTGAGGTTTGCACCCGTGCACCCATAAACCCTTTATGTTTAAAGTCATACCTTTTCGCCCCCCGGTATCCAAAACATACCTTTTAACCCTTGGGCCGAGTTGGGCCGCTATAACGTTGGAATCTGGCTGGGGTATTTTGGGCAGAAACTTTCTAATTTTCCCTCCTAAAACAGATAAAACTCTCCCGCCAACAGCAACCCTTGTAGTTATATATAAATATATATGGTAAATTATAGCAAACAGCTTCTCATTCTTGAAATACACAGAACATGGATCCCCATTCCAGGACTATTAAGGAGAATTGAAAAGCTAGAAGAAGAAGCGGAGAAACTTGAAGTTGTTGTTGCTGGAATGAAAACAAAACGAGGAAGGAATGTATTTGTTTATGTTACTATGTTCATGTTGTTAATCTTTGTACTGATGATGAAGAATGATGGGGAGGTTGTAGTGAAGAGACAAAATGAACTAGTTTAATTTTGTTAAATTTCTTACATATGTACTACAGATGCATGTAATGCAAGTATGAATGAATGACAAGAAAATTAAGCCCATATCAAAGTTTCAAACTTAAATTAAGCATACCAAAGTGAAATCAAAAGCTGCAGTTCAGTTTTGCAACACATCATAACAAAAGAAATCAGATCTTTAAAAGTAAACAAAAGCACTGCTTAATGTCTGAAATTGAACAAGATCAACTTAAACAAGAGAGTATTCTTCAAGTGTCCTTGTCCTTCCCTTTTCCTGATTGTTTTGCCTTGGCATCATTCCTCAAATTATTACTTGTTACCTCAATAGCAGCTCTCAAAGCCCCTGAAGTTATGACATTTTTCCCATGAGATAGGAAAGATGCAGATTTCAGCTTTGTTTTCCCAATTATGGTCTTGAATTGCTTCACAGGTGGTGGCATTTGTTTCCCCATCTTCATTGGTCCTGTGTATGTGTTGTGTAACTCTCCAGAATTTGGTCCATCTGCCATTATTGTGTCACCATCATCTTCATCAAGACATACAGGAGTATCACTTGTATTTTTGAACCTTCCAAAAGTTGTTTTGATGTACAATCTATTACTTCTTCTCACATCAGGTGGAGAGGAAGCCCTAGCAGCTCTGGATGTTTTATGTGCCTCAATCTTAGAGCTCATTTCAGCTTTTATCACTTTTCTTCTTTCCTCTTCAGCAACTTTCTGAGGGACTAAGTCATCCAATATTTGAGCTTCTTGCTGCAACTTAAATATCCGAGTCTCCTTCTGCAGTTTCAATTTTTGAGCTTCCACTTGGTACTTCAAAGGCTGGGTTTTTTTGGAGTGCTTGACTTCATCAACTTTCTTCTTCATCTTTAAGTTGTTGACTTGTTCCTTCAATAGTCCAGCTACTTCCTTTTCCTTCACCTTTTCTGCATCAATCTTCATCCTCTTCTTCATTTCTTTGATTCTTTCAGCTGCCATCATAATAGGTGAATCCAGAGTAGTTGTAAGTACTCTGTGACCCCTAAGTTCTCTAATTTTCCTTGCTGCTATTTCAATTGGGGCCTCCTCATCAACAAAAGGTTCATGCACCATATTTTCTGCAGTTGTTCTTTCTTCAGCAACCTGGCTTGGCTGGGTGACTGGTGGACCATCAAACTCCACAACCAACTCATTATATGCAGCTTGCATTTCCTCCTCTTCATGTTCATTGACATTATCCTCGTCAGGTGCTTGAATCCTTGGCTGTGCAGAACTTGATGCCTCAGCCATTGGTATCATTTCTTCTACCACATTTAACAACCCTTTTTGCCTGTCACTAATAAAAGTCCACCCATCCCCAGACCTAATATCAAAGTCCTGAACTAGTAAAGCAAGAAACCACCTCCATGTTTCTAACCTCTCAGCTTCTACTACTGCAAATGCTAAAGGGAACATACAGTTATTAGGATCAATGCCTACTGCACACAATAACTGACCTTTATACACTGTTTTAATATGGCATCCATCTAATCCAATCACCTTCCTGCACCCTAGCTTGAATCCATGTTTTAATCCACCAAGGCAGATGTAGATCCTCCTAAATTGACCAACATTTCCTGCAACAAATACAATGTAAACATAATTTAGCACAAAAGAAAAACAGATCTGAAAAATAAATACTAATAAAATACATGTCAGACCTGGTTCAATGTCAATCTCAACTGTAGAGTTGGGATTTCTTTTCAAAAGCTCTGTCTTGTAATCCCACAGCTTCTCATATTGCTCCTCATGTGTGCCATTGATGGTCTTCATGCACTTCCTTCTTGCTTTTCTGAGAATATGAGCTGGGAAATCAATTTGCAAATCCTTCAAGACAGTCTTGTGGAAAGATTTGATAGGCCAAGTTGGATTTATCCTGAATTCAGGTAGATACTTCCTTGCTAGAAAACCAGAGTTAATAAGGGGAAGACCTCTTTGCTCTCTCACACATGTGTGGTCTGTAAAGGCACAATGAATAAAAGAATAAGTTATGGTCACCAACAATAAAAGATACATTATAACATTAGTAAAAGACTAATATGTACCTGGTCCCACAGTCTTTATTTAGATGCACTTGTCAAAATTTAATCCTGCATAAATGAACCAGGGGCATGGATCCTTACAAACTGCTCTGACCCTAGTTCTATCACTCTTCACAAACTTTACTACCCTCCCCTCAGTGTAGGAATGCTTCATTATGGCCTCTCTGCATTGATAATGATCTGTGAAAATGGTCCCAACAGTCCACTTTATATTGTCACTATCCTTAAACAATGGAAATGATTGCCTTCTCTTAAGGGCATCAAATTCTTCCTCCAAGTCATTGTCTGGCAAACTCTCTAAGTCATCACAGTCACTTTCATGTCTTTCCCCTTCACTTTCATCTCCCACTTCCTTACCTAGTCCTAGGTCTTCTCTGATTCTACCTACCCATTCCACCCCCTCATCAACATTGTTAGCAAAAAGCATGTCATCATCAGTCATAGAATAGTCAGAATCATCAAAATTATAGTCATCAAGTTCATCACTACACTCCCCAACATCATTACTTCCATCTCCTTCAATCCTTTGAAATAAATTATGATCTTCAAACGAGTCTAAACTGGTTTCATCACAATGCTTGACATAAACATCTATATTGTTATTATTTGTCCTAGCAAGCCCTATCATATCCTCTATATCAGTTTGACATCTCATTAGAACCAGACCATTTTCCAAATCTTTACTAGGATTCCTATAGTACATACAAAATAGTCCACTATGACCTATAGCTTTAGTTCGAGCTCTCAAATTATCATAAGTCAATTCCCCTTCAGATTCAAAATAGTACAGTGTCACTCGACCACCAATATATTCAGTTCGTGGTTCCCATTTTAACCTCCCACCATGATATAAGGTCAAATTTATGATACCATCACCTTCAATTGCAAAATAAATCAAGTATAAGCACATTTAACAGCGTGGATACATAATTAAGTCTCTACAAAAACACCCACATAATTATCACAACATGCAACATCAATATACTTCATATATACACAGAATCATCTAATATTTAACAAGATAAGTAACATTAAAGGCTAACTCATACAAAAACAAAGACAATCAATTAAAAATCAGAATGATAGTTTAAGAAATCATACCAGTAGAGAGTTCATCTGAATCGCCCATGATTTCAGACCAATAAACGCTGTTGATCAGATGAAAATCAGAATAAAAAAGTTAGATGAAAGTGAGAGGGTTGAAGGAGATGAAAAGATAAGGGATTTTATGTTCTATACTTACAGTGTCGGAATATCGAGTGTTAAAAGACTGAATTAACCCAGCCGATTTGGGCTGTTCTGTAACGTTATTAAGGCCCAACTCGGCCCAAGGGTTAAAAGGTATGTTTTGGATACCGGGGGGCCAAAAGGTATGACTTTAAACATAAAGGGTTTATGGGTGCACGGGTACAAACCTCAAGGCTGAAAAGGTCATTAAGCCTTTTTTTATTGAAAAGTTGAATTCTGTTCCAAGTGTGCAAGGGTGTTGGGATAATCTAAATCAATAGTGTCATATATACCAAATCAGTAAAGGATGGTGTAAATAAACCTTTATGAATGCTGAAAAATAGAATAAGATTACAAATAATATAAAGTAAACATACGATTTGTTTTTTTTTTGTGAAGATGAACTGATACAAAAGATGTTATTGCTTGTAAATAGAATAAAGAATACGAATCAAATGAAACATAAATAACACCAAAGAATATGCAAGAATTAATCTATATTATAACCAATGAAACCATAGAAAAACTTAAAAAAAGAAAAACTGCCTATATTTTTAAGAGAAAATTCGGCTTCATGGCCCCTTCCACAAAATTTAAGTATTAGCCGTGGTTGCAATGAATCACGAAGATATGGTAGTGCTGGATTTGTTGAATGTTGACAACAAGAACATTTTATCGCAAATATAGACAGAAGGCAACTCTTTGTGAGCGATGATGCAAAAGCAAGAAATCAACTACCAGCATGGCAAGTACTGGAGCAGAATCCATGCCTGGCATTTCTTGTTTATTATTTATTATTTTAAGCCTGTAGACGACAAGGTGGGTGCAAATATTCTGATTGTGCATACAGTTCAACTTGTACAATGCTGTAATATTTTTGATACATTTCCTTCTTTGTTATGTACTTATTGCTTTGTCCATAAAACTTGGCATATCATTATATATTGAAGTTAGCTTACTTTTAGCTACTAATCTTTGTTTCTGGGATTCCAGGTTTGATAAGGAGCTTAATAAAGAGGTTGCGATTAAAGTGATTGATCTCGAAGAATCGTGAGTCTATAGCCTAATTCTTTTTGTTATTGATTCTATCTATAGTATCGATTTTTAACTTGAACTACTCAGTTGTGACGTGTTCTATGCATTTTCTCTATGTAGAATGTGTATCCTGTGCCTATTCTTCCTAAGCGAGCTCTGTTAAAAATGACAATACAATTAATTTAATGTTTAAAGTCTTGACTCTTGATTATGGTGACCGTATGCTTTTATTTTTGCTTGTCTAGGTGTTTGTTTTTGCAAGTGAGTTTTGTTGAGGCATCAGCATAGCCTAACACTTTATTAACTGGACACTCATAATTTCATTCATTGTTTTCTTTAACCTGATTTGTAATTAATTATCTACAGAGAGGATGAAATTGAAGACATCCAAAAGGTATACCCATCTTATATGGAGTCAGATAATAGACATGTAACAAGTTCACATATAATCTTATTTAATGTACTTTCTTTCAGGAAATTGCAGTTTTGTCACAATGTCAGTCTCCTTATATTACAGAGTACTACGGATCTTACTTGCAGCAGACTAAACTATGGATAATAATGGAATACATGGCTGGTGGCTCGGTTGCTGATCTGGTAGGTTCTTTTTTTGACATGAAATGTTTACTTAATCAATTCTAAATAATTGCAACTGGCCCGAAATTGTGGGAAATCCAAGAGAATAATTACCAAGGTCTCTTGGAGAGGCGCATGTTTAATACCATAGTGATTCCGGGAATTTAAAAGCCTAGAATTAACTATTACATAAGTCAACTCATCTGTAACATGCAGAAGGCGACTAGAAGCTAGATCCTTTGTGCTCTGCCTGTGACATGTGTATAGCCTTGGTGCTTTTGTTGCTTTTAGTTTATTTTAACATCTCAAAACCCAAATCTATGCGTAGGGGTTGGTGGGAATTGTTCAAATTTTGATATGGTTAAACAATACATAAAAGCCATACATGTTCGAACATGACACTATTAAGCAATATTGTGAAACTGTGGTGGTCAGGTGGACCTTTGTTGATTATATTTTTTTCTCACCTTTTATTTTGTCCTGTGATTGATAATAATATATGAATAATCTAGAAATACACTACTTACCATACTATGGTCATTTAACTTGCACTAAAAATGTAATTCTTATTAAAGTTATTTTGGCGACTTATAAGTAGTAGTTTTTCCTTATAGGCCTTTTATTAATATATTATATTTGTAAATATAAAAAACAAAAAAGACAAGAATTTCCAAAGTTAAACTAGATGATAACCCGTGTGAAGCGCAAGCCCGATAAAATTCATTTAGATCAATCTAAATTAATAATAATAAAATCAATGCATTTATTACAGCATAATGAAACAATTACATTGATATCATTATCTAATTTAAAAATCAGAATAAAGAATGTCAAATAAATACATTATATAATTTATTTTATTTTATTCAATTAAGCTTACTTTAAGAAAAGTAAGAAAATATAATATACATGATTCTGGTAGATACATTTCCTATGCATCTCAGTAGGCTTAAAATAAAAGAATTGTAATTATGATATGATTCCAACAATATTTCATCAGAGGACAATATAGAATTGTACGGGGGATAGGAATTTAGGGGTGGAACCAAATTTGGTACCAAGTACTATGAAAAGGGGTTTCTCTTATTAAGAAAGGTTATAGATGTGACTATGTGAGGAGGTTAATATTACTTCTATCCAAGTTAAATTTGTAATTGAAAAGAAGTCCCTCAAAATAGTACCTTGTTTCTACTTCTTAAAATTCAACTCATAGGTCAGTTTATTTAAGTCAAAAGCAAAAATTGACGAATGGAACAAAATTTACCATTGGATTACTTTACTTAAGATACTTAAAATGGTTAAATAAAAAGGCCCTGATACAGATGTTTCTTTGTTCAGATTCAACCAAATTATCCATTAGATGAAATGTCTATAGCGTGCATTTTGCGGGACTTGCTCCATGCCGTTGAATATCTTCACAATGAAGGAAAAATTCACAGAGATATTAAAGGTGTACATACTTATCATAGTTGAATACCAGTTTGTGAATTTTATGCCGGAATGTCCCGTATATCTCAGATAGTAGCTAGGATGAATAACAACTCTTAATTACATTTAAAAGAAGATTTTGCAGCAGATTTATACTGCTGATGATTAATCTGTTCTTTAGATACTCTGAAATTATCTGTAACATCTCTCTCTCTCTCCCACCCTCCCTCCCTCTCTCCCTCTCTCCTTCTCTCCCTCCCTCTCTCTCCCCCTCCCCCTCCCCCTCCCCCTCCCTCTCCATCTCTCTCTCTCTCCTCTCTCCCTCCCCCGCGTGCATCCGAATGAGTAATAACAATGTCATGTATATCCTTTTTCAGCAGCAAATATTTTATTGACAGAGAATGGTGATGTTAAGGTATATCTGCTATGTTCTAATAGTAATTATTTCAAATTTCTTAGTCACCTAGAATGCCATTCTGCTTAATTTTTCACATTTGTTGTGATAGGTTGCTGACTTTGGTGTTTCTGCACAATTAACAAGAACAATCTCCAGAAGGAAGGTACTACAGTCACTAAATCATGGCCATGTGTTTTCGCTTTATTCTGAAAATTTCTAATAAAAATGAATATATATAAATATATGTAAGGTATCAGCAGTTGACACTAATGGAATTGACCATGACAGACATTTGTAGGAACACCATTTTGGATGGCTCCAGAAGTTATTCAGAATTCCGAAGGATACAATGAGAAGGTTTTAGTCGATACTTCTGTTTGGATCCTTGTCCATTATGTGCGTGCGCGCGTGTGCGTATTTGTTAGCCATTCGTGTATTCGTGCTTCTTTTCTAAAATTTGTTCTGTACTCTCAAATCATTTTATTGCAACAAGGCTTCACTATATGCTGGCAGATGTTTGGTCTTTGAGGATAGCTGTGTATTATTAGCATTCATGTTCTATTCTTTTCTAAACTTTGTTTTTCATGTTTTCTTGAATCATTTTTTTACAACAGGCTTTGTTTTATGCAGGCAGATATTTGGTCGTTGGGGATCACTGCTATTGAGATGGCGAAAGGGGAGCCTCCGCTTGCTGATCTCCACCCGATGAGAGTCCTATTCATTATACCTCGAGAAAACCCTCCACAGGTATGGGTATTTCTGTTTGTTGCATGACCAACAGGAGATGTTAAGTTAGGTCGTTACCTTTCTGCATGTCAAGTTTATATCCAGTTTTGTCGTCTACTTGGAATAATCATTGAATTTGTCTAATGTACCCCCTCCCCAAAAAAAATCTTTTTCTCCACATAATTTGGCCAACCTATGCAGCTCAGCCATTACCAACCTTGCACCTTCTTGGTACATACAGTGTGGTGATAAGCACTGCTAAACCCCCCCACCTTTTTTCTTGTATACCTTTTTCATGTTATTATATTTCTTTTATCCATACACCATGTCATTGAAATGCACAAGACCTAATATATGCTAATAGTACTTTTTTGAGTTGATTTCTCTCCATTGAAAAGTGAAGCGTAGCAGCGGGTAAATATGGACATAATTGTTATTTATTATATATGTATTTATAAAGATAATTTAGTTGTAATTAGTTTAGTTATTATAAGTAGACAGTTATTCCCTTTATTAAATTATTATTTAATATGTACTAGGTATTAGTTCCCAACTCCTAATTAAGGTTAGTTTACTTATAAGATTTTACGTGGGCACCAACTTATAAGACCTCTATATTATAGAGGTAAATTATATGATTTGGTAGATATTTTATAGCAAGTCCGCGGATTTGTGCCAATCCTCTGCAAAGATAGGTTTAATTTCCCTCCCACCTATGTTATATTCTTTTTAATTGTATCCTACATCCAGAACCAAGCTATGCTGGTGCTTAATCTTTTGGGAGACCTTCAACCTTAATACATGTTTTAAAATACTTTATGTTCTGGTTAACAGTTTCTTTTGTACTTTAGCAAATTTCGCAGGGGTCGAGAGATGATTGATGTTTAATTTTTTTTTTTTTTGCAGTTGGAAGAACACTTTTCTCGTCCCATAAAGGAATTTGTTTCATTGTGTTTGAAGAAGTTGCCTGCAGAGGTAGCTACTTATATAGTAACACATGGCATGCACGTGCTCTCTTTATCAGCTAATATCATATTAAAATTGTTGTGGCGACTAACTGAAATGTTATTTGCACACATATTTTTTTATGTAATGGTGAAATCTTTAGAAATTGTCAAGAATACCTTGATTTCATGCCTAACAATCACAAGTATTTTAGATTTTGAATTACAGAATGTCCTTTAGTATTAGATGTTAAGTTATAGGATATTCTTTAGTATTAGATCTAACAGTTCTCATCTATATGCTCTAAAAGATATAACTGTTATACTATAACTAGCGATACCAAACTACCAACCAAACTTTTAATGGTTCGCCTTTAATAATATAGTGTATATATGGTATCCGTGCAAGACATGGGATGTAAACTAGTATGTAATGAAAGATTAAAACAAAACGAGTTTTAAAGCAAACTTCGGAATTGCAAACGGTATCTGTGCACATGCCCCGGGTTTGAGACTTGGTTTACTTAGCTTCCTTCAAAAATTCTAATTTAAAGTTATAAAAATAAATCGTTGTAATAATAATTGGTCAAGTTATAATTGTTTTTCATTTTACTTGAATGCAGAAGTACTGCATATTGGTCTGTTTTAGAACCTTGTAAACTAGTTTGTTTAATTTTTAAAATTAAAACTGTGCAAAAACTGTATAAAGGAATTCACACTTTCTTTTCCTTTTTTATTTCAGAGGCCGACTGCAAAAGATCTTTTAAAGCATCGATTTATCAGAAGTGCTAGGAAGTGTCAAAGACTTTTGGAGAGAATCAGGTGCATTTTAATTTTCACAGCAACAAGTCTTAATATCAAAACTTCATGGAATTGATTGGTTTTATCTGTCAAAATATGTTTGGCTGGTGCCTACACATGCAATATCTAGATCTTAAATTCACTGCATGTAAGTCTAATATTGAACAATGTCTAATTTCCCATGTCTTTAAATGCTAAAGCCTGCTCTTATGTTTGTTAGTTTGTTGATCATTGGACAGTACTAAAGTAAATGACCACAATGAATGTGCAAATTCAAGTCCTTATATGAAGAATGAGAGGAGGGATGCCACAGATAGATGTAGAATTACTGATGTAAGAGTTTTGAATAAGTGCTACCTGCTGTCCTGATGTTTTGTTTCTTTTATACTCACAGAGAGCGACCAAAGTTCCAAATAAAAGAAGATGGAGAAACCTTTAGAAGCGGTACAAAGGCTATAAGGGAAGCTTCTGGCACTGTGAAGGTGAAAAGGGATTCAAAAGTCGCAGATACTGTTCAAGCCAGGTTGGTCTTTTCTGTCGATTTGTGAAATTAGTTTCTGTTTACATATTGATTGCTGGCTGATGGTGCTTATGTGCACAGTAGTCAGGAAAAAACTTTAAAATCTGCGGGTTGGGACTTCAGCATCGGCAGGTCCTCTAGCACTGGAACAGTGCGAAGTGTTGTAAAACCGCCTCATGCTAGAGAAAGGAAAGTAGAGGTTTCATTCAATCAATCCCTATCGAGAAGAACATTAGCAAGTGGCAGTCGCCGGTCTTTTTCCGGAAGTACAAATAATATTCCTGATGTTTCAATTCAAAGAGATTCTGGAGATAAGGTTATTGATGAGAAACAAGACAACTACCGGGAAAATGTATATCTATGTCCCAGTCCCACTTTTCCTGATGTAAATATGCATGTGTTCTAGTTACTAATGCTGGATTTGAGAGTATTACCATTGAATCCTGGTTTACTTATGCTGTTAACACATATATTTGTTTGCTTGGAGAGTTTGGGTGAAGTTAACAAGTACAATTAATTTTTTCACAAAAAGTTATGGTTGCAGTGGTATTATTATTCTACATACATCATGTTGGGCTTTTCTCCACCCTGTCTCCTTTGTTTAAAATCTTTTTTCCACCCTGTCTCCTTACTTTGTTTAAAATTAGCAGGAAGATTTGGCTGCAAGCGGGACAGGAACCGTTGTTGTACGTTCTCCCAGAGGGGTCAAGTCATCCTCTGCGTTCAGCGATCAGAGTACCTTGGTAGGATTGCAGTTTGATTCAGACAGTGACCTATATTTTTGCTACCCTTCTATGTTAGTACAAAAGTGAGGTCCATGAAATTATATTTCCAATTAAAAGGCCTATGTGCTAAACGTTTAGAAGACATACATGCCAGTTCCATAACATTAGTCTTTCTACTCGAACATGAAAATATTATGTGCATACTTTTTGAGTCTTTTTCTTGACTTTATAAAATCAACTTGGCACCAGTCTAGCAGTACATTTGCTTCAGTAGAGGATGCTTCCACCAGTGGCACTTTTGTTTATCGTGGACAACATGATGATTTGGATTTACCTCGAACTCCAAAGTCCAGACTTGGTATCCAAGAGAAAACTTCAAATGCATCCCTTGAAGACAGTGCAATAAACCTTTCCGAGGTTGGGCATTCTCCGAAACTTATCTCCTTTGTTTAATAGTTGTAACTAATTTAAAATCTGCGAATTGATTTTCTGTTAAGCTATCAATTGTGGTCTACGTGAAAAGGGGCTCGTTTCTTATTATTAAGTAGAAATTATCCCTCAAGTATTTTTGGAACCTTTTGAACCTGATTTGTTTATAACTACTTTCTCATTTAAATTCTATCTTTATAGATTATTATACCGAAAAACTCATGTTATGAATATGTTCACTTCTTGTTTTCTGATAAATATGACTTTTCCGAATCCTGATCTGCTCGGAGATTATAATCAACGGGAGAATTTATAGAAGCACATAATGTAGAAGCCATATATTTCAATTTGTTGTACTTAATAAAGCAGCCATCAATTAATATAAACCCTTCTTAGTTTTCCACTTCCACCCTGCTCAATTATGGATGAAATTCTAATTCTTTTTCTCCCCTCCCCACACCACTAAGTGATTGATTTTGATCTCTTAAATTGCTCTAGTTAAATAAAAATATTGGAGCAATAGTTGATAGAGCTAAATAATGTGATCTATGTAAAGGTCAATTCAGTTCTTTTGTTCAGGCAAAGGCTGCACTTCAAGGAGGATTGAAGAAAGGAAATGCCAAGGAAAAGTCTGTGTGGGGCAAGGGGAACCGGGATGGGATAGAAAGTAAAAAGACAGATCAATTAACAAATAGCTCTGACTCTTCAAGGTAAAGTTATGGTTGACTTGCTGAACTATGTACTACTTAATGACGTCTTAAAGTTCTTATTATTCTTACTTGAAAGTATAGCTTTGTCAATCTAACTACTATAAATTGTACCACAGAAATTCTCGTGATTATGCTGATGCCCTAAAAGCATTTCCGAGATCACGTCAAGCAAGTGACGATGAAAGTAGTTCCAGGATGTCTGAAATGTTATTGGCTGCCCCAGTAGCTGCAATATTATTGTCTGCTCCGATAGCAACACTTCTTATTCCCTCACTAAAAGAGGTAAATCCTAATGATGTTATATCATTGGCGTACATAGTTCTTTATTGTTTTTGGATCAAAGATTCATATGGACATGAAGATGATGTTTCTCTATATTTTTTTCACCCTAAGTCCCATTGCACAGTTTTTTCATCCTAGATCTCGTTGCACATGGTTTATTTATTTATATATATAATAAATATTATTTTACCCTTGTTTTTAAAAAGTTTTTATATTATTTTACATAAAATGACAGGATTTGTTTATAAAAAGTATAATATTATATTCAAAATAATAATTGCCGTGCACAAATCCAAGTGTCGGATCCTTATAAAACGTGTCCCCGAGTCTTTTATTTTAGAGTTCAAAGAATCGTACACTATGATTTGTGTATGTGTTGGATCCTTCTAAAAAGAGTCTGAGCATCACAGGTCTAGAGTTTGATTCCACCTCTCGTTTTCCCTTTGCATTGAAATCGATTACAGAGAATAAGGTCATTCATTCTTGAGTTTGATTCTCAGGTCCACATCGAATTTTTTCATGTACTTCATAATTGAATACATAAAATAATGTCTATCATGTTCCCTCCTAAATTTAAATAAAAAAGTAATTAAGTAAATATACCACTCTGGGGCTAGAAGTTGTCTAGAGTTTGAGTTTTATTTGAGCTTTTTCATGTACTTTAAAATTACATCATAGAATAATGTTAATTATGCCTCCCCCAAAATGTAAAAAATTAGTAACCAAATCAAATATGTTGCTCCTAGTTCTAGAATATAATTCTCACCTCCCCTTTTCCTTGTGCTAAATACTTAAATGCGTAGAAAAAAGTGAATTACTTTTCTTTCCCAAAAATTGACTAAAAAAGGTAATAATTAAATCCAATATGGTATCCAACTGCGCGCTAGCCAATATGCTGCCCCTTTTGCATGTACTTTAAAACCGAATACAAATCAAATTAATTATCTCCCTCCAAAACAAAAAAAGAAGGTATTAACCAAATCAATATGCTGCTACTAGTGCTAGAAGTATGACTTTGATACTCTCTTCACCCTTTCCCTGTAATTGGAAAAATGTGATCCCTCCCAGCATGACCTCAGTGCCCAAAAGAACAACCTTCCGACTTTTTCATGCATATCAATGCTTTCCGAGGACTTTTAAATAATATTTCATCAATTTTTTTTTGTACTTTCTTTCAATACAGTCATATGCAGCTGGATGAATGCTGTTCATCAGTATTTGGTATCCGGATAATAAAACCTTATTATTGTCTTCATTTTCTTTTATCCTTACTAAAGTGCTAGTTTAAATTTATTTATCAGTTAGTCCCTTTGTTCTGTGCAGTATATAGTAGCTACTGTTGATTTAGACATAAATTAATAGGAAAAAAAAGTGAATAACAGGATCTGGGGAAGTCAGAGGCATAGGTGTCATCTCAAATGATAAGAGTCAAGTGATTATTGATTTATGACCACAATTGACAAGGCAACAAAAATTTATCACACTCTGTGTAAATTATTATGCAATACTAGTACCTTGCTATTACTGCGGTTTTATACATCAATTTCCAATGGGGTAGATTTTTGTGAAGTACACATAAAATACTCTTTCAACTTAAGAAAAGTATAAACTTAAGCCTGTGTACGGGAGGATGTGCATGCTTCAAAAAAAGTTTGAAGTTCAAGCTTAAATTATCTTTGTTTCTTATCCAAATAGGTTTCATCGGAAAGGGTCATATAGGTTTCATAACTAGTTATGTATATAGTGTAGGCTGTTGGCGATGATCAAGACGGGTCTCTTGTCCGTGGAGTGGCAACTTCTTTTGCAGAAATGGAGAGCTTGAAACCTGGATCGTTTAAAGTGTTTATGTCTAGGATGTTTCAGCGGCTAGCAAGGTGTAGGCATTATTATATTTTGCATGCTTATCTTGGCTCTAATCAACTTGGTGGATATTTTTCCAACTTCCACATTAAATAATTTTGAAGTTGAAACTTTCTGCAGTTCAGAGGAATCTTCATTGAAGGATCTTCAGCTTCTGGCTGCCCATGCATTCACGAAGGGAAAAATTGTTTCTGGGCAAACAATTAATGCAAATGCAGAAACTGAAAGCAGAAAAAAGCAGCAGAACAAAGAGGCCAAATGCAATTCCAATTTAAGCCCACTTGCGAAGTTCCTACTATCAAGGTTTGTCAAATGAAGATATCATGTTTGTTCAAGAAATGAGCAAAATTGAGCATCTGTAATTTAGAACATGGGTGAGGATCCAAGTGCAAGAGCTTTGAGTCAGAGAATAGAGAGCCATAGGCCAATGCCCAGTAACTTGTCTATGGTCTAACCTGTCCTACAAATATACAATCAATGCACATTATCTTCTCCATGGTCTGACTCAATATACACCAGTCAATTACTTTCCAATTTTTTTTCAAAAGCCAGAGTCTGTACAGAAAGTGTCAATCTTATACTAGGTGTAGGGTAAGGTCTAGGTGTATCATTTACACTACTTTCTAGCGGGATATACTTGGTAATGTTTGATTTAGTCAAATATACGCGGGATTAGGAACATTGAGATCAACTAGTGCACATGAATAAATAGCTCTATCAGTGATGTCCTAGGGTAGTAGGATATATGTAGAAGTCACAAGGAATTTGCAAGTATTAAATCGAGATACATATATGTATTTATGATAAAGGTGATATTATTCTTTCTGAAGGTTTTCTGTTCAAATATGCTGTATGAACTTAAATCATGGCAACTTATGAAGGACAGAAGGTCCATTGTTCTATTCCTTAGTGAACGTGAGTCTAATTTTATTAGGAAAACCAATCATCAGGCTTCATGTCTTTTTCTGAAGTTTTATTTTCGTGCTGCAGATGGCAAGGCCAGGCGTCGCGAGATCTAAATCCAAGTTAAGGATAGGTTTTGCAGTATCTGCCTATTATAACTCTGCCTGTGTATTTGGTGTCCGTGATTCATTTTTGTTCAGTGTACATAACATTCAAAGATATATTGTAATAGTTGTCTTGTGCATTGTCGCCCCCTTTTGTTGTTCTACATGTTTTTTAGAAGTCCCTTATAGTGTAAAATTTGAGGGATACTTTGTCTTACCTAATTGTGTACCAGCCTATACCAAGATAGTTTGTCTCATCTCGGCACAAAAATTAATTTTGTGTTCTGATTCAGCTTCTACTAAAAACAATTTAATCCAACCCTTAATATTTTTGAGGACGGATACATATACAGAAACATACCCATTACTGTATTGCAAATATCACACCTTTTTGTTATTTGATTTGGTTTGTTTGGTCTTTTGAGTGAGACATGATTTAACTGTTCTGGTGTCAAAGTAGGAAAAACCAACAGATTTGCAGGTTTGGTTTGGGGGGCTACTGCAATCAGCTGGTACCGTGTATATCAAAAGGCCCTTCATAGCCATCGGTGCAAGAATACAAGTGAAGCAGGAATCTAGGATTTACGACAGTATGACGACGGCTGTAGCCAACTATGTCCTCTACAGTCTTGACCACTCTTCCTGACAACGCGACGAACCTAAGTTTGTTGCAGGCTGTTGCCATAATCCTTGAGACATCTACTCAGCTTCTCCAGCATCAAATAGACGTCTTTCCTGTCGAGGTGTCTAATATCTCCGGCAATGAACTCATGTACTGTGTTATTCACTTCAATTGAGCTACAGCCAGGCTCCTTTTGTATCCCAGTAGCTTTCATCATGGTCCTTACCCTTTGCACACCATTCCAATTGTGTGCTGCAGCATAAATATTTGAAAGAAGCACGCAAGCGCCTGAACTTTCAAGTTTCTGATCCGTGTAGAACTTTACGATTTCCTCTCCCAAATCATCGTTTCCATGGAATCTACAAGCATCAAGTAGTGTTCTGCAAATGATAAGATCCGGATCGATATCCATGGCCTTGACAAGCTGAAACGCTTCAGTAAGTTGCCCTACTCTGCCCAAAAGATTGACCATACATCCATAATGCTCGATTCTAGGTTCAATTCCGTATTCCCCTCTCATTAATCGAAAAAATCTTGATCCTTCATGCACCAAACCAGCATGAGCACAAACGCTTAAAATTCCGATAAAAGTGATCTCTGTAGGAGGCACATTCAGCCTACACATATCACTAAAAAGCTGCAACCCTTCTATGCTCAACCCGTTCATCGCGTATCCAGAAATCATCGCGTTCCACACAACCACATCTTTCGATTTTATTTCATCAAAAACCAAACGAGCATCCTCCAAACTACCACATTTGCTATACATATCTACTAAAGCTGCTCCAACATGAACATTCATCCGAATACGTTTGTTCTTCATGTAAGCATGAACCCATCTCCCCGATTCCAAAGCTCCAAGCTGCCCGCAAGCAGAAAACACCGCTACCAAAGTTACTCCATCGGGACAAACATTATCCGATAACATTTGTCTGAAAAGAAACAAAGCCTCATTAGGCCTCCCGTGTTGAACATATCCATCGATAATCACATTCCAGCACACGATATCTCTTTCCCCCATTCCATCAAACAAAATTCTTGCACCTTCGACATCACCATGCTTCGCTAAACCAGTCATCATCGTAGTTAACGAAACCAAACTCTTCTCAGACATTGTATCAAACAGTTTTCTTGCAAGTACCAAATCGCCTCCTCTCGCGTAAACATCAACAAGAGCAGTCCTAACATAACTATTCAAATCACACCCCATTTTGATAGCTTGCCCGTGTAGCCCTTTTGCAGGACTAACTGCACAATTCTTAAGAATCGCGGAAAATGTAAACGCATTAGGCTCAATACTTTTCGACATCATTTCAGCATAAAATCGAAGAGCCTGGCTCTGCAAATTTCTATTACTGTGAGCAAGAATAATACTACTGTAAAAAAACACATCAGGGTTGTCAGTACGATCAAACAATGTGACAGAGTAATCGAGGCGACCGAGTAAAGAGTAAGAGCGTTGAAGCTTTAAGTTTACAACAGGATGATCATCGAGGCTGTTTCGGACTAAATAAGCGTGGATTTGGAGGAGTTGTTTTATCGTTTTCGAGTTGTCGATTAATGTGGCCAATCTGTCTGGAGGTAAATAATTACGGAGGCGATTTACGGAGGCTAATGGTGGTGGTGGAGTTGAGTGAAAGGTAGCAAGTGAAGACATGTTTTGGCGCTATTTTTGACTTTCACGCTTATAACTAACTTTTAACGGTTTTTTAAAAGCTTTCTTATCTTTTACCGCCATTGACAGGTAATTAACATTTAAAATTTTAAATGCTAACAATAGTATGGATACTCTTTTAAATTAATTAATATTTAACAAATTAAATATTTTTTTTGGGAAAGCAATTTAAATGTTACTCCCCCATCCTACTGGATTCTTTACACCGGGGACGGCTCCCCCATCCTACTGGATTCTTTACACCGGGGACGGAGAATCGACATGCATTTTAAGACTCCCATAAAATATGATTCCCTAAATAATTTGAAATATTTTTTTAAACTTTTATACAGAAAAAGAAAATTCTAATAATAAATTATAGAACCATATCTTATAGTAGCATTAAAATGCGTGCCAAACATGAATCCAGTGGGATGGAGGGAGTAACAATTAGATTAACAATATGCTATACTAGGGAAAAAAAATCGCGAGTAAAATATTTTTGTAAAACAAAGATACTGAAGCAGAATTGTATATTGTATTTCAAGAAGAATCTTAATACATTTCATTATTTGCAAAGAAAGTAGACTACATGGTTTCATTTTCTCCGTGTACTTCAGACCATCCTCTCCTCCGTAACTCTCTTACGTTCAAGCTTTTGGGTTTAAGACGGAAATTCAAAGTCCACATCTTCATGTCGACAAGAGAAAGGCCAATGAACGCTTGTGTTCTGTCCACGCTAGGATAGAATCACAAGCATATGCAAGCATTGCGCCCATTACCACCAGAAGCGTATTGGTCATCTCTGGAGTTTCCTTCTAGCCAACGCAGGGGCTTTATTTGGAATGTAGACCTTGTAGCTCACCTGTTTAAAGAAAAAGAAAAAAAGAATGAAAAAAGTCAGCTTTTCAAATAACTGCAGATCGAAACCAATTTATAAGCTTCATATTCACAACTGTAAAACTTTATATCCTCCACAAGGTATATATTAAATAGCTGTCACCTGCACCATTTCACCACCTCTCATCACAGACATAGTTTTCTGCTCAAATGAGTTGCCTTTGGATTCATCTTGGGGTTTAGAAATATGCTCTTCAGATATTGGTTTAATAGAAGAAGATTCTGGAGCCTCACAGACATCAGTAACTCCTACATTCTGGTTATCGCTAATACTCCCAACCACAGTTTCAGCTTTTTCAGCTGCACTCTTATGTGTAACATTCATGGGAGCCGGCGACGTTTCCTGTACTGCAGACAAAGGTGACCATGGCACTTGCTCCAGTCTACTTCCCCGCGGTTGTTCCATCAATTGTGAGGTATTAGATTCAGACTTACCAGAAATTTCTACCCTAGCTGATGGATGAACAACCCTCTGATTGACTGTGCTAGATTCAATTTCAATATTTCGTCCATCCAACTTCAGTTCTTCAGTCTGCACAAAGCGAGAGGAATTTGTCCTTATTGTCTGCCTACTGTGCTGGTTCCTTCCTCCAGTTTCACCAACTCCACTCGAGAGCTCAGGTTTAGATGACCTGTTTTGAACATCATCAGCCTTTGCAGTAAACGACTTAACATTTCTCTCACTCTTGTTTTCGTGATGAGATAGGGGTTCTGCATTTCTGCGGGGACCTCGAAATTTCATAAGATTCTCTAGAGCCTTTTGCCTCAAAATTGTCTCTAGATCTTCACTGCCAGATCCTGCAGTGGTGGTAGATGTATCAATCTCATTTTTATTACCAGAATGTTTTAATGAGGCTTTATCAGATTGATCAATCCTATCTCTGCTACTTAACTTGGACTCCATAACCACTAGTTCAGAAGCAAAATCTTCTTTTACCACCACATTTTCATCTCTTGGCTTCTCAGATTCAACATAAGATTTGTGAGCCAAGTCCCTCCTAACCCCATCGTTACTGTCATTGCTCCTGCAGGAAGGGTAATCATCCTCATCATAGAAAATTTCTTCTTTGTTTTCATCCTTATCCTGCCCAATTACTTCTTCTTCATAATGTGGATGTACAACAGTAATAACTGATTTTAAACGCCTTGGAAAAATCTCACTTGTAACTATGTCCCTGTTCTGATCAATCTCACTTACCACTTTATCCTTAATCACATCATCACTGTCATTACTATACCTACTGCATGACGAACAACTCCTAGACCTTAATTTCCTCTTTTTATCTCTACTTTTACCTGAACTTGTTTTGTCCTTCTTCCTCTTCTTAGACCTTCCCCTCTTCCTCTCATGTTCACTCTCTTCTGAATCACTAGGACTGTCATGACGACGCGTCCTCAAAGTTCCTGAATCACTGCTCGAAGAACTAACACTGACTTTTCTCTTACTCTTCTTCTTCTTCTTATGTGTTTTCTTCCTAACCTTCGAATCCCCATTTCTTTTCGAACGTTTCCTCACCTTTACATCTACACTGCTATCATCACTAGAAGAGCTTGTTCGAACCCTTTTCTTACTACTCTTTACCTTATCCCTCACACGAGACCTTCCCTTTCTACCAATATCCCCTTCCTTACCATCAGAAGACGATAAAGATAAAGACTCATCAGTATACGAAGAAACAGAATCATCGCTATAAACCCTCTTTGACTTATTTCTTTTACTTGTCTTCTTTCTCCGGGTCTAACCACATTACACATACACAATTAAAAATTAGTTCAACCAACAAAACCCGAAAGTCGAAAACTGCGATTACTTCATCAATCCATCATACACTTAAAAAAATAACACAGATTTACCTAAAAAGAACAATAAAGATCAAGTAACTCGCATCTAGCTATCACTACTAGCATAAAAATCAAATCTTGCTCAATTGTTTTTGCCCCAATTCTTGAAATTTAACATTATCATAAAAATCAAATCTTGCTCAATTTTTTCCTCAATTCTTGAAATTCAATAACAAATAAACTAAAATCCAATCATAAATAGATTAAAACAATGAGTTAAAGCAAGAATAATAAAAAAAGATAAAAACCCAAATCAATTAACAACATGGGGAGACTAATTAAAAGTACCTTTGAAGAAAGTTTTGATTTTTTCTTGATTGAAGATTTGGGTTTTGAAGAAGCAGCAGTTCGACCCATCAGAGATTCAATTTCTTTAACGTGATTCACCTGCAGATATGTAAATAAGAAGATGAAGAGAGAAAAATAAAAGCTCGAAAAGAAGGGTTACTCAACAAATAAAATCCTGCTTAAATTTTTTGTATTAAGTTAATGTTTGTTGGGTCAGGGGTGCATTGGGTGTGAATTTAGAGATCGCGTACAATCGGGTCCGGCCGGATTCGGTGGATTTGGAAAAATTCGAATTTTTTAAAATCGGGTTGGGATGGACCGGATTTCATCAAAATAGTTAGGCCCGTTTAGGCCCCGAATTGAGCCGTCAGGCTTTTTTAAATTATTTTAAAAATAATAATTTTTCTTTTCTAGTAAGAATATACAAATTTCATACTTTTTTATTGTATTTGCCGGTTTAGACTTTAGACTTGTATTTATATATATATATTTTTGATTAAAATTTAAAACAAAATATTTATATTATATTTTAGAATATTTTAGAATTTAAAATTTGCATCTCAGATCTCACAAAAGGTGTTCACGTATGAGTAAAAGACGTGTTACTATCGATTCTCAAAATAGTTTATTAGAAATTTAGGACTTAAAGTACACCAACATTGAATTTTTTTGTTCAGGAACCATAACCAAAAATGACATATAGTTTAAGAACGTATGAATTAATTATCTCAATATCTTAAAGGTCATAACTCGACTAATCAATCATTATATACAAATACAATCTAATATCATATTTAAACCAATAATTTTTTTAATAAAGTCATAATCAATTTTATAATATTATATGTTGTAAGATGTAATATGAAAATAAATTATTAAATATAAAAAATAACATGACCAGAAAAAATAAAATTGCAAATCCCAATAATAAAAAAAAATTAAATTTACTCCATTCACGGAGCGCACGTACACACATATATTAAGTGCATGATTTAAAACTAATGTGTGTAAATTGCATGGTAGTATTTAGGCATGCATGTTAATTGCTACACTCGAGGTCAATTTATATAATAATATATTTTTTTTAGATAATGGGTGTATATAAAAGTCCCACGTTAAACTTTACAAATAAAATTATTTTTAAAAATTTAAAAACACGAGTAAATTTATCATTTTACATTTATGTGTAAGATATTATAAATAAAGAATATTTATATACCTTGTTAATGAATTTCAATATAAGTTTAAATGATTTCATAGCTTAGTTGGTTATGATGGTGAATTGAATTTCATTATATGTGTTCGAATCACTTCAACATCAATATTTTTATACATACCTCTAATTATGTTCGGAAGATAATAAATTGGCTCAAGAGTTAGATTCGGAAACTAATAAATTGACTCATAAATCAAATCTGGTAAAATTAATTTGCTATGGAGTTAGGCTTATAAATTATATTGGAGTTTTATATTTTATATAAGAGACATAAGAGAAGATTACCTTTGGGCTAAACTTGTTTAAGATCCTACAAATAGTTGTAATTCTATTTTAGAACTAGAAAATTTATTGGGCCGCGTACACCTCTTCCCTCGTTATGGCCCATACATGTTCTAATCACACGCATCTCCTAACGTTTCTTCTAGAAACTTCTAAAATTTTCGCATCGCTATAAACTCCTCTATAAATTTACCCTTCTCCCGTCTATCACTCTTCACATCCATCTCTCATCTATTATTCTACACATTCATATTCGATATCATCATCGATATCATTCTGTCTTTTTTCTATTTTTCCTCCATTAAACTCATCTTAGCATCTCTATGTTGAGCATATATATCGCTTACAATTAACGAGACCAGAAATTGGTATAATTCTTGTAATGTCATTATATTTCGTGACTCCCCATAAATTCAATACATTCTCAAGAGCGACACCGCAACCAATATAAAACACAATTTCTAATCAAAGTGTTTATTATAATTTTTACTTGATTTCTTCACCTGATCTACCTTATTTGCAAGATTTTCTTCCATGTCATGCCCGCAAAAGATCAAGTATCATCAAATCAGTAAGTATTTGACTAATTAATTTTGAACACTATTACATCTATACACGTCTTCTTATACATAACCATACATTTTATTAGAAGTTGTCTACATGGTTCAGTTTTATCTAATTTAATATGAAATCAAAATTTTAGATTCCGAGTTTTTGCATTAAGAACTGCATCGACAAATGTTCGATCTGAAAAGATCGATTGGTAGATCAATTGTTGCACCAATATTCCAGAAAAATACATTTTATGTTTCTTTCCGAAATGAACGTATCAAATTTTATAATGAAAAAAGATCGTTATATAAATTTTATAAAACAAAATAATATCAAATTGAATCATAATTTTATATTAAACTTCTCTTCACATGGTTGTTGCAGCAAACAATGAAGAAAATGCTCCAAAAAATTTTGAGTTGGCTCCTCCACTCCAGTTGACCGTGTGTACTTACCAGGTAATATTCTTTCAATAATTATTTAAATAATACAATGACTTTAAATAGCGTGGAGTGGTGATGTCCTAATATTTCACAAAATATACTTGTATATACTAGTAAAAATTATTTTAGTGTTTAATGTTATATTTAATTTTTAAAAATTAAAAACGAGTACTCTATATTTAAGATGCAAGAGTAATATTTCCAACTTTATATATGTATAATAGAAGTCAAGCTTTTGCAGGTCTTACATGAAGCAACTATTTTGCGGACTTGACTACTGTCACCGTCAGGGGATTCTGCATCGAGATATTAAAGGTTCCGAGCTTTTTCTTCTACTTTTTTAAAATTTATTTTTATTTTTTTCTAAATAATTTTCGACTTCCTCTCGCAGGTTCAAATCTTCTGGTTGACAACAGAAGGAACTTAAAAATTGCTGACTTTGGTTTCCCAACTTGAGCAAGCTACATGAAATTTTGAGTTCGAAAATCAACCAGAGAAGAAGAAGAATAAATTGAATTATGGAGTAATATGTAGGAAAATAATGCAAATATCCGGCGCTTATGTAAATAATGTGATACTTGTTTTTTGTGCTAAATGTAATATTTGTATTGGTATGGTTTATTAGTGCAAATTGTTAAGCAAATTCAATACAATCTGATTTTTATCCGTCGAACAAATATCAATGGTAGTTAAACTTCCGTTGAAAAAGAATCCGTTGAATTTATTATTTCCACGAATATCCGTAGCAAACACTTTCCGTCAAACAAATATCCGCAATATTAAATATCCATCGAATAAATATCAGTGGTAGTTAAACTTCCGTTGAAAAAGAATCCGTTGAAATTAATATTTCAACAGATTTCCGTAACAAACACTTTCCGTCAAACAAATATCTCAAATATCTATAGTATTAAATATCCGTCGAACAAATATCAGCGGTACTTAAACTTCCGTTGAAAAAGAATCCGTAGAATTTAATAAAATCAATGGATATTAGTCATAAAAAGTAAATCTAAAAAGTTTAAAAAATCATTTATTTGATTATTTATTTGATTAAAACTATGAACTTATTTAATTAGTGACACACATGATTTGAATAAAGTATAGATTTTAGAATATAAATTTAGGGGTAAGGTTTTGATCGATTAGGGTTAGAAAATTTATCATATTAAACAACCAAACATAACGATTCAACCGCACAGATGTATATGTTATGAAATATAAGAGGCTTTCTAAAAGTTATATATTTTTTGAGTTGATTTATCTTAGTTATTATAGGAAAAAAAGAAAAAAATTCAAACTTCCGTGGAATTCAATCCGTGGAAATAAAGACCAACCGCCACAAATTTCTATTTCTGTAGTGTTTATTCCGTGGAAAAAAAGAAAACCAATGGATATTAGTGGTAAAAAGTAAATCTAAAAAGTTTAAAAAATCATTTTTTTGATTATTTATTTGATTAAAACTACGTACTTAACGCGCCAAAATACTTTACACCAGAAATTCTATGTAAAATGATAAGAAAACAAGCCCATATTTATTTTAATTAGTGACACAAATGATTTGAATGAAGTATAGGTTTTAGAATATGAATTTACTGGGTGATTTTGGTCTATTAGAATTTATCATATTAAATAATTAAACTTAACGATCCAACCGTACGGATGTATATATTATGAAATATAAGAGGCTTGCTAATAGTTTTATATTTTTTGAGTTTATTTATCTTAGTTATTATAATAAAAAAGAAAAAAATTCAAACTTTCGTGGAATTTAATCCGTGAAAATAAAGACCCAAATGGCACAGATTTCTATTTCCGTAGTGTTTATTCGGTGGAATTAAATGTCCGTCACGTTTATAGCCAATTATGTTGTATTTATATCGGTTGAATATGTAAATTTGATTCACGTAACAGTAATAACTTTGCTTTATATCGGTTGAATATGTAAATTATATTTCTGTCAAATAAAAGCTATATACTACGGATTTTGTATAGTGGAAATAACTCGTTTTTCTTGTAGTGATTCTCAGCTAAATTTAATTTCTTAAGTAATTAATAGTACTTAACCTAATTTGTTAATTATGGTTTGAAACATAGTTTAACTAATAATATGACAATTATTAAAAATATATTTATATAATTTAATGAAAATCCCTTTTTATATGAAGAAGAGAAAGACAGTTTTTGTTTGGTAAAGGTTTAGAATATTTTATAATTTGTATGTATCATTATGTAAATTTTAGAGATAAAAAATTGTGTTCTTTTTGCTTTCTATCATTGTTACAAAAAATTTAATTTAGTTGTTTTAAATTTGATCAACACTCAAATCTTTAAAATGTAGGAAAAAGTAATATCCCAGTTGCAGTTATGTAATACTCCCTCCGTCCCTTTCAATTGTTTACATTTTTTAGACAGTATACGACACGTATTTTAAGGTGTATATAAAGTATAGTTTTGCAATTTTTGTTTACAATTTTGTTTTTCTAAATAAAAATTAAAACATTTAACTTTTATTCAGAAAAAGAAAATTGTAAAAATAAGTTACATAACTATACTTTTTATACACCTTAAAATGCGTGTCGGACACTTCCTCAGAATGTAAACAATTGGAAGGGACTGAGAGAGTATTACTTATTCCTCACTAGACTTTTTGAATTTTAGGATTTTTTTTGACAGGTCAAATGGTAAGATTTAAAATACTAGCTATCTTTTTGAACCAATTTATAACACACTAGTTATTTGTTAAGTTTTTTATTTGAAAAAGCCCAGTTTCATTTATACGCACTTGACATCAACAACATGGAGATCACCATTCCTGTGATTCTATGAAGTTTATAGTGGAGAAGTGAGTTTATTACACTTTCACTCAGGGAGGAACTAGGGGGATCGAAGGGAGCCCCGGTCCCCGTCAACTGCAGAATAACCCTAAAATTTTAATATAAAATTTTAAAATTTACTATCAAAAATTCTTTTGGTCCCCCTAGATTTAAAAATAATAATTTGAAATTGAGAATTGATTATACAAAATTTTATTGATTTTGTTAATTATTTCATTCAAAATAATATCGATTAGATGGAAATCATGGAATTTGTTCATTAATCTTAATAATTAATAAATAAATATATAAGATAATGATAGTACAATTTGAAACAAAAAAAAAGATGCTTAAAAATAAATTCTAAAAACAGAATCTTCTCCGGTCCCAAAACCCCCAATACACACTATACATACACGTTACAAAATTACAATCACTAATATCATTTCTCTTTATCTACTCTACCTTTGCATCTAATCCGTAAAATATGAGTAAGAGAAAAGAGATTACATCCTATTTTCAACCCAAGAAGAAGCAAACAACTACTTGTGAAGATGAAGAACTTTCTGCCGCCTCAATTGATAAAGCCCCCAAAAATGCCAAATACACTTCACCAAAAATTCAAAAAGAACTTTTACATGTTTTTGCTAGGAAAGTGCAAGATTTAATTTGTGATGAGATAGATGATGCAAAATATTGTTTGATTGTGGATGAATCTAGAGATATTTCTAAAAGGGAGCAAATGACTATTGTGGTTAGGTTCGTCGACAAGGAAAACAAAAGCAAATGGTGACAATGGAACATCATTACCGAGTAGAAATTTTTACAACTGCCATAGATCAACAATTACAGGAGCTAAACAATGGATTCAGTGAACAAATGATGGAGCTTCTCATTTTAAGTGCATCACTAAATCCTAGGGATGGTTACAGGTCTTTCAACATAGAGAACATTTGCAAGTTAGCAGAAAAGTTTTATCCAGAAGATTTTTTGGGAGATGAAAAAATCCATCTACAGTGTGAACTACAACATTATGGGTTAGATGTTCCGGTTCATCCAGATTTGAAGAATCTGTCTACTCTTGGTGATTTATGTCATGGATTGGTAACCACATGGAAAGCTGACATGTATCCATTAATTGATAGACTATTAAGGCTTGTCTTGACTCTTCCAGCATCTACTGCAACATCTGAACGAGCTTTTTCTACTATAAAAATTGTGAAAACAAGTCTTCGCAATCGAATGGAAGATGAATTTCTGAAGGATTATTTGATAGTGTATATTGAAAAGGAGATTGCGGAGACCATTTCTGCCGAGGAGATCATTGATTCTTTCTATTTGATCAAAGAAATGCGTGCACATCTCAAATAAATCGGTATGTTTTCTACTTTTATTTATTTTGGTCCCCACCATGTTAGATTCCTGGTTCCGCCCCTGCTTTCACTATATGTAAAAATTCTATAACTATGACAAAATCATTATTTATAACATTTTCGCTAATTGATCAATACTAGTTTCACCTCCATATTTGTACAAAGTATTTCTGTTGACGCTAATATTATTAAACAAAGAACTTTGATTATTAATCAGTCCATGTTATAAATTGTTGTAAATGCAAAAGGGTATATCAATATTTATAATTAGAGCACTAATTAAAATGCATCAAACTAATGAGAGTTAGTGCCCTTGGGATACTATATATGATAATTAGTATATTTATATTAAAAATAATTATTTAGTATTTTTTTAATTATATAAATATTTACGACTAATTTAATTTGAAAAATATCCAAACATGGTAAAGAAAAATTTTCACTTGAAAATATATTTCAACATATAATTTAGTTTTCAATTTTTATTGAATATATTCAGTAAACTCCTATGTAGTCCACCTTTTAATTGGAGTCATCGGAGTGCATCTATATTCTACAAATAAAATATCTTCTAAAACGTGTTATCTTGCAAAACATGTTTCACAAATATCATTAGTTCAATAAAATCATACAAATCTCATATATTTACAAGTATAACATCTATGTTCAGCAACATGAACATTTATGTTCTGCAACATGAACATTTATGTTTTTAAACATGTTTGTGTGGCAAGTCATGTCTGATAAGTTTTTTCTATAATTATCAAGGCTCTACTAAATAATAGTCCAATATTTATATACAAACTTTGAAAGTATAATAAGTTTATAGTTATTTTTATTTTAGTGTGATTTGGTTAGTACTAGTTTCGGTAGACATGGCATTACATTACTCGATATAAATTTTTTAACTTATCGCTAGAAAAGTCGTAAAATAGAATTACATCTATTAAAATTTTGTGTAATTATAGGCACTTTGATTGAGTGATACCAAGCGAATAACATTCCAAAATGAATGTTAAGAAAGACGAGGGAACACATAAAGTTTTAAAAGTTGGAAACCAGGTAAGTAAAATAATCAACCGCAACCCAAGATATGTTTTTTTTACGAACAATAAGATTTTATTGAACTTAAAATATAAGAACACAGTCGAGACAAACCCCCAAACTGACAACTACAACCTGATTGTGAAACAAAAACTGAGCTAAACAAATAGCCGTTCAGAGGAATCTTCATTGAAGGATCTTCATTGAAGAATCAACTTGGTGGATATTTTTCCAACTTCCACATTAAATAATTTTGAAGTTGAAACTTTCTGCAGTTCAGAGGAATCTTCATTGAAGGATCTTCAGCTTCTGGCTGCCCATGCATTCACGAGTCTGGGCAAACAATTAATGCAAATGCAGAAACTGAAAGCAGAAAAAAGCAGCAGAACAAAGAGGCCAAATGCAATTCCAATTTAAGCCCACTTGCGAAGTTCCTACTATCAAGGTTTGTCAAATGAAGATATCATGTTTGTTCAAGAAATGAGCAAAATTGAGCATCTGTAATTTAGAACATGGGTGAGGATCCAAGTGCAAGAGCTTTGAGTCAGAGAATAGAGAGCCATAGGCCAATGCCCAGTAACTTGTCTATGGTCTAACCTGTCCTACAAATATACAATCAATGCACATTATCTTCTCCATGGTCTGACTCAATATACACCAGTCAATTACTTTCCAATTTTTTTTCAAAAGCCAGAGTCTGTACAGAAAGTGTCAATCTTATACTAGGTGTAGGGTAAGGTCTAGGTGTATCATTTACACTACTTTCTAGCGGGATATACTTGGTAATGTTTGATTTAGTCAAATATACGCGGGATTAGGAACATTGAGATCAACTAGTGCACATGAATAAATAGCTCTATCAGTGATGTCCTAGGGTAGTAGGATATATGTAGAAGTCACAAGGAATTTGCAAGTATTAAATCGAGATACATATATGTATTTATGATAAAGGTGATATTATTCTTTCTGAAGGTTTTCTGTTCAAATATGCTGTATGAACTTAAATCATGGCAACTTATGAAGGACAGAAGGTCCATTGTTCTATTCCTTAGTGAACGTGAGTCTAATTTTATTAGGAAAACCAATCATCAGGCTTCATGTCTTTTTCTGAAGTTTTATTTTCGTGCTGCAGATGGCAAGGCCAGGCGTCGCGAGATCTAAATCCAAGTTAAGGATAGGTTTTGCAGTATCTGCCTATTATAACTCTGCCTGTGTATTTGGTGTCCGTGATTCATTTTTGTTCAGTGTACATAACATTCAAAGATATATTGTAATAGTTGTCTTGTGCATTGTCGCCCCCTTTTGTTGTTCTACATGTTTTTTAGAAGTCCCTTATAGTGTAAAATTTGAGGGATACTTTGTCTTACCTAATTGTGTACCAGCCTATACCAAGATAGTTTGTCTCATCTCGGCACAAAAATTAATTTTGTGTTCTGATTCAGCTTCTACTAAAAACAATTTAATCCAACCCTTAATATTTTTGAGGACGGATACATATACAGAAACATACCCATTACTGTATTGCAAATATCACACCTTTTTGTTATTTGATTTGGTTTGTTTGGTCTTTTGAGTGAGACATGATTTAACTGTTCTGGTGTCAAAGTAGGAAAAACCAACAGATTTGCAGGTTTGGTTTGGGGGGCTACTGCAATCAGCTGGTACCGTGTATATCAAAAGGCCCTTCATAGCCATCGGTGCAAGAATACAAGTGAAGCAGGAATCTAGGATTTACGACAGTATGACGACGGCTGTAGCCAACTATGTCCTCTACAGTCTTGACCACTCTTCCTGACAACGCGACGAACCTAAGTTTGTTGCAGGCTGTTGCCATAATCCTTGAGACATCTACTCAGCTTCTCCAGCATCAAATAGACGTCTTTCCTGTCGAGGTGTCTAATATCTCCGGCAATGAACTCATGTACTGTGTTATTCACTTCAATTGAGCTACAGCCAGGCTCCTTTTGTATCCCAGTAGCTTTCATCATGGTCCTTACCCTTTGCACACCATTCCAATTGTGTGCTGCAGCATAAATATTTGAAAGAAGCACGCAAGCGCCTGAACTTTCAAGTTTCTGATCCGTGTAGAACTTTACGATTTCCTCTCCCAAATCATCGTTTCCATGGAATCTACAAGCATCAAGTAGTGTTCTGCAAATGATAAGATCCGGATCGATATCCATGGCCTTGACAAGCTGAAACGCTTCAGTAAGTTGCCCTACTCTGCCCAAAAGATTGACCATACATCCATAATGCTCGATTCTAGGTTCAATTCCGTATTCCCCTCTCATTAATCGAAAAAATCTTGATCCTTCATGCACCAAACCAGCATGAGCACAAACGCTTAAAATTCCGATAAAAGTGATCTCTGTAGGAGGCACATTCAGCCTACACATATCACTAAAAAGCTGCAACCCTTCTATGCTCAACCCGTTCATCGCGTATCCAGAAATCATCGCGTTCCACACAACCACATCTTTCGATTTTATTTCATCAAAAACCAAACGAGCATCCTCCAAACTACCACATTTGCTATACATATCTACTAAAGCTGCTCCAACATGAACATTCATCCGAATACGTTTGTTCTTCATGTAAGCATGAACCCATCTCCCCGATTCCAAAGCTCCAAGCTGCCCGCAAGCAGAAAACACCGCTACCAAAGTTACTCCATCGGGACAAACATTATCCGATAACATTTGTCTGAAAAGAAACAAAGCCTCATTAGGCCTCCCGTGTTGAACATATCCATCGATAATCACATTCCAGCACACGATATCTCTTTCCCCCATTCCATCAAACAAAATTCTTGCACCTTCGACATCACCATGCTTCGCTAAACCAGTCATCATCGTAGTTAACGAAACCAAACTCTTCTCAGACATTGTATCAAACAGTTTTCTTGCAAGTACCAAATCGCCTCCTCTCGCGTAAACATCAACAAGAGCAGTCCTAACATAACTATTCAAATCACACCCCATTTTGATAGCTTGCCCGTGTAGCCCTTTTGCAGGACTAACTGCACAATTCTTAAGAATCGCGGAAAATGTAAACGCATTAGGCTCAATACTTTTCGACATCATTTCAGCATAAAATCGAAGAGCCTGGCTCTGCAAATTTCTATTACTGTGAGCAAGAATAATACTACTGTAAAAAAACACATCAGGGTTGTCAGTACGATCAAACAATGTGACAGAGTAATCGAGGCGACCGAGTAAAGAGTAAGAGCGTTGAAGCTTTAAGTTTACAACAGGATGATCATCGAGGCTGTTTCGGACTAAATAAGCGTGGATTTGGAGGAGTTGTTTTATCGTTTTCGAGTTGTCGATTAATGTGGCCAATCTGTCTGGAGGTAAATAATTACGGAGGCGATTTACGGAGGCTAATGGTGGTGGTGGAGTTGAGTGAAAGGTAGCAAGTGAAGACATGTTTTGGCGCTATTTTTGACTTTCACGCTTATAACTAACTTTTAACGGTTTTTTAAAAGCTTTCTTATCTTTTACCGCCATTGACAGGTAATTAACATTTAAAATTTTAAATGCTAACAATAGTATGGATACTCTTTTAAATTAATTAATATTTAACAAATTAAATATTTTTTTTGGGAAAGCAATTTAAATGTTACTCCCCCATCCTACTGGATTCTTTACACCGGGGACGGCTCCCCCATCCTACTGGATTCTTTACACCGGGGACGGAGAATCGACATGCATTTTAAGACTCCCATAAAATATGATTCCCTAAATAATTTGAAATATTTTTTTAAACTTTTATACAGAAAAAGAAAATTCTAATAATAAATTATAGAACCATATCTTATAGTAGCATTAAAATGCGTGCCAAACATGAATCCAGTGGGATGGAGGGAGTAACAATTAGATTAACAATATGCTATACTAGGGAAAAAAAATCGCGAGTAAAATATTTTTGTAAAACAAAGATACTGAAGCAGAATTGTATATTGTATTTCAAGAAGAATCTTAATACATTTCATTATTTGCAAAGAAAGTAGACTACATGGTTTCATTTTCTCCGTGTACTTCAGACCATCCTCTCCTCCGTAACTCTCTTACGTTCAAGCTTTTGGGTTTAAGACGGAAATTCAAAGTCCACATCTTCATGTCGACAAGAGAAAGGCCAATGAACGCTTGTGTTCTGTCCACGCTAGGATAGAATCACAAGCATATGCAAGCATTGCGCCCATTACCACCAGAAGCGTATTGGTCATCTCTGGAGTTTCCTTCTAGCCAACGCAGGGGCTTTATTTGGAATGTAGACCTTGTAGCTCACCTGTTTAAAGAAAAAGAAAAAAAGAATGAAAAAAGTCAGCTTTTCAAATAACTGCAGATCGAAACCAATTTATAAGCTTCATATTCACAACTGTAAAACTTTATATCCTCCACAAGGTATATATTAAATAGCTGTCACCTGCACCATTTCACCACCTCTCATCACAGACATAGTTTTCTGCTCAAATGAGTTGCCTTTGGATTCATCTTGGGGTTTAGAAATATGCTCTTCAGATATTGGTTTAATAGAAGAAGATTCTGGAGCCTCACAGACATCAGTAACTCCTACATTCTGGTTATCGCTAATACTCCCAACCACAGTTTCAGCTTTTTCAGCTGCACTCTTATGTGTAACATTCATGGGAGCCGGCGACGTTTCCTGTACTGCAGACAAAGGTGACCATGGCACTTGCTCCAGTCTACTTCCCCGCGGTTGTTCCATCAATTGTGAGGTATTAGATTCAGACTTACCAGAAATTTCTACCCTAGCTGATGGATGAACAACCCTCTGATTGACTGTGCTAGATTCAATTTCAATATTTCGTCCATCCAACTTCAGTTCTTCAGTCTGCACAAAGCGAGAGGAATTTGTCCTTATTGTCTGCCTACTGTGCTGGTTCCTTCCTCCAGTTTCACCAACTCCACTCGAGAGCTCAGGTTTAGATGACCTGTTTTGAACATCATCAGCCTTTGCAGTAAACGACTTAACATTTCTCTCACTCTTGTTTTCGTGATGAGATAGGGGTTCTGCATTTCTGCGGGGACCTCGAAATTTCATAAGATTCTCTAGAGCCTTTTGCCTCAAAATTGTCTCTAGATCTTCACTGCCAGATCCTGCAGTGGTGGTAGATGTATCAATCTCATTTTTATTACCAGAATGTTTTAATGAGGCTTTATCAGATTGATCAATCCTATCTCTGCTACTTAACTTGGACTCCATAACCACTAGTTCAGAAGCAAAATCTTCTTTTACCACCACATTTTCATCTCTTGGCTTCTCAGATTCAACATAAGATTTGTGAGCCAAGTCCCTCCTAACCCCATCGTTACTGTCATTGCTCCTGCAGGAAGGGTAATCATCCTCATCATAGAAAATTTCTTCTTTGTTTTCATCCTTATCCTGCCCAATTACTTCTTCTTCATAATGTGGATGTACAACAGTAATAACTGATTTTAAACGCCTTGGAAAAATCTCACTTGTAACTATGTCCCTGTTCTGATCAATCTCACTTACCACTTTATCCTTAATCACATCATCACTGTCATTACTATACCTACTGCATGACGAACAACTCCTAGACCTTAATTTCCTCTTTTTATCTCTACTTTTACCTGAACTTGTTTTGTCCTTCTTCCTCTTCTTAGACCTTCCCCTCTTCCTCTCATGTTCACTCTCTTCTGAATCACTAGGACTGTCATGACGACGCGTCCTCAAAGTTCCTGAATCACTGCTCGAAGAACTAACACTGACTTTTCTCTTACTCTTCTTCTTCTTCTTATGTGTTTTCTTCCTAACCTTCGAATCCCCATTTCTTTTCGAACGTTTCCTCACCTTTACATCTACACTGCTATCATCACTAGAAGAGCTTGTTCGAACCCTTTTCTTACTACTCTTTACCTTATCCCTCACACGAGACCTTCCCTTTCTACCAATATCCCCTTCCTTACCATCAGAAGACGATAAAGATAAAGACTCATCAGTATACGAAGAAACAGAATCATCGCTATAAACCCTCTTTGACTTATTTCTTTTACTTGTCTTCTTTCTCCGGGTCTAACCACATTACACATACACAATTAAAAATTAGTTCAACCAACAAAACCCGAAAGTCGAAAACTGCGATTACTTCATCAATCCATCATACACTTAAAAAAATAACACAGATTTACCTAAAAAGAACAATAAAGATCAAGTAACTCGCATCTAGCTATCACTACTAGCATAAAAATCAAATCTTGCTCAATTGTTTTTGCCCCAATTCTTGAAATTTAACATTATCATAAAAATCAAATCTTGCTCAATTTTTTCCTCAATTCTTGAAATTCAATAACAAATAAACTAAAATCCAATCATAAATAGATTAAAACAATGAGTTAAAGCAAGAATAATAAAAAAAGATAAAAACCCAAATCAATTAACAACATGGGGAGACTAATTAAAAGTACCTTTGAAGAAAGTTTTGATTTTTTCTTGATTGAAGATTTGGGTTTTGAAGAAGCAGCAGTTCGACCCATCAGAGATTCAATTTCTTTAACGTGATTCACCTGCAGATATGTAAATAAGAAGATGAAGAGAGAAAAATAAAAGCTCGAAAAGAAGGGTTACTCAACAAATAAAATCCTGCTTAAATTTTTTGTATTAAGTTAATGTTTGTTGGGTCAGGGGTGCATTGGGTGTGAATTTAGAGATCGCGTACAATCGGGTCCGGCCGGATTCGGTGGATTTGGAAAAATTCGAATTTTTTAAAATCGGGTTGGGATGGACCGGATTTCATCAAAATAGTTAGGCCCGTTTAGGCCCCGAATTGAGCCGTCAGGCTTTTTTAAATTATTTTAAAAATAATAATTTTTCTTTTCTAGTAAGAATATACAAATTTCATACTTTTTTATTGTATTTGCCGGTTTAGACTTTAGACTTGTATTTATATATATATATTTTTGATTAAAATTTAAAACAAAATATTTATATTATATTTTAGAATATTTTAGAATTTAAAATTTGCATCTCAGATCTCACAAAAGGTGTTCACGTATGAGTAAAAGACGTGTTACTATCGATTCTCAAAATAGTTTATTAGAAATTTAGGACTTAAAGTACACCAACATTGAATTTTTTTGTTCAGGAACCATAACCAAAAATGACATATAGTTTAAGAACGTATGAATTAATTATCTCAATATCTTAAAGGTCATAACTCGACTAATCAATCATTATATACAAATACAATCTAATATCATATTTAAACCAATAATTTTTTTAATAAAGTCATAATCAATTTTATAATATTATATGTTGTAAGATGTAATATGAAAATAAATTATTAAATATAAAAAATAACATGACCAGAAAAAATAAAATTGCAAATCCCAATAATAAAAAAAAATTAAATTTACTCCATTCACGGAGCGCACGTACACACATATATTAAGTGCATGATTTAAAACTAATGTGTGTAAATTGCATGGTAGTATTTAGGCATGCATGTTAATTGCTACACTCGAGGTCAATTTATATAATAATATATTTTTTTTAGATAATGGGTGTATATAAAAGTCCCACGTTAAACTTTACAAATAAAATTATTTTTAAAAATTTAAAAACACGAGTAAATTTATCATTTTACATTTATGTGTAAGATATTATAAATAAAGAATATTTATATACCTTGTTAATGAATTTCAATATAAGTTTAAATGATTTCATAGCTTAGTTGGTTATGATGGTGAATTGAATTTCATTATATGTGTTCGAATCACTTCAACATCAATATTTTTATACATACCTCTAATTATGTTCGGAAGATAATAAATTGGCTCAAGAGTTAGATTCGGAAACTAATAAATTGACTCATAAATCAAATCTGGTAAAATTAATTTGCTATGGAGTTAGGCTTATAAATTATATTGGAGTTTTATATTTTATATAAGAGACATAAGAGAAGATTACCTTTGGGCTAAACTTGTTTAAGATCCTACAAATAGTTGTAATTCTATTTTAGAACTAGAAAATTTATTGGGCCGCGTACACCTCTTCCCTCGTTATGGCCCATACATGTTCTAATCACACGCATCTCCTAACGTTTCTTCTAGAAACTTCTAAAATTTTCGCATCGCTATAAACTCCTCTATAAATTTACCCTTCTCCCGTCTATCACTCTTCACATCCATCTCTCATCTATTATTCTACACATTCATATTCGATATCATCATCGATATCATTCTGTCTTTTTTCTATTTTTCCTCCATTAAACTCATCTTAGCATCTCTATGTTGAGCATATATATCGCTTACAATTAACGAGACCAGAAATTGGTATAATTCTTGTAATGTCATTATATTTCGTGACTCCCCATAAATTCAATACATTCTCAAGAGCGACACCGCAACCAATATAAAACACAATTTCTAATCAAAGTGTTTATTATAATTTTTACTTGATTTCTTCACCTGATCTACCTTATTTGCAAGATTTTCTTCCATGTCATGCCCGCAAAAGATCAAGTATCATCAAATCAGTAAGTATTTGACTAATTAATTTTGAACACTATTACATCTATACACGTCTTCTTATACATAACCATACATTTTATTAGAAGTTGTCTACATGGTTCAGTTTTATCTAATTTAATATGAAATCAAAATTTTAGATTCCGAGTTTTTGCATTAAGAACTGCATCGACAAATGTTCGATCTGAAAAGATCGATTGGTAGATCAATTGTTGCACCAATATTCCAGAAAAATACATTTTATGTTTCTTTCCGAAATGAACGTATCAAATTTTATAATGAAAAAAGATCGTTATATAAATTTTATAAAACAAAATAATATCAAATTGAATCATAATTTTATATTAAACTTCTCTTCACATGGTTGTTGCAGCAAACAATGAAGAAAATGCTCCAAAAAATTTTGAGTTGGCTCCTCCACTCCAGTTGACCGTGTGTACTTACCAGGTAATATTCTTTCAATAATTATTTAAATAATACAATGACTTTAAATAGCGTGGAGTGGTGATGTCCTAATATTTCACAAAATATACTTGTATATACTAGTAAAAATTATTTTAGTGTTTAATGTTATATTTAATTTTTAAAAATTAAAAACGAGTACTCTATATTTAAGATGCAAGAGTAATATTTCCAACTTTATATATGTATAATAGAAGTCAAGCTTTTGCAGGTCTTACATGAAGCAACTATTTTGCGGACTTGACTACTGTCACCGTCAGGGGATTCTGCATCGAGATATTAAAGGTTCCGAGCTTTTTCTTCTACTTTTTTAAAATTTATTTTTATTTTTTTCTAAATAATTTTCGACTTCCTCTCGCAGGTTCAAATCTTCTGGTTGACAACAGAAGGAACTTAAAAATTGCTGACTTTGGTTTCCCAACTTGAGCAAGCTACATGAAATTTTGAGTTCGAAAATCAACCAGAGAAGAAGAAGAATAAATTGAATTATGGAGTAATATGTAGGAAAATAATGCAAATATCCGGCGCTTATGTAAATAATGTGATACTTGTTTTTTGTGCTAAATGTAATATTTGTATTGGTATGGTTTATTAGTGCAAATTGTTAAGCAAATTCAATACAATCTGATTTTTATCCGTCGAACAAATATCAATGGTAGTTAAACTTCCGTTGAAAAAGAATCCGTTGAATTTATTATTTCCACGAATATCCGTAGCAAACACTTTCCGTCAAACAAATATCCGCAATATTAAATATCCATCGAATAAATATCAGTGGTAGTTAAACTTCCGTTGAAAAAGAATCCGTTGAAATTAATATTTCAACAGATTTCCGTAACAAACACTTTCCGTCAAACAAATATCTCAAATATCTATAGTATTAAATATCCGTCGAACAAATATCAGCGGTACTTAAACTTCCGTTGAAAAAGAATCCGTAGAATTTAATAAAATCAATGGATATTAGTCATAAAAAGTAAATCTAAAAAGTTTAAAAAATCATTTATTTGATTATTTATTTGATTAAAACTATGAACTTATTTAATTAGTGACACACATGATTTGAATAAAGTATAGATTTTAGAATATAAATTTAGGGGTAAGGTTTTGATCGATTAGGGTTAGAAAATTTATCATATTAAACAACCAAACATAACGATTCAACCGCACAGATGTATATGTTATGAAATATAAGAGGCTTTCTAAAAGTTATATATTTTTTGAGTTGATTTATCTTAGTTATTATAGGAAAAAAAGAAAAAAATTCAAACTTCCGTGGAATTCAATCCGTGGAAATAAAGACCAACCGCCACAAATTTCTATTTCTGTAGTGTTTATTCCGTGGAAAAAAAGAAAACCAATGGATATTAGTGGTAAAAAGTAAATCTAAAAAGTTTAAAAAATCATTTTTTTGATTATTTATTTGATTAAAACTACGTACTTAACGCGCCAAAATACTTTACACCAGAAATTCTATGTAAAATGATAAGAAAACAAGCCCATATTTATTTTAATTAGTGACACAAATGATTTGAATGAAGTATAGGTTTTAGAATATGAATTTACTGGGTGATTTTGGTCTATTAGAATTTATCATATTAAATAATTAAACTTAACGATCCAACCGTACGGATGTATATATTATGAAATATAAGAGGCTTGCTAATAGTTTTATATTTTTTGAGTTTATTTATCTTAGTTATTATAATAAAAAAGAAAAAAATTCAAACTTTCGTGGAATTTAATCCGTGAAAATAAAGACCCAAATGGCACAGATTTCTATTTCCGTAGTGTTTATTCGGTGGAATTAAATGTCCGTCACGTTTATAGCCAATTATGTTGTATTTATATCGGTTGAATATGTAAATTTGATTCACGTAACAGTAATAACTTTGCTTTATATCGGTTGAATATGTAAATTATATTTCTGTCAAATAAAAGCTATATACTACGGATTTTGTATAGTGGAAATAACTCGTTTTTCTTGTAGTGATTCTCAGCTAAATTTAATTTCTTAAGTAATTAATAGTACTTAACCTAATTTGTTAATTATGGTTTGAAACATAGTTTAACTAATAATATGACAATTATTAAAAATATATTTATATAATTTAATGAAAATCCCTTTTTATATGAAGAAGAGAAAGACAGTTTTTGTTTGGTAAAGGTTTAGAATATTTTATAATTTGTATGTATCATTATGTAAATTTTAGAGATAAAAAATTGTGTTCTTTTTGCTTTCTATCATTGTTACAAAAAATTTAATTTAGTTGTTTTAAATTTGATCAACACTCAAATCTTTAAAATGTAGGAAAAAGTAATATCCCAGTTGCAGTTATGTAATACTCCCTCCGTCCCTTTCAATTGTTTACATTTTTTAGACAGTATACGACACGTATTTTAAGGTGTATATAAAGTATAGTTTTGCAATTTTTGTTTACAATTTTGTTTTTCTAAATAAAAATTAAAACATTTAACTTTTATTCAGAAAAAGAAAATTGTAAAAATAAGTTACATAACTATACTTTTTATACACCTTAAAATGCGTGTCGGACACTTCCTCAGAATGTAAACAATTGGAAGGGACTGAGGGAGTATTACTTATTCCTCACTAGACTTTTTGAATTTTAGGATTTTTTTTGACAGGTCAAATGGTAAGATTTAAAATACTAGCTATCTTTTTGAACCAATTTATAACACACTAGTTATTTGTTAAGTTTTTTATTTGAAAAAGCCCAGTTTCATTTATACGCACTTGACATCAACAACATGGAGATCACCATTCCTGTGATTCTATGAAGTTTATAGTGGAGAAGTGAGTTTATTACACTTTCACTCAGGGAGGAACTAGGGGGATCGAAGGGAGCCCCGGTCCCCGTCAACTGCAGAATAACCCTAAAATTTTAATATAAAATTTTAAAATTTACTATCAAAAATTCTTTTGGTCCCCCTAGATTTAAAAATAATAATTTGAAATTGAGAATTGATTATACAAAATTTTATTGATTTTGTTAATTATTTCATTCAAAATAATATCGATTAGATGGAAATCATGGAATTTGTTCATTAATCTTAATAATTAATAAATAAATATATAAGATAATGATAGTACAATTTGAAACAAAAAAAAAGATGCTTAAAAATAAATTCTAAAAACAGAATCTTCTCCGGTCCCAAAACCCCCAATACACACTATACATACACGTTACAAAATTACAATCACTAATATCATTTCTCTTTATCTACTCTACCTTTGCATCTAATCCGTAAAATATGAGTAAGAGAAAAGAGATTACATCCTATTTTCAACCCAAGAAGAAGCAAACAACTACTTGTGAAGATGAAGAACTTTCTGCCGCCTCAATTGATAAAGCCCCCAAAAATGCCAAATACACTTCACCAAAAATTCAAAAAGAACTTTTACATGTTTTTGCTAGGAAAGTGCAAGATTTAATTTGTGATGAGATAGATGATGCAAAATATTGTTTGATTGTGGATGAATCTAGAGATATTTCTAAAAGGGAGCAAATGACTATTGTGGTTAGGTTCGTCGACAAGGAAAACAAAAGCAAATGGTGACAATGGAACATCATTACCGAGTAGAAATTTTTACAACTGCCATAGATCAACAATTACAGGAGCTAAACAATGGATTCAGTGAACAAATGATGGAGCTTCTCATTTTAAGTGCATCACTAAATCCTAGGGATGGTTACAGGTCTTTCAACATAGAGAACATTTGCAAGTTAGCAGAAAAGTTTTATCCAGAAGATTTTTTGGGAGATGAAAAAATCCATCTACAGTGTGAACTACAACATTATGGGTTAGATGTTCCGGTTCATCCAGATTTGAAGAATCTGTCTACTCTTGGTGATTTATGTCATGGATTGGTAACCACATGGAAAGCTGACATGTATCCATTAATTGATAGACTATTAAGGCTTGTCTTGACTCTTCCAGCATCTACTGCAACATCTGAACGAGCTTTTTCTACTATAAAAATTGTGAAAACAAGTCTTCGCAATCGAATGGAAGATGAATTTCTGAAGGATTATTTGATAGTGTATATTGAAAAGGAGATTGCGGAGACCATTTCTGCCGAGGAGATCATTGATTCTTTCTATTTGATCAAAGAAATGCGTGCACATCTCAAATAAATCGGTATGTTTTCTACTTTTATTTATTTTGGTCCCCACCATGTTAGATTCCTGGTTCCGCCCCTGCTTTCACTATATGTAAAAATTCTATAACTATGACAAAATCATTATTTATAACATTTTCGCTAATTGATCAATACTAGTTTCACCTCCATATTTGTACAAAGTATTTCTGTTGACGCTAATATTATTAAACAAAGAACTTTGATTATTAATCAGTCCATGTTATAAATTGTTGTAAATGCAAAAGGGTATATCAATATTTATAATTAGAGCACTAATTAAAATGCATCAAACTAATGAGAGTTAGTGCCCTTGGGATACTATATATGATAATTAGTATATTTATATTAAAAATAATTATTTAGTATTTTTTTAATTATATAAATATTTACGACTAATTTAATTTGAAAAATATCCAAACATGGTAAAGAAAAATTTTCACTTAAAAATATATTTCAACATATAATTTAGTTTTCAATTTTTATTGAATATATTCAGTAAACTCCTATGTAGTCCACCTTTTAATTGGAGTCATCGGAGTGCATCTATATTCTACAAATAAAATATCTTCTAAAACGTGTTATCTTGCAAAACATGTTTCACAAATATCATTAGTTCAATAAAATCATACAAATCTCATATATTTACAAGTATAACATCTATGTTCAGCAACATGAACATTTATGTTCTGCAACATGAACATTTATGTTTTTAAACATGTTTGTGTGGCAAGTCATGTCTGATAAGTTTTTTCTATAATTATCAAGGCTCTACTAAATAATAGTCCAATATTTATATACAAACTTTGAAAGTATAATAAGTTTATAGTTATTTTTATTTTAGTGTGATTTGGTTAGTACTAGTTTCGGTAGACATGGCATTACATTACTCGATATAAATTTTTTAACTTATCGCTAGAAAAGTCGTAAAATAGAATTACATCTATTAAAATTTTGTGTAATTATAGGCACTTTGATTGAGTGATACCAAGCGAATAACATTCCAAAATGAATGTTAAGAAAGACGAGGGAACACATAAAGTTTTAAAAGTTGGAAACCAGGTAAGTAAAATAATCAACCGCAACCCAAGATATGTTTTTTTTACGAACAATAAGATTTTATTGAACTTAAAATATAAGAACACAGTCGAGACAAACCCCCAAACTGACAACTACAACCTGATTGTGAAACAAAAACTGAGCTAAACAAATAGCCGTTTTATTTTCAGATTGCTTAACATAAAGAATATAAATATTCTTGATAATTAAAATGATTACAAAAGTTTCTCGAGTAATCCAGTCGACACCACTATCACTGAAAATAGTAGAATCACAATTGACCCGCGCACATAAAAAAGTCGACACCACTATCACTGAAAATAGTAGAATCACAATTGACCTGCGCATATAAAAAATCAGTGATAGACCAGTGTACATATATCAGTTGGTTACACCAACTGAGGTTGGGGGTACAGATATATTGAACAATCCTTTGTTGTGCGAGGTGAGCTCTCGCGATAAGTATCACAATTTCAGATTTGAAGCGGGTTGCCCAGATCTCCCAATATGCCGTAGAAATCATTCTTAATGCAACATGACAACGAATCAAAAACGCAACAAGACATACACCCAAAGATTGGGGACAATCAACAACCCAAAAAAATGGGTACGGTAACAAGATCACACCCAAAAGGATTTAAATCTCGATTTTATTGAAAACTATTATAATAGAAATTAAAGATTTAGAAATGGAGGAAACGGGATGAGAGGATGGATGGGACAGATGTAAATTTGATGTAAGGAGGGGATGGTGAAGGATGGATGATAGTTATGAATAACAGCCGACTCTCATTAGGGTTTTGAGAGAAAAATTGGGATACAATTAGTTGCTACGGGGTGTGTTTTCCCAAGATATGTGTTTATACGTGTTATTTCGTTTCATTTTTCCTTAGTTGGCATGATCATTATTATAAATTATTAGCATGGTATTCAATGGCGGAGCCAGAGTCTGACTTCTCACCATGTACTTAAGTGAGTATGTTGTGAGTTCATGGTCCAAATTCAATTTTTTTTTGTCTTTTTTATTAGACTTTTCCATTTTTTTACTTATAGTGCTAAAAATTAATATTTCAACCATTTAATCTCTAACTTATGATCATATAATTATAAATAAAATTAAATATGACTCAAATTATAAAAGAATACTAGTATTATAGGGGCACTTAACCTTTTTTAATGCAAGCACTTTATAAAATATGCATATTTATATCTTAATATTTTTAATGAAAACCGCTAATTTTTTGTTTCCGTGGGGCATGTATCCCCATTAATCCCTACATGAATCCGCCCTTGATGGTGTTTTAGAGTAGTTTATTTGCATAATAGCATCTGTACACGATGGCGATCGAAGATATATGTGAGTTTTCAGAAGTATGCCTGATAATGATTTATATAGATTCTAAGCAAGGTAAAGTTTAATATAAAATAAAATTAGTAATATTGTGAGCTTAGCCATTTTCTGAAGGCTAGTTTATAGAGAGCATTACTCATGTAATTGTAAAATCATAACACAACAAATTGTGAGAGATCAATACAAAATTAGTGCAGCTTGTGGAGTAGGAATTTCCGAACCACGTAAATCTTTGTCTTGTGTGATTGTCGTTTATTTTCTTGTTCTTGTTTATTCGCTTTGGGTTTTGCTTTCGTTGTTGTATACTCAACAATGTCACCTTATGTCTTAAGGTCGGTGAGGTAATACTGGAATAAGGTTAGTAACGAGCTGCTTTGTTCATGATAGTTAGTATGATAATCCGGGTTAAATCCCGAGTCTTTTTCAAAAATCGGGTCAAGTCCTAATTACGAGTCTAAAATAAGTCAAAGCCTACTAGCCTAAATACAACCAACTTGGGTATACAAAAAGCCCATCACAGGTGTTAGATATTGAATGCTAAGAATATAACACATAGGAGGGGGTGGGTGTGTTTCTTGAATAATTTTGTCCTTTAAAACTTGTTTGGATTTTGGTGAACAAGGCGGTTAGTAATTTGTAAAGATATTGAAGTGAGTATAAATAACACAAACACACAATATCAAAAAATCACTTAATTATATTAATTAAGTTTGTCTTGCTATAAAATATGTGTTCTTAAGAAAATAGGAACTCAGCTTTTATCTTGAGAGCGTACGAGAAAATCTAGATCTGTTTGTTACATCGGAACTAAGGACCCGTGCATGCTTTATAGACTAACAGTACGGGTTTAAAAAACTTGCACTAAAATGTACTAAACCATTTTTTAAAGCAACCTATTTCGATTTTAATTTATGTCTTAGCAAATTTGTACAAAATCTTGCAGACCTGTGACCACCCTTTGTCCGGTTAATCTTGGCCCTTGATTTTATATTCTTCAAGCTGCTTTGTAGACTTTCCAATTTAGTGAATGAATTGTTTGTTGGCTGATAATCTTGAATCTTGAACTTGTCTGCATTCTGTATTTGAGAAGTATGTCGAGATCTCCAATTTGTCCTATAGAGAAGTGACATCTTGATAAGCATAACGACTTATCGAGATCTCTGAGTTCTCTATAGGTATACTTGACTTGTCAAGGTCTCTAAATCCTTGAATGTGAAATGACTTGTCGATATGTCTGAGATGTCTACATGTAGTGACTTGTCGATATCTCTGAGATCTCTATATACATAATTTGACTTATCAATATCTCAGAGATCTCTATATGAGAAAATGACTTGTCGATATATCCAATTCTTCACATCTTCATTTGACTTGTTGATATCTCTGAGATCTCTACATGTAGAAATGACTTGTCGATATCTTCAGTTCTCTACATCTTCATTTGACTTGTCGATATCTCTGAGACTTCTCAATAAGCCATTTTGGACTTCTCTACAAGTCATTTTGGACTTCTCGAATGACTTCTCGATATAACTTGATATGTGACTTGTCGATATCTTTACTTAGAATATTTTTCATAGTACAACTTTATTCAACTCCAAGCTTCTACATCTTTTCTCTGTAGCATGATCATGGCTTGATCTTCTTCCAGAGTTTATTCCTTAGCTTGAATCTGTTCACATAAAAATCCTCCAGTCTAATCTTCTAACCATTTTTACAGGCTCAATAAATATAATACAGAATACAAATATAGATTACCATACAACTTATTCTTAGGGTTGTCAATGTGACTTAGTCTTGTTATTATACACGCATGTCTTGCAGAACAATCTCCCCCAATTTATGAGAAGATTGCTTGTAACAAATTCATGTCTGATCACAAGACTAACCCCAAGCTAAAATCAAATACATAAAAATTGACAGATTGACAAATACAAACTTTTATACATTGAGTAGTTACATAAGTTCAACAATGACAGCCATCAAGTGAATTTTTCATAACTAGCTTCTTTCCTAATGAGGTCCTTTAGATTTACTAGCACTTGAAGTTCTTCAATTATTTCTGTCCCTCTTCGGGCTTCCACCAGTTTGAGCCATTCTTCTCTTGAGTAATTGTTGAGGTAGTTAACTCTAAATATTGAAAATCTGCCAACTGTAATATTCTGAAAAATGTCCATCATTTGATTTTCTACTCATCCCCCTTGCCTTGCGCTCATTTGATCTTTGTTCAAACATTTCGATCTCCTTGGCGTACTGCATTTCCATTCCCTCCCTCTCAGCCTTCATTCTTGCATGCCTTTCATTCCTTTCTCTCAGCCTCTCAGACATTACAACCTTCCACATTCTTGTACTTGTATCCTTGTCTTTCATTAATCTAATCACCCTCTTCAATTATGTGGTTGAAAATATTTTCATTACTTCCCTGCTAAGCATAATGAAGGAGCCATCCAAATAGTAGATTCTGACTTCTGCCAAAGAGACAACCCAAACTTTGACTATTTCTTCAGATAGTTGTTGGAAATAGTCATCATTTGTTATGCTCATGTTTAGAGGTAGGAAATTATCTTGGTTAAATCAGTTCCAGATGACACCAACATCAGCTTGCATTTTCTTTGGTTTTCTCCCAACAGTCTTGAAGTGAGTTTTGATTGGAGGCTTGAATGAAGGTAGATTTGAGATTTTCTTTAAAGTGACATAAATGGATCTGATTGATATTTTGATTAAGGAGCTTGCAGTTTGTTTGTACAAGAATTTAGGTTTTTAAGGTTGAATTGGTTGAGTGTTTGTTTATCTTGGATTGGAGGTCTGAGTTGATTAGATTTATGAAACTTTCATTTCTTGGACAATTTGCTTCTTTGTTTCCTCTTCTCCATCTTTCCTCTTCTTCTTTCCATCATCTTTCTTTTCTTTATTTCCCTTTTCTTCTCATACACCTTGCTGTCAGTTGCTTTAGAAAACTGACTTAGATTTGAGCCAGAAGATTTTTGCTCATCCTTCTTCTTCTCATCATCATCCAAATAATCTTTAGTGTTAATTTGAGTTTTAAGCAACATGGTGTCAGCATTCATCAAATATCTCCCCAATATCTTGATCATTTCTTCATCTTCTACATTCGTGATCTTTTTAGTTTTCAATTCATTCTCTAGGGTCATTATCAGCCTCAAGTTCCCCATAACACAGTGCTTTGAAATTATGAAATATTTGGACCTTTTGGTTGATGAACAGATGTAGGTCACTCCCTTGCTAGGTCGAAGATATGCTTCTGGAAAAGCAGCTACTTGAGCCTTCTTGAGTTCATTTAGCAAGAGAGTGTCCACTGGAATCACCCTATTAACCTTGTTGATTAGGATGTCCAGCTCAGATGCTCTTCTAGATTGGAGATAAGTGAGCGACACCTGCATACATCTATCCACACCTGAGTCATTTATATTTGCAGTAATCCTCTTCTCTTTGAAGTTTCCTTTTATCACCATTATCACCCTTAAAAAATTGATATTTCTGTCCAAAGCCTTTTTGTGGGTGAAGAAGTTGTTGGTTAGAGAAACTCTGAGATCCATTAGCAATTCATCAAATTCTTTGTCCAAACAGGGTCCCTCGGCTACTTTCTATAGTCTTTCTACCCCAACATCATCTTGACTTTGTTGAATTGTGGCTCGGCTGGATGATTTTAGTAGTCTAGCTTCTATCTCCCCCTTAGTCTTGGTAGCAGGCAAGATTAGAGGACTAGGAAGTTCAGGTCTACTTGCATCCAGCAATTCTGGAAGAGGAATGTTTAAAGCTCCCATAATAGCTCTCAAAGATACATAATTTTGCATTTAGAGGTGTTTGTGGGAGTCTACTAGGGACTTTATATCCTGCTTTTGATTGTGCACCAAATATTTTAATTGGGAGACTTGAGCTGACAAAGAGGCATTTGAAGACTGTAGAGTTGAGATTTGAGATTGCAAGATTTGGATTTGTAGGTTGGTTGATGTAGACATAGGTTGTTGTGAGCTTGATGCTACCAAAGTACCAACAAAATTTTGCACAACATTCTTGAACTCCTCTATTACCAAGGTTGAAGGTTCAAATCTAGCTTTGTAAAGTTGATCTAGCTTGACCTTTGAGTCATTATTTTGAGTAATTTGTTTCCGGAGCACCTCATGCAGAGCTTTGAAAGACTCTCTCAGCTTAGACATATTTTCTTCCACTAGAGTTAGGGAGAGGGCTTAAGGTCTGTCTGAAAACTTGTTGAACTTGGTCTTAATGTCTTGAAATGTTGGCATCAGCTCATCAATCATATCATTCACCAATTTCTTTACTACAGCTTGATTCTTGACCAGAGTGTTTTCTATAGCTCTTCCAATATGATGAAAGGCCTTCAATTGAGCTTTGTACACCTCTGTCACAACATCATATACTTCTTGGGGAGTGAGGACCTTATCATTGCTACCCAAAATGGTCATATATTCTTCTCTAAATTTTTTTAAGGCCTCCTCCATAGTTGTAGTAAAGTCCTTTGAGAGCCATGCATCCACATTACCATCTGCTTCATCTGCAATTTTCTCCTGTTACTCTTTAACATCCTCCTTGTAAGAAAGTAAAATTGCTTGATAGTCTTGGTTTGACAAATCTGTAGTGAGGAGTTGTTGGGTGATATTTGATAGGCCTGCAAATTTCTCAACCAAAAGATCATTAACAGCTGTCGGTTGAGCTTGAGCATCTTGCAGCCATTGAGCTAGGAGGTGTGAAGGTTGAGGATTGGAGTTTAAGGTAGAAGGTTGTTCATTTGTGTTTGAGGTGTTTGGAATGGGTGTTTGGTGAGATGTATTTGAGGTAGAGGGTATTGAGGTAGAAACATCATTTGTGACAGAAGTCACAATTTTACTCACAGTCAGAACTGTGGTTATGACAGTGTGTTGTTCACCAATAATGGGAACCTACATTTGAATTGGAGGGGTCATGTACCAGGGTGTCAAACCCTTGTTCTTCTTGTAAAAAAATTGTCACTTGAATGTGCTATACTTGCCTCCCCAATAGTAGGATCATTAGAAATTTTACTCCCAGCTTTAATTGACAGTGCAAGTTCAGCTAGGATTTTGAGGGGATTTGTCCCTACTTGAGGAACCTCCAATTGAATTGGAGAGGATTTATATAGATCCCCTCAAGATTACTACCCTCAAACTTGTCAATCTGTGAAGATTGTTTGGCACATGAAGGTGCTTGAGTAATAGTCACAGGATCTTCAATCAAAACTGATGAAACCCCTGTGTTTGTGTTGGTATCATCAAGGTCTACCCTAACTTGTAGCCTTTAACCAACTAAATGTGGTTCCTGGTTGGTGAGCATGGTTTCTTGAACTGTGTCACTTGATTTTGGAAGGACTTTAGAGCTTGATTCAAGCCCTTGATTGTATGTAGAAGAAATTTGAGATATAAGAGTAGAGAGAGTATAATTGATTTTTGGCAGCTCCCCCTGAATGGATGAGGGAGTTTCAATTGATGTGCTCTCAGTGTTAGTGCCAACCATATTTCTTCTTTCATCAGCTTGAGAGTTCTCAAGTTGGGGTGCAGACTCTATACAGATTGCACTAGGGAGAGTGCTTTGTTCAATAGAGACACCTTGTTGAGAATGTGACCCTATAGTCTGTTTATTGCCCTCTTTTACAACTGCATCCTTTTGGGAGGATACAGAGGTAGCTCCATGAGTGGTCAGCTCAATTTTTTTGTCTTCTTGACCAGGTTAGACTCAAGTTTTGTTTCCTCACCACTCTCAGCAATTACAGACAAGAGTGCATTATTCCTCTTCTTTTTAATCACTCCAGCCTGTTGGGAGGATGAAGTGGTCGGTTTTCTAGCTTCTAATGGTAATGAAGAAGGGGTCTCAGTCGTGGAAGGCTCCTGTTGGTTTTCATGTATTTGTACTTCCACGGGTACATGAGCCATAATTGTTTTAGATATGGCACTAAACCTCATATCAGGCATAGGGTATGGGTAGGTTCTAAATCTCTCTAACATAAAGTTAATGATTTTTAGACCTACTGGTACCTTATTATTTGTAATTAGTGAACCAAATAATATCCTGGACACTTGCTTACAATTGCCTATTTTAGTCCTATCAATACCATTAAGTAAATATATGTCTGCAACTTTATGATTTAAAATAGATATAATAAACCTAAGAAAGAAAATTTCCTTACCTCTAGTGGCCAAAGGCATTGTGAGCTTTGTGCTGAGTTCTTACAGGACCAATAGCCCCACATTAATGTGCATGTTATAATCCATGGATAACACCGACTTTTGGACCACACTGGATATATTGTCATACCCAGTCTTCTTGCAGGTGAAGGCTCTCACTATTGAGTCAAACAGAAATGACCATTCCCTCTTGAGATGCTTCTTGTTCAAGCTGCCCAGATTGATATTCTCACTGTAATTTATAAAATCCATAAATTCAGCTAACTCTTGTTGAGTTGGTACCTCCATCATGCTGTTAATAGGGATTCACAGTGCCTTGTTGACATCATTCTCATCAAATTCCACTTGTTGGCCTTGGATTGAACAGCTTATCACAAAAGACACAGCTTGATTCTCATGTACAATACTCCTAACTACAGCTGAATTCTAGAAGTCATTGAGAAAGTAGTGGATAAGATTAGTAGTCAAAGCACCTGCAAAGTAAGTCTCAGATAAAAACTTAACAAAGCTCTTGAAACTATCAGGAGGTTGGTCAGCATTAGTGAAAGCTAAGTATTTGGTACCGTCCTATGGGATAATAGGTCTAACAGTGTTTGAAGCCATTGTAAGTGTATGAGTTTGAGTGGGTAAGAAATTTGAGAGAGAAAGAACTCAAAATGAGAGAAAATGGCTGAGGTTTGCAAAAACTAGGTCAATTGGGATCTCGAAAGCGTAAAGAGGGGTTACGTCGAGATGTCTGGGTATTTATAGAAAAAGATACGTGACTTGTCAAGAAGTAGGAATAAAGATTGGGATTTGCTTATCGAAAAGTCACGTGAATTACAAACTCATATCGAGATGTCATTTTCCTGACTCTTATCGAGAACTAGACAATGACTTATCGAGATGTAGAATAAATACCCAGTTTGTCCTGAATGAACTGAATTTTTCCAAGTTTTATTTGAATAAATCAAAATAAAATTAGAATGATTTTATATAAAAATTATTTTACTAAAATAATTTATTAAATTAAATTATTTCAGTTTTAAGTTATCGAGAAGTCTAAAGTTTAAACTTGTAGAGAACTCTATGAATAAACATATGTCGAGATCTATACTACTTATCGAGAAGTCATAATGAGGCTTGTCGAGAAGTCCTTCAAGAAGTCATGAGAAAGACTAATCGAGAACTCTATCAAGAGAGATTTCTACTACTTATCGAGAAGTCATAATGAGGCTTGTCGAGAAGTCCTTCAAGAAGTCATGATAAAGACTTATCGAGAACTCTATCGAGAAGTCTCAAAATGACTTGTCGAGAAGTCATTTAGACTTATCGAGAACTCAGTTTTCTACATACTTTTGTTCTTTTCAGTTCTGTCTTATATTAATTTCACATATTGAAAATGTAAATTACCAGTTAGACAGTTTTTCTTAGAATTTAAAAAATTTCAAGTTAAATTTTAAATTTAGAAAAATAGATATATAGAGAATTCTGAAGTATTTATAAATCATATTCCAGTTAATTTCTAATTAAATCAAATTAATTTTGATTTATCAGAAATTAATCTACTGCAACATATTAGCTGAGTTCTTACCTTTAGGATGAAGAATTTAACATTCCAATTTCACTAACAAGTCTACTGAAAGTTGCTTCATCCAAAGGTTTAGTGAAAATGTCAGCTAATTGTTTTTCTGTTGAAAAAAAATGAGTTCAATAGTACCATTTGAAGCATGTTCTCTAATAAAATGGTACCTTACATCAATGTGCTTAGTTCTAGAATGATTAACTAAATTAAAAACAATAGATATGGCACTAGTATTGTCACACATGATTGAAATTTTGTGTAACGCTAGACCATAGTCCATTAGTTGATTTATAATCCAAAGCACTTGAGCACAACAACTTCCTACAGCTATATATTCCTCAGCTGTAGAAGTTGACACATATTGGTGTTTCTTACTGTACCAAGATACAAGTCTTTGTCCAAGAAATTGACAGCTTCCACTAGTACTTTTCATGTCAACCCTGCATCCAGTTAAATCAGCATATGTGTATCCAACAGCTTCAAAACCAGTTCCTTTAGAATACCACAATCCCAAGTTTGTTGTTCCCTTCAAATATCTAAAAATTCTCTTTACTGCCATCAAATGTGATTCTTTGGGATTTGCTTGAAATCTAGCACACAGACATGTTACAAATATAATGTCTGGGCTACTAGAAGTTAAGTATAGCAAAGGTCCAACCATTCCTCTATAGCCATATATGTCTACACTTTTTCCTTTCTTATCTTCATCCAACTTGGTAGCTGTAGACATTGGTGTAGATGCAGTTGAGCAGTCAACCATTCCAAACTTCTTCAATAAATCTTTAACATATTTGCTTTGACTGATGAAGATGCCATCACTTTTTTGACTAACTTGAAGGCCAAGGAAGTAACTAAGCTCTCCAATCATGCTCATCTCATATTCACTCTCCATGAGTCTTGAAAATCTTTGACATACCTTCTCATTGGTAGAACAAAAAATGATATCATCAACATAGATTTGAACTAGGATAATATCATCACTATGCTTCTTGTAGAATATAGTCTTATCAATAGTTCCTCTAGTAAATCCATGTTTGATCAAGAATTCTAATAGTGTGTCATACCATGCTCCAGGTGCTTGCTTTAAACCATGGAGAGCTTTTAACAATTTATACACAAAGTCTGGAAATTATGGATCTTCAAAGCCAGGTGGCTGTTGCACATAGACTTCCTCTTCCAATTCACCATTGAGGAATGCACTCTTCACATCCATTTGATACACCTTAAAATTTGAAGCACTCTTCACATCTAAGGAATATTCTTATTGCTTCAAGTCTTGCATCTGGAGCAAAAGTTTCATCATAGTTAATTCCTTCCTCTTGTGAGTAGCCTTTAAAAACCAGTCTTGCCTTGTTTCTTATCACAATTCCATTTTCATTCATTTTATTCCTATACATCCATTTTGTTCCAATAATGCTTCTGTTTCATGGTGCAGGAACTAATTCCCAAACTTTATTTCTCTCAACTGATTTAATTCTTCCTGCATGGCAGTTATCCAGTCAGGATCAAACAAGGCCTCTTCAGTTTTCTTTGGCTCAATTTATGACAGAAAACATGCATACAAATATTCATTTGCAGTAGCACTTTTAGTTCTCACTCCAGCATTTGGATCACCAATTATTGCATCTTTAGTGTGACTTCTATCCTATTTCTTAGTGTAATCTTGTTGACTAGAATTGCTTTCACCATTGGCATGACTTGCAGAACCACCGACTTCTTCTCCCTATGATTTTGTGCCATCAAGCTAAGATGAAATTCTTTCTTGATTAGAATCTTCATTTTCATGGATCACTTATTCAGTTGTTTCTTACTCCATTGTATTTTATGTGTTCAATCAGCACCATCCTTAGAATCACAGTCAATATTGAGATTTTCAAACTTCAAAGTTTCAGCTTTATTTTTATCAAGGCATTCCAAGCCCTGACACTTGTTATCATCGAAAGTCACATATGTGCTTTCCATAATTTTCTTATGTCCAAGCACATAAACTCTGTAGACAGTTCTTTCCGATAAATATCCCAGAAAATTTGCTTCAAAAACCTTGGAGTCAAATTTTCCCACATATTCAGAGTTGTCTTTTAGCACAAAGCACTTGCTTCTAAACACATCCAGATGCTTCACAATATGCTTTCTTTTTGATAGAATTGAGTAAGGTGATTTTCCATGGTTTTTGTTGATCAAATGTCTATTTTGAGTATAGCATGCAGTATTCACAGCTTCTTCCCAAAAACTTGTTGGCAGATTGGTATCTTGCAGCATTGTTCTGGCAGCTTCAACTAAAGTTTATTTTTCCTTTCAACAACACCATTTTGTTGAGGTGTTCTTGCATCTGAAAATTCTTGAACAGTGCCTATGTCTTTGCAGAATTCACTCAATGCTGCATTCCTGAATTATGAGCCATTATCACTTCTTAATCTCTTTACACAGTTTTGATTTTCATCCTGCTTTTCAACTTTCTTTATGTGTTCAATAATGATGTGTGAAGTTTCATCCTTTGAATCCATAAACTTTACCCATGTGTACCTTGAGTAGTAATCCACCATCAACAATGCATATTTCTTTCTAAAAATAGATAAGACAACTGGTCCAAACAGGTCCATGTGAATAAGTTGTAATGGTGCACTTATGGAGTTCACATTTTTACTTTTGTGACTGGACTTTTTCATTTTTCCTTTTTGACAAGCTTCACAAACTTCATCTTCAGTAAATTCCAAATTTGGAATGTCTCTCACTAATTCCTTTTTAACCAAGGTATTAATTGATTTGTAATTTAGGTGAGAGAGTTTCTTGTGCCACAACTTGCTTTGCTCAATAGATGCTTTGGTATAGAAGTAACAAATACCACCATTGTTTGCTGAACTCAAATCTACAACAAACAAGCTTCCTTTTTTAACTCCTTTCAGAGCAATTTCACCAGTGTTTTTGCTAATAATTGAGTAGTCTTCTTTTTCAAAATTCACCTTGAATCCTTTGTCAGTAAATTGGCTGACACTTAGAAGATTAACTTCAAGTCCAGCAACCAGTGCTACATCTTCTATGTCAATATTTCCAGAAACCAGCTTCCCATATCCCATTATGAATCATTATGAATCATTTACTGTTGTCTCCAAAAAATCACCAATGGGTCAGCCATCTCCTCAAATTGTGATAGCAGGGCCTTATCATCTGTCATATGTTTGGAGCATCCACTGTCAATGATCCATACGACTCTCTTCACTTTGCCCTGCACATAATAAGGATTAAGTGTGTTTAGCTACCCAAGAAGTGTTGGGTACTTTCTTCTTTTTCACTGAAGTAGCAGCAATATAATTTGATGATTCTAAAAGAACAATATTTATTGATTGATTTGCATTTTCCTTTTTAGTTATAGATCAAAGATTAACTTCTTTGATTTTTACTCTCAGTTTATGGTAGCTTGTCATCACTTTCATATTACAAGGAATGCAATCAAATTTGTCACAAAATGAGTAGGGATCTTTAGCCAATGCCTCATTGTATTTGCAAGCCCCCAACTTTGGCTCACTAACAGCCTTTTTACAAAGGTGAGCTAGATGATTTATTGAGCCAAATTTTTAACATTACTTCTTGGGAGCATCTGCAATAAAGGCATAATTATTGCTCTTGTTCAAATCTTCCCAATCCTGTTCTTTTTCTTTTTACCATCATTCTCAGTTTTAACCTCCTTGGTCGGTGTCTTGATAACTTGACTGACTATTGGCTTCTTTTCAGGTTCATTTATGGTTGTGGTTTCTGCATCCTTCTTTTTATTATCTTCATCTGCAAGTTCTTGATTGATGACCAGCTCAACCTCACTGAAATTAACCTCACATGCCTTGAACAAAGGCGCATCTACTTTTCTCAACATAACTGGGACATTTTGATTTGCAATTACTTTCCCTTTGTCACCTTCAATTTTCTTGTTACTGTTCAAGGCATCATAGTCCAAACCAATAGCTATATTAGTACATGTTTTGTTTTTCTCATGGTATTGTTCAACCAACTGAGATGCATTTTTAAAGGACTTCAATTTTACTTCATTCTTTTCCAATTTTTCCCTCAGCACTACTTCAATTTCACTTGCACACTTGAGCTTATTTTTCAGATATTCATTTTCTTGCTTGACTCTTTCAAGCTCAACGAGATGCAGCTTCAAATTCTTGCTTTTCAATCTCAAGCTTCACATTAATCTTTGATAGTCTACTAACTTCCTCAGTAGCTGTCACCATGCTTGTGTGTATATGAAATATTTCTACATTCATTTTTTCAACTGTTTCTTTATACTGGCTTGTAATTAAATCAATGGTAGTTAGAGTTGGTACCTCTAATTTTAATGAGGATGATTCACCTTACTCTAAAGCCATGAGTGCATAATTTCCAAATTCTTCATTATCACCATCTTCATCAGTATCATCCCAACTCTTGCCTTCAGCCATGTAAGCCTTTCCCTGTTGTTTCTTCAAGAGAGCTTCATACTTTGCTTCTAACTCCATACACGCTTTATCCTTCTTCACTTTTTTTAACTTCCTACACTCAGTTACAAAGTGGCCCAACTCATCACAGTTAAAGCACCTAATTTTTGATTTGTTAATAGATCCAGTTTTGTAACCACCTTTGCCACCTGAGTTTACCGAGTTTTTCCTTTCCAGTTGTTGCTATTTGAAGTTTGTCCCTTGCTCTTAAAATACTTTGGCCTTTTCACCCTAATGTTAGAAAATTTTCTATCAAGGTAAACCATAGATTGATCCATCTCATCTAGCTCGTCAAGGGTATAATACTCATCCTCCTCTAACTCCAATATGACTTGTTTCTGGGGCTCCTTGTTCTTTTGCTCAGCTGCATGTGTGACTGGAGTTTGAGCTTATTGTTAATCTTCAAGCATTGTACTGTCATTGACCATCAAGGAACTAGACCCATCAACCACATGTCCTTGGTTTGCCTTCAATGACTTTCTCTGTAACATTTCAAGCTCATATATTTTCAGAATCCCATATAGGACCTCCAATGTCATCCGGTTCAAGTCTCTCCCTCTTCTCTAATAGCAGATATTTTTTGTTCAAAGATGGTCAAGAAGGGTAAGTAAAAACTTTAGGTTAACCTTCTCAGCTTCATAATATTTGTCATGTAGTTGCAAGTCATTTATCAATTTGTTGAATCCTTCAAAACCTTCAGTAATTCCTTCTTTAGGATTAGCCATGAAACCCTCATATTGTGACACCAAGATTCTCCTTTGGTTAGATCTAACTACATTTGTCCCCTCACACGGTATCTCGATATTATCCCAAATTTGTTTAGCAGAATCCCAGTTGACAATGTTGTTGTACATCACATTGTCAAGAGACTCAATTAATATAAGTTATAAACTGCTATCCTAGGCAACCTTTTCCTTTTCAGACTCTGTGTAGGTTAAGGGGTCTTTAGGGGCATAATATGCTGGTATGATTGTGTCTTCTTCTATAGATTCAGAAACTCTAATCATAGGAATGAAAGGTCCATTCTCGAGGATTTGAATATATATGGGATTTTCCATACTTATGAATAGCATCATTTTCTTCTTCCACGGTGTGTAGTTGACCTTGTCAAAGGCTGGTATCTTGATGCTTGTTAATTTCTGAGCACTCATTCTTCCAAGATCTTTATCTGTTTACTTTCAGATTTTGCTCTAATACCACTTGTTAAATATTGAATGCAAAGAATATAACACGGGGGGGGGATGTGTTTCTTGAATAATTTTGCCTTTTAAAACTTGTTTGGATTTGGTGAACAAAAGAGTTAGTAATTTGTAGGGATATTGAAGTAAGCATAAATAAAATAAACACACAATATCAAAAACTCACTTAATTGTACTAATTAAGTTTTTTTTGTTACAAAATCTGTGTTCTTAAGAAAATAAGATCTCAGCTTCTATCTTGAGAGAGTACAAGAAAATCTAGATCTGTTTGTTACATCTGAACTAAGGACCCGTGCATGCTTTATAGACTAGCAGCACGGGTTTACAAAACTTGTACTAAAATGTACTAAACCATTTTTTAAAGCAACCTATTTCTATTTCCATTTCTGGTTTAGAAAATATGTGCAAAATCTTGCAGGTTTGTGACCATCCTTTGTCCAGTTAATCTTGGCCCTTGATCTTGTATTCTCCAAGCTGCTTTGTAGACTTTCCAGTTCAGTGAATGAATTGTTTGTTGACTGATAATCTTGAATCTTGAACTTGTCTGCATTCTATATTTGAGAAGTATGTCGAGATCTCCAATTTGTCCTATAGATAAGTGATATCTTGATAAGCATAATAACTTATCGAGATCTCTGAATTCTCTATAGGTATACTTGACTTGTCGAGGTCCCTAGATACTTGCATATGAAATGACTTGTCGATATGTCTGATATCTCTACATATAGAAGTGACTTGTCAATATCTCTCAGATCTCTATATACATAATTTGACTTATCGATATCTCTGAGATCTCTATATGAGAAATTGACTTGTCGATATCTCCAATTCTTTATATCTTCATTTGACTTGTCGATATCTCTGAGATCTCTACATGTAGAAATAATTTGTCGATATCTCCAGTTCTCTACATCTTCATTTGACTTGTCGATATCTCTGAGACTTCTCTATAAGCCATTTTGGACTTCTCTACAAGTCATTTTGGACTTCTCGAATGACTTCTCGATATAACTGGATATGTAACTTGTCGATATCTTGACTTAAAATATTTTTCATAGTACAGCTTTATTCAATTCCAAGCTTCCACATCTTTTCTCTGTAGCATGATCATGGCTTAATCTTCTTCTAGAGTTTATTCCTTAGCTTGAATCTGTTCACATAAAAATCCCCCAGTCTAATCTTCTAACCATTTTTACAGGCACAATAAATACAATACATAATACAAATATAGATTACCATACAACTTAATCTTAGGGTTGTCAATGTGACTTAGTCTTGTTATTATACACGCTTGTCTTGCACAACAACAGACCCTCAAAAAATCATTATTTGTCGGTGCACAATAGTAGTACGTTTCTTATAAACTGAACAGAAGTCCAAAATCTCCTCGATGTGGGACCGGGGTGTTACAAACTCCCCCACGTAAACACCAGACATCCACGTCAGGCCCGAACAAACAGCCCATAAGTCTAATTGTTCCTCTCTAGCCATTGTGACTCTTCGTGTCCCCGCCTCTGGATCTCTGTTTATTACGGTATAATACCGTCAGCCTTCGTGTCCCTGCCTCCGGCAACTTGACGCATCAAACTTTTGAGAGTCGGATTTGATACCATATTTGACAACCTGGGTCAAAGCCCTAGCCTTTTTCAAAAACCAGGTCAAGTCCCGATTACGAGTCCGAAATAAGCCGAAGCCTACTGGCCTAAATGCAGCCAACTTCAGTAAACAACAAGCCCACCACGACCCCCAAAAGATCATGATTTTTTTGGTGCATATAGTAGCAGTACTTTGCTTATAAACTGAACAGAAGTCCCAAATCTCCTCGATGTGGGACTGGGGTGTTACAGTTAGCGCCATAGGGGCTTTCAAGGTTGAAATAATGTGCATGTGTTAGGGACCAAAGATAATATTAGTATGTTTACCAGTTTGTTTCAGAAAAGAAGTGTTCAAATTTTAAATGTGCATGGCACGAGCAATTCATTGCTTTACTTATTAAACCTTTTAGCTCATAGTTATCGTTGTGTTGCTGGTAAAAGTAAATTTAAGTGGAAGCATGAGCGATCTGAAGCCATACTGACCTTTAATTATGTATGGATATTTTGACCTCAGTGGAAGTTGTAGTTTGTATGCCATTCCATATAGTAAGGGTATATGTTATTTTTAGTAAAATGAATAAGATCCAACTATGCTTTAAAATAGTAAAAATTAAATTAGATTGTATTTATTAATAGATTATATATTATACTATCAATAGATAAGGTAACATCTCGTAGTACCAATAGTAGTAAACTAACATGGATGTAAAAAAATATGAATATAATTTGGTACCAGTTAAAACAAGAACTCTAATGACTTCTTCAGAAAAAAATGTAATTTTTCTCTTAAAAAGAGAGAAGCATTTGGGATCAAATCATATTCGAGATCTCACTAGCTGGAGTATGCCAAAAATGATTGTACTATTGACAGACACATTAAACTTTTCGAAGGGGTTAGAAATGAACTTAAACATAGTAAATATTTATTTTTCAACCATATGTGTAACTACAAAATACTAAATATTCGAGTTTTTATTTCATTGAAATCTTTTATTGTTAAGGTAATAAATTATAAATCTATACTCATAAAAAAAATATAAATATTTGATAAAAAAATGACTTATTATCAAAGAAATAATACATTAAAAATACTTACAAGACATTCGACAAGAGAATGGTAGATCTCTTTAAAACGGAAACACATAAAAGTCATTCCTCTAATAGCATTACATTAGAAACAGAATTATAAAAATTGAAAAGTATACACATAAAAGACTTATAATGAATGCATTAAAGATTTATGAAGTTTCAATACATTACGAAGTGAATGATAAATAAAAATACTCATAAAATCCTTTATGGCCAATAGTTAGAAGTATTCAATCAATGGTAATTATGTATATCATGTTGGGGTTAAATCCAATAGGTAGTATGGTCTTGGTGATAGAAAACATAATTGAATTGGGTAATAATTGTATGGGTAGACAATTATTATCATAATTGAGTTGGGTAATAATTGTATGTGTTGACAATTATTATTATAATGGGAATGGGTAATAATTGTATGTGTAGACAATTATTATTATAATCAGATTAGGTATGTCTTGTTGGCTAAGTTTGTGATGGCTATATATACATAGTCATGTTATTGTTTTGATGTATGCTTGAGTATTGTTTGACTTAAGTATCGCTTGAGTGAATACCGTTTGGTGAGATTGATTGTATTATTGATAATTGTTTTGATTAATAATACAAGTTGGGACGTGGGTTTTTCCGCATCATATATTGAGTGTGTGTTTTACATTGTTTGTTTGGTTCTATACTTGTGTGTGCTCCCCCTAACAATTAGTATCAAGAGCCAAGGTTCATGATGGAGAAGGTTGGGGGATTTGAAATTGAATTGTTTAATGGAAGAAACAATTTTACCTTGTGGCAAAGTACGGTAAAAGATCTGTTAATTCAACGAGGGTTATATGCGACTCTCAGAGGGAAGAAGCCTACTAAAGTTGATGATACAAAGTGGGGAGACATGAAGTTACGTGCGGCATCAACGATCCGGTTGGCCCTTGCACCGGAAATCAAGTATGATGTTCTTGAAGAGGACAATCCCAAGAATTTATGGGAGAAGTTAACGAAGACTTATCACTCAAAGTCTTTGGCCAACAAGCTGTTTCTCAAGAAAGATTTGTTTGGGCTCAAGATGGAAGAAGACGAAGATTTAAGAGATCATCTGAATCGTTTTAATGGCTTAATCAACTAGCTAAATAATTTGGATGAAAAATTAAAGGATGAGGACAAAGCTGTTCTACTACTAGTGTCTCTACCGAAGAAGTATAATACTGTGATGACTTCTTTATTGGTTGGGAAACGAAGTTAGATTTGGATGAGATTATTGTTGTTCTTATGGAGGCCGAAAGATTGATGAAATAAGAATCGAGTGACACATCTGATGGAAGTGCATTTATGGTACGTGCACGTGACACGGAAAAGAAGTATGCTAAGAAATATAATCCTAATATCAGGTGTTTTTTGTGAGGAATTGGGTCATATACAATTTATGTGTCCAAAGGCAAGAGAAGACTTGAGAGAGTTGAAGAAAAATTGAGGGGATAATGTTTCGCTTGTAGAAGCTGATGAAGATGTTCTTTTGGTTCAAGAAGAGAAGGGATCAAAAGAAGAATGGGTGCTTGACTCGGGATATTCTCATCACATATATGGTAGGAGGGAGTGGTTCTCGTTCTATAAAAAGTGTGAGGGAAAGATTGTAACTTTACCGAACGGTAAAACGGTAAAGGTTGCTGGCATTGGTGAGGTAACAATGAAACGTCACAACGGTCGTGTTCAGAAGTTAACTCAAGTAAGATACATACCGGAGTTAAATCGAAATCTGATTTTGTTGGGTAAATTAGTTGATTTGGGATATACAGTTATGATGAAGAACAGTATGTTGAAAGTCACTAAAGGAGATTTAGAGATACTCAAAGGTCGAAAAGATAAGAGAAATCTTTTTGTACTAGAAGGAGGGGTTATTGTTCGAGGGGAGGTATTGGGCGATCGACGTCGATGGCTTGATGGTGACCGTTATTTCGGTTGTGCATGAAATCATATTGGGTTGAAGGGGAGGATTGTTGGGGTTAAACCCAATATGTAGTATGGTCTTGGTGATAGAAAACATAATTGAATTGGGTAATAATTGTATGGGTAGACAATTATTATCATAATTGAGTTGGGTAATAATTGTATGTGTTGACAATTATTATTATAATGGGAATGGGTAATAATTGTATGGGTAGATAATTATTATTGTAATCAGATTAAGTATGTCTTGTTGGCTAAGTTTGTGATGGCTATATATACATAGTCATGTTATTGTTTTGATGTATGCTTGAGTATTGTTTGACTTAAGTATCGCTTGAGTGAATACCGTTTGGTGAGATTGATTGTATTATTGATAATTGTTTTGATTAATAATACAAGTTGGGACGTGGGTTTTTCCGCATCATATATTGAGTGTGTGTTTTGCATTATTTGTTTGGTTTTATACTTGTGTGTGTTCCCCCTAACATATCAAACATGATAATAAGAAAAAAATATTGCTATTAAGAAAAGAGGGAAAACAAATAAGTATTTAGATAATATATTTTTGTGACAACTCATCTCAAAATTTGAGGCTTTTTCTAAAATCGGACATATCCCAATTTTAAATATGAAATTAGTTGAATTTTATTGGTCCGAATGTAGCTAACTTGGATAATTCACAAGTTCACCACATACACCCAAAACATCATAATATTTTTAAGCACTTAATCATATTACTCTTACTTTATATAGTGAACAAAGTGACCCAATATTTTGAGATGTGAGATTGTGGTGTTACAAACTCAGCAACTTAAAATCTGACGTCCTTGTCAGTCTTGAACAACTAGCCATAGTTTAATGATCAAACTTCATTTGAATTCGCGTCCCTACCTCTGAACCTCTGTCTATTCGGGCACTTGAAATATCAAACTTTAAAGAGTTGACTCTAATACCATATGTGACAACCCATGCTAAATCCTGAGCTTTTTTTTAAGATCGGGTCAACTCCTGAGTTAAAACTATGTCAATTCCCACTTCCAAATCTGAAATAAGCCGAAGTACATTGACCAAAATTGTAACCAACTTGGGAAGTCCAAAACACCACCAGAGGCTCCATGAGATCATGATTTGTTAGTATACTTAGTAGTACTCTTGCTTTATATATTGAACAAAGTGTATCAATATCCTCGATAAGTATTACAAACTCCCCCACTTAAACTCTCTATGTCCTCAATTTATTATGGGTCAGTACAGCCAACCTTCTTATCCTAGAATGAACGATACAAAGAAGATTATGATGTCCCTTGTGTAAAGATGTCGTACACAAATTTAGTGAATGGTTTGTTGGTAAGAAGATGTACAAGTTAGTGTATATACCTAAGTTCAATTCTCTTCAACAACGATTTTAAAAAATTTCTAACATCCAAACGTACAATCGAATGCATACCAAACCCGACAAGCATTAACCTACCATAAATCAGTCCAAAGAAGATAGTAAATTGGTATACATTAGTTGTAAAATTGCCATTATAGAAATTTTGAACAATTTTATTGTAAATGATATGAGATGTTAAAATATTATTAAACTATATATAAGTCATTACTCTATGAATAACACTTTTATATAAAGAACAATAGAAAGCACCATATAATCTTACATTAAATTGCATTTTAATTCTAATTTTAAAACCAAAGATACTTTTTAACATAATAATTTTGACAACATTGATATTAGCATTTGAAGGAAGGAATGAAAATATAAAAGAATCAACGCACGTGTACTAAGTTTGACTTTCCAACCACCGCGAATTGAACTGGTCCAATTTTTACACATATACAGTGTTCTAAAAATCGATCGATTAACGAAATAATCGTTCGACTTATCGGAGTTCGAACGGTCCTGTCTCGATTAATCGAAAAATGGATCAAAGTGCGTTTTTTGAAAAAATCAATCAAAAGTCTGCCGATTTTGTCAAAAATCGGTCATTTCGGTCAAAGGGTGAAAATTAATTAAAAAAATATTTTTTTAAAAAATTGAAATATAAAATAATATTTAATAATAATATATTAATTTATAATAACTATCATATGCCCCTAAATCATAATCTCTAAAAATTGAATAAGTTTCTTTAATTAAATTACTCTTATTTCCAGAAAAATTACTCGATTGATTCATTCATTTCAAAATCTCATGTACTTAATTTGTAAATAATTTTAGTGGATCAAAAATTCATATCTTATTTATATATAGTATTACCAATTTTCTAACTACTAAGTAGTGAGTATTAATTATTATGTATAAAGTAACTGTAAAATGTATACACTCAATATCAAATATGAATTAATGATATGTGATATTATTTTTGTAAATTTTATGAAAATTTAATGAAATTTAAATAGAATTATATTTTATTATTTAATTAATTAAATTACTTCTGATTAATTAATATGATTAATCACCGATTACCCGATTAATCACTTAAAGGTAAATTTATTAGACAGTGTCAATTTTCGAATTTTAGAACGCTCACGCATACATCATTTTTATTAATTTATTTTGTTCTTATTAGTCACGTTTGTAGCCTCTAGATTTCCATTTTAATTTAAAATAACGTGCATTGTATATTTCTTTTTTGTAAATAGTTTTCTGTAATATTTTATGTGCAAAAAATACAAGCGACTCACAATAGTGACTACCACAATAGTGACTACCAGATCTTGTTTATATTTGGTGCTTTTGTTACTATTGTGATTTTCTCCTTCAATTTAATTTTACTATTTAATTTTCATACACTAAAAGGTTTAAAATTAAATATTAAGCAAATATAAGATAATTATTCACAAATGTTAAAAAAATGCTAAGATATGTTTCACAGTGAAAATATCAAAACTCAAAGAAAATTATTCTAGATAAAAAAAATTAAAATATAAATATTATACTGAATAACTTGTGATATAAAAAAAATGAAATAAATTATGAAATATTACATGATGTGATACTTAATAGTTATATGTTATAAATTAATTGTAAAGTCAAACTATCGCACAACTGGACAATACCGACTATTAAGTATAACACACCGAATTTTCCGAACTTGTTTAAGGTCTTACAACTAGTTGTAATTCATTACTCAATCATTAAGTAATAAAAATACCGACTTTTCTTTGGGCTAAACTTGTTTAAGATCTTACAACTAGTTGTAATTCTATTTTAAAACTACTAAATCTAGTGGGCCGAGCCCACCTCTTCCCTCATTATGCTCTGTCTCTCTTTTGATCACACGTCTCTCTTCTCGTCTCTTCTCGACACTTCTAAATTTTTCCCATCGTTATACATTTCTGTATAAATTTACCTCATCTCTCGTCTATCACTGTTCAAAAAAATGACTTATTATCAAAGAAATAATACATTAAAAATACTTACAAGACATTCGACAAGAGAATGGTAGATCTCTTTAAAACGTAAACACATAAAAGTCATTCTTCTAATAGCATTACATTAGAAACAGAATTATAAAAATTGAAAAGTATACACATAAAAGACTTACAATGAATGCATTAAAGATTTATGAAGTTTCAATACATTACGAAGTGAATGATAAATAAAAATACTCGTAAAATCCTCTATGGCCAATAGTTAGAAGTATTCAATCAATGGTAATTATGTATATCATGTTGGGGTTAAACCCAATAGGTAGTATGGTCTTGGTGATAGAAAACATAATTGAATTGGGTAATAATTGTATGGGTAGACAATTATTATCATAATTGAGTTGGGTAATAATTGTATGTGTTGATAATTATTATTATAATGGGAATGGGTAATAATTGTATGGGTAGACAATTATTATTGTAATCAGATTAGGTATGTCTTGTTGGCTAAGTTTGTGATGGCTATATATACATAGTCATGTTATTGTTTTGATGTATGCTTGAGTATTGTTTGACTTAAGTATCGCTTGAGTGAATACCGTTTGGTGAGATTGATTGTATTATTGATAATTATTTTGATTAATAATACAAGTTGGGACGTGGGTTTTTCCGCATCATATATTGAGTGTGTGTATTTGCATTATTTGTTTGATTTTATATTTGTATGTATTCCCCCTAACAAGTGGTATCAAGAGCTAAGGTTCATGATGAAGAAGGTTGGAGGATTTGAGATTGAATTGTTTCATAGAAGAAATAATTTTACCTTGTGGTAAAGCACAGTGAAAGATCTGTTAATGCAACGAAGGTTATATGCGACTCTCGGAGAGAAGAAGCCTACTGAAGTTGATGATAAAAAGTGGGGGAGACATGAAGTTACGTGCAACATCGACGATCCGGTTGGCCCTTGCACCAAAAATCTAGTATGATGTTCTTGAAGAGGATAATCCCAAGAATTTGTGAGAGAAGTTAACAAACATTTATCACTCAAAGTCTTTGGCCATAAGTTATTTCTCAAAAAATATTTGTTCGGGCTCAAGATGGAAGAAGACGGAGATTTAAGAGATCATCTGGATCATTTTAATGGCTTAATCAATCATCTGAATAATTTTGGATGAAAAATTGAAGGATGAGGACAAAGTTGTTCTTCTACTGTTGTCTCTACCAAAGAAGTATAATACTGTGATGACTTATTTATTGAGTGGAAAAATGAAGTTAGATTTGGATGAGACTATTGTTGTTCTTCTGGAGGCCGAAAGATTGATGAAATAATAATTGAGTGACACATCTGATGGAAGTGCATTCATAGTACAAATCTGTTTGTCCTTACTATATGAGTTGGTTGTTGTTTTTCCTTCTTATAACAAGGTACCGAATTAAAGAAACGATCACATAAAGGTCCGTTCACTTCAATCTACCTTTTCTCCTTCATTATGTCCATTTACCTTCCTTAATCGACGAAACTTCAGTTGTCGTTGCACGTTATCTTATTCGTAGCTCCACATCAAGGCTCCCATACTGGTAATACTCCCGTTAACAACTTTGCAATCGTTAAGGGGAACAGACTACCCAATAGTCAACAAGTCGGCTAATGTCACATCATCTTGTTAAAATTAATATCACATCATCATAACACCATTATCTAACTCCAAGAAATCTCCAGATCCATAATCTCCTCTAACTCTCTCTCTTCAACACTTATCTATTCCATTCCACAAGCTAGTCATGGATGGCCTAATCACTAATAGCTTCTCGTAACCCGGTGATAGCTATCCTTCGGAACGCTTGAATCTTCTTTCTAAACTTCTTCTCACCTTTATTTGTATCTCAATACTCACCATTTACTGCAACTCCTGAATCCATCCTCATAGGTACAATTGCTTCATAGGACAAGTTCTAAACTGGGGGTATAGAACAGGGGGTCGGGTAAGCTGAAAAGATACATTCACCGCCGAAAGTCCAGTAAAATAAGAATAAACGGATGAAGGTTCTTAAATAGGTAGTCTCATAACAAGAGGTGGTAGAATAGCGTGGAATAACTTGAAGATGTGCAACTGTCATAACAGAAGGTAGTACCATTAATACTGATGGAGGATCAAGGTGCAAATCAAATCTGAGAGAAGATGACGATCCTCGAATGAAAAGCTCCAAACGATCAGATGATACAGGGAAATCAGAATCTGCCATTGTCGTTGTCTGGGAATCACGTCGCAAGTTAAGAATCCCGAATCGCAATACGAACCGTGCCGGAGACATACTATACAATCGCACTCAAACTCACAACGTCTTATCTTTCTATTTCCTATTCCTATTCCTAATCCTAACCCTCTACCCAATCCCGACAATCTAGGCTTGTTTCAGTGACTTATAACCTGTAGCTCTGATACCAACCTGTGGCGCCCTCCAAACTCGGGTCCGAAGTTTGGGGTCCACAACACATACACAACATATAAACCTGTATATGAGATACTATTTGCAATGACCCTGCTTTACACAACCACAGATCGCAACAGGTTAAAGTATGAAAACAAGCCACAATCTTAACCTTTATTACAACGTACCAAATCCCAACTAATTTAACTTACAATTGATAATAAAATTATTCTTACAATCTTACTATCTCACTACCGCAATAAGCTCCTGCTAGCTCGATCTAACTCAGTATGGAATCCTAGCTCGTACATTGAACTGGGAAACCTCGCTATCAACCGTATCCTTCTTAACTGTAGAATACATAAAAAGATTCGCAAGAGTGAGCTACCTAGCTCAACAAGTCACAATGACAATAATTGAGATTAATCAATGATCAAACGAGATGATTCAGAGGAATCAAGTTTATTGCTAAACAATCATTAGAATTGGACATTCATTTTAAGTTTTTAAAACCAAGGTTAGGCTGCTGAACAGTCACGCACTAACCCCGAGCAAAGCACACAACACTGCTCTAACTACTGGATCCAAGGCACACATTGGCCTAAATTGACCATAAATATGGTCTGACCACGAATCTGGTCCACATATATATAAAAACTATCCAATTCCAAAGCAGTTCAATATGATAAATAATATAATTTGATAAACAAGATCATAATCAATGATAATTAAACACTTGAATAAAAACGTAAAGAAACTCATGGATATCTCAAGGGTATATCAAGGTATGTATAAGAAATAGTTTTCAGTCTGTAAAATGATCGGGTATTGGACGAATACTGATTTTTCAAGGTATAGTTCTTTGATGTTATAAAGAATGGCTGGAGTATAAAAGTTTCTGTGTTTTCAAACAATTTTTGCTCCAGTGTTTGGTGTTTAGTAGTTACACATTTGGGGAGTGGTATCATATTTGTGTGATTTGGTATCTGAGGATCAACAAAGGATGGTTTACAAAGAACAAGGCTTACTGCTCAAGATCAAGAAAAATCAGGGTTCAAGGGTAAATAGTTTAAAGCACTTGCAATATAAACAAGTGTTATTTTGAATAAGAGCGACATGTTATGAAACAGTTCAAAAATAATTGTGATATATCTTGAAGAAAAGTTTCGAAGTACTTTCCTTACAGGGCTTTATAACTATTACTGATCAATTCTGAGCCAACTCTGTCGCTCAGGCTTTAACGTCCCACTACTAGATCCCATTGGATTCGACTTCGACTCTCAGGTTTTTCTGTTGAAACTCTACTGAGCTCGCTGACTGACCACTAGGTTATCTTTACTCCATCATCCACTTTCAGGTTCCCGACTATAACCTACAGGATCGAAATACCCTATGTTAGACACCCAGTTATGCTTGACATATCCTCGATACCAATCTTACCCAAACGATAACAATCTCGACTAGTATTTATATACATTACTATAGTACACACAACATACAGGATTCATGTACTCAAATCTCGATTCAATATTCATTTTCGGAAAACACATATACTCATCGTTCTAGGAAATAAATTGTCCATTATATTTTACAGAATATTTATTTAGAACTATATAACTATTTACATTCGACTATTAGTTCCGATATGTTACAGGGTACGTTCCCGAGAATCGGGCAGCGCTTCCTTTGCTTATCGGACTACCCATTGAATACAATCGACGTCAAACCAACAACAATCACAATCGCAATCCAACTTCACCAGTCCCAACTAACAATTACAATTCCAATCACAACACAGCAAACAAACAATCAATCCAAATAATTCCTGAACTGAATTATTTAACTACTATTATTTTTTTTATTTCGAATCATAATATACGAACTAAATTATTTATTTTAAAATATTAGGACTCAGAATAATTCATCACGGTCCACCGTCAGCTCGCAAATGCTCATTATCGACGGCGGTAAAATTCGTCGGTGCCCAATTAAGTCGGGTTTCCATACGAATTTTACCGATAAAAATTTCCGAGCAATCGAAAATAATTACAAAGAAAATTCGAATAATCAAGAATGTTTCTTCGAATTTCATTCACAAAATCTCGATATTCGAACAACCCAAAATGGGAGTTCGAATTAACCACAAAAGCATAACCACATCCCAAGTCAACACTACCGAAGCCATAACCGGAATCATGCCGGAAATGGAACATCACAGGCCACGGAGATCAAAGTAGCAAGAACACACACTACCCACGCACACAACTCACACCATTACTCATACACGTTTTTACACACACACACACAAATTCGACACCATAGATACACGCACATACACACCAGTATATATATATAGGTATATAGGCGTAATCAAATAGGCAAAATCGGAAGCCACCAAGCCCACCTGAGCTAGGCGGCGGCTTACCGGAATTGGCCGGAAAAATAGAAAAAAGGGGAACCGAAAGTAACAGGATCGCAGCGAGGGAAAGAAAATAGAGAGAGTAAGAAAATCAGAGTGAGAGAGAGATTCAGAGATGATAGCCGAGTACAGGGGAAACAAATGGGGGTTTTGTTAATACAATTTTTTTTCTTTCCCCGCTCCAACTTGCAACACGTGGCAACAAGTATGCTGAGAAACCGACACGTTATATTTGGAGATAGATACAAAAATTTAAAGGTCTGACTTGCCCCGAAATTCAAAATTATTAGTCGAGGCGCCCTTGGAAATAATTTCAGAAAATTATGAAATTAGTCTTATAATGTCACAAATATCCCGAAATTTATAAAACATAAATTCTGAAATTTTAAAATAATTTTTAAAATGCAATTTGTACCCGCTTTTATCAATTAAACGAAACAAGGCGCGGGTGAAATTAATCCCAAAAATTTCCAAAATAATTTTAAAATTCTCGAAATATTTCAAACTTAAATAAATTTGAGTTTCATTATTTTTAAAGAATCCTGGAATTAAATACGGATTTTACAAATAAATACAATCAGAAAATAATACAGGACTAAATAATTGATGAAATATTGATTTCTAAATTTTATAAAATCCCAAAAATAATTATTTTAATTATAAAACCATAAAACAATTTTAGAGATATTCCAAATATTTATGCAAATAAATTTGCACTAAATCCACTTTTGAAAGTGAAAAAAATTTAATACAATTCCATAATTAATTACGGGGACAACCCGATGTACCATAAATTACACATACATAATAATAAAATAAAACCGAGCTGACAAAAACTATACACATACTTTATTTATTTAATACTTCCACAATTACATATTTAAGTAATTCAAAAATACACGAGTCGTTATAGTTTTTTGAAGAATTCAAAATTTTATACTTAAATTCTAATTAATTCTTAAATAAACATTGAAGATGCTATATTTATAACTTTTGACTATTAATCTAAATATTTTTGGGAAAATTAATTCAAAATTTCCTCAACTATATACATTTTATTATCAAGGCCCCCAGTCTATTTTGTAATATATTATGATCCCTAAATACTTGAATTCTAATTAATTCTTAAATAAAATTCAAGTATATTTATAACTTTTGACTAATAATATAAATATTTTTGGGAAAATTAATTCAAAATGTCCTCAACTATATGCATTTTATTATCTAGGTCCCTGATCTATTTTTTAATATATTATGATCCCCAAATATTTCAAAAATCTTATTTACATTTTTCCGTTTAATTTTGACTAATAGTCAATTAGGGTTCTTCAATTTCTTGAATTTGGAGATTTTTGACTCGTTGATAAATGGATGAAATTCAGGGTGTTAAAAGTTTCGCGAGGTCAAACCGAAGAGATCCATGTAGATTTTAATTGCGGAGGATGGCCATAATGGTAGATTTATCACCGCAAACCGGAAAATGACTATGATTTCCGGCCACCATTCCGGCCATCCTACGCTATTGAAACCTGGATAAATTTCCTCAATTTCATTATTGTATAAATGAATCACAAACCCCTAAATTAAAGAACTTGAAGAACTCTAATTGACTAATGAACGTTTGTCAAATTCTGACGGAAGGACTCTAATCAAATTTGTGGAAAGTTAAAGTACACCAACATTGAATTTTTTTGTTTAGGGACCATAACAAAAAATGACATATAGTTTAAGAACGTATGAATTAATTATCTCAATATTTTAAAGGTCATAACTCGACTAATCAATCATTATATACAAATACAATCTAATATCATATTTAAACCAATAATTTTTGTAATAAAGTCATAATCAATTTTATAATATTATATATTGTGAGATATAATATGAAAATAAATTATTAAATATAAAAAATAACATGACCAGAAAAAATTAATTTGCAAACCCTAGTAATAAAAAAATTTAAATTTACTCCATTCACGGAGCGCACATACACACACATATTCAGTGCATGATTTAAGACTAATGTGTGTAAATTGCATGGTAGTATGTAGGAATGCATGTTAATTGCTACACTCGAGGTCAATTCATATAAAGATATATTTTTTAAATTTATTAAATACAAGAGTATATTTATCATTTCAGATGAAGTGAATGGCTCACGACACAAATGCACACATAATAAGTGCATTATTTCAGATAAGGTGTGTATGTAAAAGTCTCAGGTTAAACTTTACAAATAAAATTATTTTTAAAACTTTAAAAACACGAGTAAATTTATCATTTTACATTTATATGTAATATATTATAAATAAAGAATATTTATATACCTTGTTAATGAATTTCAATATAAGGTTAAATGATTTCATAACTTAGTTGGTTATGATGGTGAATTGAATTTCATATGACATGTGTTCAAATCACTTCATCATCAATATTTTTATACATACCTCTAATTATGTTCTATGTTCGGAAGATAATAAATTGGCTCAAGAGTTAGATTCAGAAACTAATAAATTGACTCATAAATCAAATCTGGTAAGATTAATTTGCTATGGAGTTAGGCTTATAAATTATATTGGAGTTTTATATTTTATATAAGAGACATAAGAGAAGATTACCTTTGGGCTAAACTTGTTTAAGATCCTACAAATAGTTGTAATTCTATTTTAGAACTAGAAAATTTATTGGGCTGCGTACACCTCTTCCGTCGTTATGGCCCATCCATGTTCTAATCACACGCATCTCCTAACGTCTCTTCTAGAAACTTCTAAATTTTTTGCATCGCTATAACCTCTATAAATTTACCACTTCTCCCGTCTATCACTCTTCACATCCATCTCTCATCTATTATTCTACACATTCATATTCGATATCATCATCCATATCATTCTGTCTTTTTTCTATTTTTCCTCCATTAAACTCATCTTAGCATCTCTATGTTGAGCATACATATCGCTTACAACTAACGAGACCAGAAATTAGTATAATTCTTGTAATGTCATTATATTTCGCGACTCCCCGTTAATTCAATACATCCTCAAGAGCGACACCGTAACCAATATAAAACACAATTTCTAATCAAAGTGTTGGTTATAACTTTTACTTGATTTTTTCACCTGATCTACCTTATTTGCAAGATTTTCTTCCATGTCATGCCCACAAAAGATCAAGTATCATCAAATCAGTAAGTATTTGACTAATTAATTTTGAACACTATTACATTTATATACGTCTTTTTATACATAAGGATATATTATATTAAAAATTGTATACATGGTTAAGTTTTATCTAATTTAATATAAAATCAAAATTTTAGATTCCGAGTTTTTGCATTAAGAACTACATCGACAAATGTTCGATCTGAAAAGATCGATTGGTAGATCAATTGTTGCACCAATATTCCAGAAAAATACATTTTATGTTTCTTTCCGAAATGAACGTATCAAATTTTATAATGAAAAAAGATCGTTATATAAATTTTATAAAACAAAATAATATCAAATTGAATCATAATTTTATATTAAACTTCTCTTCACATGGTTGTTGCAGCAAACAATGAAGAAAATGCTCCAAAAAATTTTGAGTTGGCTCCTCCACTCCAGTTGACCGTGTGTACTTACCAGGTAATATTCTTTCAATAATTATTTAAATGATACAATGACTTTAAATAGCGTGGAGTGGTGATGTCCTAATATTTCACAAAATATACTTGTATATACTAGTAAAAATTATTTTAGTGTTTAATGTTATATTTAATTTTTAAAAATTAAAAACGAGTACTCTATATTTGAGATGCAAGAGTAATATTTCCAACTTTATATATGTATAATAGAACTCAAGCTTTTGCAGGTCTTACATGAAGCAACTATTTTGCGGACTTGACTACTGTCACCGTCAGGGGATTCTGCATCGAGATATTAAAGGTTCCGAGCTTTTTCTTCTACCTTTTTAAAATTTATTTTTATTTTTTTCTAAATAATTTTCGACTTCCTCTCGCAGGTTCAAATCTTCTGGTTGACAACAGATGGAACTTAAAAATTGCTGACTTTGGTTTGCCCAACTTGAGCAAGCTACATGAAATTTTGAGTTCGAAAATCAACCAGAGAAGAAGAAGAATAAATTGAATTATGGAGTAATATGTAGGGAAATAATGCGAATATCCGGCGCTTATGTAAATAATGTGATACTTGTTTTTTGTGCTAAATGTAATATTTGTATTGGTATAGTTTATTAGTGCAAATTGTTAAGCAAATTCAATACAATCTGATTTTTTTTTCATTTCAGAATGTAAGTCAAATATAGCAATCTTAATTCTTCAAGTGTTAAAATAATATTACCTTCTCCAATTATTAAAATAATAACTTAATGTACATCATTTTTATTTGTTAAATAGTTCAATTGTCAGCTAACTAAAATTCTCAGCTAAATTTAATTTCTTATGTAATTAATAGTACTTAACCTAATTTGAAACATAAGGGGGTGTATTCAATTCAGATTTTAGAGGATTTATAATAATTCATTGATTTAGAATGATTGTCGCTGATTTTGGCTGATTTTAATTGTGCGCAAATTTTAGCGGAGTTGTTAAATAAATCTCGTAGAGTCTTGCTGATTTGAGCAGTGATTTCTACAAATCCATCAAAATCTCTTGGATTTTACTAAGATTTATGAAATCATAAAATACACTAGCAAATCCATTAAAATTCACAATTTTATAAAATACAAAAAAATCTATGGATTTTTGAATACAATTCCAGATTTTAATGGATTTTATAAGATCCAAGTTGAATACCACAAGATTTTAATGAACTTTTTAAAATCTAAATTGAATACCCCTGATTTTAAAAGAATTTTTTCAATCTCTATTGAATACCATCAGATTTAAAAGATTTTTTAGAATCCAAATTGAATACCCTGAGATTTTCAAAATCCAAAAAAATCCTTTAAGATCCCAGTTGAATACACCCTCATAGTTTAACTAATAATATGACAATTATTAAAAACATATTTACATAAGTTAATGAAAATCCCTTTTTATATAAAGAAGAGAAATACAGTTTTTGTTTAGTAAAGGTTTAGACTATTTTATAATTTGTATGTATCACTATGTAAATTTTAAAGATAAGAAATTATGTTCTTTTTTCTTTCTATCATTGTTACAAAAAATTTAATTTAGTTGTTTTAAATTTGATTAACACTCAAATCTTTAAAATGTAGGATTACATTTTTCAAATTTTAGGATTTTTTTGCGATAGATCAAATTGTAGGATTTAAAATACTAGCTATATTTTTGACACAATAAAACACTGGTTATTTGTTAAGTTTTTTATTTGAAAAGTCCAGTTTCATTTATACGCACTTGACATCAACAACATGGAGATCACCATTCCTGTTATTCTATGAATTTTATAGTGGAGAAGTGAATTTATTACACTTTCACTATATGTAAAAATTCTATAACTATGACAAAATTATTATTTATAATATTTTCGCACTAGTTTCACCTCCATATTTGTACTAAGTATTTATGTTGACGCTAATATTATTAAACAAAGAACTTTGATTATTAATCAGTCCCTGTTATAAATTATTGTAAATGCAAGAGGATATTCAATATTTATAATTAGAGGACTAATTAAAATGTACCAAATTTTAGTGCCCTTAGGATACTATATGTGATAAGTAGTATATTAATATTAAAAAATAATTATTTAGTATTTCTTTTTAATTATATAAATATTTACGACTGATTTAATTTGAAAAATATCCAAACATGGTAAAGAAAAACTTTGCACAATATCACTTAAAAATAAATTTCAACATATAATTTAGTTTTCAATTTTTATTGAATATATTCAGTAAAGTTCTATGTAGTCCACCTTTTAATTGTAGTCATCGGAGTGCATCTATGTTCTGCAAATAAAATACCTTTTAAAACGTGTTATCTTGCAAAACATGTTTCAAAAATATCACTACAATAAAATCAGGGCCGACCCTTGGGTAAGGCGACCAAGGCGGCCGCCTAGGGCACCACCGCGCATAGGGGCACCAAAATATTTCAATAACATATGTATATAGGTGCATTTATTTTTTATATTATTTATTTTATATTATTCATTAATGTAGTTAGTAAGTTCTTACAACTTGAAGATATTGATATTGCATTGTCAAGATTGGAAGAACTTATAAATTTTTTTAATGAGTTTAGAGAAACTGGTTATGACTCTTGTAAGAAGGAGGCAAAAGAGTTAGATTTGGAGCTTTGGAGTTGGATGTGGAGCCTGTGTTTCCTGAAAAGCAAAAAATTCGTAGGCTTGTTCATTATGATGATCTTAAGGTTACTGCAGCTGATGATGATCAGAACTTGAGTGCTGAACAAAAATTCAGAAGGTATTATTTCTTGTATATTGTTGATCAAGGTGCTTTTCAACTCAAAGAATGGTTTAAACAGTTTCAAGATTATAAGGAAAAATTTGGGTTTTTATTTAACCTGAAGAAGCATTTATCTGGTGATGATGAGGGGTTAAAATCTTGTTGCATGAAGCTTGAGGGATTTCTTAGACATGATATGCGATATGATATTGTTGGCACAGAGTTGTTTAACGAGTTACTAGTGCTTCGAATAGTAATACCCGATGAGATAACAAAGGCAATAGATGTGCTTAATTATTTAAGTTCTAGTTCAAGAAAAATAAATTATCCAAATGCTTGGATAGCTTATAGAATCGTTGTGACCATTCCTGTTATAGTGGTAGAGGCGGAAATAACATTTTCTAGATTGAAACTGATCAAATCTTATCTCCGCTCTTCGATGTCTCAAGATAGACTTAATGGATTGGCTTTATTGTCTATTGAAAGTGAGCTGGCAAGTTCTCTAGATTATAGCAAAATCATAGAGAGATTCACATCTCAAAACCCTAGAAAAAAGTTTCAAAATCAATAAAGGTAAACTCAGTTTTATAACTTTATTTTGACATTGTTGTGTACTAGTAATGATAACTGTTCTATATTCATGATACTACATCAATGGCTTGCAGGAGATTATTACAGGAGGTTGAAAACTTGGATATTTAGCGTTCAAGAAATTCATTATATTCACTTGCTACTTTAGATTCAAGTAAGTTTTCTTTTATACAATGAATGTATCTTATTGTGATTTTTTGGTTATGAATATGGGGCACCATTTTTGAATCCCGCCTATGGCACCCAAATACATAGGGCCGACCCTGAATAAAATCATGCAAATCTCATATATTTACAAGTATAAATGTATGTTCTGCTGCAACATGAACATTTATATTCTGCAAACTAAGCACGTTATGTAAAATAATATATTTTGCAACGTTCTACTTATAAAATTTATGCAATCTACAAGATTTTCAATAAAATTGTGATATTTATAGAATATTATTCAAAAAAAATACGTTTTGCAATAATTTAAACTATATTTTACTCCAAGGAATCCAATGAAACAAGTCCTAACCTTTTTATATTTACCATTACCTAAAAATACACAAATAGATATACGACGAATAAGAATGAATATCGACAAGCTAACGAAGTCGAATGCACTACACTGTATACTTGCGGGGTCTTCTATTATCATCCTTTCTCTGATTTATAATTAACAGGATACTCCATTTATCTTCGGAACGTTTATTGTAAATAAAAGTTAGTAATGCATACTAGGTGTTTGAAAAAAGTCCGGAAAGAGTAATTCTTAAACATGTTTTTGTGACAAGTCATGTCTGATAAGTTTTTTCTATAATTATCAAGGCTCTACTAAATAATAGTCCAATATTTATATACAAACTTTGAAAGTATAATAAGTTTATAGTTATTTTTATTTTAGTGTGATTTGGTTAGTACTAGTTTCAGTAGACATGGCATTACATTACTCGATATAAATTTTTTAACTTATCGCTAGAAAAGTCGTAAAATAGAATTACATCTATTAAAATTTTGTGTAATTATAGGCACTTTGAAAGAGTGATACCAAGCGAATAACATTCCAAAATGAATGTTAAGAAAGACGAGGGAACACATAAAATTTTAAAAGTTGGAAACGAGGTAAGTAAAATACTCAACCACAATCTAAGATATATTTTTTTTGACGAATAATAAGATTTTATTGAACTTAAAATATAAGAATACAGTCGGGACAAACCCCCAAACTGACAACTACAACCTGATTGTGAAACAAAAACTGAGCTAAACAAATAGCCGTTTTATTTTCAGATTGCTTAACATAAAGAATATAAATATTCTTGATAATTAAAATGATTACAAAAGTTTCTCGAGTAATCCAGTCGACACCACTATCACTGAAAATAGTAGAATCACAATTGACATGCGCACATAAAAAAGTCGACACCACTATCACTGAAAATAGTAGAATCACAATTGACCTGCGCATATAAAAAATCGATGATAGACCAGTGTTAATATCCATCAGTTGGTTACATCAACTGAGGTTGGGGGTACAGATGCCCTTTGTTGTGCGAGGTGAGCTCTCGCGATAACTATCACAATTCCAGATTTGAAGCGGGTTGCCCAAATCTTACAATACACCGTAGAAATCATTCTTAATGCAACATGACGACGAATCAAAAACGCAACAAGACATACACCCAAAGATTAGGGACAATCAACAATCCAAAAAAATGGGTACGGTTACAAGATCATACCCAAAAGGATTTAAATCTCAATTTTATTGAAAACTATTATAATAGAAATTAAAAATTTAGAAATGGAGGAAACAGGATGAGAGGATGGATGGGACGGATGTAAATTTGATGTAAGGAGGGGATGGTGAAGGATGGATGATAGTTATGAATAACAGCCGACTCTCATTAGGGTTTTGAGAGAAAAATTGGGATACAATTAGTTGCTACGGGGTGTGTTTTCCCAAGATATGTGTTTACATGTGTTATTTCGCTTCATTTTTCCTAAGTTGGCATGATCATTATTAATAATTATTAGCATGGTATTCAATGGCGGATCCAGAGTCTGACTTCTCACCATGTACTTAAGTGAGTATGTTGTGAGTTCATGGTCCAAATTCAATTTTTTTTGTCTTTTTTATTTGACTTTTCCATTTTTTTACTTATAGTGCTAAAAATTAATATTTCAAGCATTTAATCTCTAACTTATGATCATATAATTATAAATAAAATTAAATATGACTCAAATTATGAAAGAATACTAGTATTATAGGGGCACTTAACCTTTTTTAATGCAAGCACTTTATAAAATATGCATATTTATATCTTAATATTTTTAATGAAAACCGCTAATTTTTTGTTTCCGTGGGGCATGTATCCCCATTAATCCCTACATGAATCAGCCCTTGATGGTGTTTTAGAGTAGTTTATTTGCATAATATCATCTGTACACGATGGCGATCGAAGATATATGCGAGTTTTCAGAAGTATGCCTGATAATGATTTATATAGATTCTAAGCAAGGTAGAGTTTAATATAAAATGAAATTAGTAAGATTGTGAGCTTAGCCATTTTCTGAAGGATAGTTTATACAGAGCATTACTCATGTAATTGTAAAATCATAACACAACAAATTGTGAGAGATCAATACAAAATTATTTCGGCTTGTGGAGTAGGAATTTCCGATCCACGTAAATCTTTGTCTTGTGTGATTGTCATTTATTTTCTTTTTCCTGTTTATTCGCTTTCGGTTTTGCTTTCGTTGTTGTATACTCAACAATGTCACCTTATGTCTTAAGGTCGGTGAGGTAATACTGGAATAAGGTTAGTAACGAGCTGCTTTGTTCATGATAGTTAGTGTGATAATCCGGGTTAAATCTCGAGTCTTTTTCGAAAATCGGGTCAAGTCCTAATTACGAGTTCGAAATAAGTCAAAGCCTACTAGCCTAAATACAGCCAACTTGGGTATACAAAAAGCCCATCACAGGTGTTAGATATTGAATGCTAAGAATATAACACAGAGGAGGGGGTGGGTGTATTTCTTGAATAATTTTGTCTTTTAAAACTTGTTTGGATTTTGATGAACAAAGTAGTTAGTAATTTGTAAAGATATTAAAGTAAGTATAAATAACACAAACACACAATATCAAAAAATCACTTAATTGTATTAATTAAGTATGTCTTGCTATAAAATATGTGTTCTTAAGAAAATAGGAACTCAGCTTCTATCTTGAGAGCGTACAAGAAAATCTAGATCTGTTTGTTACATCGGAACTAAGGACCCGTGCATGCTTTATAGACTAACAGTACAGGTTTAAAAAACTTGCACTAAAATGTACTAAACCATTTTTTAAAGCAACCTATTTCGATTTTAATTTCCGTCTTAGCAAATTTGTGCAAAATCTTGCAGGCCTGTGACCACCTCTTGTCCAGTTAATCTTGGCTCTTGATCTTATATTCTTCAAGCTGCTTTGTAGACTTTCCAATTTAGTGAATGAATTATTTGTTGGCTGATAATCTTGAATCTTGAACTTGTCTGCATTCTGTATTTGAGAAGTATGTCGAGATCTCCAATTTGTCCTATAGAGAAGTGACATCTTGATAAGCATAATGACTTATCGAGATCTCTGAGTTCTCTATACGTATACTTGACTTGTCAAGGTCTCTAAATCCTTGAATGTGAAATGACTTGTCGATATGTCTGAGATGTCTACATGTAGTGACTTGTCGATATCTCTGAGATCTCTATATACATAATTTGACTTATCGATATCTCAGAGATCTCTATATGAGAAAATGACTTATCGATATCTCCAATTCTTCACATCTTCATTTGACTTGTTGATATCTCTGAGATCTCTACATGTAGAAATGACTTGTCGATATCTTCAGTTCTCTACATCTTCATTTGACTTGTCGATATCTCTGAGACTTCTCTATAAGCCATTTTGGACTTCTCTACAAGTCATTTTGGACTTCTCGAATGACTTCTCAATATAACTTGATATGTGACTTGTCGATATCTTTACTTAGAATATTTTTCATAGTACAACTTTATTTAACTCCAAGCTTCTACATCTTTTCTCTGTAGCATGATCATGGCTTGATCTTCTTCTAGAGTTTATTCCTTAGCTTGAATCTGTTCACATAAAAATCCCTCAGTCTAATCTTCTAACCATTTTTACAGGCTCAATAAATATAATACAGAATACAAATATAGATTACCATACAACTTATTCTTAGGGTTGTCAATGTGACTTAGTCTTGTTATTATACACGCATGTCTTGCACAACAATCTCCCCCAATTTATGAGAAGATTGCTTATCACAAATTCATGTCTGATCACAAGACTAACCCCAAGCTAAAATCAAATATATAAAAATTGAGAGATTGACAAATACAAACTTTTATACATTGAGTAGTTACATAAGTTCAACAATGACAACCATCAAGTGAATTTTTCATAACCAGCTTCTTTCCTAATGAGGTCCTTTAGATTTACTAGCACGTGAAGTTATTCAATTATTTCTGTCCCTCTCCAGGCTTCCACCAGTTTGAGCCATTCTTCTATTGAGTAATTGTTGAGGTAGTTAACTCTAAATATTGAAAATCTGCCAACTGTAATATTCAGAAAAATGTCCATCATTTGATATTCTACTTATCCCCGTTGCCTTGAGCTCATTTGATCTTTGTTTAAACATTTCCATCTCCTTGGTGTAATGCATTTCTGTTTCCTCCCTCTCAGCCATCATTCTTGCATGCCTTTCATTCCTTTCTCTCAGCCTCTCAGACATCACAACCTTCCATATTCTTGTACTTGTATCCTTGTCTTTCATTAAGCTAATCACCCTCTTCAATTATGTGGTTGCAAATATTTTCATTACTTCCCTGCTAAGCATAATGAAGGAGCCATCCAAATAGTAGATTCTGACTTCTACCAAAGAGACAACCCAAACTTTGACTATTTCTTCAGATAGTTGTTGGAAATAGTCATCATTTGTTATGCTCATGTTTAGAGGTAGGAAATTATCTTGGTTAAATCAGTTCCAGATGACACCAACATCAGCTTGCATTTTCTTTGGTTTTCTCCCAACAGTCTTGAAGTGAGTTTTGATTGGAGGCTTGAATGAAGGTAGATTTGAGATTTTCTTTAAAGTGACATAAATGGATCTGATTGATATTTTGATTAAGGAGCTTGCAGTTTGTTTGTACAGGAATTTAGGTTTTTAAGGTTGAATTAGTTGAGTGTTTGTTTGGCTTGGATTGGAGGTCTGAGTTGATTAGATTTATGAAACTTTCATTTCTTGGACAATTTGCTTCTTTGTTTCCTCTTCTCCATCTTTCCTCTTTTTCTTTCCATCATCTTTCTTTTCTTTATTTCCCCTTTTCTTCCCATACACCTTGTTGTCAGTTGCTTTAGAAGACTGACTTAGATTTGAGCCAGAAGATTTTTGCTCATCCTTCTTCTTCTCATCATCATCCAAATCATCTTTAGTGTTAATTTGAGTTTTAGGCAACATGGTGTCAGCATTCATCAAATATCTCCCCAATATCTTGATCATTTCGTCATCTTCTAGATTCTTGATCTTCTTAGTTTTCAATTCATTCTCTAGGGTCATTATCAGCCTCAAGTTCCCCATAACACAGTGCTTTGAAATTATGAAATATTTGGACCTTTTGGTTGATGAACAGATGTAGGTCACTCCCTTGCTAGGTCGAAGATATGCTTCTGGAAAAGCAGCTACTTGAGCCTTCTTGAGTTCATTTAGCAAGAGAGTGTCCACTGGAATCACCCTATTAACCTTGTTGATTAGGATGTCCAGCTCAGATGCTCTTCTAGATTGGAGATAAGTGAGCGACACCTGCATACATCTATCCACACCTGAGTCGTTTATATTTGCAATAATCCTCTTCTCTTTGAAGTTTCCTTTTATCACCATTATCACCCTTAGAAAATTGATATTTCTGTCCAAAGCCTTTTTATGGGTGAAGAAGTTGTTGGTTAGAGAAACTCTGAGATCCATTAGCAATTCATCAAATTCTTTGTCCAAACAGGGTCCCTCGGCTGCTTTCTATAGTCTTTCTACCCCAACATCATCTTGACTTTGTTGAATTGTGGCTCGGCTGGATGATTTTAGTAGTCTAGCTTCTATCTCCCCCTTAGTCTTGGTAGCAGGCAAGATTAGAGGACTAGGAAGTTCAGGTCTACTTGCATCCGGCAATTCTGGAAGATGAATGTTTAAAGCTCCCATAATAGCTCTCAAAGATACATAATTTTGCATTTAGAGGTGTTTGTGGGAGTCTACTAGGGACTTTATATCCTGCTATTGACTGTGCACCAAATATTTCAATGGGGAGACTTGAGCTGACAAAGAGGCATTTGAAGACTATAGAGTTGAGATTTGAGATTGCAAGATTTGGATTTGTAGGTTGGTTGATGTAGACATAGGTTGTTGTGAGCTTGATGCTGCCAAAGTACCAAAAAAAATTTTGCACAACATTCTTGAACTCCTCTATTACCAAGGTTGAAGGTTCAAATCTAGCTTTGTAAAGTTGATCCAGCTTGACCTTTGAGTCATTATTTTGAGTGATTTATTTCCGGAGCACCTTATGCAGAGCTTTGAAAGACTCTCTCAGCTTAGACATATTTTCTTCCACTAGAGTTAGGGAGAGGGCTTAAGGTCTGTCTGAAAACTTTTTGAACTTGGTCTTAATGTCTTGAAATGTTGGCATCAGCTCATCAATCCTGTCATTCACCAATTTCTTTACTACAGCTTGATTCTTGACCAGAATGTTTTCTATAGCTCTTCCAATATGATAAAAGGCCTTTAATTGAGCTTTATACACCTCTGTCACAACATCATATACTTCTTGGGGAGTGAGGACCTTATCATTGCTACCCAAAATGGTCATATATTCTTCTCTAAAATTTTTTTAAGGCCTCCTCCATAGTTGTAGTAAAGTCCTTTGAAAGCCATGCATCCACATTACCATCTGCTTCATCTGCAATTTTCTCCTGTTACTCTTAAACATCCTCCTTGTAAGAAAGTAAAATTGCTTGATAGTCTTGGTTTGACAAATCTGTCGTGAGGAGTTGTTGGGTGATATTGGATAGGCCTGCAAATTTCTCAACCAAAAGATCATTAACAGCTGTCGGTTGAGTTTGAGCATCTTGCAGCCATTGAGCTAGGAGGTGTGAAGGTTGAGGATTGGAGTTTGAGGTAGAAGGTAGTTCATTTGTGTTTGAGGTGTTTGGAATGGGTGTTTGGTGAGATGTATTTGAGGTAGAGGGTATTGAGGTAGAAATATCACTTGTGACAGAAGTCACAATTTTACTCACAGTCAGAACTGTGGTTATGACAGTGTGTTGTTCACCAATAATGGGAGCCTACATTTGAATTGGAGGGGTCATGTACCAGGGTGTCAAACCCTTGTTCTTCTTGTAAAAAAATTGTCACTTGAATGTGCCATACTTGCCTCCCCAATAGTAGGATCATTAGAAATTTTACTCCCAGCTTTAATTGACAGTGCAAGTTCAGCTAGGATTTTGAGGGGATTTGTCCCTACTTGAGGAACCTCCAATTGAATTGGAGAGGATTTATTTAGATCCCCTCAAGATTACTACCCTCAAACTTGTCAATCTGTGAAGATAGTTTGGCACATGAAGGTGCTTGAGTAACAGCCACAGGGTCTTCAATCAAAACTGATGAAACCCCTGTGTTTGTGTTGGTATCATCAAGGTCTACCCTAGCTTGTAGCCTCTAACCAACTAAATGTGGTTCCTGGTTGGTGAGCACAGTTTCTTGAACTGTGTCACTTGATTTTGGCAGGACTTTAGAGCTTGATTCAAGCCCTTGATTTTATGTAGAAGAAATTTGAGATATAAGAGTAGAGAGAGTAGAATTGATTTTTGGCGGCTCCCCCTGAATGGATGAGGGATTTTCAATTGATGTGCTCTCAGTGTTAGTGCCAACCATATTTCTTCTTTCGTCAACTTGAGAGTTCTCAAGTTGGGGTGCAGACTCTGTACAGATTGCACTAGGGAGGGTGCTTTGTTCAATAGAGACACCTTGTTGAGAATGTGACCCTATAGTCTGTTTATTGCCCTCTTTTACAACTGCATCCTTTTGGGAGGATACAGAGGTAGCTCCATGAGTGGTCAGCTCAATTTTTTTGTCTTCTTGACCAGGTTAGACTTAAGTTTTGTTTCCTCACCACTCTCAGCAATTACAGTCAAGAGTGCATTATTCCTCTTCTTTTTAATCACTCCAGCCTGTTGGGAGGATAAAGTGGTCAGTTTTCTAGCTTCAAATGGTAAACTAACATGGATGTAAAAAAATATGAATATAATTTGGTACCAGTTAAAACAAGAACTCTAATGACTTCTTCAGAAAAAAATGTAATTTTTCTCTTAAAAAAAGAGAAGCATTTGGGATCAAATCATATTCGAGATCTCACTAGCTGGAGTATGCCAAAAATGATTGTACTATTGACAGACACATTAAACTTTTCTAAGGGGTTAGAAATGAACTTAAACATAGTAAATATTTATTTTTCAACCATATGTGTAACTACAAAATACTAAATATTCGAGTTTTTATTTCATTGAAATCTTTTATTGTTAAGGTAATAAATTATAAATCTATTCTCATAAAAAAATATAAATATTTGATAAAAAAATGACTTATTATCAAAGAAATAATACATTAAAAATACTTACAAGACATTCGACAAGAGAATGGTAGATCTCTTTAAAACGTAAACACATAAAAATCATTCTTCTAATAGCATTACATTAGAAACAGAATTATAAAAATACTTACAATGAATGCATTAAAGATTTATGAAGTTTCAATACATTACGAAGTGAATGATAAATAAAAATACTCATAAAATCCTTTATGGCCAATAGTTAGAAGTATTCAATCAATGGTAATTATGTATATCATGTTGGGGTTAAACCCAATAGGTAGTATGGTCTTGGTGATAGAAAACATAATTGAATTGAGTAATAATTGTATGGGTAGACAATTATTATCATAATTGAGTTGGGTAATAATTGTATGTGTTGACAATTATTATTATAATGGGAATGGGTAATAATTGTATGGGTAGACAATTATTATTGTAATCAGATTAGGTATGTCTTGTTGGCTAAGTTTGTGATGGCTATATATACATAGTCATGTTATTGTTTTGATGTATGCTTGAGTATTGTTTGACTTAAGTATCGCTTGAGTGAATACCGTTTGGTGAGATTGATTGTATTATTGATAATTGTTTTGATTAATAATACAAGTTGGGACGTGGGTTTTTCCGCATCATATATTGAGTGTGTGTTTTGCATTGTTTGTTTGGTTCTATACTTGTGTGTGTTCCCCCTAACAATTGGTATCAAGAGCCAAGGTTCATGATGGAGAAGGTTGGGGGATTTGAAATTGAATTGTTTAATGGAAGAAACAATTTTACCTTGTGGCAAAGTACGGTAAAAGATCTGTTAATTCAACGAGGGTTATATGCGACTCTCGGAGGGAAGAAGCCTACTGAAGTTGATATACAAAGTGGGGAGACATGAAGTTACGTGCGACGTCAACGATCCGGTTGGCCCTTGCACCGGAAATCAAGTATGATGTTCTTGAAGAGGACAATCCCAAGAATTTGTGGGAGAAGTTAACGAAGACTTATCACTCAAAGTCTTTGGCCAACAAGCTGTTTCTCAAGAAAGATTTGTTTGGGCTCAAGATGGAAGAAGACGGAGATTTAAGAGATCATCTGAATCGTTTTAATGGCTTAATCAACCAGCTAAATAATTTGGATGAAAAATTAAAGGATGAGGACAAAACTGTTCTACTACTAGTGTCTCTACTGAAGAAGTATAATACTGTGATGACTTCTTTATTGGTTGGGAAAACGAAGTTAGATTTGGATGAGATTATTGTTGTTCTTATGGAGGCCGAAAGATTGATGAAATAAGAATCGAGTGACACATCTGATGGAAGTGCATTTGTGGTACGTGCGCGTGACACGGAAAAGAAGTATGCTAAGAAATATAACCCTAATATCTGGTGTTTTTATTGTGAGGAATTGGGTCATATACAATTTATGTGTCCAAAGGCAAGAGAAGACTTGAGAGAGTTGAAGAAAAATCGAGGGGGTAGTGTTTCGCTTGTAGAAGCTGATGAAGATGTTCTTTTGGTTCAAGAAGAGAAGGGATCAAAAGAAGAATGGGTGCTTGACTCGGGATGTTCTCATCACATATGTGGTAGGAGGGAGTGGTTCTCGTCCTATAAAAAGTGTGAGGGAAAGATTGTAACTTTACCGAACGGTAAAATGGTAAAGGTTGCTGGCATTGGTGAGGTAACAATGAAACGTCACAACGGTCGTGTTCAGAAGTTAACTCAAGTAAGATACATACCGGAGTTAAATCGAAATCTGATTTCGTTGGGTAAATTAGTTGATTTGGGATATACTGTTATGATGAAGAACAGTATGTTGAAAGTCACTAAAGGAGATTTAGAGATACTCAAAGGACGAAAAAATAAGATAAATCTTTTTGTACTAGAAAGAGGGGTTATTGTTCGAGGGGAGGTATTGGGCGATCGACGTTGATGGCTTGATGGTGACCATTAATTCGGTTGTGCATGAAATCATATTGGGTTGAAGGGGAGGATTGTTGGGGTTAAACCCAATAGGTAGTATGGTCTTGGTGATAGAAAACATAATTGAATTGGGTAATAATTGTATGGGTAGACAATTATTATCATAATTGAGTTGGGTAATAATTGTATGTGTTGACAATTATTATTATAATGGGAATGGGTAATAATTGTATGGGTAGACAATTATTATTGTAATCAGATTAGGTATGTCTTGTTGGCTAAGTTTGTGATGGCTATATATACATAGTCATGTTATTGTTTTGATGTATGCTTGAGTATTGTTTGACTTAAGTATCGCTTGAGTGAATACCGTTTGGTGAGATTGATTGTATTATTGATAATTGTTTTGATTAATAATACAAGTTGGGACGTGGGTTTTTCCGCATCATATATTGAGTGTGTGTTTTGCATTATTTGTTTGGTTCTATACTTGTGTGTGTTCCCCCTAACATATCAAACATGACAATAAGAAAAAATATTGCTATTAAGAAAAGAGGGAAAACAAATAAGTATTTAGATAATATATTTTTGTGACAACTCATCTCAAAATTTGAGGCTTTTTCTAAAATCAGACATATCTCAATTTTAAATATGAAATTAATTGAATTTTATTGGTCCGAATGTAGCTAACTTGGATAATTCACAAGTTCACCACATACACCCAAAACATCATAATATTTTTAGGCACTTAATCATATTACTCTTACTTTATATAGTGAACAAAGTGACTCAATATTTTGAGATGTGAGATTGTGGTGTTACAAACTCAGCAACTTAAAATCTGACGTCCTTGTCAGTCTTGAACAACTAGCCATAGTTTAATGATCAAACTTCATTTGAATTCGCGTCCCTACCTCCGAACCTCTGTCTATTCGGGCACTTGAAGTATCAAACTTTAAAGAGTTGACTCTAATACCATATGTGACAACCCATGCTAAATCCTGAGCTTTTTTTTTAAGATCGGGTCAACTCCTGAGTTAAAACTATGTCAATTCCCACTTCCAAATCTGAAATAAGCCGAAGTACATTGACCAAAATTGTAACCAACTTGGGAAGTCCAAAACACCACCAGAGGCTCCATGAGATCATGATTTGTTAGTATACTTAGTAGTACTCTTGCTTTATATATTGAACAAAGTGTATCAATATCCTCGATAAGTATTACAAACTCCCCCACTTAAACTCTCTATGTCCTCAATTCATTATGGGTCAGTACAACCAACCTTCTTATCCTAGAATGAACGATACAAAGAAGATTAGGATGTCCCTTGCGTAAAGATGTCGTACACAAATTTAGTGAATGGTTTGTTGGTAAGAAGATGTACAAGTTAGTGTATATACCTAAGTTCAATTCTCTTCAACAACGATTTTAAAAAATTTCTAACATCCAAACGTACAATCGAATGCATACCAAACCCGACAAGCATTAACCTACCATAAATCAGTCCAAAAGAAATAGTAAATTGGTATACATTAGTTGTAAAATTGCCATTATAGAAATTTTGAACAATTTTATTGTAAATGATATGAGATGTTAAAATATTATTGAACTATATATAAGTCATTACTCTATGAATAACACTTTTATATAAAGAACAATAGAAAGCACCATATAATCTTACATTAAATTGCATTTTTATTCTAATTTTAAAACCAAAGATACTTTTTTAACATAATAATTTTGACAACATTGATATTAGCATTTGAAGGAAGGAATGAAAATATAAAAGAATCAACGCACGTGTACTAAGTTTGATTTTCCAACCACCGCGAATTGAACTGGTCCAATTTTTACACATATACAGTGTTCTAAAAATCGATCGATTAACGAAATAATCGTTCGACTTATCGGAGTTCGAACGGTCCTGTGTCGATTAATCGAAAAATGGATCAAAGTGCGTTTTTTGAAAAAATCAATCAAAAGTCTGCCGATTTGGTCAAAAATCGATCATTTCGGTCAAAGGGTGAAAATTAATTAAAAAAATATTTTTTTTTTAAAAATTGAAATATAAAATAATATTTAATAATAATATATTAATTTATAATAACTATCATATGCCCCTAAATCATAATCTCTAAAAATTAAATAAGTTTCTTTAATTAAATTACTCTTATTTCCCGAAAAATTACTCGATCGATTCATTCATTTCAAAATCTCATGTACTTAATTTGTAAATAATTTTAGTGGATTAAAAATTCATATCTAATTTATATATAGTATTACCAACTTTCTAACTACTAAGTAGTGAGTATTAATTATTATGTATAAATTAACTGTAAAATGTATACACTAAATATCAAATATGAATTAATGATATGTGATTTTATTTTTGTAAATTTTATGAAAATTTAATGAAATTTAAATATAATTATATTTTATTATTTAATTAATTAAATTACTTCTGATTAATTAATCTGATTAATCACCGATTACCCGATTAATCACTTAAAGGTAAATTTATTGAATAGTGTCGATTTTCGAATTTTAGAACACTCACGCATACATCATTTTTATTAATTTATTTTGTTCTTATTAGTCACGTTTGTAGCCTCTAGATTTCCATTTTAATTTAAAATAACGTGCATTGTATATTTCTTTTTTGTAAATAGTTTTCTGTAATATTTTATGTGCAAAAAATACAAGCGACTCACAATAGTGACTACCACAATAGTGACTACCAGATCTTGTTTATATTTGGTGCTTTTGTTACTATTGTGATTTTCTCCTTCAATTTAATTTTTTTACTATTTAATTTTCATACACTAAAAGGTTTAAAATTAAATATTAAGCAAATATAAGATAATTATTCACAAATGTTAAAAAAATGCTAAGATATGTTTCACAGTGAAAATATCAAAACTCAAAGAAAATTATTCTAGATAAAAAAATCAAAATATAAATATTATACTGAATAACTTGTGATATAAAAAAAATGAAATAAATTATGAAACATTACATGATGTGATACTTAATAGTTATATGTTATGAATTAATTGTAAAGTCAAACTATCGCACAACTGGACAATACCGACTATTAAGTATAACACACCGAATTTTCCGAACTTGTTTAAGGTCTTACAACTAGTTGTAATTCATTACTCAATCATTAAGTAATAAAAATACCGACTTTTCTTTGGGCTAAACTTGTTTAAGATCTTACAACTAGTTGTAATTCTATTTTAAAACTACTAAATCTAGTGGGCCGAGCCCACCTCTTCCCTCATTATGCTCTGTCTCTCTTTTGATCACACGTCTCTCTTCTCGTCTCTTCTCGACACTTCTAAAACGTAAACACATAAAAGTCATTCTTCTAATAGCATTACATTAGAAACAGAATTATAAAAATTGAAAAGTATACACATAAAAGACTTACAATGAATGCATTAAAGATTTATGAAGTTTCAATACATTACGAAGTGAATGATAAATAAAAATACTCATAAAATCCTTTATGGCCAATAGTTAGAAGTATTCAATCAATGGTAATTATGTATATCATGTTGGGGTTAAACCCAATAGGTAGTATGGTCTTGGTGATAGAAAACATAATTGAATTGGGTAATAATTGTATGGGTAGACAATTATTATCATAATTGAGTTGGATAATAATTGTATGTGTTGACAATTATTATTATAATGGGAATGGGTAATAATTGTATGGGTAGACAATTATTATTGTAATCAGATTAGGTATGTCTTGTTGGCTAAGTTTGTGATGGCTATATATACATAGTCATGTTATTGTTTTGATGTATGCTTGAGTATTGTTTGACTTAAGTATCGCTTGAGTGAATACCGTTTGGTGAGATTGATTGTATTATTGATAATTGTTTTGATTAATAATACAATTTGGGACGTGGGTTTTTCCGCATCATATATTGAGTGTGTGTATTTGTATTATTTGTTTGATTTTATATTTGTATGTATTCCCCCTAACAAGTGGTATCAAGAGCTAAGGTTCATGATGGAGAAGGTTGGAGGATTTGAGATTGAATTGTTTCATAGAAGAAATAATTTTACCTTGTGGTAAAGCACAGTGAAAGATCTGTTAATGCAACGAAGGTTATATGCGACTCTCGGAGAGAAGAAGCCTACTGAAGTTGATGATAAAAAGTGGGGAGACATGAAGTTACGTGCAACATCGACGATCCGGTTGGCCCTTGCACCAAAAATCTAGTATGATGTTCTTGAAGAGGATAATCCCAAGAATTTGTGGGAGAAGTTAACAAACATTTATCACTCAAAGTCTTTGGCCAATAAGTTATTTCTCAAAAAATATTTGTTCGGGCTCAAGATGGAAGAAGACGGAGATTTAAGAGATCATCTGGATCATTTTAATGGCTTAATCAATCATCTGAATAATTTTGGATGAAAAATTGAAGGATGAGGACAAAGTTATTCTTCTACTGGTGTCTCTACCGAAGAAGTATAATACTGTGATGACTTATTTATTGAGTGGAAAAACGAAGTTAGATTTGGATGAGACTATTATTGTTCTTCTGGAGGCCGAAAGATTGATGAAATAATAATTGAGTGACACATCTGATGGAAGTGCATTCGTAGTATAAATATGGTTGTCCTTACTATATGAGTTAGTTGTTGTCTTTCCTTCTTATAACAAGGTACCGAATTAAAGAAACGATCACATAAAGGTCCGTTCACTTCAATCTACCTTTTCTCCTTCATTGTGTCCATTTACCTTCCTTAATCGAAGAAACTTCAGTTGTCGTTGCACGTTATCTTATTCGTGGCTCCACATCAAGGCTCCCATACTGGTAATACTCCCATTAACAACTTTGCAATCGTTAAGGGGAACATACTACCCAATAGTCAACAAGTCGGCTAATGTCACATCATCTTGTTAAAATTAATATCACATCATCATAACACCATTATCTAACTCCAAGAAATCTCCAGATCCATAATCTCCTCTAACTCTCTCTCATCAACACTTATCTATTCCATTCCACAAGCTAGTCATAGATGGCCTAATCACTAATAGCTTCTCGTAACCCGGTGACAGCTATCCTCTGGAACGCTTGAATCTTCTTTCTAAACTTCTTCTCACCTTTATTTGTTTCTCAATACTCACCATTTACTGCAACTCCCGAATCCATCCTCATAGGTACAATTGCTTCATATGACAAGTTCTAAACTGGGGGTATATAACAGGGGGTCGGGTAAGCTGAAAAGATACATTCACCGCCGAAAGTCCAGTAAAATAAGAATAAACGGATGGAGGTTCTTAAATAGGTAGTCTCATAACAAGAGGTGGTAGAATAGCGTGGAATAACTTGAAGAGGTGCAACTGTCATAATAGAAGGTAGTACCAATAATACTGATGGAGGATCAAGGTGCAAATCAAATCTGAGAGAAGATGACGATCCTCGAATGAAAAGCTCCAAACGATCAGATGATACAGGGAAATCAGAATATGCCATTGTCGTTGTCTGGGAATCACGTCGCAAGTTAAGAATCCCGAATTGCAATACGAACCGTGCCGGAGACATACTATATAATCGCACTCAAACTCACAACTTCTTATCTTTCTATTTTCTATTCCTAATCCTAACCCTCTACCCAATCCCGACAATCTAGGCTTGTTTCAGTGACTTATAACCTGTAGCTCTGATACCAACCTGTGGCGCCCTCTAAACTCGGGTCAGAAGTTTGGGGTCCACAACACATACACAACATATAAACTTGTATATGAGATACTATTTGCAATGACCCTGCTTTACACAACCACAGATCGCAACAGGTTAAAGTATGAAAACAAGCCACAATCTTAACCTTTATTACAACGTACCAAATCCCAACTAATTTAACTTACAATTGATAATAAAATCATTCTTACAATCTTACTATCTCACTACCGCAATAAGCTCCTGCTAGCTCGATCTAACTCAGTGTGGAATCCTAGCTCGTACATTGAACTGGGAAACCTCGTTATCAACCGTATCCTTCTTAACTGTAGAATACATAAAAAGATTCTCAAGAGTGAGCTAACTAGCTCAGCAAGTCACAATGACAATAATTGAGATTAATCAATGATCAAACGAGATGATTCAGAGGAATCAAGTTTATTGCTAAACAATCATTAGAATTGGACATTCATTTTAAGTTTTTAAAACCAAGGTTAGGCTGTTGAACAGTCACGCACTAACCCCGAGCAAAGCACACAACACTGCTCTAACTACTGGATCCAAGGCACACATTGGCCTAAATTGACCATAGATATGGTCTGACCACGAATCTGGTCCACATATATATATAAAACTATCCAATTCCAAAGCAGTTCAATATGATAAACAATATAATTCGATAAACAAGATCATAATCAATGATGGTTAAACACTTTAATAAAAACGTAAAGAAACTCATGAATATCTCAAGGGTATATCAAGGTATGTATAAGAAACAGTTTTCAGTCTGTAAAATGATCGGGTATTGGACGAATACTGATTTTTTAAGTTATAGTTCTTTGATGTTATAAAGAATGGTTGGAGTATAAAAGTTTCTGTGTTTTCAAATAATTTTTGCTCCAGTGTTTGGTGTTTAGTAGTTATACATTTGGGGAGTGGTATCATATTTGTGTGATTTGGTATCTGAGGATCAACAAAGGACGGTTTACAAAGAACAAAGCTTACGGCTCAAGATCAAGAAAAATCAGGGTTCAAGGGTAAATAGTTTAAAGCACTTGCAATATAAACAAGAGTTATTTTGAATAAGAGCGACATGTTATGAAACAGTTCGAAAATAATTGCGATATATCTTGAAGAAAAGTTTGGAAGTACTTGCCTTACAGGGCTTTATAACTATTACTGATCAATTCTGAGCCGACTCTGTCGCTCAGGCTTTAACGTCCCACTACTAGATCCCATTGGATTCGACTTCGATACTCAGGTTTTTCTGTTGAAACTCTACTGAGCTCGCTGACTGACCACTAGGTTATCTTTAGTCCATCATCCACTTTCAGGTTCCCGCCTATAACCTACAGGATCGAAATACCCTATGTTAGACACCCAGTTATGCTTGACATATCCTCGATACCAATCTTACCCAAACGATAACAATCTCGACTAGTATTTATATACATTACTATAGTACACAAAATTGTAACCAACTTGGGAAGTCCAAAACACCACCAGAGGCTCCATGAGATCATGATTTGTTAGTATACTTAGTAGTACTCTTGCTTTATATATTGAACAAAGTGTATCAATATCCTCGATAAGTATTACAAACTCCCCCACTTAAACTCTCTATGTCCTCAATTCATTATGGGTCAGTACAACCAACCTTCTTATCCTAAAATGAAAGATACAAAGAAGATTAGGATGTCCCTTGCGTAAAGATATCGTACACAAATTTAGTGAATGGTTTGTTGGTAAGAAGATGTACAAGTTAGTGTATATACCTAAGTTCAATTCTCTTCAACAACGATTTTAAAAAATTTCTAACATCCAAACGTACAATCGAATGCATACCAAACCCGACAAGCATTAACCTACCATAAATCAGTCCAAAAGAAATAGTAAATTGGTATACATTAGTTGTAAAATTGCCATTATAGAAATTTTGAACAATTTTATTGTAAATGATATGAGATGTTAAAATATTATTGAACTATATATAAGTCATTACTCTATGAATAACACTTTTATATAAAGAACAATAGAAAGCACCATATAATCTTACATTAAATTGCATTTTTATTCTAATTTTAAAACCAAAGATACTTTTTTAACATAATAATTTTGACAACATTGATATTAGCATTTGAAGGAAGGAATGAAAATATAAAAGAATCAACGCACGTGTACTAAGTTTGACTTTCCAACCACCGCGAATTGAACTGGTCCAATTTTTACACATATACAGCGTTCTAAAAATCGATCGATTAACGAAATAATCGTTCGACTTATCGGAGTTCGAACGGTCCTGTCTCGATTAATCGAAAAATGGATCAAAGTGCGTTTTTTGAAAAAATCAATCAAAAGTCTGCCGATTTTGTCAAAAATCGGTCATTTCGGTCAAAGGGTGAAAATTAATTAAAAAAATATTTTTTTTAAAAATTGAAATATAAAATAATATTTAATAATAATATATTAATTTATAATAACTATCATATGCCCCTAAATCATAATCTCTAAAAATTGAATAAGTTTCTTTAATTAAATTACTCTTATTTCCAGAAAAATTACTCGATCGATTCATTCATTTCAAAATCTCATGTACTTAATTTGTAAATAATTTTAGTGGATCAAAAATTCATATCTTATTTATATATAGTATTACCAACTTTCTAACTACTAAGTAGTGAGTATTAATTATTATGAATAAATTAACTGTAAAATGTATACACTCAATATCAAATATGAATTAATGATAAGTGATATTATTTTTGTAAATTTTATGAAAATTAAATAGAATTATATTTTATTATTTAATTAATTAAATTACTTCTGATTAATTAATATGATTAATCACCGATTACCCGATTAATCACTTAAAGGTAAATTTATTGGACAGTGTCGATTTTCGAATTTTAGAACGCTCACGCATACATCATTTTTATTAATTTATTTTGTTCTTATTAGTCACGTTTGTAGCCTCTAGATTTCCATTTTAATTTAAAATAACGTGCATTGTATATTTCTTTTTTGTAAATAGTTTTCTGTAATATTTTATGTGCAAAAAATACAAGCGACTCACAATAGTGACTACCACAATAGTGACTACCAGATCTTGTTTATATTTGGTGCTTTTGTTACTATTGTCATTTTCTCCTTCAATTTAATTTTACTATTTAATTTTCATACACTAAAAGGTTTAAAATTAAATATTAAGCAAATATAAGATAATTATTCACAAATGTTAAAAAAATGCTAAGATATGTTTCACAGTGAAAATATCAAAACTCAAAGAAAATTATTCTAGATAAAAAAAATCAAAATATAAATATTATATTGAATAACTTGTGATATAAAAAAATGAAATAAATTATGAAACATTACATGATGTGATACTTAATAGTTATATGTTATGAATTAATTGTAAAGTCAAACTATCGCACAACTGGACAATACCGACTATTAAGTATAACACACCGAATTTTCCGAACTTGTTTAAGGTCTTACAACTAGTTGTAATTCATTACTCAATCATTAAGTAATAAAAATACCGACTTTTCTTTGGGCTAAACTTGTTTAAGATCTTACAACTAGTTGTAATTCTATTTTAAAACTACTAAATCTAGTGGGCCGAGCCCACCTCTTCCCTCATTATGCTCTGTCTCTCTTTTGATCACACGTCTCTCTTCTCGTCTCTTCTCGACACTTCTAAATTTTTCGCATCGTTATACATTTCTGTATAAATTTACCTCATCTCTCGTCTATCACTGTTCAAAAAAATGACTTATTATCAAAGAAATAATACATTAAAAATACTTACAAGACATTCGACAAGAGAATGGTAGATCTCTTTAAAACATAAACACATAAAAGTCATTCTTCTAATAGCATTACATTAGAAACAAAATTATAAAAATTGAAAAGTATACACATAAAAGACTTACAATGAATGCATTAAAGATTTATGAAGTTTCAATACATTACGAAGTGAATGATAAATAAAAATACTCATAAAATCCTCTATGGCCAATAGTTAGAAGTATTCAATCAATGGTAATTATGTATATCATGTTGGGGTTAAACCCAATAGGTAGTATGGTCTTGGTGATAGAAAACATAATTGAATTGGGTAATAATTGTATGGGTAGACAATTATTATCATAATTGAGTTGGGTAATAATTGTATGTGTTGATAATTATTATTATAATGGGAATGGGTAATAATTGTATGGGTAGACAATTATTATTGTAATCAGATTAGGTATGTCTTGTTGGCTAAGTTTGTGATGGCTATATATACATAGTCATGTTATTGTTTTGATGTATTCTTGAGTATTGTTTGACTTAAGTATCGCTTGAGTGAATACCGTTTGGTGAGATTGATTGTATTATTGATAATTATTTTGATTAATAATACAAGTTGGGACGTGGGTTTTTCCGCATCATATATTGAGTGTGTGTATTTGCATTATTTGTTTGATTTTATATTTGTATGTATTCCCCCTAACAAGTGGTTTCAAGAGCTAAGGTTCATGATGAAGAAGGTTGGAGGATTTGAGATTGAATTATTTCATAGAAGAAATAATTTTACCTTGTGGTAAAGCACAGTGAAAGATCTGTTAATGCAACGAAGGTTATATGCGACTCTCGGAGAGAAGAAGCCTACTGAAGTTGATGATAAAAAGTGGGGGAGACATGAAGTTACGTGCAACATCGACGATCCGGTTGGCCCTTGCACCAAAAATCTAGTATGATGTTCTTGAAGAGGATAATCCCAAGAATTTGTGGGAGAAGTTAACAAACATTTATCACTCAAAGTCTTTGGCCATAAGTTATTTCTCAAAAAATATTTGTTCGGGCTCAAGATGGAAGAAGACGGAGATTTAAGAGATCATCTGGATCATTTTAATGGCTTAATCAATCATCTGAATAATTTTGGATGAAAAATTGAAGGATGAGGACAAAGTTGTTCTTCTTCTGTTGTCTCTACCAAAGAAGTATAATACTGTGATGACTTATTTATTGAGTGGAAAAATGAAGTTAGATTTGGATGAGACTATTGTTGTTCTTCTGGAGGCCGAAAGATTGATGAAATAATAATTGAGTGACACATCTGATGGAAGTGCATTCGTAGTACAAATCTGGTTGTCCTTACTATATGAGTTGGTTGTTGTTTTTCCTTCTTATAACAAGGTACCGAATTAAAGAAACGATCACATAAAGGTCCGTTCACTTCAATCTACCTTTTCTCCTTCATTGTGTCCATTTACCTTCCTTAATCGACGAAACTTCAGTTGTCGTTGCACGTTATCTTATTCGTAGCTCCACATCAAGGCTCCCATACTGGTAATACTCCCGTTAACAACTTTGCAATCGTTAAGGGGAACAGACTACCCAATAGTCAACAAGTCGGCTAATGTCACATCATCTTGTTAAAATTAATATCACATCATCATAACACCATTATCTAACTCGAAGAAATCTCCAGATCCATAATTACCTCTAACTCTCTCTCTTCAACACTTATCTATTCCATTCCACAAGCTAGTCATGGATGGCCTAATCACTAATAGCTTCTCGTAACCCGGTGATAGCTATCCTCCGGAACGCTTGAATCTTCTTTCTAAACTTCTTCTCACCTTTATTTGTATCTCAATACTCACCATTTACTGCAACTCCCGAATCCATCCTCATAGGTACAATTGCTTCATAGGACAAGTTCTAAACTGGGGGTATAGAACAGGGGGCACCGCCGAAAGTCCAGTAAAATAAGAATAAACGAATGGAGGTTCTTAAATAGGTAGTCTCATAACAAGAGGTGGTAGAATAGCGTGGAATAACTTGAAGAGGTGCAACTGTCATAACAGAAGGTAGTACCATTAATACTGATGGAGGATCAAGGTGCAAATCAAATCTGAGAGAAGATGACGATCCTCGAATGAAAAGCTCCAAACGATCAGATGATACAGGGAAATCAGAATCTGCCATTGTCGTTGTCTGGGAATCACGTCGCAAGTTAAGAATCCCGAATCGCAATACGAACCGTGCCGGAGACATACTATATAATCGCACTCAAACTCACAACGTCTTATCTTTCTATTTCCTATTCCTATTCCTAATCCTAACCCTCTACCCAATCCCGACAATCTAGGCTTGTTTCAGTGACTTATAACCTGTAGCTCTGATACCAACCTGTGGCGCCCTCCAAACTCGGGTCCGAAGTTTGGGGTCTACAACACATACACAACATATAAACCTGTATATGAGATACTATTTGCAATGACCCTGCTTTACACAACCACAGATCGCAACAGGTTAAAGTATGAAAACAAGCCACAATCTTAACCTTTATTACAACGTACCAAATCCTAACTAATTTAACTTACAATTGATAATAAAATTATTCTTACAATCTTACTATCTCACTACCGCAATAAGCTCCTGCTAGCTCGATCCAACTCAGTGTGGAATCCTAGCTCGTACATTGAACTGGGAAACCTCGCTATCAACCGTATCCTTCTTAACTGTAGAATACATAAAAAGATTTGCAAGAGTGAGCTTCCTAGCTCAACAAGTCACAATGACAATAATTGAGATTAATCAATGATCAAACGAGATGATTCAGAGGAATCAAGTTTATTGCTAAACAATCATTAGAATTGGACATTCATTTTAAGTTTTTAAAACCAAGGTTAGGCTGCTGAACAGTCACGCACTAACCCCGAGCAAAGCACACAACACTGCTCTAACTACTGGATCCAAGGCACACATTGGCCTAAATTGACCATAAATATGGTCTGACCACGAATCTGATCCACATATATATAAAAACTATCCAATTCCAAAGCAGTTCAATATGATAAATAATATAATTCGATAAACAAGATCATAATCAATGATAATTAAACACTTGAATAAAAACGTAAAGAAACTCATGGATATCTCAAGGGTATATCAAGGTATGTATAAGAAATAGTTTTCAGTCTGTAAAATGATCGGGTATTGAACGAATACTGATTTTTCAAGGTATAGTTCTTTGATGTTATAAAGAATGGTTGGAGTATAAAAGTTTCTGTGTTTTCAAACAATTTTTGCTCCAGTGTTTGGTGTTTAGTAGTTACACATTTGGGGAGTGGTATCATATTTGTGTGATTTGGTATCTGAGGATCAACAAAGGATGGTTTACAAAGAACAAGGCTTACTGCTCAAGATCAAGAAAAATCAGGGTTCAAGGGTAAATAGTTTAAAGCACTTGCAATATAAACAAGTGTTATTTTGAATAAGAGCGACATGTTATGAAACAGTTCAAAAATAATTGCGATATATCTTGAAGAAAAGTTTCGAAGTACTTTCCTTACAGGGCTTTATAACTATTACTGATCAATTCTGAGCCGACTCTGTCGCTCAGGCTTTAACGTCCCACTACTAGATCTCATTGGATTCGACTTCGACTCTCATGTTTTTCTGTTGAAACTCTACTGAGCTCGCTGACTGACCACTAGGTTATCTTTACTCCATCATCCACTTTCAGGTTACCGACTATAACCTACAGGATCGAAATACCCTATGTTAGACACCCAGTTATGCTTGACATATCCTCGATACCAATCTTACCCAAACGATAACAATCTCGACTAGTATTTATATACATTACTATAGTACACACAACATACAGGATTCATGTACTCAAATCTCGATTCAATATTCATTTTCGGAAAACACAAATACTCATCGTTCTAGGAAATAAATTGTCCATTATATTTTACAGAATATTTATTTAGAACTATATAACTATTTACATTCGACTATTAGTTCCGATATGTTACAGGGTACGTTCCCGAGAATCGGGCAGCGCTTCCTTTGCTTATCGGACTACCCATTGAATACAATCGACGTCAAACCAACAACAATCACAATCGCAATCCAACTTCACCAGTCCCAACTAACAATTACAATTCCAATCACAACACAGCAAACAAACAATCAATCCAAATAATTCCTGAACTGAATTATTTAACTACTATTATTTTTTTATTTCGAATCATAATATACGAACTAAATTATTTATTTTAAAATATTAGGACTCAGAATAATTCATCACGGTCCACCGTCAGCTCGCAAATGCTCATTGTCGACGGCAGTAAAATTCGTCGGTGCCCAATTAAGTCGGGTTTCCATACGAATTTTACCGATAAAAATTTCCGAGCAATCGAAAATAATTACAAAGAAAATTCGAATAATCAAGAATGTTTCTTCGAATTTCATTCACAAAATCTCGATATTCGAACAACCCAAAATGGGAGTTCGAATTAACCACAAAAGCATAACCACATCCCAAGTCAACACTACCGAAGCCATAACCGGAATCATGCCGGAAATGGAACATCACAGCCACGGAGATCAAAGCAGCAAGAACACACACTACCCACGCACACAACTCACACCATTACTCACACACGTTTTTACACACACACACACACAAATTCGACACCATAGATACACGCACATACACACCAGTATATATATAGGTATATAGGCGTAATCAAATAGGCAAAATCGGAAGCCACCAAGCCCACCTGAGCTAGGCGGCGGCTTACCGGAATTGGCCGGAAAAATAGAAAAAAGGGGAACCGAAAGTAACAGGATCGCAGCCAGGGAAAGAAAATAGAGAGGGTAAGAAAATCAGAGTGAGAGAGAGATTCAGAGATGATAGCCGAGTACAAGGGAAACAAATGGGGGTTTTGTTAATACAATTTTTTTTCTTTCCCCTCTCCAACTTGCAACACGTGGCAACAAGTATGCTAAGAAACCGACACGTTATATTTGGAGATAGATACAAAAATTTAAAGGCCTGACTTGCCCCGAAATTCAAAATTATCAGTCGAGGCGCCCTTGGAAATAATTTCAGAAAATTATGAAATTAGTCTTATAATGTCACAAATATCCCGAAATTTATAAAACATAAATTCTGAAATTTTAAAATAATTTTTAAAATGCAATTTGTACCCGCTTTTATCAATTAAACGAAACAAGGCGCGGGTGAAATTAATCCCAAAAATTTCCAAAATAATTTTAAAATTCTCGAAATATTTCAAACTTAAATAAATATGAGTTTCATTATTTTTAAAGAATCCTGGAATTAAATACGGATTTTATAGATAAATACAATCAGAAAATAATACAGGACTAAATAATTGATGAAATATTGATTTCTAAATTTTATAAAATCCTAAAAATAATTATTTTAATTATAAAACCATAAAACAATTTTAGAGATATTCCAAATATTTATGCAAATAAATTTGCACTAAATCCACTTTTGAAAGTGAAAACAATTCAATACAATTCAATACACATACTTTATTTATTTAATACTTCCACAATTACATATTTAAGTAATTCAAAAATACACGAGTCGTTATAGTTTTTGAAGAATTCAAAATTTTATACTTAAATTCTAATTAATTCTTAAATAAACATTGAAGATGCTATATTTATAACTTTTGACTATTAATCTAAATATTTTTGGGAAAATTAATTCAAAATTTCCTCAACTATATACATTTTATTATCAAGGCCCCCAGTCTATTTTGTAATATATTATGATCCCTAAATACTTGAATTCTAATTAATTCTTAAATAAAATTCAAGTATATTTATAACTTTTGACTAATAATATAAATATTTTTGGGAAAATTAATTCAAAATGTCCTCAACTATATGCATTTTATTATCTAGGTCCCTGATTTATTTTTTAATATATTATGATCCCCAAATATTTCAAAAATCTTATTTACATTTTTCCGTTTAATTTTGACTAACGTCCGTTAGTCAATTAGGGTTCTTCAACTTCTTGAATTTGGAGATTTTTGACTCGTTGATAAATGGATGAAATTCAGGGTGTTAAAAGTTTCGCGAGGTCAAACCGAAGAGATCCATGTAGATTTTAATTGCGGAGGATGGCCATAATGGTAGATTTATCACCGCAAACCGGAAAATGACTATGATTTCCGGCCACCATTCCGGCCATCCTACGCTATTGAAACCTGGATAAATTTCCTCAATTTTATTATTGCATAAATGAATCACAAACCCCTAAATTAAAGAACTTGAAGAACTCTAATTGACTAATGAACGTTTGTCAAATTCTGACGGAAGGACTCTAATCAAATTTGTGGAAAGTTAAAGTACACCAACATTGAATTTTTTTGTTTAGGGACCATAACAAAAAATGACATATAGTTTAAGAACGTATGAATTAATTATCTCAATATTTTAAAGGTCATAACTCGACTAATCAATCATTATATACAAATTCAATCTAATATCATATTTAAACCAATAATTTTTGTAATAAAGTCATAATCAATTTTATAATATTATATATTGTAAGATATAATATGAAAATAAATTATTAAATATAAAAAATAACATGACCAGAAAAAATTAATTTGCAAACCCTAGTAATAAAAAAATTTAAATTTACTCCATTCACGGAGCGCACATACACACACATATTCAGTGCATGATTTAAAACTAATGTGTGTAAATTGCATGGTAGTATGTAGGAATGCATGTTAATTGCTACACTCGAGGTCAATTCATATAAAGATATATTTTTTAAATTTATTAAATACAAGAGTATATTTATCATTTCAGATGAAGTGAATGGCTCACGACACAAATGCACACATAATAAGTGCATTATTTCAGATAAGGTGTGTATGTAAAAGTCTCAGGTTAAACTTTACAAATAAAATTATTTTTAAAACTTTAAAAACACAAGTAAATTTATTATTTTACATTTATATGTAAGATATTATAAATAAAGAATATTTATATACCTTGTTAATGAATTTCAATATAAGGTTAAATGATTTCATAACTTAGTTGGTTATGATGGTGAATTGAATTTCATATGACATGTGTTCAAATCACTTCATCATCAATATTTTTATACATACCTCTAATTATGTTCTATGTTCGGAAGATAATAAATTGGCTCAAGAGTTAGATTCAGAAACTAATAAATTGACTCATAAATCAAATCTGGTAAGATTAATTTGCTATGGAGTTAGGCTTATAAATTATATTGGAGTTTTATATTTTATATAAGAGACATAAGAGAAGATTACCTTTGGGCTAAACTTGTTTAAGATCCTACAAATAGTTGTAATTCTATTTTAGAACTAGAAAATTTATTGGGCTGCGTACACCTCTTCCGTCGTTATGGCCCATCCATGTTCTAATCACACGCATCTCCTAACGTCTCTTCTAGAAACTTCTAAAATTTTCGCATCGCTATAACCTCTATAAATTTACCACTTCTCCCGTCTATCACTCTTCACATCCATCTCTCATCTATTATTCTACACATTCATATTCGATATCATCATCCATATCATTCTGTCTTTTTTCTATTTTTCCTCCATTAAACTCATCTTAGCATCTCTATGTTGAGCATACATATCGCTTACAACTAACGAGACCAGAAATTAGTATAATTCTTGTAATATCATTATATTTCGCGACTCTCCGTTAATTCAATACATCCTCAAGAGCGACACCGCAACCAATATAAAACACAATTTCTAATCAAAGTGTTGGTTATAATTTTTACTTGATTTTTTCACCTGATCTACCTTATCTTACAAGATCTACCTTATTTGCAAGATTTTCTTCCATGTCATGCCCACAAAAGATCAAGTATCATCAAATCAGTAAGTATTTGACTAATTAATTTTGAACACTATTACATTTATATACGTCTTTTTATACATAAGGATATATTTTATTAAAAATTGTATACATGGTTAAGTTTTATCTAATTTAATATAAAATCAAAATTTTAGATTTCGAGTTTTTGCATTAAGAACTACATCGACAAATGTTCGATCTGAAAAGATCGATTGGTAGATCAATTGTTGCACCAATATTTCAGAAAAATACATTTTATGTTTCTTTCCGAAATGAACGTATCAAATTTTATAATGAAAAAAGATCGTTATATAAATTTTATAAAACAAAATAATATCAAATTGAATCATAATTTTATATTAAACTTCTCTTCACATGGTTGTTGCAGCAAACAATGAAGAAAATGCTCCAAAAAATTTTGAGTTGGCTCCTCCACTCCAGTTGACCGTGTGTACTTACCAGGTAATATTCTTTCAATAATTATTTAAATGATACAATGACTTTAAATAGCGTGGAGTGGTGATGTCCTAATATTTCACAAAATATACTTGTATATACTAGTAAAAATTATTTTAGTGTTTAATGTTATATTTAATTTTTAAAAATTAAAAACGAGTACTCTATATTTGAGATGCAAGAGTAATATTTCCAACTTTATATATGTATAATAGAACTCAAGCTTTTGCAGGTCTTACATGAAGCAACTATTTTATGGACTTGACTACTGTCACCGTCAGGGGATTCTGCATCGAGATATTAAAGGTTCCGAGCTTTTTCTTCTACCTTTTTAAAATTTATTTTTATTTTTTTCTAAATAATTTTCGACTTCCTCTCGCAGGTTCAAATCTTCTGGTTGACAACAGATGGAACTTAAAAATTGCTGACTTTGGTTTGCCCAACTTGAGCAAGCTACATGAAATTTTGAATTCGAAAATCAACCAGAGAAGAAGAAGAATAAATTGAATTATGGAGTAATATATAGGGAAATAATGCGAATATCCGGCGCTTATGTAAATAATGTGATACTTGTTTTTTGTGCTAAATGTAATATTTGTATTGGTATAGTTTATTAGTGCAAATTGTTAAGCAAATTCAATACAATCTGATTTTTTTTTTCATTTCAGAATGTAAGTCAAATATAGCAATCTTAATTCTTCAAGTGTTAAAATAATATTACCTTCTCCAATTATTAAAATAATAACTTAATGTACATCATTTTTATTTGTTAAATAGTTCAATTGTCAGCTAACTAAAATTCTCAGCTAAATTTAATTTCTTATGTAATTAATAGTACTTAACCTAATTTGAAACATAAGGGGGTGTATTCAATTCAGATTTTAGAGGATTTATAATAATTCATTGATTTAGAATGATTGTCGCTGATTTTGGCTGATTTTAATTGTGCGCGGATTTTAGCGGAGTTGTTAAATAAATCTCGTAGAGTCTTGCTGATTTGAGCAGTGATTTCTACAAATCCATCAAAATCTCTTGGATTTTGCTAAGATTTATGAAATCATAAAATACACTAGCAAATCCATTAAAATCCACAATTTTATAAAATACAAAAAAATCTATGGATTTTTGAATACAATTCCAGATTTTAATGGATTTTATAAAATCCAAGTTGAATACCACAAGATTTTAATGGACTTTTTAAAATCTAAATTGAATACCCCTGATTTTAAAAGAATTTTTTCAATCTCTATTGAATACCATCAGATTTTAAAAGATTTTTTAGAATCCAAATTGAATACCCTGAGATTTTCAAAATCCAAAAAAATCTTTTAAGATCCCAGTTGAATACACCCTCATAGTTTAACTAATAATATGACAATTATTAAAAACATATTTACATAAGTTAATGAAAATCCCTTTTTATATAAAGAAGAGAAATACAGTTTTTGTTTAGTAAAGGTTTAAACTATTTTATAATTTGTATGTATCACTATGTAAATTTTAAAGATAAAAAATTATGTTCTTTTTTCTTTCTATCATTGTTACAAAAAATTTAATTTAGTTGTTTTAAATTTGATTAACACTCAAATCTTTAAAATGTAGGATTACATTTTTCAAATTTTAGGATTTTTTTGCGATAGATCAAATTGTAGGATTTAAAATACTAGCTATATTTTTGACACAATAAAACACTGGTTATTTGTTAAGTTTTTTATTTGAAAAGTCCCAGTTTCATTTATACGCACTTGACATCAACAACATGGAGATCACCATTCCTGTTATTCTATGAATTTTATAGTGGAGAAGTGAATTTATTACACTTTCACTATATGTAAAAATTCTATAACTATGACAAAATTATTATTTATAATATTTTCGCACTAGTTTCACCTCCATATTTGTACTAAGTATTTATGTTGACGCTAATATTATTATACAAAGAACTTTGATTATTAATCAGTCCCTGTTATAAATTATTGTAAATGCAAGAGGATATTCAATATTTATAATTAGAGGACTAATTAAAATGTATCAAATTTTAGTGCCCTTAGGATACTATATGTGATAAGTAGTATATTAATATTAAAAAATAATTATTTAGTATTTCTTTTTAATTATATAAATATTTACGACTGATTTAATTTGAAAAATATCCAAACATGGTAAAGAAAAACTTTGCACAATATCACTTAAAAATAAATTTCAACATATAATTTAGTTTTCAATTTTTATTGAATATATTCAGTAAAGTTCTATGTAGTCCACCTTTTAATTGTAGTCATCGGAGTGCATCTATGTTCTGCAAATAAAATACCTTTTAAAACGTGTTATCTTGCAAAACATGTTTCAAAAATATCACTACAATAAAATCAGGGCCGACCCTTGGGTAAGGCGACCAAGGCGGCCGCCTAGGGCACCACCGCGCATAGGGGCACCAAAATATTTCAATAACATATGTATATAGGTGCATTTATTTTTTATATTATTTTTTTTATTTTTTATATTATTTATTTTATTTTATTCATTAATGTAGTTAGTAAGTTCTTACAACTTGAAGATATTGATATTGCATTGTCAAGATTGGAAGAACTTATAAATTTTTTTAATGAGTTTAGAGAAACTGGTTATGACTCTTGTAAGAAGGAGGCAAAAGAGTTAGATTTGGAGCTTTGGAGTTGGATGTGGAGCCTGTGTTTCCTGAAAAGCGAAAAATTCGTAGGCTTGTTCATTTTGATGATCTTGAGGTTACTGCAGCTGATGATGATCAGAACTTGAGTGCTGAACAAAAATTCAGAAGGTATTATTTCTTGTATATTGTTGATCAAGGTGCTTTTCAACTCAAAGAACGGTTTAAACAGTTTCAAGATTATAAGGAAAAATTTGGGTTTTTATTTAACCTGAAGAAGCATTTATCTGGTGATGATGAGGGGTTAAAATCTTGTTGCATGAAGCTTGAGGGATTTCTTAGACATGATATGCGATATGATATTGTTGGCGCAGAGTTGTTTAACGAGTTACTAGTGCTTCGAATGGTAATACCCGATGAGATAACAAAGGCAATAGATGTGCTTAATTATTTAAGTTCTAGTTCAAGAAAAATAAATTATCCAAATGCTTGGATAGCTTATAAAATCGTTGTGACCATTCCTGTTATAGTGGTAGAGGCGGAAATGACATTTTCTAGATTGAAACTGATCAAATCTTATCTCCGCTCTTCGATGTCTCAAGATAGACTTAATGGATTGGCTTTATTGTCTATTGAAAGTGAGCTGGCAAGTTCTCTAGATTATAGCAAAATCATAGAGAGATTCACATCTCAAAACCCTAGAAAAAAGTTTCAAAATCAATAAAGGTAAACTCAGTTTTATAACTTTATTTTGACATTGTTGTGTACTAGTAATGATAACTGTTCTATATTCATGATACTACATCAATGGCTTGCAGGAGATTATTACAGGAGGTTGAAAACTTGGATATTTAGCGTTCAAGAAATTCATTATATTCACTTGCTACTTTAGATTCAAGTAAGTTTTCTTTTATACAATGAATGTATCTTATTATGATTTTTTGGTTATGAATATGGGGCACCATTTTTGAATCCCGCCTATGGCACCCAAATACATAGGGCCGACCCTGAATAAAATCATGCAAATCTCATATATTTACAAGTATAAATGTATGTTCTGCTGCAACATGAACATTTATATTCTGTAAACTAAGCACGTTATGTAAAATAATATATTTTGCAACGTTCTACTTATAAAATTTATGCAATCTACAAGATTTTCAATAAAATTGTGATATTTATAGAATATTATTCAAAAATAATACGTTTTGCAATAATTTAAACTATATTTTACTCCAAGGAATCCAATGAAACAAGTCCTAACCTTTTTATATTTACCATTACCTAAAAATACACAAATAGATATACGACGAATAAGAATGAATATCGACAAGCTAACGAAGTCGAATGCACTACACTGTACACTTGCGGGGTCTTCTATTATCATCCTTTCTCTGATTTATAATTAACAGGATACTCCATTTATCTTCGGAACGTTTATTGTAAATAAAAGTTAGTAATGCATACTAGGTGTTTGAAAAAAGTCCGGAAAGAGTAATTCTTAAACATGTTTGTGTGGCAAGTCATGTCTGATAAGTTTTTTCTATAATTATCAAGGCTCTACTAAATAATAGTCCAATATTTATATACAAACTTTGAAAGTATAATAAGTTTATAGTTATTTTTATTTTAGTGTGATTTGGTTAGTACTAGTTTCAGTAGACATGGCATTACATTACTCGATATAAATTTTTTAACTTATCGCTAGAAAAGTCGTAAAATAGAATTACATCTATTAAAATTTTGTGTAATTATAGGCACTTTGAAAGAGTGATACCAAGCGAATAACATTCCAAAATGAATGTTAAGAAAGACGAGGGAACACATAAAATTTTAAAAGTTGGAAACGAGGTAAGTAAAATACTCAACTGCAATCTAAGATATATTTTTTTTGACGAATAATAAGATTTTATTGAACTTAAAATATAAGAATACAGTCGGGACAAACCCCCAAACTGACAACTACAACCTGATTGTGAAACAAAAACTGAGCTAAATAAATAGCCGTTTTGTTTTCAGATTGCTTAACATAAAGAATATAAATATTCTTGATAATTAAAATGATTACAAAAGTTTCTCGAGTAATCCAGTCGACACCACTATCACTGAAAATAGTAGAATCACAATTGACATGCGCACATAAAAAAGTCGACACCACTATCACTGAAAATAGTAGAATCACAATTGACCTGCATATATAAAAAATCGATGATAGACCAGTGTTCATATCCATCAGTTGGTTACACCAACTGAGGTTGGGGGTACAGATGCCCTTTGTTGTGCGAGGTGAGCTCTCGCGATAAGTATCACAATTCCAGATTTGAAGCGGGTTGCCCAGATCTTACAATACACCGTAGAAATCATTCTTAATGCAACATGACGACGAATCAAAAACGCAACAAGACATACACCCAAAGATTGGGGACAATCAACAATCCAAAAAAATGGGTACGGTAACAAGATCATACCCAAAAGGATTTAAATCTCGATTTTATTGAAAACTATTATAATAGAAATTAAAAATTTAGAAATGTAGGAAACAGGATGAGAGGATGGATGGGACGGATGTAAATTTGATGTAAGGAGGGGATGGTGAAGGATGGATGATAGTTATGAATAACAGCCGACTCTCATTAGGGTTTTGAGAGAAAAATTGGGATACAATTAGTTGCTACGGGGTGTGTTTTCCCAAGATATGTGTTTACATGTGTTATTTCGCTTCATTTTTCCTAAGTTGGCATGATCATTATTAATAATTATTAGCATGGTATTCAATGGCGGATCCAGAGTCTGACTTCTCACCATGTACTTAAGTGAGTATGTTGTGAGTTCATGGTCCAAATTCAATTTTTTTTGTCTTTTTTATTTGACTTTTCCATTTTTTTACTTATAGTGCTAAAAATTAATATTTCAAGCATTTAATCTCTAACTTATGATCATATAATTATAAATAAAATTAAATATGACTCAAATTATGAAAGAATACTAGTATTATAGGGGCACTTAACCTTTTTTAATGCAAGCACTTTATAAAATATGCATATTTATATCTTAATATTTTTAATGAAAACCGCTAATTTTTTGTTTCCGTGGGGCATGTATCCCCATTAATCCCTACATGAATCAGCCCTTGATGGTGTTTTAGAGTAGTTTATTTACATAATATCATCTGTACACGATGGCGATCGAAGATATATGCGAGTTTTCAGAAGTATGCCTGATAATGATTTATATAGATTCTAAGCAAGGTAGAGTTTAATATAAAATGAAATTAGTAAGATTGTGAGCTTAGCCATTTTCTGAAGGCTAGTTTATAGAGAGCATTACTCATGTAATTGTAAAATCATAACACAACAAATTGTGAGAGATCAATACAAAATTATTTCAGCTTGTGGAGTAGGAATTTCCGATCCACGTAAATCTTTGTCTTGTGTGATTGTCATTTATTTTCTTGTTCCTGTTTATTCGCTTTCGGTTTTGCTTTCGTTGTTGTATACTCAACAATGTCACCTTATGTCTTAAGGTCGGTGAGGTAATACTAGAATAAGGTTAGTAACGAGCTGCTTTGTTCATGATAGTTAGTGTGATAATTCGGGTTAAATCCCGAGTCTTTTTCGAAAATCGGGTCAAGTCCTAATTACGAGTCCGAAATAAGTCAAAGCCTACTAGCCTAAATACAGCCAACTTGGGTATACAAAAAGCCCATCACAGGTGTTAGATATTAAATGCTAAGAATATAACACAGAGGAGGGGGTGGGTGTATTTCTTGAATAATTTTGTCTTTTAAAACTTGTTTGGATTTTGATGAACAAAGTAGTTAGTAATTTATAAAGATATTAAAGTAAGTATAAATAACACAAACACACAATATCAAAAAATCACTTAATTGTATTAATTAAGTGTGTCTTGCTATAAAATATGTGTTCTTAAGAAAATAGGAACTCAGCTTCTATCTTGAGAGCGTACAAGAAAATCTAGATCTGTTTGTTACATCGGAACTAAGGACCCGTGCATGCTTTATAGACTAACAGTACGGGTTTAAAAAACTTGCACTAAAATGTACTAAACCATTTTTTAAAGCAACCTATTTCGATTTTAATTTCCATCTTAGCAAATTTGTGCAAAATCTTGCAGGCCTGTGACCACCCCTTGTCCAGTTAATCTTGGCTCTTGATCTTATATTCTTCAAGCTGCTTTGTAGACTTTCCAATTTAGTGAATGAATTGTTTGTTGGCTGATAATTTTGAATCTTGAACTTGTCTGCATTCTGTATTTGAGAAGTATGTCGAGATCTCCAATTTGTCCTATAGAGAAGTGACATCTTGATAAGCATAATGACTTATCGAGATCTCTGAGTTCTCTATACGTATACTTGACTTGTCAAGGTCTCTAAATCCTTGAATGTGAAATGACTTGTCGATATGTCTGAGATGTCTACATGTAGTGACTTGTCGATATCTCTGAGATCTCTATATACATAATTTGACTTATCGATATCTCAGAGATCTCTATATGAGAAAATGACTTGTCGATATCTCCAATTCTTCACATCTTCATTTAACTTATTGATATCTCTGAGATCTCTACATGTAGAAATGACTTGTCGATATCTTTAGTTCTCTACATCTTCATTTGACTTGTCGATATTTCTGAGACTTCTCTATAAGCCATTTTGGACTTCTCTACAAGTCATTTTGGACTTCTCGAATGACTTCTCGATATAACTTGATATGTGACTTGTCGATATCTTTACTTAGAATATTTTTCATAGTACAACTTTATTTAACTCCAAGCTTCTACATCTTTTCTCTGTAGCATGATCATGGCTTGATCTTCTTCCAGAGTTTATTCCTTAGTTTGAATCTGTTCACATAAAAATCCCCCAGTCTAATCTTCTAGCCATTTTTATAGGCTCAATAAATATAATACAGAATACAAATATAGATTACCATACAACTTATTCTTAGGGTTGTCAATGTGACTTAGTCTTGTTATTATACACGCATGTCTTGCACAACAATCTCCCCCAATTTATGAGAAGATTGCTTATCACAAATTCATGTCTGATCACAAGACTAACCCCAAGCTAAAATCAAATATATAAAAATTGACAGATTGACAAATACAAACTTTTATACATTGAGTAGTTACATAAGTTCAACAATGACAGCCATCAAGTGAATTTTTCATAACCAGCTTCTTTCCTAATGAGGTCCTTTAGATTTACTAGCACGTGAAGTTATTCAATTATTTCTGTCCCTCTCCAGGCTTCCACCAGTTTGAGCCATTCTTCTATTGAGTAATTGTTGAGGTAGTTAACTCTAAATAATGAAAATCTGCCAACTGTAATATTCAGAAAAATGTCCATCATTTGATATTCTACTCATCCCCGTTGCCTTGAGCTCATTTGATCTTTGTTCAAACATTTCCATCTCCTTGGTGTAATGCATTTCTGTTTCCTCCCTCTCAGCCTTCATTCTTACATGCCTTTCATTCCTTTCTCTCAGCCTCTCAGACATCACAACCTTCCATATTCTTGTACTTGTATCCTTGTCTTTCATTAAGCTAATCACCCTCTTCAATTATGTGGTTGCAAATATTTTCATTACTTCCCTGCTAAGCATAATGAAGGAGCCATCCAAATAGTAGATTCTGACTTCTACCAAAGAGACAACCCAAACTTTGACTATTTCTTCAGATAGTTGTTGGAAATAGTCATCATTTGTTATGCTCATGTTTAGAGGTAGGAAATTATCTTGGTTAAATCAGTTCCAGATGACACCAACATCAGCTTGCATTTTCTTTGGTTTTCTCCCAACAGTCTTGAAGTGAGTTTTGATTGGAGGCTTGAATGAAGGTAGATTTGAGATTTTCTTTAAAGTGACATAAATGGTTCTGATTGATATTTTGATTAAGGAGCTTGCAGTTTGTTTGTACAGGAATTTAGGTTTTTAAGGTTGAATTGGTTGAGTGTTTGTTTGGCTTGGATTGGAGGTCTGAGTTGATTAGATTTATGAAACTTTCATTTCTTGGACAATTTGCTTCTTTGTTTCCTCTTCTCCATCTTTCCTCTTTTTCTTTCCATCATCTTTCTTTTCTTTATTTCCCCTTTTCTTCCCATACACCTTGTTGTCAGTTGCTTTAGAAGACTGACTTAGATTTGAGCCAGAAGATTTTTGCTCATCTTTCTTCTTCTCATCATCATCCAAATCATCTTTAGTGTTAATTTGAGTTTTAGGCAATATGGTGTCAGCATTCATCAAATATCTCCCCAATATCTTGATCATTTCGTCATCTTCTAGATTCTTGATCTTCTTAGTTTTCAATTCATTCTCTAGGGTCATTATCAGCCTCAAGTTCCCCATTACACAGTGCTTTGAAATTATGAAATATTTGGACCTTTTGGTTGATGAACAGATGTAGGTCACTCCCTTGCTAGGTCAAAGATATGCTTCTGGAAAAGCAGCTACTTGAGCCTTCTTGAGTTCATTTAGCAAGAGAGTGTCCACTGGAATCACCCTATTAACCTTGTTGATTAGGATGTCCAGCTCAGATGCTCTTCTAGATTGGAGATAAGTGAGCGACACCTGCATACATCTATCCACACTTGAGTCATTTATATTTGCAATAATCCTCTTCTCTTTGAAGTTTCCTTTTATCACCATTATCACCCTTAGAAAATTGATATTTCTGTCCAAAGCCTTTTTATGGGTGAAGAAGTTATTGGTTAGAGAAACTCTGAGATCCATTAGCAATTCATCAAATTCTTTGTCCAAACAGGGTCCCTCGGCTGCTTTCTATAGTCTTTCTACCCCAACATCATCTTGACTTTGTTGAATTGTGGCTCGGCTGGATGATTTTAGTAGTCTAGCTTCTATCTCCCTCTTAGTCTTGGTAGCAGGCAAGATTAGAGGACTAGGAAGTTCAGGTCTACTTGCATCCGGCAATTCTGGAAGATGAATGTTTAAAGCTCCCATAATAGCTCTCAAAGATACATAATTTTGCATTTAGAGGTGTTTGTGGGAGTCTACTAGGGACTTTATATCCTGCTATTGACTGTGCACCAAATATTTCAATGGGGAGACTTGAGCTGACAAAGAGGCATTTGAAGACTATAGAGTTGAGATTTGAGATTGCAAGATTTGGATTTGTAGGTTGGTTGATGTAGACATAGGTTGTTGTGAGCTTGATGCTGCCAAAGTACCAAAAAAAATTTTGCACAACATTCTTGAACTCCTCTATTACCAAGGTTGAAGGTTCAAATCTAGCTTTGTAAAGTTGATTCAGCTTGACCTTTGAGTCATTATTTTGAGTGATTTGTTTCCGGAGCACCTTATGCAGAGCTTTGAAAGACTCTCTCAGCTTAGACATATTTTCTTCCACTAGAGTTAGGGAGAGGGCTTAAGGTCTGTCTGAAAACTTGTTGAACTTGGTCTTAATGTCTTGAAATGTTGGCATCAGCTCATCAATCCTGTCATTCACCAATTTCTTTACTACAGCTTGATTCTTGACCAGAATGTTTTCTATAGCTCTTCCAATATGATAAAAGGCCTTTAATTGAGCTTTGTACACCTCTGTCACAACATCATATACTTCTTGGGGAGTGAGGACCTTATCATTGCTACCCAAAATGGTCATATATTCTTCTCTAAAATTTTTTTAAGGCCTCCTCCATAGTTGTAGTAAAGTCCTTTGAGAGCCATGCATCCACATTACCATCTGCTTCATCTGCAATTTTCTCCTGTTACTCTTAAACATCCTCCTTGTAAGAAAGTAAAATTGCTTGATAGTCTTGGTTTGACAAATCTGTCGTGAGGAGTTGTTGGTTGATATTGGATAGGCCTGCAAATTTCTCAACCAAAAGATCATTAACAGCTGTCGGTTGAGTTTGAGCATCTTGCAGCCATTGAGCTAGGAGGTGTGAAGGTTGAGGATTGGAGTTTGAGGTAGAAGGTAGTTCATTTGTGTTTGAGGTGTTTGGAATGGGTGTTTGGTGAGATGTATTTGAGGTAGAGGGTATTGAGGTAGAAATATCACTTGTGACAGAAGTCACAATTTTACTCACAGTCAGAACTGTGGTTATGACAATGTGTTGTTCACCAATAATGGGAGCCTACATTTGAATTGGAGGGGTCATGTACCAGGGTGTCAAACCCTTGTTCTTCTTGTAAAAAAATTGTCACTTGAATGTGCCATACTTGCCTCCCCAATAGTAGGATCATTAGAAATTTTACTCCCAGCTTTAATTGACAGTGCAAGTTCAGCTAGGATTTTGAGGGGATTTGTCCCTACTTGAGGAACCTCCAATTGAATTGGAGAGGATTTATATAGATCCCCTCAAGATTACTACCCTCAAACTTGTCAATCTGTGAAGATAGTTTGGCACATGAAGGTGCTTGAGTAACAGCCACAGGGTCTTCAATCAAAACTGATGAAACCCCTGTGTTTGTGTTGGTATCATCAAGGTCTACCCTAGCTTGTAGCCTCTAACCAACTAAATGTGGTTCCTGGTTGGTGAGCACAGTTTCTTGAACTGTGTCACTTGATTTTGGCAGGACTTTAGAGCTTGATTCAAGCCCTTGATTTTATGTAGAAGAAATTTGAGATATAAGAGTAGAGAGAGTAGAATTGATTTTTGGCGGCTCCCCCTGAATGGATGAGGGATTTTCAATTGATGTGCTCTCAGTGTTAGTGCCAACCATATTTCTTCTTTCGTCAACTTGAGAGTTCTCAAGTTGGGGTGCAGACTCTGTACAGATTGCACTAGGGAGGGTGCTTTGTTCAATAGAGACACCTTGTTGAGAATGTGACCCTATAGTCTGTTTATTGCCCTCTTTTACAACTGCATCTTTTTGGGAGGATGCAGAGGTAGCTCCATGAGTGGTCAGCTCATTTTTTTTGTCTTCTTGACTTAAGTTTTGTTTCCTCACCACTCTCAGCAATTACAGTCAAGAGTGCATTATTCCTCTTCTTTTTAATCACTCCAGCCTGTTGGGAGGATAAAGTGGTCAGTTTTCTAGCTTCAAATGGTAAACTAACATGGATGTAAAAAAATATGAATATAATTTGGTACCAGTTAAAACAAGAACTCTAATGACTTCTTCAGAAAAAAATGTAATTTTTCTCTTAAAAAAAGAGAAGCATTTGGGATCAAATCATATTCGAGATCTCACTAGCTGGAGTATGCCAAAAATGATTGTACTATTGACAGACACATTAAACTTTTCTAAGGGGTTAGAAATGAACTTAAACATAGTAAATATTTATTTTTCAACCATATGTGTAACTACAAAATACTAAATATTCGAGTTTTTATTTCATTGAAATCTTTTATTGTTAAGGTAATAAATTATAAATCTATTCTCATAAAAAAATATAAATATTTGATAAAAAAATGACTTATTATCAAAGAAATAATACATTAAAAATACTTACAAGACATTCGACAAGAGAATGGTAGATCTCTTTAAAACGTAAACACATAAAAATCATTCTTCTAATAGCATTACATTAGAAACAGAATTATAAAAATACTTACAATGAATGCATTAAAGATTTATGAAGTTTCAATACATTACGAAGTGAATGATAAATAAAAATACTCATAAAATCCTTTATGGCCAATAGTTAGAAGTATTCAATCAATGGTAATTATGTATATCATGTTGGGGTTAAACCCAATAGGTAGTATGGTCTTGGTGATAGAAAACATAATTGAATTGAGTAATAATTGTATGGATAGACAATTATTATCATAATTGAGTTGGGTAATAATTGTATGTGTTGACAATTATTATTATAATGGGAATGGGTAATAATTGTATGGGTAGATAATTATTATTATAATCAGATTAGGTATGTCTTGTTGGCTAAGTTTGTGATGGCTATATATACATAGTCATGTTATTGTTTTGATGTATGCTTGAGTATTGTTTGACTTAAGTATCGCTTGAGTGAATACCGTTTGGTGAGATTGATTCTATTATTGATAATTGTTTTGATTAATAATACAAGTTGGGACGTGGGTTTTTCTGCATCATATATTGAGTGTGTGTTTTGCATTGTTTGTTTGGTTCTATACTTGTGTGTGTTCCCCCTAACAATTGGTATCAAGAGCCAAGGTTCATGATGGAGAAGGTTGGGGGATTTGAAATTGAATTGTTTAATGGAAGAAACAATTTTACCTTGTGGCAAAGTACGGTAAAAGATCTGTTAATTCAACGAGGGTTATATGCGACTCTCGGAGGGAAGAAGCCTACTGAAGTTGATATACAAAGTGGGGAGACATGAAGTTACGTGCGACGTCAACGATCCGGTTGGCCCTTGCATCGGAAATCAAGTATGATGTTCTTGAAGAGGACAATCCCAAGAATTTGTGGGAGAAGTTAACGAAGACTTATCACTCAAAGTCTTTGGCCAACAAGCTGTTTCTCAAGAAAGATTTGTTTGGGCTCAAGATGGAAGAAGACGGAGATTTAAGAGATCATCTGAATCATTTTAATGGCTTAATCAACCAGCTAAATAATTTGGATGAAAAATTAAAGGATGAGGACAAAGCTGTTCTACTACTAGTGTCTCTACCGAAGAAGTATAATACTGTGATGACTTCTTTATTGGTTGGGAAAACGAAGTTAGATTTGGATGAGATTATTGTTGTTCTTATGGAGGCCAAAAGATTGATGAAATAAGAATCGAGTGACATATCTGATGGAAGTGCATTTGTGGTACGTGCGCGTGACACGGAAAAGAAGTATGCTAAGAAATATAACCCTAATATCAGGTGTTTTTATTGTGAGGAATTGGGTCATATACAATTTATGTGTCCAAAGGCAAGAGAAGACTTGAGAAAGTTGAAGAAAAATCGAGGGGGTAGTGTTTCGCTTGTAGAAGCTGATGAAGATGTTCTTTTGGTTCAAGAAGAGAAGGGATCAAAAGAAGAATGGGTGCTTGACTCGGGATGTTCTCATCACATATGTGGTAGGAGGGAGTGGTTCTCGTCCTATAAAAAGTGTGAGGGAAAGATTGTAACTTTACCGAACGGTAAAATGGTAAAGGTTGCTGGCATTGGTGAGGTAACAATGAAACGTCACAACGGTCGTGTTCAGAAGTTAACTCAAGTAAGATACATACCGGAGTTAAATCGAAATCTGATTTCGTTGGGTAAATTAGTTGATTTGGGATATACTGTTATGATGAAGAACAGTATGTTGAAAGTCACTAAAGGAGATTTAGAGATACTCAAAGGACGAAAAGATAAGATAAATCTTTTTGTACTAGAAGGAGGGGTTATTGTTCGAGGGGAGGTATTGGGCGATCGACGTCGATGGCTTGATGGTGACCATTAATTCGGTTGTGCATGAAATCATATTGGGTTGAAGGGGAGGATTGTTGGGGTTAAACCCAATAGGTAGTATGGTCTTGGTGATAGAAAACATAATTGAATTGGGTAATAATTGTATGGGTAGACAATTATTATCATAATTGAGTTGGGTAATAATTGTATGTGTTGACAATTATTATTATAATGGGAATGGGTAATAATTGTATGGGTAGACAATTATTATTGTAATCAGATTAGGTATGTCTTGTTGGCTAAGTTTGTGATGGCTATATATACATAGTCATGTTATTGTTTTGATGTATGCTTGAGTATTGTTTGACTTAAGTATCGCTTGAGTGAATACCGTTTGGTGAGATTGATTGTATTATTGATAATTGTTTTGATTAATAATACAAGTTGGGATGTGGGTTTTTCCGCATCATATATTGAGTGTGTGTTTTGCATTGTTTGTTTGGTTCTATACTTGTGTGTGTTCCCCCTAACATATCAAACATGACAATAAGAAAAAAATATTGCTATTAAGAAAAAAGGGAAAACAAATAAGTATTTAGATAATATATTTTTATGACAACTCATCTCAAAATTTGAGGCTTTTTCTAAAATCGGACATATCCCAATTTTAAATATGAAATTAGTTGAATTTTATTGTTCCGAATGTAGCTAACTTGGATAATTCACAAGTTCACCACATACACCCAAAACATCATAATATTTTTAGGCACTTAATCATATTACTCTTACTTTATATAGTGAACAAAGTGACTCAATATTTTGAGATGTGAGATTGTGGTGTTACAAACTCAGCAACTTAAAATCTGACGTCCTTGTCAGTCTTGAACAACTAGCCATAGTTTAATGATCAAACTTCATTTGAATTCGCGTCCCTACCTCCGAACCTCTGTCTATTCGGGCACTTGAAGTATCAAACTTTAAAGAGTTGACTCTAATACCATATGTGACAACCCATGCTAAATCCTGAGCTTTTTTTTAAGATCGGGTCAACTCCTGAGTTAAAACTATGTCAATTCCCACTTCCAAATCTGAAATAAGCCGAAGTACATTGACCAAAATTGTAACCAACTTGGGAAGTCCAAAACACCACCAGAGGCTCCATGAGATCATGATTTGTTAGTATACTTAGTAGTACTCTTGCTTTATATGTTGAACAAAGTGTATCAATATCCTCGATAAGTATTACAAACTCCCCCACTTAAACTCTCTATGTCCTCAATTCATTATGGGTCAGTACAACCAACCTTCTTATCCTAAAATGAAAGATACAAAGAAGATTAGGATGTCCCTTGCGTAAAGATGTCGTACACAAATTTAGTGAATGGTTTGTTGGTAGAAGATGTACAAGTTAGTGTATATACCTAAGTTCAATTCTCTTCAACAACGATTTTAAAAAATTTCTAACATCCAAACGTACAATCGAATGCATACCAAAACCGACAAGCATTAACCTACCATAAATCAGTCCAAAAGAAATAGTAAATTGGTATACATTAGTTGTAAAATTGCCATTATAGAAATTTTGAACAATTTTATTGTAAATGATATGAGATGTTAAAATATTATTGAACTATATATAAGTCATTACTCTATGAATAACACTTTTATATAAAGAACAATAGAAAGCACCATATAATCTTACATTAAATTGCATTTTTATTCTAATTTTAAAACCAAAGATACTTTTTTAACATAATAATTTTGACAACATTGATATTAGCATTTGAAGGAAGGAATGAAAATATAAAAGAATCAACGCACGTATACTAAGTTTGACTTTCGAACCACCGCGAATTGAACTGGTCCAATTTTTACACATATACAGTGTTCTAAAAATCGATCGATTAACGAAATAATCATTCGACTTATCGGAGTTCGAACGGTCCTGTCTCGATTAATCGAAAAATGGATCAAAGTGCGTTTTTTGAAAAAATCAATCAAAAGTCTGCCGATTTGGTCAAAAATCGATCATTTCGGTCAAAGGGTGAAAATTAATTAAAAAAATATTTTTTAAAAAAATTGAAATATAAAATAATATTTAATAATAATATATTAATTTATAATAACTATCATATGCCCCTAAATCATAATCTCTAAAAATTGAATAAGTTTCTTTAATTAAATTACTCTTATTTCCCGAAAAATTACTCGATCGATTCATTCATTTCAAAATCTCATGTACTTAATTTGTAAATAATTTTAGTGGATTAAAAATTCATATCTAATTTATATATAGTATTACCAACTTTCTAACTACTAAGTAGTGAGTATTAATTATTATGTATAAATTAACTGTAAAATGTATACACTAAATATCAAATATGAATTAATGATATGTGATTTTATTTTTGTAAATTTTATGAAAATTTAATGAAATTTAAATATAATTATATTTTATTATTTAATTAATTAAATTACTTCTGATTAATTAATCTGATTAATCAACGATTACCCGATTAATCACTTAAAGGTAAATTTATTGAATAGTGTCGATTTTCGAATTTTAGAACACTCACGCATACATCATTTTTATTAATTTATTTTGTTCTTATTAGTCACGTTTGTAGCCTCTAGATTTCCATTTTAATTTAAAATAACGTGCATTGTATATTTCTTTTTTGTAAATAGTTTTCTGTAATATTTTATGTGCAAAAAATACAAGCGACTCACAATAGTGACTACCACAATAGTGACTACCAGATCTTGTTTATATTTGGTGCTTTTGTTACTATTGTCATTTTCTCCTTCAATTTAATTTTACTATTTAATTTTCATACACTAAAAGGTTTAAAATTAAATATTAAGCAAATATAAGATAATTATTCACAAATGTTAAAAAAATGCTAAGATATGTTTCACAGTGAAAATATCAAAACTCAAAGAAAATTATTCTAGATAAAAAAATCAAAATATAAATATTATACTGAATAACTTGTGATATAAAAAAAATGAAATAAATTATGAAACATTACATGATGTGATACTTAATAGTTATATGTTATGAATTAATGTAAAGTCAAACTATCGCACAACTGGACAATACCGACTATTAAGTATAACACACCGAATTTTCCGAACTTGTTTAAGGTCTTACAACTAGTTGTAATTCATTACTCAATCATTAAGTAATAAAAATACTGACTTTTCTTTGGGCTAAACTTGTTTAAGATCTTACAACTAGTTGTAATTCTATTTTAAAACTACTAAATCTAGTGGGCCGAGCCCACCTCTTCCCTCATTATGCTCTGTCTCTCTTTTGATCACACGTCTCTCTTCTCGTCTCTTCTCGACACTTCTAAATTTTTCGCATCGTTATACATTTCTGTATAAATTTACCTCATCTCTCGTCTATCACTGTTCAAAAAAATGACTTATTATCAAAGAAATAATACATTAAAAATACTTACAAGACATTCGACAAGAGAATGGTAGATCTCTTTAAAACGTAAACACATAAAAGTCATTCTTCTAATAGCATTACATTAGAAACAGAATTATAAAAATTGAAAAGTATACACATAAAAGACTTACAATGAATGCATTAAAGATTTATGAAGTTTCAATACATTACAAAGTGAATGATAAATAAAAATACTCATAAAATCCTTTATGGCCAATAGTTAGAAGTATTCAATCAATGGTAATTATGTATATCATGTTGGGGTTAAACCCAATAGGTAGTATGGTCTTGGTGATAGAAAACATAATTGAATTGGGTAATAATTGTATGGGTAGACAATTATTATCATAATTGAGTTGGGTAATAATTGTATGTGTTGACAATTATTATTATAATGGGAATGGGTAATAATTGTATGGGTAGACAATTATTATTGTAATCAGATTAGGTATGTCTTGTTGGCTAAGTTTGTGATGTCTATATATACATAGTCATGTTATTGTTTTGATGTATGCTTGAGTATTGTTTGACTTAAGTATCGCTTGAGTGAATACCGTTTGGTGAGATTGATTGTATTATTGATAATTGTTTTGATTAATAATACAATTTGGGATGTGGGTTTTTCCGCATCATATATTGAGTGTGTGTATTTGTATTATTTGTTTAATTTTATATTTGTATGTATTCCCCCTAACAAGTGGTATCAAGAGCTAAGGTTCATGATGGAGAAGGTTGGAGGATTTGAGATTGAATTGTTTCATAGAAGAAATAATTTTACCTTGTGGTAAAGCACAGTGAAAGATCTGTTAATGCAACGAAGGTTATATGCGACTCTCGGAGAGAAGAAGCCTACTGAAGTTGATGATAAAAAGTGGGGAGACATGAAGTTACGTGCAACATCGACGATCCGGTTGGCCCTTGCACCAAAAATCTAGTATGATGTTCTTGAAGAGGATAATCCCAAGAATTTGTGGGAGAAGTTAACAAACATTTATCACTCAAAGTCTTTGGCCAATAAGTTATTTCTCAAAAAATATTTGTTCGGGCTCAAGATGGAAGAAGACGGAGATTTAAGAGATCATCTGGATCATTTTAATGGCTTAATCAATCATCTGAATAATTTTGGATGAAAAATTGAAGGATGAGGACAAAGTTATTCTTCTACTGGTGTCTCTACCGAAGAAGTATAATACTGTGATGACTTATTTATTGAGTGGAAAAATGAAGTTAGATTTGGATGAGACTATTGTTGTTCTTCTGGAGGCCGAAAGATTGATGAAATAATAATTGAGTGACACATCTGATGGAAGTGCATTCGTAGTACAAATCTGGTTGTCCTTACTATATGAGTTGGTTGTTGTCTTTCCTTCTTATAACAAGGTATCGAATTAAAGAAACGATCACATAAAGGTCCGTTCACTTCAATCTACCTTTTCTCCTTCATTGTGTCCATTTACCTTCCTTAATCGAAGAAACTTCAGTTGTCGTTGCACGTTATCTTATTCGTGGCTCCACATCAAGGCTCCCATACTGGTAATACTCCTATTAACAACTTTGCAATCGTTAAGGGGAACATACTACCCAATAGTCAACAAGTCGGCTAATGTCACATCATCTTGTTAAAATTAATATCACATCATCATAACACCATTATCTAACTCCAAGAAATCTCCAGATCCATAATCTCCTCTAACTCTCTCTCATCAACACTTATCTATTCCATTCCACAAGCTAGTCATGGATGGCCTAATCACTAATAGCTTCTCGTAACCCGGTGACAGCTATCCTCTGGAACGCTTGAATCTTCTTTCTAAACTTCTTCTCACCTTTATTTGTTTCTCAATACTCACCATTTACTGCAACTCCCGAATCCATCCTCATAGGTACAATTGCTTCATAGGACAAGTTCTAAACTGGGGGTATAGAACAGGGGGTCGGGTAAGCTGAAAAGATACATTCACCGCCGAAAGTCCAGTAAAATAAGAATAAACGGATGGAGGTTCTTAAATAGGTAGTCTCATAACAAGAGGTGGTAGAATAGCGTGGAATAACTTGAAGAGGTGCAACTGTCATAACAGAAGGTAGTACCAATAATACTGATGGAGGATCAAGGTGCAAATCAAATCTGAGAGAAGATGACGATCCTTGAATGAAAAGCTCCAAACGATCAGATGATACAGGGAAATCAGAATCTGCCATTGTCGTTGTCTGGGAATCACGTCGCAAGTTAAGAATCCCGAATCGCAATACGAACCGTGCCGGAGACATACTATACAATCGCACTCAAACTCACAACATCTTATCTTTCTATTTCCTATTCCTAATCCTAACCCTCTACCCAATCCCGACAATCTAGGCTTGTTTCAATGACTTATAACCTGTAGCTCTGATACCAACCTGTGGCGCCCTCCAAACTCGGGTCAGAAGTTTGGGGTCCACAACATATACACAACATATAAACCTGTATATTAGATACTATTTGCAATGACCCTGCTTTACACAATCACAGATCACAACAGGTTAAAGTATGAAAACAAGCCACAATCTTAACCTTTATTACAACGTACCAAATCCCAACTAATTTAACTTACAATTGATAATAAAATCATTCTTACAATCTTACTATCTCACTACCGCAATAAGCTCCTGCTAGCTCGATCCAACTCAGTGTGGAATCCTAGCTCGTACATTGAACTGGGAAACCTCGCTATCAACCGTATCATTCTTAACTGTAGAATACATAAAAAGATTCTCAAGAGTGAGCTAACTAGCTCAGCAAGTCACAATGACAATAATTGAGATTAATCAATGATCAAACGAGATGATTCAGAGGAATCAAGTTTATTGCTAAACAATCATTAGAATTGGACAATCATTTTAAGTTTTTAAAACCAAGGTTAGGCTGCTGAACAGTCACGCACTAACCCCGAGCAAAGCACACAACACTGCTCTAACTACTGGATCCAAGGCACACATTGGCCTAAATTGACCATAGATATGGTCTGACCACGAATCTGGTCCACATATATATAAAAAACTATCCAATTCCAAAACAGTTCAATATGATAAACAATATAATTCGATAAACAAGATCATAATCAATGATGGTTAAACACTTTAATAAAAACGTAAAGAAACTCATGGATATCTCAAGGGTATATCAAGGTATGTATAAGAAACAGTTTTCAGTCTGTAAAATGATCGGGTATTGGACGAATACTGATTTTTCAAGTTATAGTTCTTTGATGTTCTAAAGAATGGTTGGAGTATAAAAGTTTCTGTGTTTTCAAATAATTTTTGCTCCAGTGTTTGGTGTTTAGTAGTTATACATTTGGGGAGTGGTATCATATTTGTGTGATTTGGTATCTGAGGATCAACAAAGGATGGTTTACAAAGAACAAAGCTTACGGCTCAAGATCAAGAAAAATCAGGGTTCAAGGGTAAATAGTTTAAAGCACTTGCAATATAAACAAGAGTTATTTTGAATAAGAGCGACATGTTATGAAACAGTTCGAAAATAATTGCGATATATCTTGAAGAAAAGTTTGGAAGTACTTGCCTTACAGGGCTTTATAACTATTACTGATCAATTCTGAGCCGACTCTGTCGCTCAGGCTTTAACGTCCCACTACTAGATCCCATTGGATTCGACTTCGACACTCAGGTTTTTCTGTTGAAACTCTACTGAGCTCGCTGACTGACCACTAGGTTATCTTTAGTCCATCATCCACTTTCAGGTTCCCGCCTATAACCTACAGGATCGAAATACCCTATGTTAGACACCCAGTTATGCTTGACATATCCTCGATACCAATCTTACCCAAACGATAACAATCTCGACTAGTATTTATATACATTACTATAGTACACGCAACATACAGGATTCATGTACTCAAATCTCGATTCAATATTCGTTTTCGGAAAACACATATACTCATCGTTTTAGGAAATAAATTGTCCATTATATTTTATAGAATATTTATTTAGAACTATATAACTATTTACATTTGACTATTAGTTCCGATATGTTATAGGGTACGTTCCCGAGAATCGGGCAGCGCTTCCTTTGCTTATCGGACTACCCGTTGAATACAATCGACGTCAAACCAAGAACAATCACAATCGCAATCCAACTTCACCAGTCCTAACTAACAATTACAATTCCAATCACAACACAGCAAACAAACAATCAATCCAAATAATTCCTGAACTGAATTATTTAACTACTATTATTTTTTTTATTTCGAATCATAATATACGAACTAAATTATTTATTTTAAAATATTAGGACTCAGAATAATTCATCACGGTCCACCGTCAGCTCGCAAATGCTCATTGTCGACGGCGGTAAAATTCGTCGGTGCCCAATTAAGTCGGGTTTCCATACGAATTTTACCGATAAAAATTTCCGAGCAATCGAAAATAATTACAAAGAAAATTCGAATAATCAAGAATGTTTCTTCGAATTTCATTCACAAAATCTCGATATTCGAACAACCCAAAATGGGAGTTCGAATTAACCACAGAAGCATAACCACATCCCAAGTCAACACTACCGAAGCCATAACCGGAATCATGCCGGAAATGGAACATCACAGGCCACGGAGATCAAAGCAGCAAGAACACACACTACCCACGCACACAACTCACACCATTACTCACACACGTTTTTACACACACACACACAAATTCGACACCATAGATACACGCACATACACACCAGTATATATATATATATAGGTATATAGGCGTAATCAAATAGGCAAAATCGGAAGCCACCAAGCCCACCTGAGCTAGGCGGCGGCTTACCGGAATTGGCCGGAAAAACAGAATTAGGGGAACCGAAAGTAACAGGATCGCAGCCAGGGAAAGAAAATAGAGAGAGTAAGGAAATCAGAGTGAGAGAGAGATTCAGAGATGAGAGCCGAGTACAGGGGAAACAAATGGGGGTTTTATTAATACAATTTTTTTTCTTTCCCCTCTCCAACTTGCAACACGTGGCAACAAGTATGCTGAGAAACCGACACGTTATATTTGGAGATAGATACAAAAATTTAAAGGCCTGACGTGCCCCGAAATTCAAAATTATCAGTCGAGGCGCCCTTGGAAATAATTTCAGAAAATTACGAAATTAGTCTTATAATGTCACAAATATCCCGAAATTTATAAAACATAAATTCTGAAATTTTAAAATAATTTTTGAAATGCAATTTGTACCCGCTTTTATCAATTAAACGAAACAAGGCGCGGGTGAAATTAATCCCAAAAATTTCCAAAATAATTTTAAAATTCACGAAATATTTCAAACTTAAATAAATATGAGTTTCATTATTTTTAAAGAATCCTGGAATTAAATACGGATTTTACAAATAAATACAATCAGAAACTAATACAGGACTAAATAATTGATGAAATATTTATTTCTAAATTTTATAAAATCCCAAAAATAATTATTGTAATTATAAAACCATAAAAACAATTTTAGAGATATTCCAAATATTTATGCAAATAAATTTGCACTAAATCCACTTTTGAAAGTGAAAACAATTCAATACAATTCCATAATTAATTACGGGGACAATCCGATGTACCATAAATTACACATACATAATAATAAAATAAAACCGAGCTGACAAAAACTATACACATACTTTATTTATTTAATACTTCCACAATTACATATTTAAGTAATTCAAAAATACACGAGTCGTTATAGTTTTTTGAAGAATTCAAAATTTTATACTTAAATTCTAATTAATTCTTAAATAAACATTGAAGAAGCTATATTTATAACTTTTGACTATTAATCTAAATATTTTTAGGAAAATTAATTCAAAATTTCCTCAACTATATACATTTTATTATCAAGGCCCCCAGTCTATTTTGTAATATATTATGATCCCTAAATACTTGAATTCTAATTAATTCTTAAATAAAATTCAAGTATATTTATAACTTTTGACTAATAATATAAATATTTTTGGGAAAATTAATTCAAAATGTCCTCAACTATATGCATTTTATTATCTAGGTCCCTGATCTATTTTTTAATATATTATGATCCCCAAATATTTCAAAAATCTTATTTACATTTTTCCGTTTAATTTTGACTAACGTCCGTTAGTCAATTAGGGTTCTTCAACTTCTTGAATTTGGAGATTTTTGACTCGTTGATAAATGGATGAAATTCAGGGTGTTAAAAGTTTCGCGAGGTCAAACCGAAGAGATCCATGTAGATTTTAATTGCGGAGGATGGCCAGAATGGTAGATTTATTACCGCAAACCAGAAAATGACTATGATTTCCGGCCACCATTCCGGCCATCCTACGCTATTGAAACCCGGATAAATTTCCTCAATTTCATTATTGCATAAATGAATCACAAACCCCTAAATTAAAGAACTTGAAGAACCCTAATTGACTAATGAACGTTTGTCAAATTCTGACGGAAGGACTCTAATCAAATTTGTGGAAAGTTAAAGTACACCAACATTGAATTTTTTTGTTTAGGGACCATAACAAAAAATGACATATAGTTTAAGAACGTATGAATTAATTATCTCAATATTTTAAAGGTCATAACTCGACTAATCAATCATTATATACAAATACAATCTAATATCATATTTAAACCAATAATTTTTGTAATAAAGTCATAATCAATTTTATAATATTATATATTGTAAGATATAATATGAAAATAAATTATTAAATATAAAAAATAACATGACCAGAAAAAATTAATTTGCAAACCCTAGTAATAAAAAAATTTAAATTTACTCCATTCACGGAGCGCACATACACACACATATTCAGTGCATGATTTAAAACTAATGTGTGTAAATTGCATGGTAGTATGTAGGAATGCATGTTAATTGCTACACTCGAGGTCAATTCATATAATGATATATTTTTTAAATTTATTAAATACAAAAGTATATTTATCATTTCAGATGAAGTGAATGGCTCACGACACAAATGCACACATAATAAGTGCATTATTTCAAATAAGGTGTGTATGTAAAAGTCTCAGGTTAAACTTTACAAATAAAATTATTTTTAAAAATTTAAAAACACGAGTAAATTTATCATTTTACATTTATATGTAAGATATTATAAATAAATAATATTTATATACCTTGTTAATGAATTTCAATATAAGGTTAAATGATTTCATAACTTAGTTGGTTATGATGGTGAATTGAATTTCATATGACATGTGTTCAAATCACTTCAACATCAATATTTTTATAGATAATTCTAATTATGTTCTATGTTCGGAAGATAATAAATTGGCTCAAGAGTTAGATTCAGAAACTAATAAATTGACTCATAAATTAAATCTGGTAAGATTAATTTTCTTATGGAGTTAGGCTTATAAATTATATTGGAGTTTTATATTTTATATAAGAGACATAAGAGAAGATTACCTTTGGGCTAAACTTGTTTAAGATCCTACAAATAGTTGTAATTCTATTTTAGAACTAGAAAATTTATTGGGCTGCGTACACCTCTTCCCTCGTTATGGCCCATCCATGTTCTAATCACACGCATCTCCTAACGTCTCTTCTAGAAACCTCTAAAATTTTCGCATCGCTATAACCTCTATAAATTTACCACTTCTCCCGTCTATCACTCTTCACATCCATCTCTCATCTATTATTCTACACATTCATATTCGATATCATCATCCATATCATTCTGTCTTTTTTCTATTTTTCCTCCATTAAACTCATCTTAGCATCTCTATGTTGAGCATATATATGGCTTACAACTAACGAGACCAGAAATTAGTATAATTCTTGTAATGTCATTATATTTCGCGACTCCCCGTTAATTCAATACATCCTCAAGAGCGACACCGCAACCAATATAAAACACAATTTCTAATCAAAGTGTTAGTTATAATTTTTACTTGATTTTTTCACCTGATCTACCTTATTTGCAAGATTTTCTTCCATGTCATGCCCACAAAAGATCAAGTATCATCAAATCAGTAAGTATTTGACTAATTAATTTTGAACACTATTACATTTATATACGTCTTCTTATACATAAGGATATATTTTATTAAAAATTGTATACATGGTTAAGTTTTATCTAATTTAATATAAAATCAAAATTTTAGATTCCGAGTTTTTGCATTAAGAACTACATCGACAAATGTTCGATCCGAAAAGATCGATTGGTAGATCAATTGTTGCACCAATATTCCAGAAAAATACATTTTATGTTTCTTTCCGAAATGAACGTATCAAATTTTATAATGAAAAAAGATTGTTATATAAATTTTATAAAACAAAATAATATCAAATTGAATCATAATTTTATATTAAACTTCTCTTCACATGGTTGTTGCAGCAAACAATGAAGAAAATACTCCAAAAAATTTTGAGTTGGCTCCTCCACTCCAGTTGACCGTGTGTACTTACCAGGTAATATTCTTTTAATAATTATTTAAATGATACAATGACTTTAAATAGAGTGGAGTGGTGATGTCCTAATATTTCACAAAATATACTTGTATATACTAGTAAAAATTATTTTAGTGTTTAATGTTATATTTAATTTTTAAAAATTAAAAACGAGTACTCTATATTTGAGATGCAAGAGTAATATTTCCAACTTTATATATGTATAATAGAACTCAAGCTTTTGCAGGTCTTACATGAAGCAACTATTTTGCGGACTTGACTACTGTCACCGTCACGGGATTCTGCATCGAGATATTAAAGGTTCCGAGCTTTTTCTTCTACCTTTTTAAAATTTATTTTTATTTTTTTCTAAATAATTTTCGACTTCCTCTCGCAGGTTCAAATCTTCTGGTTGACAACAGATGGAACTTAAAAATTGCTGAATTTGGTTTGCCCAACTTGAGCAAGCTACATGAAATTTTGAGTTCGAAAATCAACCAGAGAAGAAGAAGAATAAATTGAATTATGGAGTAATATGTAGGGAAATAATGCAAATATCCGGCGCTTATGTAAATAATGTGATACTTGTTTTTTGTGCTAAATGTAATATTTGTATTGGTATAGTTTATTAGTGCAAATTGTTAAGCAAATTCAATACAATCTGATTTTTTTTTCATTTCAGAATGTAAGTCAAATATAGCAATCTTAATTCTTCAAGTGTTAAAATAATATTACCTTCTCCAATTATTAAAATAATAACTTGATGTACATCATTTTTATTTGTTAAGTTGTTCAATTGTCAGCTAACTAAAATTCACTACAAGAAAGCGGTGTTTTTCCACCGAATTTTTGCCACGGAATTTTAATTCTACCGAATTCTGTCGATTAAAACATCCGTTGCAATTACCTCCATGGGATTAAGTTCTACAACGGAATTCCGTAGTATTAAGTATCCGTCGAACAAATATTAGTGTTAGTTAAATTTCTGTTGAAAAATAATCTGATGAATTTATTATTTTCACGGATATCCGTAGCAAACACTTTCCGTCAAACAAATATCCGTAGTATTAAATATTCGCCGAACAAATATCAGTGGTAGTTAAACTTCCATTAAAAAAGAATCCGTTGAAATTATTATTTTAACGGATTTCCGTAACAAACACTTTCCGTCAAACAAATATCCGCAGTATTAAATATCCGTCGAACAAATATCAGTGGTAGTTAAACTTCCGTTGAAAAAGAATCCGTAGAATTTAATAAAATCAATGGATATTAGTCATAAAAAGTAAATCTAAAAAGTTTAAAAAATCATTTATTTGATTATTTATTTGATTAAAACTACGAACTTATCGCACCAAAATATTTTACACCAAAAAAACTATGTATAAAGATATAAAAACGTGCACATATTTGTTTTAATTAGTGATACACATGATTTGAATAAAATATAGATTTTAGAATATAAATTTAGGGGTTAGGTTTTGATCGATTAAGGTCAGATAATTTATCATATTAAACAATTAAACATAACGATCCAACCGTACAGATGTATATGTTATGAAATATAAGAGGCTTTCTAAAAGTTTTTTATCTTTTGATTTGATTTATCTTAGTTATTATAGGAAAAAAGAAAAAAAATTCAAAATTCCGTGGAATTCAATTCGTGGAAATAAAGACCCAACCGTAGTGTTTATTCGGTGGAAAAAAAGAAAACCAATGAATATTAGTGGTAAAAAGTAAATCTAAAAAGTTTAAAAAATCATTTATTTGATTAAAACTACGTACTTACCGCACCAAGATACTTTACACCAGAAAATCTATGTAAAAGGATAAGAAAACAAGCCCATATTTATTTTAATTAGTGGCACAAATGATTTGAATGAAGTATAGGTTTTAGAATATGAATTTACCGGGTGATTTTGGTCGATTAGAATTTATCATATTAAATAATCAAACTTAACGATCCAGTCGTACGGATGTATATGTTATGAAATATTAGAGGCTTGTTAATAGTTTTATATTTTTTGAGTTTATTTATCTTAGTTATTATAAGAAAAAAAGAAAAAAAAATCAAACTTCCGTGGAATTCAATCAGTGGAAATAAAGACCCAAATGACATAGATTTCTATTTCCGTAGTGTTTATTCGGTGGAATTAAATGTCCGTCACATCTATAGCCTATTCCGTTGTATTTATATCAGATGAATATAAATTCGACTCACCTAACGGTAATAACTTTGCTTTATATTGGTTGAATATGTATATTTAATTTCTGTCAAAAAAAGCTAAATATTACGGATTTTTTCGCGGGGAAATAACCCGTTTTTCTTGTAGTGATTCTCAGCTAAATTTAATTTCTTAAGTAATTAGTAGTACTTAACCTAATTATGTTAATTATGGTTTGAAACATAGTTTAACTAATAATATGACAATTATTAAAAACATATTTGTATAAGTTAATGAAAATCCCTTTTTATATGAAGAAGAGAAAGACAGTTTTGTTTGGTAAAGGTTTATAATATTTTATAATTTGTATGTATCACTATGTAAATTTTTAAGACAAAAAATTATGCTCTTTTTTCTTTTTATCATTGTTACAAAAAATCTAATTTAGTTGTTTTAAATTTGATTAACACTCAAATCTTTAAAATGTAGGAACACATTTTTTCAAATTTTAGGATTTTTTTGCGACAGATCAAATTGTAGGATTTAAAATACTAGCTATTTTTTGACACAATAAAACACTAGTTATTTGTTAAGTTTTTTATTTGAAAAGGCCCAGTTTCATTTATACGCACTTGATATCAGCACCTGATTTGTAATTTCTCCTGTATGTATTCTCTATTTATCCTCGAAACTTTTATTGTAAATAAAAGTTAGTAATGCATACTAGGTGTTTGAAAAAAGTCCGGAAAGAGTAATTCTTAAACATGTTTGTGTGGCGAGTCATGTGTGATAAGTTTTTTCTATAATTGTCAAGGCTTTACTAAATAATAGCCCAATATTTATATACAAACTTTGAAAGTATAATAAGTTTATAGTTATTTTTAATTTAGTTGATTTGGTTAGTACTAGTTTCGGGAGACGTAGCATTGCATTACTCGATGTAAATTTTTTTAATTTACCGCTAGAAAAGTCGTAAAATGGAATTACATCTATTAAAATTTTACTTATAGTGCTAAAAATTAATATTTCAACCATTTAACCTCTAACTTATGATCATATAATTATAAATAAAAGTAAATATGACTCAAATTATGAAAGAATGCTAGTATTATAGGGACACTTAACCTTTTTTAATGGGAGCATTTATAAAATATGCATATTTATATCTTAATATTTTAATAAAAACCGCTAATTTTTTGTTTCCGTGGGGGCATGTATCCCTGTTAACCCCTGCATGAATCCACCCTTGATGGTGTTTTAGAGTAGTTTATATGCATAATAACATCTGTACATGATGGCAATCAAAGATATGTGTAAGTTTTCAGAAGTATGCCTGATAATGATTTATATTGATTCGAAGCAAGGTAGAGTTTAATATAAAATGAAATTAGTAAGATTGTTAGCTTAGCCATTTTATGAAGGTTAGTTTATAGCGAGCATTAGATATGCTCATAGAGATAGCATGTAAGCATATGTCCGGGCATGCCGGGGTCGATAGCTTAAAATGTATCCCCCAATAGTTGTAATATCGTTTCTAGACACCGCAAAGTAATGTCACCTTATGTCTTAAGGTCGGCGAGGTAATGTTGGAATAAGGTTAGTAACGAGCTGCTTTGGTCATGATAGTTAGTGTGATAACCCGGATTAAATCCCGAGTCTTTTTGGAAAACCGGGTCAAGTCCTAATTACGAGTCTGAAATAAGTGAAAGCCTACTAACCTAAATACAACCAACTTGGGTAAATAAAAAGCCCATCACATGTGTTAGATATTAAATGCTAAGAATATAACACAGAGAAGGGGGTGAATGTGTTTCTTGAATAATTTTGTCTTTTAAAACTTGTTTGGATTTTGGTGAACAAAGCAGTTAGTAATCTGATAAGATATTGAAGTGAGTATAAATAACACAAACACACAATATCAAAAATCACTTAATTGTATTAATTAAGATTGTCTTGCTATAAAATCTGTTTTCTTAAGAAAATAGGAACTCAACTTCTATCTTGAGAGAGTACAAGAAAATCTAGATCTATTTGTTACATCTGAACTAAGGATCCATGCATGCTTTATAGACTAACAACACAGGTTTAAAAAACTTGCACTAAAATGTACTAAACCATTTTCTAAAGCAACCTATTTCTATTTTCATTTCTGTTTTAGCAAATCCGTGCAAAATCTTGCAGGTCTGTGACCACCCTTTGTCCAGTTAATCTTGACCCTTGATCTTGTATTCTTCAAGCTGCTTTGTAGACTTTCCAATTTAGTGAATTAATTATTTGTTGACTGATAATCTTGAATCTTGAACTTGTCTGCATTCTATATTTGAGAAGTATGTCGAGATCTCCAATTTGTCCTATAGAGAAGTGACATCTCGATAAGCAATGGCTTATCGAGATCTCTGAGTTCTCTATACATATACTTAACTTGTCAAGATCTCTAAATCCTTGAATATGAAATGACTTATCGATATGTCTGAGATCTCTACATGTAGTGACTTGTCGATATCTCTGAGATCTCTATATACACAATTTGACTTATCGATATCTCTGAGATCTCTATATGAGAAAATGACTTGTCGATATCTCCAATTCTTCACATCTTCATTCACTTGTCAATATCTCTGAGATCTCTACATGTAGAAATGACTTGTCGATATCTTCAGTTCTCTACATCTTCATTTAACTTGTAGATATCTCAGAGACTTCTCTATAAGCCATTTTGGACTTCTCTACAAGTCATTTTGTACTTCTCGAATGACTTCTCGATATAACTTGATATGTGACTTGTCGCTATCTTGACTTAGAATATTTTTCATAGTACAATTTTATTCAACTCCAAGCTTCTACATCTTTTCTCTGTAGCATGATCATGGCGTGATCTTCTTTCAGAGTTTATTCCTTAACTTGAATTTGTTCACATAAAAATCCCCCAGTCTAATCTTCTAACCATTTTTACAGGCTCAATAAATACAATACAGAATACAAATATAGATTACCATACAACTTAATCTTAGGGTTGTCAATGTGACCTAGTCTTGTTAGTATACACGCATGTCTTGCACAATAATCTCCCCCAATTTGTGAGAAGATTGCTTATCACAAATTCATGTCTGATCACAAGACTAACCCCAAGCTAAAATCAAATACATAAAAATTGATAGATTGACAAATACAAACTTTTATACATTGAGTAGTTACATAAATTCGACAATGACAGCCATCAAGTAAATTTTTCATAACCAGCTTCTTTCCTAATGAGGTCCTTTAGATTTACTAGCACTTGAAGTTCTTCAATTATTTATGTCCCTCTTAAAACTTCCACCAATTTGAGCCATTCTTCTAATGAGTAATTGTTGAGGTAGTTAACTCTAAATTTTGAAAATCTGCCAACTGCAATATTCACAAAATATCCATCATTTGAGATTTTACTCATCCCCTTGCCTTGAACTCATTTGATCTTTGTTTAAATATTTCAATCTCCTTGGCGTACCACCTTTCCATTTCCTCCCTCTCAGCCTTCATTCTTGCATGTCTTTCATTCCTTTCTCTCAGCCTCTCAGACATCACAACCTTCAACATTCTTGTACTTGTATCCTTGTCCTTCATTAAGCTAATAACCCTCTTCACTTTCGTGGTTGAAAATATTTCCATTACTTCCCTGCTAAGCATAATGAAGGAGCCATCCAAATAGTAGATTCTGACTTCTTCCAAAGAGACAACCCAAATTTTGACTATTTCTTCGGATAGTTGTTGGAAATAGTCATCATCTGTTATGCTTATGTTTAGAGGTAGAAAATTATCTTGGTTAAAGCAGTTCCAGATGACACCAACATCAACTTGCATTTTCTTTGGTTATCTCCCTACAGTCTTGAAATGAGTTTTGATTGGAGGTTTGAATGAAGATAGATTTGAGATTTTCTTTAAAGTGACATGGATGGATCTGATTGATATTTTGATTAAGGAGATTGCAGTTTGTTTGTACAGGAATTTAGGTTTTTGAGGTTAAATTGGTTGAGTGTTTGTTTGGCTTGGATTGGAGGTCTGAGTTGATTCTATGAAACTTTCATTTCTTGGACAATTTGGTTCTTTGTTTCCTCTTCTCCAACTTTCCTCTTCTTCTTTCCATCATCTTTCTTTTCTTTATTTCCCTTTTTCTTCCCATACACCTTGCTGCCAGTTGCTTTAGAAGACTGACTTAGATTTGAGCTAGAAGATTTTTGCTCATCCTTCTTCTTCTCATCATCATCCAAATCATCTTTAGTGTTAATTTGAGTTTTAGACAACATGGTGTCAGTATTCCTCAAATATCTCCCAAATATCTTGATCATTTCTTCATCTTCTACAATTTTGATCTTCTTAGTTTTCAATTCAGTCTCTAGGGTCATTATCAGCCTCAAGTTTCCCATAACACAGTGCTTTGAAATTATGAAATATTTGGACCTTTTGGTTGATGAACAGATGTAGGTCACTCCCCTGCTAGGTTGAAGATATGCTTCTGGAAAAGCAGCTACTTCAGCCTTCTTAAGTTCATTTAGCAAGAGAGTGCCCACTGGAATCACCCTATTAACCTTGTTGATTAGGATGTCCAGCTCAGATGCTCTTCTAGATTGGAGATAAGTGAGCGACACCTGCATACATCTATCCATACCTGAGTCATTTATATTTGTAACAATCCTCTTCTCTTTAAAGTTTCCTTTTATCACCAATATCACCCTTAGAAAGTTGATATTTATGTCCAAAGCCTTTTTGTAGGTGAAGAAGTTGTTGGTTAGAGAAACTCTAAGATCCATTAGCAATTCATCAAATTCTTTGTCCAAACAGGGTCCCTCGTTTGCTTTCTATAATCTTTCTACCCCAATATCATCTTGACTTTGTTGAATTGTGGCTTGGCTGGATTATTTAGTAGTCTAGCTTCTATCTCCCCTTAGTCTTGGTAGCAGGCAAGATTAGAGCACTACACCATAGAATGGCTATGGCAACTACAAATATTTATTGCCTTATGGGCTATTTATGTTACAATAGATTTTATGGCAACAAATATGTAAAATTTTGGCGTTGCATCCGGTGGTGATGCAATAGAGATCCTATTGCAACATTTTAAGCAATATATTGCAACAACAAAACATTATTGCAATAAACCATATATAGCAATAAAATGTATTTTACAGCAACACGGTAAAATCATTGCAATAGTTGTTTTTGTCAACTAAATAACCACCTTAAAGCAACATTAATTGATCCAATTACAATGAAATTTAAGGTCAAATTTGACAAATATTGTAACAATTTGAACCAATTGCAATATTTTATAGCCGATGTAATCGTAAATGGCAACATATTTGGACACAATTGCAACATTATTTAAAAAAATAGTAGGATTTGACTATAAATAAACTAAACCAGACATTTTTTATGCCACAACCAAACACCAATGTCATTTTATAATAATTAACAACCATTCAAAAGGTTATTTCAACATAATCATACATACAATTCAGAATGTACATCAATACAAAATGATAAATTGCTCCACCAAATTAACTAATAAACAAAACTAATAGTAGTGATCTTCATTTAGCTTCTTCGCTAAATGAGAAGCATTTATCTTGGTTCTGGATCAAAAGTTTCACACGCTCAATTGGAGCAACAACAATTTTGGACATAGCTGCACAGACTCCACCTATGAGAAAATCGATGGCAAAACCTGTTGGAAGCTGGTTCTGCTCAGCCATTTTTACTGGCAGAAATAAAACTCCTACACAAAGCACAAGTTAGTCAGAATATATAAATTAAATGCTCCGAGAAAGGAGAAAAGGAGAAGCATTAGAGATGCCCATTCAACACTTCTCGGATGCATTCATATATAGCCCATTTCAGGGAGAATTAAACTTCAAAACTAGATGTTCGCTTCTATCTTCCTCTTTGCTTATGCTGATAAAATCCTAACACTGATCTAATTTTAAACCATAAAAGTTTTCCTCAGCTAACAAAGTGTAAGCAGCAGCAGAGTAATTAAGCCATGAAAATGAAGTAGAGAGCGATTTCATGCCTTTCGGAGCCTCGCTATAAAAGAATTCCATTAATCCAACAAATGTAAACATGTCTGCTATTCATTTTTCTGGCTTGGTGCATACTTTCCATTTTTCTGGCTTGGTGCTTTCAGCAAGAAAAGAGGCTTTATCAAGAAACCTGCTCCAATTAAATTTAATTTTTTAATAATATTTAATACAGTTCAATTCTTTGTGAAAAATCCAAAAAAATGAGATATACTACCTAAATTATTGGCCGTGACGAATGCGTTCTCCAGATGAAGCCTGCTCTGGGGTACTGTGCAGCTCATACCGCTCTCCAAAATTATGTGGCAGCTGCAATTTCTAGTGGTTATAAGATGAAATGAGAGTCAGCTAGTGTAACTGAAGTGGTTAGTATTGCGTCTTTGTTGTGATAATTACGTAAATGCTAGAACCACTTAAATGTACCAGGCTTAAAGAACACTAACAATCCAAAATCAATTGCCTTCAAAGCTGTTGTTTCCTTTTTGTTCGCAAACAAAAAATTCTCGGGTTTAAGATCCCTGTGCATAACCGCATGCTTGTGGCACATCTGCATATTGATTTTATAGATTCACATATCAGTAGAGATCGATATAACTTAAATCTATCACTAAATTTAGAAAGAATATAAAGAAAAACTTATTAACATGACAACTTTAGATAGAGCAAGATACACATAGTAGCTCTTACAACACATTTACCATAAATTAGCAAGCAATATACAAAAATATAAAATCAGATATTCAAAATGACCTGAATAATTTCGACGATAGTTTTCGTAACAGCAGCAGACACTCTTTCAGTATAATGACCTCTAGCAACAATCTTATCAAACAACTCCCCACCCTCACACAACTCCATAACCAAATGAACAGTTGTATCATCCTCATAAGTATCTTTCAAAGTAACAATATTAGTATGAACATACAAATGTTTCATAATCTCAACTTCCCTTATTAACTTTAGTTCTCGACTTATTCTTAGAAATAGACTTGCAAGCCAACACTTGACCAGAAGATTTATTAGTACAAACATAAGCAACACCAAATTCAGCTCTACCAAGTTCATCACCAAGCTTGTAAGTCTCATATATCTAACGACCTGTTGGGTTTTCTAATACAAATGATGTGTATCTATAAACCGAAGAAAAACAAAAAAACTCAATAAAATAACACAATCACAAAACAAAAAACTTGAATAATTGATGTTAGGGGTGCCCATGGGTAGGGTTAACCCGACCAACCCGACTCTACCCGAACCTATTTTCGGCCAACCCAAGCCGTTAAAATAAAACCGAACTATAAATGGGTTATAAATTATAAAACCCGAAATTAATGGGTTGGGTTAGGTTTTTGTAAATTTTAACTCTAACCCAACCCAACCCGAAATATGTATAATGGGCCTGGGCTGGACTATATTACTTTTTGTTGGACCACGATTCACACGACGTGAACACTAACTTTATTCTTTACTCTTTACTTAGTCTTTAGTGTCTCGTCATTACACTTTCTAAAACCCTAGCACACAGCAGCGGCGCATCATACTTCATCGGCATCACCCCCTCTCATCGGCGCATCGTCGTTGCCCTCGATCGATTCAAAAGGATCTTCAATTTCTTCATTCTCCCTCTCTATCAGGTACTATAATTTATCTTCAATTCATTGTCTTTTACATTTGATTCATGTACGTGTTCTGTTGTGTTTGCTTCAAATTAGATACAGATAATTGTGAGTATCTATTTGATAATTCTTCATTATCTTCAATTTACACACCCCCGTATGTGAGATTGATTGTTTTGTGTTTTACTGATTGTTTATAATGTGTTCAAGTTACATTTATGTCAATTAAGTTGTATGTTTAATTTGTAGCATGTACTTAATTTCGATGAGTTTGTTTGTTTGTCGATTTATGTTATAATTTGGGACAGAGCTCCAACAGCCATGACCATTTTTGGTTGTGAGTTTGTGTGTGTTTATAAACTCTTGGGGTTAGTGAAGATTGAGAGAGTTTGGAAAATGAAATGGAGAGGGTGATAGGCAAGTAAATCAAATTAATAGGAAGGAATGATAGGCAAGCAAGTGAATTGCAAATTGAAGTATATATTTTTGGTCATTAGTTGAGACAGTATTACATAATTTAACTGTACTACTTGAAAGAGATATGTCCTAAGTCCAATCATGTATGAGGATTTAGGAATAACTTTTATGTAATCTGTTTTGATTTCATTGATATTAATAAAAGACTTGTTTTGTTTTTATTGCGGGCTCTATCTATTTAACTGTTTAAATAAGATATACCACAGTTTAGAGTAAAGCTTTTTATGGATTGTGATGAGATCATAATAATGAGACCTAAACGATGATAACTCTAAACTTAAATAGTTCCTGGTCGTAGGATTACTAACTGGTAATTAATAATCTGCAAAGATCGGTACATACTATGCTTGCTTCATTATGACGGATGTCTGTTCTCAAAGACATTTGTGTGGTGACACTATAGCTAGTATGTAGGTGCTTATTATAGAATAAGTTCACTGAACATGACTCACACAGCTGAACAACTGATGGAGTTCACTCACGTGTCAGCAGTTGTTCACATAGTGATAGTTGTACAAGTATCCTTAGACTTGAGGTCATCATAGTCATCTTGTGTACACTGAACTATGCTTTGGTTTAGTTCTTAGTCTCAAAGGACAATTATAAGGGCTCTACTGGGTATAGGAATTTGTACACGAAGATAGTGTATGATCAATAAAGGATCTACCCCTTCCAGTGAAGAAAGAGAATGTTCAATGCTGATCCACTTATGTTAGTTCAGGAATCTCTGGCCAGAGTGAATGAAATTAGAAAGGAGTTTCTAATTTACATTAAATAGAACTAAACATAGTGAATGGGAAAGCAATTGATTAAATAAGATAGGCTTGACACAAGTTCCATGCCTTGTATTTAATCGTGACATTGCAGGGTAGAAGGAATTAATTGTACGGTAACTATTCACTTAATATGTTCTTGGTATTCTAAGCAGTGAATTCGTATTATCCAGATAGTCGCGATATGCTGAGAAGTATCCCTCACGATGTAGAATAAATATGATTAATTAATTAATCATATTTAATGAATTAGAGAATTTATATAAATAATGATAAAATAGTTTTATTATTATTTATTTCTACTACCGGCTTAATATTGAACCTACAGGGTCACACCATAAAAGAGAATGATTTAATGGTGGAGGAATTAATTAATAATGGCTGATAATTATTTATTTATGAAATAAATAATTAATTGGCAAATTTAATAATTGATTAAATGAGATTTAATTGATTATAAATTAATTAAGAAAAGTTCTTAATATTATTAATTAAGAATTTAATTTTTGGAAATTATATCAAGTGAGAGAATTATTTCTAAAGAGTTTAGAAAAAGGATTAATAATTAAAAGGTGTTTGATTATTAATGAGAATAATAAAGGGTTAATAATAATAATATTTTATGGGAAAATTTTCAGCTGAAAATTTTGCCTATAAATATACTATTATAAACCCTATTTTTGCCTCAACCAAAAAGATTTACAAAAATCCTAATTCTCTCCACCTCCTCCTCCTTTATTACATCGTTTTCTTGGTGGATACCGGTGGAGTGCTTCACACTTGAGGACTAGCTGCTAGGGATCTCCGTTCGTTGTTCTTGGATCGTCATTAAAGACCTCCATCTTTCCATTAACGTAAAGCTTCTTAAGGTAAACATACTGAACTACGAATTAAATATTATTTTTCGCATGGATCCTGCAGATGGTTTCGGTTTTTTTTAAGATTTAAATTTACGTTTTCATTGCGTTTATGTGCTAAAAACCCTTCAATGGCATCAGAGCTACTTGCGAAAAGTTTTTAATTCATTTATGTGTTTAACTATTTTCGATATATGAGCATGTACGTGATTCGCCATGATTTGATGTTGATATAATATGCTTATATATGTATGGTTTTGAATATATGATATTCATGTGAGTTGTATAATCATAAGATGATTATGTAATCTATATATGTACTGATATATATATGATTTATGTTTGTTCTAATTATGAGAATCATATTAGATATGGATTCTGAATTGGCTGCTGCAGATTTGCTGAAATCTGGGTCTGGTGTCCGATTTACGCAAACGAATACCCTATTCCATAGGTAAACGAGCGTCCGAACATAACTGATAGCTTAAACTATCAACGACTCGTGTAAGGCGTTTGACGTCGTTTACTGTCCGTAAACAGTGATTCTTGTTTTTCTGATTTGATTCTGATTTTTGTCATATTTTTTTATGATTAGATCATGGATAATATGATATGTTAAGATCAGATTATGTGTTTTAACATGCTTTTATGTGTTGTATGAGCATGGTGGATGGTTATGGCCTTTCGACCTTAGTGTAATGGTTTTGGTTTTGGTTTTAAATACGACTTGCATGTCGTCAATCTTTGTAATCATAAATCTCGAATGTAACTCTAGTTATTCTTGTAAGTTCATTAGATTAATTTTACTTTCAATCATGTAATGTAATTGAAGACTCAAGAAGGCTATCAAATGGAGGTGATACAAAGAAGAAGACGAGGCATACAAGAAGTCTAAACAAAGAAGAAGACTTATGTAATAAATAGTTATATTTATTTCCATCACCATATTAGATTGACCTTGATCTTTATCATGAGCTTGATAAAGATCACATAGGATGGGGCCATAACCAAACACATTTACTTTATTGCACTTTACATATACTTGTTTATTTAATTTTATATATGAGATATATGCTTATGTTTACCATGCGATGATAGATTTAGGTGAACTTAAATCAATATAAGGCGTGCTCTAGAAAATCTAGAATAGGAATCGGTTCTTGCCTTAACAATAATATTATGAATACAATCATGAGATTCTTGTGTTTATGAAACACGTAATTGAATATGAATTTTCAATATTGAGAGAAAGGATGATTCTGTCAACAACAGATTTCTATCTGTAAGAAAGGGTTATTAAGTGATGCCTCTTGACAATGCTCCACCCGATCTGGGAATCATCTGATTATCGATTATTGATTTGAAATATTTAATTTAAAAGGAAGAATCTCTTTATAATATGATTATGATTGTAACATAATATAATCCCTCTAAAATTAAATAATATCAAGTAGTAATTGGCCAATGACACAACGGGCTTGTGTTGGTCAAAGCCTTCCAACATGGTAGAAAGTAGTTCTTATTTTTGAATCATTATCGTTTCGTGCTACAGCCGAGGGCTTTGATTTTGAAATAAGAAATACTTGTCTATTACATAGAGATGTGTACATTGAATTAGAATCTAAAGGTCGGTACGTGCCACAGCCGTGGGCCGTTGGAGACTGATTCAATTGTACGAAATGTTGGGTTCGACTTGACTTAGAATATTGAGTTTGTCATGCCACAGCCGTGACTCAATTATTCAAGAGGCTAAAGTTATATTAGGGAATAACATAAGATGTAATTGACAAGAGTTGCCTGCATATTGAACATCACATGACGTTTCGTGCCACAGCCAAGGTTGTGTGATGGAATGTAGGATCCCTAATCCCACTAGCATTATGAATGCTTAATTTTCACTTAGGGGGTTGAATAAATTAGATAAACTAGTGGGAGACACTTATGAATAAAGACCCGATTCATATAGTGTTTTGAAATGAAATTGAATATTTGCTAAGTGTTGTTATGTGTTTATCATTTACAGATTTACTATATTCGTCATGTCTTCTGCACTATCACTCTGGAGAATACTAGATGCTCACAAGTTGACTGGTCCTAATTTAGTTGTTTGTTTTCACTGTAACAAGTTGGGGCACTGAAAGAGGAACTGCAAGGTTTACCTTGCAGAATTGAAGAAGAAGAAGGGTAGTAAGACTACCGCTTCTGATTCAGGCATGTTCATGATCGAAGTTAATATGTCACTAGGTCAAATTTCTACTTGGGTATTAGATACCGCCTGTGGTTCTCATATTTGCAATTCGTTGCAAGGACTAAAGGGAAGTAGGACTCTTGAAAAAGATGAGGTGATTCTACGTATGGGTAATGGAGCAAGGGTTGCAGCCATATCTGTAGGATCATTTAGTTTACATATGCCTACGGTCAAGACTATTATTTTGAATAATTGTTATTACGTTCCCTCTATTGTGAGGAATATTGTTTCTATTCCTATGTTGGATTTGGATGGTTTTTCATTTATTATTAAGAATAATGAATGTTCCATCCTTAGAGATAATGTTCTTTATGGACGTGGTATTTTAAATAATGGTCTGTATGTATGTGACGTAGAGCATGATTTACTTCAGATTGAACAAACTAATAAAAGAAAACGAGATGATGAAAATCTGACCTATTTATGGCACTGTAGGCTAGGTCATATTAGTGAAAATAGACTGTGGACATTGCATAAGGAAGGGTTACTTGACCCCTTTGATTTTGAATCATATCCTACATGCGAGTCTTGTCTATTGGGTAAAATGACCAAATCTCCATTTAGTGGACATGGAGAGAGGGCTGCAGATTTGCTAGGATTGGTACACACAGATGTATGTGGACCAATGTCTACGCAAGCCATGGGTGGAATTTCTTACTTCATTACTTTCATAGATGATAGATCTAGATTCGGATATGTGTATTTGATGAAACACAAGTCTGAAGCCTTTGAAAAGTTTAAAGAATATAAACATGAAGTGGAGAAACAAACTAAACACAGTATTATAACTCTTCGATCAGATCGAGGTGGTGAATACTTGAATGGAGAGTTTCTAGATTATCTCAAAGAAAATGGTATAGTCTCCCAGTGGACTCCTCCATATACTCCACAGTTAAATGGGGTATCTGAAAGGAGAAATCAAACTTTGTTAGACATGGTTCGGTCCATGATGAGCTATGCGAATCCTCCAGTATTCCTATGGGGTTATGCATTGGAAACCTCAGCATATTTACTGAATAAGGTGCCTTCCAAATCTGTTCCTCAAACTCCTTAAGAGATATGGAAAGAAATGAAATCGAGTCTTAAACACGTTAAGATTTGGGGATGTCCAGCTTATGTCAAAAAGGTTGACCCGGATAAGCTGGAATCTCGATCCGTAAAATGTAATTTTATGGGATATCCTAAAGAGACTTTGGGGTATTACTTTTACACCGATCATCGGGTGTTTGTCTCCAGACATGCTGCCTTCTTGGAAAAGGAGTTTATCCTTGAAGGAAACAGTGGGAGAAAAATTGAACTTGATGAAGTTCAAGAAGCACAAACTACTACGGATCAAATGGAAACACCTGTTCAGACTGAACAACCTTCTGTGGAACAGCCCATTCGTAGGACAGGAGAGTGTCTCGCCAACCTGAGAGGTATTATGGCCTTGTCATTGAGAATGGCAATGAGTTGTCAATCATTGATGATGATGACCCTGTGACCTATAATGAGGCTATGAGTAGCGTTGACTCAGAGAAATGGCATAGTGCCATGAAATCCGAAATGGAATCTATGTATACTAACCAAGTATGGACTCTGGTTGAGGCGCCTGAAGGTGTTAAGCCTATTGGGTACAAGTGGGTATACAAAAGAAAGATTGGACCAGATGGCCAGGTGGAGACCTATAAGGCCAGGCTCATGGCAAAAGGATTCAAACAAAGGCAAAGGATTGACTTTGATGAAACTTTTTCGCCCGTAGCCCTGTTAAAATAAATTCGGATTTTGCTTGCGATTGCTGCTTACTACAACTATGAGATCTGGAAAATGGACGTGAAAATGGCCTTCCTCAATGGGGAACTTGAGGAGGAAGTGTATATGACACAGCCAGAGGGTTTTCTTTCCAAGGGAAATGAACACCTAGTGTGTAAGCTGCTGCGAACCATATATGGTTTAAGGCAAGCTTCTCGTAGATGGAACATCCGTTTTGATGAGACAATCAAAGAGTTTGGTTTTATCAAAAACATAGATGAACCATGTGTCTACAAGAAGGTTAGTGGGAGCGCGGTAACATTTCTTGTATTGTATATAGATGACATACTTCTTATAGGAAATGATATACCGATGCTACAATCAGTCAAAGTATGGCTATCAAAGAACTTCATCATGAAGGACTTGGGAGAAGCATCCTACATTCTCGGTATGAAGATCTATAGAGATAGATCTAGAAGAATGATAGGTCTTACCCAGGGTACAAATATCCAGAAAGTGCTTAAAAGGTTTAGCATGGAAAACTCCAAAAGAGGTCTCATACCGATGAGCCATGGAGTGTCCCTTTCCGAAAAAATGTCTCCTAAGACACCTGAGGAAAGAGAGCGTATGAGTAAGATTCCTTATGCTTCAGAATAGGATCTATCATGTACGCGATGTTGTGTACAAGGCCTGATGTTGCTTATTCAATTAGTGTGACGAGCATATATCAGTCCAATCCAGGTGAAGACCACTGGAAAGCAGTAAAAAACATCCTTAAGTACTTGCGAAGGACTCAGGACATTTTTCTTGTTTTTAGTGGTGAATCTGAGTTGAAAATAGAGGGTTATACTGACTCTAGTTTTCAATCAGAAAGTGATAGCAAATCCATGTCAGGGTACGTGTTTACTCTGAATGGTGGTGCGATTAGTTAGAAGAGTTCCAAACAGTCTACAACGGCTGACTCCACAGCGGAAGCAGAATATATAGCTGCAAGTGAGGCTGCAAAAGAAGCCGTTTGGATGAAGAAATTTGTTTCTGACTTGGGAGTTGTTCCTAGCGTTGAAGAGCCTATTGTGTTGTATTGTGATAACAACACAGCAATAGCACAAGCCAAGGAACCTAGGTCTCATAAAAATTCCAAACATGTCCTGCGGCGCTTTCATCTGATTAGGGAGATTGTTGAAAGAGGAGATGTCAATGTCGAGAGAGTTGACACACATAACAACGTAGTAGACTCACTCACAAAGCCACTTTCTCAAAGTCACTTTGATCGTCATAAAGACAAGATGGGTATTAGATACCAGAGTGATTGGTTTTAGTACAAGTGGGAGATTGAAAGAGATATGTCCTAAGTCCAATCATGTATGAGGATTTAGGAATAACTTTTGTGTAATCTGTTTTGATTTCATTAATATTAATAAAAGACTTGTTTTGTTTTTATTGCGGGCTCTATCTATTTAACTGTTTAAATAAGATATACCACAGTTTAAAGTAAAGCTTTTTATGGATTATGATGAGATCATAATAATGAGACCTAAAAGATGATAACTCTAAACTTAAATAGTTCCTGGTCGTAGGATTACTAACTGGTAATTAATAATCTGCAAAGATCGGTACATACTATGCTTGCTTCATTATAAAGGATGTCTGTTCTCATAGGCATTTTTGTAGTAACACTATAGCTAGTATGTAGGTGCTTATTATAGAATAAGTTCACTGAACATGACTCACACAGCTGAACAACTGATGGAGTTCACTCACGTATCAGCAGTTGTTCACATAGTGATAGTTGTACAAGTATCCTTAGACTTGAGGTCATCATAGTCATCTTGTGTACACTGAACTATGCTTTGGTTTAGTTCTTAGTCTCAAGGGATAATTATAAGGGCTCTACTGGGTATAGAAATTTGTACACGAAGATAGTGTATGATCAATAAAGGATCTACCCCTTCCAGTGAAGGAAGAGAATGTTCAATGCTGATCCACTTATGTTAGTTCAGGAATCTCTAGCCAGAGTGAATGAAATTAGAAAGGAGTTTCTAATTTACATTAAATAGAACTAAGCGTAGTGAATGGGAAAGCAAGTGATTAAATAAGATAGGCTTGACACAAGTTCCATGCCTTGTATTTAATCGTGACATTGCAGGGTAGAAGGAATTAATTGTACAGTAATTATTCAATGAATAGGTTCTTGGTATTCTAAGCAGTGAATTCGTATTATCCGGATAGTCGCGATATGCTGAGAAGTATCCCTCACGATGTAGAATAAATATGATTAATTAATTAATCATATTTAATGAATTAGAGAATTTATATAAATAATGATAAAATAGTTTTATTATTATTTATTTCTACTACCGGCTTAATTTTGAACCTACAGGGTCACACCATAAAAGAGAATGATTTAATGGTGGAAGAATTAATTAATAATGGCTGATAATTATTTATTTATAAAATAAAAAATTAATTGGAAAATTTAATAATTGATTAAATGAGATTTAATTGATTATAAATTAATTAAGAAATGTTCTTAATATTATTAATTAAGAATTTAATTTTTGGAAATTATATCAAGTGAGAGAATTATTTCTAAATTGTTTAGAAAAATGATTAATAATTAAAAGGTGTTTGATTATTAATGAGAATAATTAAGGGTTAATAATAATAATATTTTATGGGAAAATTTTTAGCTGAAAATTTTGTCTATAAATATACTATTATAAACCCTATTTTTTCCTCAACCAAAAAGATTTACAAAAACCCTAATTCTCTCCACCTCCTCCTCCTTTATTACATCGTTTTCTTGGTGGATATCAGTGGAGTGCTTCACACTTGAGGAGCAGCTATTAGGGATCTCCGTTCGTTGTTCTTGGATCGTCATTAAAGACCTCCATCTTTCCATTAACGTAAAGCTTCTTAAGGTAAACATACCGAACTATGAATTAAATATTATTTTTCGCATGGATCCTGCCGAGGGTTTCATTTTTTTTAAGATTTAAATTTACGTTTTTGTTGAGTTTATGTACTAAAAACCCTTCACTACTTGCCAGGGAAATCCAAGGTACAAAATGAGTTACTTGAAGTACTGTTTTTACAGTGTTTACAATGCTGAGACAGTTGCAAAGATTGTAGTGAAGGTGGACTCAATTCTCCAGTGAATGTACTCTTTTTATGATCTTGGGGGAGATAAAAACAAGGTTAGTTTTCAAAAATAACTTGTATATGTTTACCAGCTTTGGGTTTTTTTATGTCTTGTTTAAGTAATGGTTAGGTCTTGGAATGTATTTTGATCTTGTATATGTTATATAGTAATTGTCTTACGTAATATTTGACTTGTTGACTCACTGATGGCATGCTATCAACTCAACTAGGAGTTGTTTCAACCTTGATCAATATACAAAGTTGATAATCATAACAATTCTCGGTTGTGAGCAGCTTGGCCCAATGTTTACCAGTCACAAGTACTATGTTCCCTGACTAGTTTGGATAGTTTCCTTTTTATCTAGTATTTTACTCATTTTCCCAGTTTTAATATACCTATTTAACAGTTCTAGTCTTCAAAAATTGGAAGAGTTGAATATTAGGAATTAATGACTATTTAATAAATTTGAGGAATAATTTGTGACACTATCCGTTCTCTGCTGAGATATGTTATATCCCTCGTTTTTCAACCCTTTTCCTAACCTTGTTCAATTGAAATACAGATTATAGATTATGTGTTTTACTCATCTGGAAGTTAATTTTATTTTGGTTGTTGTTCACTAGTTTACCATGATAGATTTGCAGATTGCTAGAAAAGAGACACAAAAAAGAAAGATGTTGGAAAATTATTTATAGCAACAACAGCTATTTGTCACTAAAAAGAAAAATGATCTTGAAAGATATTTGGCAGAAGAACCGGTCTGTCCAATGACCCTCGGTTTTAATATCCTGGATTGGTGGAAGGATAATCCAGGTAAGTATAATTTTTTGTCAATGATGGATAAAGATGTTCTTGCAGTTCCTGTGTCTACTGTTGCCTCTGAATCGGCATTTAGCACCAGTGGCCGTATTTTAGACTCATTTCGGAGTTATGGAGGTATCAAATCACGAGTTCATTTGGATGAAGCTGAATTTTATAAGTTTCTTGAAGAAGGTACATAATACACCATCTAACATCTATTATGTGTCATGTACTATGCACTAGTCTGCCCCATGCAGTATTATATTTTTTTCTTATATTCTGTTGTACTCATATTTTATTTATGCAATTTTTTGTAGAAGATGATAAGAAGTCCAAGGATAGTGCCACTGACAAGATAATCAACATCGGCGACGAGTGACTCAACTAACAGCTATGCGAAGTTAATTGAAGTTGAACTTTTATCGGAATGCTGATTTATGTAACTTCTGATTTACTGGATTAAACTCTCTTTTGACGTGTAACTTAATACTTAATTATTTTGTACTTTGTCTGAACTTAAAAAAGTTGGATGTACCAACTTAAATATCCAGTTTGGCTCTGAGTTGCAATTTTCAAGCACTATTCTGTTGTTGATCAGGTTTTGTCATTGCATCATTTTATAATATTTTTAAATGTTAAACCGATCAACCCAAACCGACCCGAACCGAACCGAGGTACAGAGGGTAGGTTTGGGTTATACGATTATTATTTTTACAATGGGTTCGATTTTGATAAAACCGATTTAAATGGGTCGGGTCATTAAAATGGTCGTGAACCGGCCAAACCGACCCGTGGGCACCCCTAATTGATGTATAATCTCAAACGCACAATACAAAATCGATTCAAAAAAAATTCAAATTAACCCTAACTAAAATTCAATTGACATAATAATCGATTTAGGGAAGAACATGCCTTATTAGTCGATCTTGAATCTTCAAACTTGAATGCTCGAGCTTGATTCTTCTTCATCCAATTTCAATCTGCGAGATTGATTTGGTGATTCGCCTCTTCCTCACCTGTTTCTGAATTTTTGTTTTGTTTAGTGTGTTTTTTTATTTATTTTGTTTAAGTGTATCCTTCTAAATTGTTATTTTATCCCGCTTACTTTCGTATGCTTGGGTTAAAATTTTTTGAAAGGCCGCTTTGTTTGAGAGTCCGCAAAACTAATGGGCCGAAATTTTTCGAGTTTGTAACATATTTTAAAAATGGTTGCAAGGGAATTTAAATTTTGCACACAAGTTAACACATTCTGAGTTCAATTGTAATATTTTTTTAAAATTATTGCAATATCTACAAATTTAAAAAACGCTTCAAGAATTAGCTACGATATTTGAGTTACATTTTTATCTTTGGTTGCTATAGGTAATCTATGGTGTAGTGGAGGACTAGGAAGTTCAGGTCTACTTGCTTCCGACAATTCTAGAAGAGGAATATTTAAAGCTCCCATAATAGCTCCCAAAGATACAAAATTTTGCATTTGGAGGTGTTTGTGAGAGTCTACTAGGGACTTTATATCCTGTTATTAAATGTGCACCAAATATTTCAATTGGGAGACTTGAGTTGACAAAGAGGCATTTGAAGACTGTAGAGTTGAGATTTGAGCTTGCAAGTTTTGGATTTGTAGGTTGGTTGATGTGGACATAGGTTGTTGTGAGCTTGATGCTGCCAAAGTACCAACAAAATTTTGCACAGCATTCTTGACCTCCTCTATTACCAAGGTTGAAGGTTCAAATCTAGCTTTGTAAATTTGATCCAGCTTGACCTTTGAGTCATTATTTTGAGTGATTTGTTTCTGGAGCACCTCATGCAGAGCTTTGAAAGACTCTCGGTGCTTAGACATATTTTCTTCCACTAGAGTTAGGGAGAGGGCTTGAAGTCTGTCTCAAAACTTGTTGAACTTGGTCTTAATATCTTGAAATATTGGCATCAGCTCGTCAATCCTGTCATTCACCAATTTCTTTACTACAGCTTGATGCTTGACCATAGTATTTTCTATAGCTCTTCCAATATGATGAAATGCCTTCAATTGGGCTTTGTACACCTCTGTCACAATATCATATACTTCTTGGGGAGTGAGGACCTTATCATTGCTACCAAAAATGATCATATATTCTTCTCTAAGTTATTTTACGGCCTCCTCCGTAGTTGTAGTAAAGTCCTTTGAGAGCCATGCATCCACATTACCATCTGCTTCATCTGCAATTTTCTCCTGTTACTCTTCAATATCCTCCTTGTAAGAAAGTAGAATTGCTTGATAGTCTTGGTTTGACAAATCTGTAGTGAGGAGTTGTTGGGTGATATTGGCTAGGCCTACAAGTTTCTCAACCAAAAGATCATTAACAGCTGTTGGTTGAGCTTGAGCATCTTGCAGCCATTGAGCTAGGAGGTGTGAAGGTTGAGGATTGAAGTTTGAGGTAGAAGGTTGTTCATTTGTGTTTGAGGTGTTTGGAATGGGTGTTTGGTGAGATGTATTTGAGGTAGAGGGTATTGAGGTAGAAACATCACCTGTGACAGAAGTCATAATTTTACTCACAGTCGGAACTGTGGTTATGACAGTATGTTGTTCACCAATAATGAGAACCTCCATTTGAATTGGAGGGGTCATGTACCATGGTGTCAAACCCTTGTTCTTCTTGCAAAAAATTGTCAATTAAATGTGCTATACGTGCCTCCCCAATAGTAGGATCATTAGAAATTTTACACCCAGCTTTAATTGACAGTGCAAGTTCAGCTAGGATTTTGAGGGGAGTTGTCCCTACTTGAGGAACCTCCAATTGAATTGGAGAGGATTTATACAGATCCAATCAAGAGTACTACCCTCAAACTTGTCAATCTGTGAAGATTGTTTGGCACATGAAGGTGCTTGAGTAACAGTCACAGGGTCTTCAGTCAAAACTGATCAAACCCATGTGTTTGTGTTTGTGTTGGTATCATCAAGGTATACCCTAGCTTGTAGCCTCTAACCAACTAAATGTGGTTCCTGGGTGGTGAGCACGGTTTCTTGAACTGTGTCACTTGATTTTGGCAGGACTTTAGGGTTTGATTTAAGCCCTTGATTGTATGCAGAAGAAATTTGAGATATAAGAGTAGAGAGAGTAGAATTAATTTTTGGCAGCTCCCTTGAATGGATGAGGGAGTTTCAATTGATGTTCTCTCAGTGTTAGTGCCAACCATATTTCTTCTTTCGTCAACTTGAGAGTTCTCAAGTTGGGGTGCAGACTCTGTACAGATTGCACTGGGGAGAGTGCTTTGTTCAATAGAGACACCTTGTTAAGAATGTGACCCTATAGTCTGTTTATTGCCCTCTTTTACAACTGCATCCTTTTGGGAGGATACAGAGGTAGCTCCATGAGTGGTCAGCTCAATTTTCTTTGTCTTCTTGACCAGGTTAGACTCAAGTTTTGTTTCCTCACCACTCTCAGCAATTACAATCAAGAGTGCATTATTCCTCTTCTTTTTACTCACTTCAGCCTGTTGGGAGGATGAAGTGGTCGATTTTCTAGCTTCTAATGGTAATGAAGAAGGGGTCTCAGTCGTGGAAGGCTCATGTTGGTTTTCATGTATTTGTACTTCCACAGGTATATGAGCCATAATTGTATTAGATATGGCACTAGACCTCATATCAGGCATAGGGTATGGGTAGGTTCTAAATCTCTCTAACATAAAGTTAATTATTTTTAGACCTAGTGGTACCTTATTATTTGTAATTAGTGAACCAAATAATATCCTGGACACTTGCTTACAATTGCCTATTTTAGTCCTATCAATACCATTAAGTAAATATATGTCTGCAATTTTATGATTTAAAGTAGATATAAAACATGGGAAATAAAATTTCCTTACCTCTAGTGTCCAAAGGCATTGTGAGCTTTGTGCTGAGTTCTTCCAGGACCAATAGCCCCACATTAATGTGCATGTTGTGAGCCACGGAGAATACCGACTTTTGGACCACACCGGATATATTGTCATACCCAGTCTTCTTGCAGGTAAAGGCTCTCACTATTGAGTCAAACAGAAATGACTATTCCCTCCTGAGATGCTTCTTGTTCAAGCTGTCCAGATTGATCTTCTCACTATAATTTATAAAATCCATAAATTCAGCTAACTCATGTTGAGTTGATACCTCCACCATGCTTTCAGTAGGGATTTATAGTGCCTTGTTGACATCATTCTCATCAAATTCCACTTGTTGGCCTTAGATTGAATAGCTTATCACAAAAGACACAACTTGATTCTCATGCACAATACTCCTAACTACAGTTGAATTCCAGAAGTCATTGAGAAAGTACTGGATAGGATTAGCAGTCAAAGCACCTACAGAGTAAGTCTCAGATAAAAATTTAACAAAGCTCTTGAAACTATCAGGAGGGTGGTCAGCATCAGTGAAAGCTAAGTATTTAGTACCGTCCTTTGGGATAATAGGTCTAACAGTGTTTGAAGCCATTGTAAGTGTATGAATTTGAGTGGGTAAGAAATTTGAGAGAGAAAGAACTCGAAATGAGAGAAAATGGCTGAGGTTTGCAAAAACTAGGTCAATTGAGATCTCGAAAGCGTAAAGAGGGGTTATGTCGAGATATCTGGTGATTTATAGAAAAAGATAAGTGACTTGTCGAGAATTAAAGAATAAAGGTTGGGATTTGCTTATCGAAAAGTCACGTGAATTACAAACTCATATCGAGATGTCACTTTCCTGACTCTTATCAAGAACTAGATAGTGACTTATCGAGATGTAGAATAAATACCCAGTTTGTCTTGAATGAACTGAATTTTTCCAATTTTTATTTGAATAAATCAAAATAAAATTAGAATGATTTTATATCAAAAGTATTTTACTAAAATAATTTATTAAATTAAATTATTTCAGTTTTAAGTTATCGAGAAGTCTAAAGTTTAAACTTGTAGAGAACTCTATGAATAAACATAAGTCGAGATCTCTACTACATATCGAGAAGTCATAGTGAGGCTTGTCGAGAAGTCCTTTAAGAAGTCATAGTGAGGCTTGTCGAGAAGTCCTTCAAGAAGTCATGAGAATGACTAATCGAGAACTCTATCGAGTGTGATCTCTACTACCTATCGAGAAGTCATAATGAGGCTTGTCGAGAAGTCCTTCGAGAAGTCATGAGAAAGACTTATCGAGAAATCTATCGAGAAGTTTCAAAATGACTTGTCGAGAAGTCATTTAGACTTATCGAGAACTCAGTTCTCTGCATACTTTCGTTCTTTTCAGTTCTGTCTTATATTAATTTCACATATTGAAAATATAAATTAACAGTTAGACGGTTTTTCTTAGAATTTAAAAAAATTCCAAGTTAAATTTTAAATTTAGAAAAATAGATATAAAGAGAATTCTGAAATATTTATAAATAATATTCCAGTTAATTTCTAATTAAATCAAATTAATTTTGATTTATCAGAAATTAATCTACTGCAACATATTAGTTGAGTTCTTACCTTTAGGATGAAGAATTTAACATTCCAATTTCACTAACAAGTCTAGTGAAAGTTGCTTCATCCAAAGGTTTAGTGAAAATGTCAGCTAATTGTTTTTCTGTTGAAAAAAAAATGAGTTCAATTGTACCATTTGAAGCATGTTCTCTAATAAAATGATACCTTACATCAATTTGCTTAGTTCTGGAATGATTAACTAAATTAGCAACAATAGATACGACACTAGTATTGTCACACATGATTGAAATTTTGTGTAACGCTAGACCATAGTCCATTAGTTGATTTTTAATCCAAAGCACTTGAGCACAACAACTTCCTGCAGCTATATATTCAACCTCAGCTATAGAAGTTGACACATATTGGTGTTTCTTACTGTTCCAAGATACAAGTCTTTGTCCAAGAAATTGACAGCTTCCACTAGTACATTTCATGTCAACCCCGCATCCAGCTAAATCTGTATATGTGTATCCAACAGCTTCAAAACCATTTCCTTTAGAATACCACAATCCCAAGTTTGTCGTTCCCTTAAAATATCTAAAAATTCTCTTTACTTCCATCAAATGTGATTCTTTGGGATTCGCTTGAAATCTAGCAGACAGACATGTTACAAATATAATGTCTGGGCTACTAGCATTTAAGTATAGCAAAGGTCCAACCATTCCTCTATAGCCAGATATGTCTACAATTTTTCCTTTATTATCTTCATCCAACTTGGTAGCTGTAGACATTGGTGTAGATGCAGGTGAACAGTCAACCATTCCAAACTTCTTCAATAAATACTTAACATATTTGCTTTGACTGATGAAGATGCCATCACTTCTTTGACTAAATCGAAGGCCAAGGAAGTAACTAAGCTCTCCAATCATGCTCATCTCATATTCACTCTGCATGAGCCTTGAAAATATTTGACATACCTTCTCATTGGTAGAACCAAAAATGATATCATCAACATAGATTTGAACTAGGATAATATCATCACTATGCTTCTTGTAGAATATAGTCTTATCAATAGTTCCTCTAGTAAATCCATGTTTGATCAGGAATTCTAATAGTGTGTCATACCATGCTCTAGGTGCTTGCTTTAAACCATGGAGAGCTTTTAATAATTTATAAACAAAGTCTGGAAATTATGAATCTTCAAAGCCAGGTGGCTGTTGCACATAGACTTCCTCTTCTAATTCACCAGTGAGGAATGCACTCTTCACATCCATTTGATACACCTTAAAATTTGAGTTTGCAGCAAATGCAAGGAATATTCTTATTGCTTCAAGTCTTGCAACTGGAGCAAAAGTTTCATCATAGTCAATTCCTTCCTCTTGTGAGTAGCCTTTAAAAACCAGTCTTGCTTTGTTTCTTATCACAATTCCATTTTCATCTATTTTCTTCATATACATCCATTTTGTTCCAATAATACTTCTGTTTCATGGTACAGGAACTAATTCCAAAACTTTATTTCTCTCAAACTGATTTAATTCTTCCTGCTCCAGTCAGGATAAAACAAGGCCTCTTCAGTTTTCTTTGGCTCAATTTGTGACAGAAAATATGCATACAAACATTCATTTACAGTAGCACTTCTAGTTCTCACTCCAGCATTTGTATCACCAATTATTGCATCTTTAGTGTGACTTCTATCTTATTTCTTAGTGTGATTTTGTTGACTAGAATTGCTTTCACCATTGGCATGACTTGCAGAACCACCAACTTCTTTTCCCTCTGAGTTTGTGCCATCAAGCTAAGATGAAATTCTTTCTTGATTAGAATCTTCATTTTCATGGATCACTTATTCAGTTGTTTCTTACTCTATTCTATTTTCTGTGTTGATCTCAGCACCATCATTAGAATCACAGTCAATATTGAGATTTTCAAACTTCAAAGTTTCAGCTTCATTTTCATCAAGGCATTCCAAGCCTGGACACTTGTTATCATCGAAATTCATATATGTGCTTTCCATAATTTTCTTCTGTTCAAGCACATAAACTCTATAGGCAGTTCTCTCTGATAAATATCCTAAAAAATTTGCTTTAAAAACCTTAGAGTCAAATTTTCCCACATATTCAAAGTTGTATTTTAGCACAAAGCACTTGCTTCCAAATACATCCAGATGCTTCACATTATGCTTTCTTTTTGATAGAATTCAGTAAGGTGATTTTCCATGGTTTTTGTTGATCAAATGTCTATTTTGAGTATAGCATGCAGTATTCACAGCTTCTTCCCAAAAACTTGTTGGCAGATTGGCATCTTGCAGCATTGTTCTGGTAGCTTCAACTAAAGTTTATTTTTCCTTTCAACAACACCATTTTGTTGAGGTGTTCTTGCATATAAAAATTTTTGAACAATGCCTATGTCTTTGCAGAATTCACTCAATGTTGCATTCCCGAATTATGTGCCATTATCACTTCTTTATCTCTTTACACAGTTTTGATCTTCATCCTTCTTTTCAACTTTCTTTATGTGTTCAATAATGATATGTGGAGTTTCATCCTTTGAATCTATAAACTCTACCCATGTGTACATTGAGTAGTAATCCACCATCACCAGTGCATATTTCTTTCTAAAAATAGATAAGACATTAACTGGTTCAAACAAGTCCATGTGAATAAGTTACAATAGTGCACTTATGGAGTTCACAGTTTTACTTTTATGACTGCACTTTTTTATTTTTCCTTTTTGACAAGCTTCACAAACTTCATCTTGAGTAAATTCTAAATTTGGAATGTCTCTCTCTAATTTCTTTTTAACCAAGGTATTAATTGCTTTGTAATTTAGGTGAGAGAATTTCTTGTATCACAGCTTACTTTGCTCAATAGATGCTTTGGTATAGAAGCAACAAATAACACCATTGTTTGCTGAACTCAAATTTGCAACAAACAAGCTTCCTTTTTTAACTCCCTTCAGAGCAATTTCACCAGTGTTTTTGCTAATAATTGAGCAGTCTTCTTTTTCAAAATTCACCTTGAATCCTTTGTCAGTAAATTGGCTGACACTTAGAAGATTAACTTCAAGTCCAGCAACCAGTGCTACATCTTCTATATCAATATTTCCAGAAACCAGCTTGCCATATCCCATTATGAATCATTTGCCGTTGTCTCCAAAAAATCACCAATGGGTCAGCCATCTCCTCAAATTGTGATAGCAGGGCCTTATCATCTATCATATGTCCGGAGCATCCACTGTCAATGATCCATATGACTCTCTTCACTTTGCCCTGCACACAATGAGGATTAAGTGTGTTTAGCTACCCAAGCAGTGTTGGGTACTTTCTTCTTTTTCACTAAAGTAGCAGAAGTAGAATTTGATGATTCTAAGAGAATGATGTTTATTGATTGATTTGCATTTTCCTTTTTAGCTGTAGATCAAAGATTAACTTCTTTGATTTATACTCTCAGTTTATGGTAGTTTGTCATCACTTTCATATTACAAGGAATGCAATCAAATTTGTCACAAAATGAGTAGGGATTTTAGCCAATGCCTCATTGTATTTCCAAGCCCCCAACTTCGGCTCACTAACGGCCTTTTTACAAAGGTGAGCTAGATGATTTGTTGAGCCACATCTTTGACATTGCTTCCTGGGAGCATCTGCAACAAAGGCATAGTTGTTACTCTTGTTCACACCTATCTTACCAATCATGTTCTTTTTCTTTTTACCATCATTCTCAGTTTTAACCTCCTTGGTTGGTGTCTTGATAACTTGACTGACTATTGGCTTCTTTTCAGGTTCATTTGTGGTTGTGGTTTTTGCATCCTTCTTTTCATTGTCTTCATCTGCAAGTTCTTGATTTATGACAGGCTCAACCTCACTGAAATTAACCTCACATGCCTTGAATAAAGGCGCATCTACTTTTCTCAGCATAACTGGGACATCTTGATTTGCAATTGCTTTCCCTTTGTCACCTTCAAATTTCTTGTTACTGTTCAAGGCATCATAGTCCAAACCAATAGCTATATTAGTACATAGTTTGTTTTTCTCATGGTATTGTTCAACAAACTGAGATGTATTTTTAAAGGACTTCAATTTCACTTCATTATTTTCCAATTTTTCCCTCAGCACTGCTTCAATTTCACTTGCACACTTGAGCTTATTTTTCAGATATTTATTTTCTTGCTTGACTGTTTCAAGCTCAACGAGCTGCAGCTTCAAATTCTTGCTTTTCAATCTCAAGCTTAACATTAATCTTTGATAGTCTACTAACTTCCTCAGTAGCTTCCACCATGCTTGTGTGTATATGAAACATTTCTACATTCATTTTTCAACTATTTCTTTATACTGGCTTGTATTTAAATCAATGGTAGTTAGAGTTGGTACCTCTGATTTTAATGAGGATGATTCACCTTACTCTAAAGCCATGAGTGCATAATTTCCAAATTCTTCATTATCACCATCTTCGTCAGTTTCATCCCAACTCTTGCCTTCAGCCATGTAAGCCTTTCCCTGTTGTTTCTTCAAGAGAGCTTCATACTTTGTTTTTAACTCCAGATAAACTTTATCCTTCTTCACTTTTTTTGACTTCCTACGCTCAGTTACAAAGTGGCCCAACTCATCACAGTTAAAGCACCTATTTTTTGATTTGTCAATAGATCCATATTTGTAACCACCTTTGCCACCTGAGTTGTACTGAGTTTTTTCTATCCAGTTGTTGCAATTTGAGGTTTGTCCCTTGCTCTTGAAATACTTTGGTCTTTTCACCCTAATGTTAGAAAATTTTCTATCAAGGTAAATCATAAATTGATCCATCTCATCTAGCTCGTCAAGGGTATAATACTCATCCTCCTCTAACTTCAATATGACTTATTTCTGGGGCTCCTTGTTCTTTTGCTCAGCTGCATGAGTGACTGGAGTTTGAGCTTCTTGTTCATCTTCAAGCATTGTACTATCATTGACCATCTAGGAAGTGGACCCATCAACCACATGTCCTTGGTTTGCCTTCAATGAATTTCTCTGTAACATTTTAAGCTCATATGTTTTCAGAATCCCATATAGGACCTCCAATGTCATCCTGTTCAAGTCTCTCCATCTTCTCTAATAGCAGATATTTTTTGTTCAAGATGGTCAAGAAGGGTAAGCAAAAACGTTAGGTTAACGTTCTCGGCTTCATAATATTTATCATGAAGTTGCAAGTCATTTATCAATTTATTGAATCCTTCAAAACCTTCAGTAATTCCTTCTTTAGACTTAGCCATGAAACCCCCATATTGTGACACCAAGATTCTCCTTTGGTTAGATCTAACTACCTCTGTCCCCTCACACAGTATCTCGATATTTTCCCAAATTTGTTTAGCAGAATCGCAGTTGGCAATGTTGTTGTACATCACATTATCAAGAGACTCAATTAATATAAGCAATAAACTGTTATCCAGGGCAACCTTTTCATTTTCAGACTCTGTGTAGGTTAAGGGGTCTTTAGGGGCATAATGTGCTGGTATGATTGTGTCTTCTTCTATAGATTCGGAATATCTAATCATAGGAATGAAAGGTCCATTCTTGAGGATTTGAATATACATGGGATTTTCCATACTTATGAATAACATCACTTTCGTCTTCCACGGTGTGTAGTTGACCTTGTCAAAGGCTGGTATCTTGATGCTTGTTAATTTTTGAGCACTCATTCTTCCAAGATCTTTATCTGTTTACTTTCATATTTTGCTCTGATACCACTTGTTAAATATTGAATGCAAAGAATATAACACGGGGAGGGGGGGGGTGAATGTGTTTCTTGAATAATTTTGTCTTTTAAAACTTGTTTGGATTTGGTGACCAAAGCAGTTAGTAATTTGTAGAGATATTGAAGTAAGAATAAATAAAACAAACACACAATATCAAAAACTCACTTAATTGTACTAATTAAGTTTGTCTTGGTACAAAATATGTGTTCTTAAGAAAATAAGATCTCAGCTTCTATCTTGAGGGAGTACAAGAAAATCTAGATCTGTTTGTTACATCTGAACTAGGGACCCGTGCATGCTTTATAGACTAGCAGCACGAGTTTACAAAACTTGCACTAAAACGTACTAAACCATTTTCTAAAGCAACCTATTTCTATTTCCATTTCTGGTTTAGCAAATATGTGCAAAATCTTGCAGGTCTGTGACCACCCTTTGTCCAGTTAATCTTGGCCCTTGATCTTGTATTCTTCGAGTTGCTTTGTAGACTTTCCAGTTCAGTGAATGAATTATTTGTTGACTGATAATCTTGAATTTTTAACTTGTCTGCATTCTGTATTTGATAAGTATGTCGAGATCTCCAATTTGTCCTATAGACAAGTGACATCTCGATAAGCATAATGACTTATCGAGATCTCTGAGTTCTCTATAGGTATACTTGACTCATCGAGGTCCCTAGATCCTTGCATGTAAAATGACTTGTCGATATGTCTGTTATCTCTACATGTAGAAGTGACTTGTCAATATCTCTAGAAACTCTATATACACAATTTGACTTATCGATATCTCTGAGATCTCTATATGAGAAATTGACTTGTCGATATCTCCAATTCTTTATATCTTCATTTGACTTGTCAATATCTCTGAGATCTCTACATGTAGAAATGACTTGTCGATGTCTCCAATTCTCTACATCTTCATTTGACTTGTCGATATCTCTGAGACTTCTCTATAAGCCATTTTGGACTTCTCTACAAGACATTTTGGACTTCTCTACAAGTCATTTTGGACTTCTCGAATGACTTCTCGATATAACTTGTATGTAACTTGTCGATATCTTGACTTAGAATATTTTTCATAGTACAGCTTTATTCAACTCCAAACTTCTACATCTTTTCTCTATAGCATGATCATGGCTTGATCTTCTTCTAGAGTTTATTCATTAGCTTGAATCTATTCACATAAAAATCCCCCAGTCTAATCTTCAAACCATTTTTACAGGCTCAATAAATACAATACAGAATACAAATATAGATTACCATACAAATTAATCTTAGGGTTGTCAATGTGACTTAGTCGTGTTATTATACACGCATGTCTTGCACAACCATAGACCCTCAAAAAATCATTATTTGTTGGTGCACAATAGTAGTACGTTTCTTATAAACTGAACGGAAGTCTAAACTCTCCTCGATGTGGGACCGGGTGGTTACAAACTCCCCCATGTAAACTCCAGACATCCACGTCAGGCCCGAACAAACAGCCTATAGGTCTAATTGTTCCTCTCTAGCCATTGTGAAATAATATCGGTTGGCTTCGTGTCCCCGCCTCTGGATCTCTGTCTATTGCGGTATAATACCGTCAGCCTTCCTGTCCCCGCCTCCGGCAACTTGACGCAGCAAGCTTTTGAGAGTCGGATTTGATACCATATTTGACAACATGGGTCAAAGCCCGAGCCTTTTTCAAAAACCGTATCAAGCTCCGATTACGAGTCCGAAATAAGCCGAAGCCTACTGGCCTAAATGCAGCCAACTTCAGTAAACAACAAGCTCATCACGGCCCCCAAAAGATCATGATTTTTTTGGTGCATATAGTAGTAGAACTTTGCTTATAAACTGAACAGAAGTCCCAAATCTCCTCGATGTGGGACTAGGGTGTTACAGTTAGCGCCAGAGGGGCTTTCAAGATTGAAACAATGTGCATGTGTTAGGGGCCAAAGATAATACCAGTACGTTTATCAGTTTGTTCTAGAAAAGAAGAGTCCAAATTTTAAATGTGCATGGCACGAGCAATTCATTGCTTTACTTATTAAACCTTTTAGCTCATAGTTGTCGTTGTGTTGCTGGTAAAAGTAAATTTAAGTGGAAGCATGAGCGATCTGAAGCCATACTGACCTTTAATTATGTATGGATATTTTGACCTCAGTGGAAGTTGTAGTTTGTATGTCATTTCATATAGTAAGGGTATATGTTATTTTTAGTAAAATGAATAAGATCAAACTATGCTTTAAATTAGTAAAAATTAAATTAGATTGTATTTATTAATAGATTATATATTATACTATCAATAGATAAGGTAACAACTCATAGTACCAATAGTAGTAAACTAACATGGATGTAAAAAAATATGAATAAAATTTGGTACCCGGTAAAACAAGAACTCTAATGACTTCTTCAGAAAAAAATGTAATTTTTCACTTAAAAAAAGAGAAGCATTTGGGATCAAATCATATTCGAGATCTCACTAGCTGGAGTATGCCAAAAATGATTGTACTACTCAAACAAATAAGTGAAATTGATAGAATGATAAGACACATTAAACTTTTCTAAGGGGTTAGAAATGAACTTAAACATACTAAATATTTATTTTTCAACCATATGTGTAACTACAAAATACTAAATATTCGAGTTTTTATTTCGTTGAAACCTTTTATTGTTAAGGTAATAAATTATAAATCTATTCTCATAAAAAATATAAATTTTGATAAAAAAAATGACTTATTATCAAAGAAATAATACATTAAAAATACTTACAAGACATTCGACAAGAGAATGGTAGATCTCTTTAAAACGTAAACATAAAAATCATTCTTCTAATCAGCATTACATTAGAAACAAAATTATAAAAATTGAAAAGTATACACATAAAAGACTTACAATGAATGCATTAAAAATTTATGAAGTTTCAATACATTACGAAGTGAATGATAAATAAAAATACTAATAAAATCCTTTATGGCTAATAGATAGAAGTATTCAATCAATGGTAATTATGTATATCAAACATGACAATAAGAAAAAAAATATTGCTATTAAGAAAAGAGGGAAAACAAATAAGTCTATAGATAATATATTTGTGACAACTCATCTCAAATTTTGAGGCTTTTTCTAAAATCGGACATATCCCAATTTTAAATATGAAATTAGTTGAATTTTATTGGTCCGAATGTAGGTAACTTGGATAATTCACAAGTTCACCACATACACCCAAAACATCATAATATTTTTAGGCACTTAATCATATTACTCTTACTTTATATAGTGAACAAAGTGACTCAATATTTTGAGATGTGAGATTGTGGTGTTACAAACTCATCAACTTAAAATCTGACGTCCTTGTCAGTCTTGAACAACTAGCCATAGTTTAATGATCAAACTTCATTTGAATTCGCGTCCCTACCTCCGAACCTCTGTCTATTCGGGCACTTGAAGTATCAAACTTTAAAGAGTTGACTCTAATACCATATGTGACAACCCATGCTAAATCCTGAGCTTTTTTTAAGATCGGGTCAACTCCTGAGTTAAAACTATGTCAATTCCCACTTCCAAATCTGAAATAAGCCGAAGTACATTGACCAAAATTGTAACCAACTTGGGAAGTCCAAAACACCACCAGAGGCTCCATGAGATCATGATTTGTTAGTATACTTAGTAGTACTCTTGCTTTATATATTGAACAAAGTGTATCAATATCCTCGATAAGTATTACAAACTCCCCCACTTAAACTCTCTATGTCCTCAATTCATTATGGGTTAGTACAACCAACCTTCTTATCCTAGAATGAACGATACAAAGAAGATTAGGATGTCCCTTGCGTAAAGATGTCGTACACAAATTTAGTGAATGGTTTGTTGGTAAGAAGATGTACAAGTTAGTGTATATACCTAAGTTCAATTCTCTTCAACAACGATTTTAAAAAAATTCTAACATTCAAACGTACAATCGAATGCATACCAAACCCGACAAGCATTAACCTACCATAAATCAGTCCAAAGGAGATAGTAAATTGGTATACATTAGTTGTAAAATTGTCATTATAGAAATTTTGAACAATTTTATTGTAAATGATATGAGATGTTAAAATATTATTGAACTATATATAAGTCATTACTCTATGAATAACACTTTTATATAAAGAACAATAGAAAGAACCATATAATCTTACATTAAATTGCATTTTAATTCTAATTTTAAAACCAAAAATACTTTTTTAACATAATAATTTTGACAACATTGATATTAGCATTTGAAGGAAGGAATGAAAATATAAAAGAATCAATGCACGTGTACTAAGTTTGACTTTCCAACCACCGCGAATTGAACTGGTCCAATTTTTACACATATACAGTGTTCTAAAATCGATCGATTAACGACATAATCGTTCGACTTATCGGAGTTCGAACGGTCCTGTCTCGATTAATCGAAAAATGGATCAAAGTGCGTTTTTTGAAAAAATCAATCAAAAGTCTGCCAATTTGGTCAAAAATCGGTCATTTCGGTCAAAGGGTGAAAATTAATTAAAAAAATATTTTTTAAAAAAATTGAAATATAAAATAATATTTAATAATAATATATTAATTTATAATAACTATCATATGCCCCTAAACCATAATCTCTAAAAATTGAATAAGTTTCTTTAATTAAATTACTCTTATTTCCCGAAATATTACTCGATCGATTCATTCATTTCAAAATCTCATGTACTTAATTTGTAAATAATTTTAGTGGATCAAAAATTCATATCTAATTTATATATAATATTACCAACTTTCTAAATACTAAGTAGTGAGTATTAATTATTATGTATAAATTAACTGTAAAATGTATACACTAAATATCAAATATGAATTAATGATATGTGATATTATTTTTGTAAATTTTATGAAAATTTTATGAAATTTAAATAGAATTATATTTTATTATTTAATCAATTAAATTACTACTGATTAATTAATCTGATTAATCACTTAACGGTAAATCTATTGAACAATGTCGATTTTCGAATTTTAGAACACTCACACATACATCATTTTTATAAATTTATTTTGTTCTTATTAGTCACGTTTGTAGCCTCGAGATTTCCATTTTAATTTAAAATAACGTGCATTGTATATTTCTTTTTTGTAAATAGTTTTCTGTAATATTTATGTGCAAAAAATACAAGCGACTCACAATAGTGACTACCACAATAGTGACTACCAGATCTTGTTTATATTTGGTGCTTTTGTTACTATTGTGATTTTCTCCTTCAATTTAATTTTACTATTTAATTTTCATACACTAAAAGGTTTAAAATTAAATATTAAGCAAATATAAGATAATTATTCACAAATGTTAAAAAGCACCAAATATAAACAAGATAGATGCCATATACATGATAGATTAGCCCAAATACTTCAAGTGCCCGAAAATCTCCTTTCTAAATTAGCCCAAATCTCACTAGCAGATGTCATACACATGATAGATTGCTTAATAGTAGTTGACACATTATTTGTCAACCAAGCAATGATCATATTATTACAAATTTCCCATATCTCTAGTTTATTAGGATCTTCTGTAGGCATTGGGACAATACCTGTTATGAAACCCAGTTTTCGTTTTGAAGATAGGTTGATTTCCATCGATCTACACCATGCTCTGTAATCAGAAGATCCTGGCAGCTTATCCACTTGAATTGAGTTAGCGTTGTCTGAAGGATGAACAAACAACGGATCTAACATATCTTGGTATATAATACGTCCTGTAGACATGACTGACTTAAATGAATATTAGAGGTTAAGATGTTGAATGAATATTTTGCAAGAAGAAATGAGAACTTTGAGAGATCCCCCTTCTTTTTTCTTTTTCTTTTTTTTGAAGAAAGAGTTACTGAGATTTGAGAAGGTATATGATGCAGATAGATAAAACACTGCAACTTAAAAAGCTTGATTCAATTGGCACAAAGGCTCTGATACCATGTTGACAAAGATTGTTTTAATGAAATAGATTGTGCATGAATCTAAAAATAATAGAATGAGGAGAAAGCTGTATAAAGCTATTAATTTCCACCTGCTCTACAATGAGCTGAATACATTATTTTAAGCAGAAAACTCTCAGACCTGAAGCAACTGACAACTAGCTCACTAATTAGTGTCCACTCATCCATAAGAACCTTCAGGACCACTGTCCTTAACTAGCTAGACAAAAACAAAGAAACAACTACTGACTATATTGTTGCGGTACATGGTGAAAACACTACATGACAGAGCAATTCTTATTTAAATGGAAATATTAGGAAAATGTAAATGTCTTGGTGAGAAGGTATATTCTCAATACCCCCCTCAAGCTGGTGAGACTGCACTGTCGAAATAGGGTAGGACGCCAGCCTGCTGTTGTGTTGAGTATGAAGATGGACAGGGAGAACCTTGGTGAAAATGTCAACAACTTGCTCAACAGAGGGTGTATAGGTAGTCTGAATATTACCAGCTTGCACTTGCTCTCTGACATAGTGACAATCGAGTTCTACATATTTGGTACGCTCATGTAGAACTGGATTCGCTACTATTGCAAGTGCAGCTTTGTTGTCACATCTAAGGACTGTAGGAGGCAGATTCTTGATGCCAAGATCCTTCAGCAAGGCACTTAACCATGTGACTTCACATGTTGTTAACGCCATGGCACGGTACTCAGCTTCAGCTGAGGAACGCGCAACCACTAGTTGCTTCTTAGCCTTCCATGAAATCGGAGATGTGCCTAAAAAAATACAGAACCCTGTTGTTGAACGTCGAGTAGTGGCACACGATGCCCAATCACTATCACAATAAGCAGTCAATTTTGCTGCTGAAGAGGATGCCAGAAGAATTCCTTGTGAGGCAGTTCCAATAAGATATCGTACAAGTTGTTTGGCACCCTGGTAATATATACTTGTAGGTTTCTGCATGAATTGGGACAAGAGTTGAACCGTAAAAGCAATATCTAGCCTGGTGATGGTCAGATATATTAATTTTCCAACTAGTCATCGATATACTGTTGGATATACTGTTGGATTAGGCAACAAATCGCTATCATCAGCTATTAATTTGACATAAGAATCCATAGAAAGCAACACAGGTTTTGCAGTGGTCAGTCCAAACTCTTCTATAATGTCAAGGGTATATTTTTTTTGACACATGAATATACCAGTGGCATCTCTATCTATCTCAAGCCCAAGAAAGTAGCGAAGCTTCCCCAAATCTTTCATGTGAAACGTGGAGGAAAGCATGGCTTTTAGTGAATCAATAGTAGCTTGACAATTACCACTAATCAACAAATCGTCCACATAAACTAGTATGGCTGTTATAGAGTCATATTTGTTCAACAAAAATAAACTATAATCTGTTTTTGATTGTTTGTAACCGATTTTCAATAATGTAGAAGATAATTTTGAAAACCAATTTCGAGGAGCTTGACGAAGGCCATATAGAGATTTTAAAAGTTTGCATACCAGTATTTGAGGAGAAGAGCTTTCCAGAGGTATTTGATTATGAATAATTCTGCTTCCATAATGAGTGTAGCCTGGTGGAAGTCGTATGTACACTTCTTCTTGTAATTCTCCATGAAGGAATGCGTTGGATACATCCATTTGACAGGTTATCCAGTCCTCAATGGCTGCTACTGCTAGCAAGGTGCGCACAGTAGTTAGTTTTGCAACAGGGGCAAACGTTTCAGCAAAGTCCATCCATGGTTGTTGATGATTTCCAAGAATTACCAAACGAGCCTTGTGCCTCTCAGCACTGCCATCTGGGTTAAGTTTTGTTTTAAATAACCACTTGCATCCTATGGAGTGATAATCAAGTGGCAAGGTAGTAACTTCCCAAGTATGATTTAATTCGAGAGCATCAAGTTCGTTGTTCATTGCTTGCACCCAATGCGGAGACTGGACTGCTATCTTGAAAGATGTCGGATTTGTTGTCATGGTGTGTGTTGAAAGAAAACAATGAAAAGGTTGTGACATTTTTGTGCTCACAGTACTTGAGATAGTGCTCATATTTGTTGTAGTGTAGTCATCCAGCCACAAGGGAGGTTTATGAGTTCTAGTGGACCTCCGAACAGGTATCTCTACAGTAGGTATTGCAGATTGGGTATGAGAAGGTGGTGTTGAGGTTATGGTGGGTGAGCCAGGAGGTGTAGGAGGTGGGGTATTTGAATCAGAAATATAGATAAAGTCATCAGTTAGGGGATCATTCAAGGGATAAGATGATGGTATTGGTGTCATGAATTTTTCAGCAGACTTGACATGATAAGGGAAGACGTTTTCATAAAATTTAACGTCTCTTGATACAAAATTTTGGTGTGTTTGTAGGTTCAACAATTTGTATCCTTTGGTTAACGGTGGATATCCCAGAAACAGACAAGGTACCCCCCTGTGCTGGAATTTATCTTGTGAAGAACTTGGGTTGAGAGCAAACGCCAAACAGCCAAAGATTCGAAAATGTTCATATGTTGGCAATTCTTTAAAGAGTATCTCATAGGGTGTTTTGAATTGAAGAATAGTTGTAGGAATTCTGTTTAGAATGTGTACTGCTGTTAAAACGCAGTCACCCCATAAATGTAAAGGAAGATTAGACTGAAACCTTAAACTTCGAGCAAGTTCAAGAATATTTCGATGTTTTCTTTCAGCTCTGGCATTTTGTTGAGGACGGTACACACATGTAATTTGGTGCAGGATCCCATGATTGGAGAAGAATAAGTTACAAGCAATGCTACTGAACTCCAATACATTATCAGATCGTATCACTTTGATCCTCCTTTCAAACTGATTCTTGACATAATTAAAAAACGACTCAAGTGTTTCCAAAGAGTCTGATTTCTACTTCAATAGATAAACCCAATAATATCTAGTATGGTCATCAACTAAGGTAAGGAAAAATCTGTATTTTGACTGGTATGGGACCTTATATGGCCCCCAAATATCCATGTGCACTAGATCGAATTTTTTAGGGGATATAGATTCACTTGATTGAAATGGAAGCTTTGTCATTTTGGCCATTGGACAGGTGAGACACGTGTGAGCAGTATTTTTCAATAATGGTTTAAGATATGGAATTTTGAAGAGTTTAGGTAGAGGCGTGTGACCAAGCCTATGATGCCACAATGACTCTGGGTCTGAAAGCATTACTGAGTTTGAAGATGCAACAGAATTGGAGTTTAAAACATAAAGTCCATTACTCACCTTGGCAATACCTACGACTTGTTTGGAGGTTTTATCTGTGATAATGCACTGTGTAGGTGAAAAATTAACTTCGCAATTATTGTCTTGAACAAGTTTTTGAACTGAAAGTAAGTTGTGTTTGAAGGTTGGGACGCAGAGGACATTCTTTAATGTAATACCAGGCATAACAACAACACTTCCAGTATGAGAAATAACTACAGAATCTCCGGTAGGTAAATTTATGCTATGTGATTGTGCAAAAGATGAGGTATTTGAAAGTAAGCTCAAACAGGGGGTCATGTGATTAGACGCCCCTGAATCTACAATCCAATCAAGAGAATTATTAGAGAGGTGTCCAGAAATCATACCAGAGAAGTGCACATCCAGCTCTTCATCAGAATCTGAGTTTTTTATAGGTCCTTGTTGCATCAGTTGAGCAAGTTGCTCCAATTGTTGTTGTGAAAAGAGTAATCCACTTGTTCCAGAATCAGGCAATTGAACTCGAGTTGTTGCTGCCAGTTTTGGTGCGTTAAATTTTGACCATCTCGGTGTAGAGTTTTGTTGTGGTAGTCTGGGCTTGTTTGGTTCAGAAGGATTGTATCTAGAGTGCCATTTCGGAAAACCAACTAATGTCCAACATCTTTCTGCAGTGTGGCCTTTCCCCTTGCAGGCTGTGCATGGTCTAGAATTATTTGTCTTGCTATACATAGCCATGACATCTGTTAATGGAGGTTTAAATGTGTTTAGCAAAGATCTCTGAGCCTCCTCTTGTTCAAGAGATGCACAGGCTGTTTCCACAGTAGGTAATGGGTTTAACATCAAAATGTGGCTTCGTTGGGCATTAAACTCATCACTTAACCCATTTAAGAACTGAAAAAGTCTGGATTCTTCTTTTTGAGTGTGGATTATATCAAGAAGTTTACGAACATCTGGGTTTGGAGTAGCTATAGCCGGTAGAAGATTTAAAGAATTAAGTTCAGCCCATACAGATTTGAGAGATATATAAAACTCCGTCACAGATAATGTTCCATGTTTTAACTCGTAAAGATCTTTATTGAGTTTATACTTTCTGCTCCCATTAGTCAAAGCAAATCTCATTTCTAAATTAGCCCAAATCTCACTAGCAGATGTCATATACATGATAGATTGCTTAATAGTAGTTGACACATTATTTGTCAACCAAGCAATGATCATATTATTACAAGTTTCCCACATCTCTAGTTTATTAGGATCTTCTGTAGGCATTGGGACAATACCTGTTATGAAACCCAGTTTCCGTTTTGAAGATAGGTTGATTTCCATCGATCTACGTCATGCTCTGTAATCAGAAGATCCTTGCAGCTTATCCACTTGAATTGAGTTAGCGTTGTCTGAAGGATGAACAAACAACGGATCTAACATATCTTGGTATGTAATACGTCCTGTAGACATGACTGACTTAAATGAATATTAGAGGTTAAGATGTTGAATGAATATTTTGCAAGAAGAAATGAGAACTTTGAGAGATCCCCCTTCTTTTTTCTTTTTTTTTAAGAAAGAGTTACTGAGATTTGAGAAGGTATATGATGCAGATAGATAAAACACTGCAACTTAAAAAGCTTGATTCAATTGGCACAAAGGCTCTGATACCATGTTGACAAAGATTGTTTTAATGAAATAGATTGTGCATGAATCTAAAAATAATAGAATGAGGAGAAAGCTGTATAAAGCTATTAATTTCCACCTGCTCTACAATGAGCTGAATACATTGTTTTAAGCAGAAAACTCTCAGACCTGAAGCAACTGACAACTAGCTCACTAATTAGTGTCCACTCATCCATAACAACCTTCAGGACCACTGTCCTTAACTAGCTAGACAAAAATAAAGAAACAACTACTGACTATATTGTTGCAGTACATGGTGAAAACACTACATGACAGAGCAATTCTTATTTAAATGGAAATATTAGGAAAATGTAAATGTCTTGGTGAGAAGGTATATTCTCAATAACAACTAGTTGTAATTCTATTTTAAAACTACTAAATCTAGTGGGCCGAGCCCACCTCTTCCCTCATTATGCTCCGTCTCTCTTTTGATCACACGTCTCTCTTCTCGTCTCTTCTCGAGACTTCTAAATTTTTCGCATCGTTATACATTTCTGTATAAATTTACCTCATCTCCCGTCTATCACTGTTCACAATCATCTCTCATCTATTATTCTTCACATCCCAAAACTCCATATCATCGTCCCTATCCTTCCTTCTTATTTCTATTTTCACTTTATTAACCTCATCTTATCGTCTCCCTCAAATTTAACGAGATTAGAAATTGATATAATTCTTGAAATATCATTATATTTCACCACTCCACCACTAATTATAATTATATCCTCAATAATGATCATCAGTAATAGAAAAAGTATAAACTCGTATCAAAGTGTTGATTATAAATTTTTACTCATTTTTTGGGCGCTCGATTTTATTCATTATTTCTTCTGCCCTATCATGCCCGCAGAATATCAAGTATACTCGAACCAGTAAGTATTTGATTAATTTATCTTTGAGCACTATTACATATAGATATATACGTCTTCATTTATATAAGGATTATATTTTATTCAAAGTTGTATCTATGGTTCATTCTAGTATAATCGGAACTAGATTGAATAAAACACAAAATTTTATCAAATTTAATATGAAATTAAAATTTTAGATTATGAGTTTTTGTGTTAAGAACTGGATCGATAACTCTTCGATCTGAAAAGATCAATTGGTAGATCTATTGTTGCATAAATATTTCAGAAAAATAGATATTATTTTTCTTCCCAAAATGAACGTACCAAATCTTTCTAATGACAAAAAAATTTTGTATGAATTTTTATTAAACAAATTAATATCAAAATTGAATCATAATTATATATTAAACATGGCTCTATGTGGCATTTGCAGGAAACAATGAAAAAAATGCTCCAGAAAAGATTGAGTACCCCTCACCTTGCTGGTATAGATTTATGGAGGGCTTGTTACATTATCGCCGAGTTATATATAAGATGCCCTCTTTTTGGTGAAAAAGCTAAGGTATATGCTTTTCAAATATCTTGCTACATACAAGTATACATGTATTCTCTATTATAAAGATAAATAGGTGAAACATATGTGCTCTAATGAATTTTACCTGATTACTTGAAAATAATTAAGTTTACAATTAGTAGCACCTTAGCATTTGCAACGTCAATTGTTTAAAATGCTTTATATTTGTGATGATAATCTAATGGCACTGAGGCAATGATTTTTTGAGTTTTCTTTTTTCGAATCTGAATGTTGACAAAGGAAATTGCGTTCAAATTTCTATATTTTAAACTTATACAATTAATTTCCTATATAATTTGCAAACATCAGTCTCAGATGATGGGGAAGGAAAAAAGAAGGTAGCGGGACCAGGAAGATGAACCTGAAGAAGAAGGAAGCTGCATGGAGCTTTGATTTTGAAAATCAACCTGAGAAGATCACCATTCCTGTGATTCTATGAATGTCACAGTGGAGGAGTGGGTTTATTACTACACTTGCACTGTACTATAAAAATTCTATAATTGTCGAAAAATCAGTAGTTCCTAACACTTTCACTAATTTGATCAGATAATACTTTCACTTCGCATCATTGTACAAAGTGTTTATGTTGGCGTTGAAATAAATTTAAAAATTATTATTACAAGAGTCTTATATAGTCTTTTATAAACTACACTAAAACCTCTATATTGTAATATTGTTGATATTGAGAAAAATATTATTATAGAGCGGTTATTAGGTGTTGACATAAATTTCGAATTTCAAAAATTAATTAATTTTTTTTATTATATATCTTGAATACATCAATCTAAAAGATATCGTAACTTTTAAAGACAAATCAAGTAACATAATATTAAATACATGAATTTTTTGAAACAAATTGACAAGAAGGTAACCATACAAGTGCACAAACTAATGATGTGATTTTAATTAAAACCACATAACATCGGAAGAATTTTTTAAGTCATCTCTCATGTTTGTTTAAGTAAAAAAACTATATATTATTGAATATATATCTTTAACACATATATGTATATATAGGCACTTACTCAAATGAGAACCCTCACTATTGTGAGAACTGAGATCTAATCTCAGCCACACAATTTTAACCATGAACTAAATCACAACCACATATTTTTAATTTTTATTTTACACTTAATCTATTTCATCCCCTTCCATCTCATTTCGACCCACCACACCCACCACTACCTCCACCCATCACCACCACGTACCAGCCGCCGCTACTCCGGCGCCGTCAACCTCCGCCACCACCAGATTTGCTCTCTCTCTCTCTCTCTCTCTCTCTCCTCTCTCTCTCTCTCCTCTCTCTCTCTCTCTTCCCTCTTCCCTCTTCATCCCGATTCAATTACAGTCGACGATCCTCTCTCCTCCTCGCCGTGTCGACACCTCTCTGTTGTTGTCTCTCTCGCCGTCCCCTTTCTCCCATCATTCCCCTCCCCCGCATTCAGATCTACAACTCCGATTTGATTATTATTCGATGAAACTCCGTTTGATCGCACGATGTTTTAAATATTACAAGTGGTGGTCCGTGGTAGGGATGAAGATGGTATTGTAGTGGTGATGGGTGATGTTACTATGGTGGTGAAGATTGTAGGTGGTGGTTGGAGTGTGTAATATTTATGATTTTAGTGTTGATTCGTGGTGTTTGATGTAGATCTGGCGGTGATTTATGTGTATACAGTGGTCGGACTTGGTGACCGTGGCTAGATCTGATGGGCGGCAAGTGGTTGAAGGTGGTGATTTTAGTTCCCGGTGGTGATTTTTGTTATAGTATTGGTGATGGTAGTTGATGAACGGAGTTGGTGGCCGGATCTGGTGGGTACAGGCAGTGACCAGTTGTGGTGATTTTTTGTTTGCTGGGCAGAATGTGGTGAATTTTATGTTTCTGATGGTGATTTTATATTTTGACGGTGGTGATTTTATGTTTGATGGTGGTGATTTTCTGGAGGTCATCGGAATTGGTGGTGGTCGTAAATGGTGGTTGTCGGTGATTGGAGGAGGTGGTAGGTGGTAAGTAGAAAGAAGATGATGGTTGGAGATGATGATAAGATTTAAAATGAGTGGTCTAGATTAAAAATAAATTTAAATTTGTGTGATTGAGATTAGATCTCATATCTCACCAAAAAAAGTTCTCAATGGAGTAAGACCCTGTATATATATATATAGGCAAATGCCCAAATACAAACCAATATTAGAATACAAACTACAAACCAATGAGACCCACATGTTTAATCACTTTCCCCTTCGTTTTTAATTTTACTTTTCCCGTTAGTTGGTTAACTTTTTTTTAAAAATAATTTCACTGTATTTTTATTCATCTCCCACTCATCAATTTGCATAGCATATTTGCTATATTTTAACGACAAGTCAGTATTTAAACTTACCTGAATCAGTAAACTCAAATCAGTACTAATTCCAGAACCAGTACTTTTAGTGATTCTCGTAGACATAATTAGTGATTTATCGTCGAAACATATCAAATATGGTATTCATACTGATTGTTGAATGATGTAGAAAAACATAGTGAAGTTAGATTTTAAAAAGAGTTCACTAATTGACGGGAAAAAATCAATTAAAAATGGAGGGAATTATGTGTAGTTGTGTATGGGAGGTGTAGTTTGTAGTTTGTATTTTAATTTAGTTTGTATTGGAGTAAGACTCTCTCTATATATATATCAATATATAGATATACATATATGTGTATATATATAATTTTAAACATTTTTATTCTTATATATAGAGTAAAATTAATAAAGGATGTACTTATGAAATGTATAGAATATTATAATATAGAGGTTATTCTTAATTATAACTTGACCAACTTGGGACCTTAACATTTATTACAATAAGGAGGTTATTACTATATAGAGTATTCTTATACAGAGGTTCTCCTGTATCAATCTTCTTATTGTGTCTCCCTTATAATCATACGGCTACCTCTTGTTCTGAGCTCAAGCACTCTATCACTGTTAATTATGAAAGCTACAAATGCTTGGAGTTGCCATATTCAGTTTCTGACTCTATGGAAAAATGGGATAATGGACTTGCTAATCAACCTGATTCAGTTACGAACTGATAATGCTCAAGTGTAGGATGAAGAGGTTGCAGATGATGCTGCAGCTGTAGGTGGAGCCAAGAAAATGCAATGCAATTTGATGACAACTGAGGTATGCTCTGGCTTGGCCAAATCAAGCTACAACAGATGTGGTCAACTAGTCATCGACTACCCGCCAACCACCAAACACGAAGCCTCTATTTGGGTTAAACCCAATAGGTAGTATATGCTTGGTGATAGAAAACATAATTAGATTTGGTAATAATTGTATGGGTAAAGAATAAAAATCATAATTGGATTGAGTAATAATTGTATTGGTGAATAATTATTATTATTATTATAATGGGATTAGGTTATTAGTCTTGGTGTTCAAGTTTGTGATGGCTATATATACATAGTCATGTTATTGTTTTGATATATGATTGAGTATTGTTTGGCTTAAGTATCGTGTGAATGAACATCGTTTGGTGAGATTGATCGTATTATTGATAATTGTTTGGATTTATATTACAAGTTTGGACATGAGTTTTGTATCATATATATATATATATATATGTATATTATGTGTGTGTGTGTGTATTTGCATTATTTGTTTGATTTTATATTTATGTGTATTCCCCCTAACAAGTGGTATCAAGAGCTAAGGTTCATGATGGAGAAGGTTGGAGGATTTGAGATTGAATTGTTTAATAGAAGAAATAATTTTACCTTGTGGTAAAGCACAGTGAAAGATCTGTTAATGCAATGAAGGTTATATGCGACTCTCGGAGAGAAGAAGCCTACTGAAGTTGATGATAAAAAGTGGGGAGACATGAAGTTACGTACAACATCGACGATCCGGTTGGCCCTTGCACCAAAAATCTAGTATGATGTTCTTGAAGAGGATAATCCCAAGAATTTGTGGGAGAAGTTAACAAACATTTATTGCTCAAAGTATTTGGCCAATAAGTTATTTCTCAAAAACTATTTGTTCGGGCTCAAGATGGAAGAAGACGGAGATTTAAGAGATCATCTGGATCATTTTAATGGCTTAATCAATCATTTGAATAATTTTGGATGAAAAATTGAAGGATGAGGACAAAGTTGTTCTTCTACTGGTGTCTCTACCGAAGAAGTATAATACTGTGATGACTTATTTATTGAGTGAAAAAACGAAGTTAGATTTGGATGAGGCTATTATTGTTCTTCTGGAGGCCGAAAGATTGATGAAATAATAATCGAGTGATACATCTGATGGAAGTGCATTCGTAGTACATGCGCGTGACACGGAAAAGAAGTATGTTAAGAAACACAAACCTAATACTAGGTGTTTTTATTGTGAGAAATTGGGTCATATACAATCTATGTGTCAAAAGGCAAGAGAAGACTTGAAACAGTTGAAGAAAAATCGAGGAGGGTTAGTGTTTCACTTGTAGAAGCTGATGAAGATGTTCTTTTGGCTCAAGAAGAGAATGGATCAAAAGAAGAATGGGTGCTTAACTCGGGATATTATCATCACATATGTGCTAGGAGGGAGTGGTTCTCGTCCTACAAGAAGTGTGAAAGAAAGATGGTAACTTTACCGAACAGTAAAAGGGTAAAGGTTGCTGGCATTGGTGAGTTAACAATGAAACGTCAAAATTGTCGTCTTCGGAAGTGAACTCAAGTAAGGTACATACCGGAGTTAAATCGAAATCTAATTTCATTGGATAAATTAGTTGATTTAAGATATACTGTTATGATGAAGAACGGTGTGTTGGAGGTCCTTAAAGAGGATTTAGAGATACTCAAAGGTCAAAGGTCGAAAATACAAAATAAATCTTTTTGTGTTAAAAAGGTGGGGTTATTGTTCGAGGGGAGGTATTGGCAGATCGACGTTGATACCTTGATGGTGACCGTTAATTTGGTTGTGCATGAAACCGTATTGGGTTGAAGGGGAGAATTGTTGGGGTTAAACCCAATAGGCAGCATGGGATTGGTGATAAAAAATATATTTGGATTGGGTAATAATTATACGGGTAGACAATTATTATCATAATTGGATTAGGTAATAATTGTATGGGTAAACAATTATTATTATTATAATGGAATTAGGTTATTAGTCAAGTGGTCAAGTTTGTGATGGCTATATTATTATTTTGATATAAACTTGAGTATTGTTTGGCTTAAGTATTGTGTGAGTGAACACCGTTTGATGAGATTAATTGTATTACTGATAATTGTTTGGATTAATAATATAACTTTAGACGATGATTTTATGTCATATATTGTGTGTGTATTTTGTATTATTTATTTGATTACATATATGTGTCCATTCCCCCTAACAGCCTCTGCTGGCCTAGAGGTACAAAGTCTCCCATGCTAAGTGTATGCTAATTTTATGACTGAACTTTAGTTTGTTTGTTTCTAATTGTATGATTGAACTTGAGTTTATTTGTTCCCATTTAATTTTTCTAGTAATAATGCTCTTACCAGCTTTAACTTATTTGACATGAACTTTTACTCCATATGTACAGTAGGACTAAAACTAACTGAATATATATATATAGTAAAGTTATATGGAGTCCACCTTTTAATTGGAGTCCTCGGAGTCCATCTATGTTCTGCAAATAAAATATCTTCTAAAACGTGTTATCTTGCAAAACATGTTTCACAAATATCATTAGTTCAATAAAATCATGCAAATCTCATATATTTATAAGTACAATATTTATGTTCTGTAACAAGAACATTTATGTTCAGCAAACTAAGCATGTTTTGTAGAATAATATATTTTGCAACATTCTACTTGTAAAATCTATGCAATCTGCAAGATTTTTAATAAAATTGTGATATTTGTAAAATATCATACGAAAAATAATACGTTTTGCAACAATTGAAGTTATAATTTACTTGCAGAACATATATGGACTCCAAAGACTTCAAGTAAATAGGGGACTCTGTAGAACCTAACTATATATATATAGACACACATAAGGAAAGTTCTATGAAAACCAATTTTTCATTAGAGAACTTGGAGACCACGTATGTTCTACAATCAAAATACCCTAAAATATATTATTTTGTGAAGTATGTTTTACGAGTATCCCAAATTCATTAAAATTATTGAAGATCATTAAAGTTTAATAGGTAAAATGTTTATATTCTGCAACTTGAACAAATGTTCTGCAAACTTAACATATTTTACAAGATAAATTATTTTTGTAATGTTTTCCATGCAGTACATATATGACATTCAAGATTTTCAATAAAATAACGATATTTCTAGGGCATGATTCGCAAAATAATATGTTTTGCAATATTTATATGCAATATTTTACTTGCAGAACATAAGTGGTCACCGAGGTTTAAAAAAAACTTTTCATATAATTATATATATATATATATATAACTTTATTAGCATGTAAGATATTGATACCATCGCCAACACAAGCTAAGCTACCACATTGTATTTGACAGACCGAAAGGGATGATGTTTAATATGTTGTGTTTTGTCGGAATGAAATGAAATGAGATTTTAAGTATAAATTGAGTGCGCTTATTTTGCTCATTCCATTCCTAAACTATCCACCTAAAGCATGATTTAAACACCTCAATTTGAGATGAAAACTATTCCTTACGATAATTAAACACCTTAATTTCAGACTGGATGCTCCTTTCCTTTATCACTTCTATTTTTACAATTTTTAATCATAACAATTTGGTATTGCCTCATTTTTTTCAAATCTTTTTTCTAATTCCTATTAATTTTTTTCCAAGCCACTTGACCAACCAAACACAACATTACATTTGTCCCATTTTAATTTGTGGGCACATATGAATACACGCCGGGTCTCATCTCATTACAGGAAAGTTACCAGGTATGAGTCTTCCACATCAGCATTTGGGAACAATTTTGGGAACCCTTTTGGGAAATATAGCATTTCTCTTTTACCATTGCTGACTTCTCAGAAATTTTGCGGCAAAAGAGAAAACAGAGAAAGGAAACAGGCCACGACAAAATCTGATGTTTCTCACAACTGTATTAAACAGTCACTTTACTGGAATAACCGACTTTACAAGGACATTGTTGATAAAGAACCCCCGGTCAATTATACAAATTTGGAACAAACTAGTTGCGCAGAAAAACTAGGGAGTACTTTGCTGGGGACATCACCAAAACAATTACTAAAAAAAACAAAATTACGATCAAATTCAATTAGGCCGTAAGCTCCGGAGACGGTGTATACCAACCATGGTGAATTTCAACAGCTTTCTTCCTTCTTGCAAGCCTAGACTTCCTTCTTGCTCCAGTGTTCCTGTGCAAGGTGCCAACTTTCACTGCTTTATCAATCGCTGAATAGGCTTCTGCTATCAACTTCTCAACGGTGATGACTTCCTCCGCCTGTGCATCAGTTTTCTTTCTAAGCACTTCGAGTGATTCCAAAACCTGAACCAAAGAAAATGCAAATTGAGGTAAATCAACAAGATCAAACCAGTTATTTTACATCGAGCCAAAAAGAAGAAAACGAAAATTTGTTTTAAGGGACAGATTGCATGTGTATATTTTTTTTGAGTCGTAAATACCAATTAATTGTTTTCAACATCTAAGTTGTTGGGCATAACTGGGTAAATGTGCCAACAAGTGATATGGGTTACAAGTGAAAATAACCCTTCGGCGTTAGTCTTTTAACCAAGCAACATCATGAAAACAATAGTGAATCAACCCAAGAAGTTGTACTGAAACTCTGTAACTTCAGAGTTCAGAGCATAGGATTGACACTATTCAATGTTACACTCAAAAAACCAAGAATTATAGAGATAACGGTTGAGGTCAACAGATAAATAACCCTAATTTCCATAAAGGTGTCGTTAGATTATCTCAATGCTATCCACACAGATGTAATTACCAAAATCATCAAGACGTTATAGTAATAAGTATACAACCAATCGAAAGTTCTAAGAGTGTCCTTGATTTAAAATTCTTAAAACTCTTTTATTGGGAACAAATGTAGAAACTAAAACATCTCACAGTTCTACAAGTACAAACCACAAACAACTATACAAATTAATATGGGAGAAACCACTCCTAATGTCAATAACATATCAGACTCAAGATGACAAGAGCATTAAGTTAAAACTAAACCCCCACACAAAATTTATCCCATGAACCATTTCGTGAAGTTGCTACCATAAACCAATTAGACTAGCAGGAAACCTTTCACTCTAAATATTTAAAATCTAATAATATGCATCACATGTGAACACAACAAATCGCATTGGCAATAAGCTAAAACTAAACCTCCACACAAATTTAATCCCAAAAACATTTCGTGAAGTTCACTACCATAAACCAATTACATTAGCACAAAACTGTCCGCCTCTAAACATCTACAATCTAATCATATGCATAATACACAAACACAACACATCATAATAACATAGACACACTGCACACAACACATACAAATGTGACTTAAAAAGATACCAAAGTACATAAAGGCACAAAATTTAACTTCCATTTTTATCAAAAATCAACAAAAGACAACCTTTTTCATTCGGGTTCGGACTTCTGACTTACGGGCTTTATAATAAATTCAATCAAATGCATCACACACAAACACAACAAACCACATTGACATCTTCAAGAACTAAGCTAATGCGTAAACACACACACACACAAAAGATACAAATGCAACTTAAAAAGATACAAAACTGCATAAAGGCACAAAATTTAACTTCCAATTCATCAAAAATCAAGAAAAGACAACCTTTTTCATTCGGGTTCGAACTTCAGACTTCTTGGCTTTATGATAAACCCTTCTCTTCTCATTCTGTCTAGCTCTTTTAGCAGCAGAATCAGGTTTCTTAGTAGTAGCAGCTTCACAAACAATCAACTGCCCCAATTGTCTCTCAACAGGCCTTATAGACACAAACCCTGCAAGTAATCAAAAACCCACATGGCATAAACACTTATAATCAAATTAACAGGTCTTACAGATACAAACTCTGTAAATAATCAAAAACCCAAATGGTAAAAAGTAAAAAAAAAACTTATAAGCAAATTGACAGGCCTTATAGATACAAACCCACATGGTAAAAACACTTATAATCAAATTACTCAAAAGGGTAATCAAGATTTTCAAGTACCTGTTGAAAAAACATTGGTTGAAGTGTTTGATGAGAACCCAAGAGGCTTAAATGCAGATGGGCTAGAAAGTGATAAAGATTGAAACTTTAATGAAATGGGCCAGCAAGAAGATGAGAGACATTGCATTGATGCAGCCATTTTTGAGGTGAAAGTGTTTAAATTGCTTGTTTTTTAAGTGAGCTCTTATCTTGTTCTTGCTGTTTTACACTGTGTTGCTCAATCTTGTTTCTTATCCACATTTTACAAGAATGTAATGGTAGAGATGGGTAGTGGGTCGGGTTTTGATGACCCGGAATTTGATTAATTGGGCATGCACTTGTTGTAAGAAAACCAGATTACTGCCGATTCGATTTTTAAAATATAATTAATCGGCATACACTATATCTTTTGTAAATTTATAAATTTAGTTAAAAATCTAAGTATTATTTTATTATTTTAAGATACTTAATTAATATTTTAACTAATTTTCGATCAACCAAATACTTAGTAATTTATTTAACATATCTTCTGTATATAATAAGAGAACATGGTGATAATATTTATGAGATTAAAAAGTCTCATTGAAATGACTAATTTACCCGTGTACTTTAAATTTTTACATTCACAAGCACATCACCTTACCACTACACCACACTGTTACTTAAGTTTTTTATAATATAGATAATATGTAAGTGTCGTAAATAGCGACAATTTATTTAACTTTAAACATGATTACTGAAATATTTGTAGAGTTAGTTTTGAACAATTGAATTTGAAATATAAAGTTAAGCATGATACATAAACGGATCATTCCCTTATTTATTAAATAATTTTTAATTTGAAAAGTATGTCTGATACATTTTTAATATATATTTTTTAATAAAAAGTAAATTGTACATATAATTAATTTTTTTATATGTTGAAAAGAGATACACTTGTATAAATAATATATATGTGTATTACATATTTAGATAAGTTATAAATAACGTATTTCGATTTATTTCGAATTCAAAATTAGAACTTGACCCATTTTTTAAAAAATGCTCGAAATTTGACTAAATGACATGCTCGTAAATACCACGTCACTACCTATGTTTAATTTTAATTACGACTAGAAAATCTTACTAACAAAGAAAAGTTTTGTGATATCTCATGTTGGTAAAAATTAATATCTTTGAGTTCTTTATAGAATCAAGTCAATTGATAATATGTATCAAAATTAGTAGTTTCAAAATCAGAATTTTATCCATTTTGAAAAAATACTCGAAATTTGACAACATGACCCCGCCGAAAATATATCATCACTATCTAGGTTTAATAAATTTAAATTACGAGTTCGACGAGAATATCTTACCAATAAGGATAAATTTATAATATCTTTTATTAATAAAAATTAATATTTTTGAGGTCTTTATACGATCAAGTCAATTGATATTATGTATCAAAATTACTAACTGACTGATTTTATATTATTACATCTCGAACTTGACCTAATATTTAAATATATTCAAAATTTGACATGAGATGTCACAAGCTCCTTTAAAACTACGAAGATATACTAAATCGATTTATTTATTAATGTTTCACTTTAGAAAAATCGGTTTAAAATATTATTCAATGATGGTGAACTTATAAAGAGGTGCTCCTAAAGTCCTATTTTTTCATTCTCTTTAGAAAAAATTAAACTACAACTATAAAATAAAATTAATAATTTTTATTAACATGTTATTTGAAAAATGGTAAGACATTTGATATTTTTTCATAAAAAATAGTTTATTCATTGCATTATTTAATTAAAGATATATTTATATTCAAATATTTGTGAGAAAAATCCTAAATTTTATATTATTCAATTTGATATGGTTATTATAAGTAATCATATACATAAAGTCCCTAATTTTTTATGGAGTTCTGGAGTTCAAAATCCTAACTTTGTATTACAATCCAATCTAATAGTTCAGGTTTTATGTTTCTAATAATTTAAAAACTAAAATAATAAACTACATGATATAAACGTGTGTTATGGTGTTATTTCATTAATATTCAGCAAGTTGAATATTTACATATTCTACAACGTGAATACATATGTTTTTCAAACTGATCATGTTCTATAAAATCATATGTTCTGCAATGTTAAACTTGTCAAATGAATGAGATTTGCAAGATATTTATTAAAATAGTAATATTTGTAGAAAATGATTCAGATTATAATACGTTTTACAAAACCTTTTATACTATTTAACTTGTATAACATATATGAACTCCCGTAATCAATAAAAAATAAGAACTCAATAGAACTTAACTCATATATATATATATAAGAAACTTGAAAAATTATAGAATTCAATATTTTGAAAAAATATATTTAAAATTAGCAATAATAAATTTTCAAAAAAATATATTTAGTTTAGGAAAATATTGTACAACTATTTTGAATTATTTAAACAAGGTTAAAATTATATGTATTGTACTATTTGATTTAATACATGTTATGAAATCTAAATAAAAAAAATTTGAAATCTAAATAAAAAAAATTAATATTTGTCGATATTTTGAAAGGATTAACAAGTTCAACTAATATTTAAAAAAATATATCAAATTGAAAATATTTAATTTTAGAAAAATAAAATACAATATTATCAAGTTACCATAAAAAAAATATTAGAATCATAAATGAAAGAAACTTCAAAATGATTTGAATGATGATATTGATACAAATTTATCTTCACATTCTGGAAAAAAGAACTTCTGAATATATCAGTAGTTAGTCTTTACGATATATGAATTATTTTTTATGTCACATCCATGACTGATGCTTTGTTGGGTAAAAATAGATATTGTTTGATTGTAAGTGCTACTACGACTACGATATATAAATAATTATAATTTATTTATAAGATAATTATAATGTTTGACTAATCATAAATAAATGTTATTTGAGTAATTTAATAAATAACAATTAGATATATACATGACCAAGATATCTAACATATAAATAAACGAGACCAACATAATTTACTCGAAAATATAATAAATAATAATTTACATACATACACACACATATACATACACACACATGTGACTTTATCTTTAGCAATATTAAAAGATTCAATTTTAATGGTGTATTTCAGAGTTATTGATATATATACTAGAAGAAAATAACAAAAGTCTTTTATGTTCTGAAAATAAGAATGATCAATTAAGTTAAAGTTTTTTTTAATGTGTTAAAAACTAAATAGATTATGTCAATTTTAATTTATTAATTGACAATTATCTGTTATCTTATAAAATTAACTTTATATAATAGAGAGGATTAAAAGCTAAGTACGCAGCCGAGATAAATTCCAGTTAATGAATTAAGACATTAGCAATGATATTAAATCAACATAAACGTTGAATTAAAAAATAATATGTTTCTTAAAAAATAAACTTATATTAATTGTAGTGTAAATTCTACTTTGTTTGAATATTACGATTGGAGGTCTTGACCACTTTAATTATTCATTACTAATCCTTTTAAATTAAGCAAGGTAATTGTAAATTAGTAATGACTTTAGTAATAAAATATCTCATTACTCCTGGTTTATTTGACCAAAACTCAAAAAATTTACTCGACTTTGCATATACATATATGTTAATTTTTAGTTTATTTTTATAAATATATTGACAATATTTGACGGATTAACTTCAATCTTTTTCTTTTAAATGTACAGTGACTGTCCTTCTTGTATTAATTTAGTAAATACAAATTACACGACATAAACAAGAAAATATGTATTATGATTAGTGAGACATATTAAAAATATTATGAACGTTATTAATGTTTTACATGAAAATTATACTTATTGATAGATACTCAACTTGTGTTTGATATGTTTTAGACGTTATACAATATTTATCAATAAGAAAATTATCAAAAAATTTACTAATATAATTGTATGGTGTAAAAAAAATCTAGAAAATGACTTGTGCCTCCGTATCTTTAATTGGACGATAGGTACATGCATTAGATAAGTAAAACTAAAAGGATGTAAAAAGGGTAAAATGACCGGTAGGTCACTCAACGTCTCAAGAACTTGAAATTGCATCATTCAATTAAAAAAAAAAATCACTCAACTCATTTCACTTACAATCAGATCATTCGTCGTTATCAATGTTAAAAAATGAATGAAAAGATGAAAATGCTTGATAAGTTGGGTTCATAAAGTGGACAAAACTTGCAATTTATTTCAATATTATTGTACCAAAATAATCAACAAGTGGACTTAATAGATATGCAAAAGATTGTTAATAGTGCTCACATCACACATTATATTGCCATGCATAATAAAATTGAATGTAGTAACATTGTTAAAAAAATAAATTATCTCAAAAGATTTTCATTTCAATAATTCATAGTCTAGTTGTTAAAAGCATCATATTCAATTCTTTTTTGGCCTTGGGGGCAAATGCCTTGAAAATTTTTCTTGTGTTTTCTTCTCAGCTTTTGGTGGCCCTGTTGGAGAAACTGGTGGAGTCCGCTCAACTCTTGTGTGCTTACTCAAACTTTGTGTTGGCATCTAACATAATAAAAATAAGATATATAAATATATTAAAAATCACACCAACTAAAATGCAATAAAAAAATTAAAAGTACTTACAAACTTCATTCGAGTGGTAGGTTCAGGTCAAATGAGGCAACAACCTTATATATGCATGTAATTTTTCCATCTATGTTAGTGTCTCATAAATCAACTTATCTTCACCAGTTTGGTGCTCTTACTCTTGCATCTCTACTTCTTCATTTTATTCACATGTTTATTTAGAGGTGAATTCCCTATTTATTTCCCCTTTCTTTTCTACTCTTCTGCTATATACTTCTCTTTATCTGTGCATTTTTCCATTTTGTGGCCAGCTGCTCTACACAGACCACAATGCATCATCACTACAAGAAAAAAGCTAATAGACATCGGTTTTTGGCCGATGTCTTTGTATTTTTTGACCGATGTCTTAGTCGTCGATGTCTAGAACTATTCTAGACATCGGCCAGAAACCGATGTTTGTACTAACATAAACATCAGTTTTTAGCAATTTTCTGATGTCTGAGATCCTATTTTTTATAAAATGTGTTAAACTATATTATTTTTATGTGATAATTACATCAAGTACAAGTCATTGAACAATTGCTAACACAACAAAAAAAGGTTTAGACATCAGTTTTTAAATCAGTTTTGATGTCTAAGAATACCTTAAACATCGCCTAAAAATGATGTCTTTAAGCTGTTAGACATCGGTTTTGTAAAAAAAAACTGATGTCCAAAGATATATTAGACATCGGTTTTGGGCGATGTCTATTGACTTAAAGACATTGTTTTTTTAAAAACAAAACCGATGTGTTATTGGATCTTAGACATCACTTTTAGGCGATGTCTTTTTCTATATAGACATCGGTTTTATTTATAAAAAAGCGATATTGATTAAGATGTTAGACATCGGTTTTGGACGATGTCTATGTGTATAAAGACATCGATTTTATTATTTTAAAACTGATTTATATGTATTGTTTAGACATCGTTTTTGCCTGATATCTATACCTGTTTTCAACATCATCTTTTTATTTATAGAAGTGATGTATATTATATTTCTAGACATCGCATTTGCAATGAAAAAAATGATGTTAATAAAAGTTTTAGACATCAGTTTTACAAAAAATATGATGTGGATGTTACCAATAGACATTACTTTTCAAGGTATCATAAATAAAACTAATATCTATATACGCAAACACAAAATTTTAAAATTGCACGCGCATTTGCAATATCCACAATCCGGCCATAAATACCATTCACAACATACATCCAACAAATATCAATCCGCAAAATCGACATCATCAATCTGGATAACCAAGATCTACCAATCTGCAAAACAAACATCTACCAATCCGCAAAACCAACTCCTAAATAACTACATGCACTAGCTAGTCCACAACCATATTATCAAATGTTCAAATCTACATAACATGTCCAAAACCAAAGTAGCACTAGAAACTGTTCAGATGTGCTCTTGGATATATCCGAGAGCTTCAACACGTACTTCATCAAGCCGCTCCTCGGTGTAACACATGCGAGTCTTCTGTAGCCACTGAAAAATTCAAACAAATTTTTTTTATATAAAATGAAAAGTGGACCTTTATATAATCTCAATGCCAAAACAAGGATGCACACCTTTGTAGTAAAAGTCAATCTAGTGTCATTGATGATTTCTTTCATGTAGCGCATGACTACATAAGCACATTCTGTGCCGCCAGGTTGCTTAGGAGACCCCTGTTCCAAAGCAAAAAATTACAACTGAACTAAACTACTTATTAACCATAATTACGAAAGCACAAAAAAAGCGCTTACACTTAGAAATTTTGCTTTGGATGGCTTGTGATTGCCCCTACCAGTTTCATAATTAAAACTTTTCAATGCCCTGCATCATTTAAATAAAGTGATATAAGACCACAAATTATCAAAAGTTCTCATCAAATGTTGCAGGAAAAACAAAATTACCTCGATAATACCTTTTCTAGATTTGGAAACTGTACTGGGTGAGGGAGAGGATTAAGAAAATATATTTCACCTTCCCACATAATGACCAAAATCCAATGCATACTGTTTTTATTAAAAAAACATGTCAAAGACAAATTTCACACATTATATACTAGTTTACGTACTATTCAGCTTTTTAATATTACAAAGTAAGAACTTACTTCTGATTGTACGGCAAGAAGAATAGTCGATCCGGGTTACCCTCTTTCAACCGGTTCACGGTGTAAGTTTCAAATTCTGCATTCAAGTAATAAGTTGATCCTGGATCAATGAAAGCAAACGTCTCCGCCAATTCTGGCCGTTCACTGATCTCAGAATGCAAGTACCCACCAAAAGACATAATTAAAAAAACCTGAATCACAAAATTACTAAAATTAAAAAAAAGGAAAAAAAAACTTACGCCATGTAAGATGCAAGTACAGCTTGCCCTAGCATTTCAAACTCTAACACCGCCTGAACATTCTCATGTAACAAGTAAATTACTTTCTAATGTCCCAAACCTTCTTTTTCGCATTTAATTTGTATCGAAACCCCAGTAGTCTTCATCCATGTAATAGCATGCTTATAGAGTAAGTTAAAGCCTTTTGGAACTTTTGCACTTGGCTTTGCTTCCAAAAATTCGACTTCAAATTATTCAAATCTAGACCTGGCTTTGTACCTGGACGCTTCCTTTCTTTTTTCTTAATATGTAGACAATTAAACTACCAAAATTTGAAATCCAGACAAAAGCATTTTTTAATTTTAAAATCCAGACAATAATTTAAATATTCTCGTACCGCTGGAGTTGTGTAGCTGATTAGTCCTTCAGGCCATGCTAAAAAGGAGCGAAGTGCATCGCGGACTGTCACCATTTCGCCACGTACCGGCACCGAAAGCAACGCATCTGGTTTGAGTAGCCCATAGACAGATACACACGTATGTCCAAGTGGTATATCGATTCCATGCACTTTTTCTTTATCCTTGCCAGGGTACACCATACCAAAAGCAACCTTGTTATCTATCGTGTTGACGGATAGCTCACACGATCTCTGCCCCTAATACATACAAAAAAAACAAACATAAATACGAAATATAAAGTATCAAGTTGAAAAGAAATCATTACCGCATAATAATAATTAAAAAAAATACTAAGTTATTGATAAATTACCAAAACTCCAGGAGGTGCAGGTGTTGGAATACATTCATCAACGTTGTTGTCATCATCACTGTAGGCCACTACAAATGCTTTTTCTGGCTGATGACTTGCCTTTTCCAACATGATTGGGGAGTGAAGAGCGATCCCTGAAGCCATCATTGCCTTCAACTCAGCAATCTCTGCCTCAAGAGCCTGCGTCTTTTTATCGACATTTTCATCTCTTTCTCGATCACGAGCCAGCAACTCTTTCTTCGTGATTCGAATCTTTTTCTCTCTAGGCAGCTTAAAGTATTGTTTTGGAGTTACATACCCTCCAACAGCCCGAACCCTTCCTGAATGTTCACGACTGTCCAAAGTTGTAGTCATTATGTATTCACCTTCATAAAATTCTATTTCACCCTTCTCTTTTTTTCCAACAGAGCATTCTATTGATATTGCAAAAAATTACAGAAGTATTAACAACTATGTCGATAATTAAAAAACAATACTAAGCATAACATGATGATACAACAGCAATATCGATAATTAAAAAATAATACTAAGTATGAAAATAATTAAAAAAATCCAACAGGATTAACATAATCATAAAACAGCCATGCCGATAATTAAAAAACAATACTGAGTATGAAAATAATTAAAAAAATCCAACAGGATTAACATAATCATAAAACAGCCATGCCGATAATTAAAAAACAATACTAAGTATGAAAAATAATTAATAAAAAAACCAACAGGATTAACATAATCATACATGAACACTTACAATTTTTTCGCATACAGCAGTCAGGTCTTCATCGACCTCTTCGCCATTTTTCCGCTTCCGAGCTTTTTGCCAAAAAATTGCTCTATCGGGTTCTTCTTCCGGCTGCAACTTTCCTTTTTTGATCTGTTCAAAATGTGCAGCAAAATATTAAAAATGCAATTTTTTAATAAGACAGTAATGACTTTGTTCTTACTTCGTCTTCCTTTAGACCAATATAGCCCTTTCTAGACAAGCGATGGTGATACTTTCTCTGGAAACCCTTTCACTCTGCGCTTCATGAATTCCCTACAAACAAATTTATAGAATTACATAAACTGATGTGCAAAATTAACAGGAAAGGGAAAAGCAGTTGGAGAATTACAAAAGTCCAATAAATAAAATATACCGTCCAACTAGGATCAGTCATTTGCTTCACAAAATTCTTCCATGTTGACTTACTGACAAAAGCATATCTCTTAGGTGGCTTATTCAGTTTCTTCTTGTCTCCAACAAACGGAAGCACAAACTTCCTCGTCAAATCGGTTTTAAATTATCGCCATTTAGAGCCCGCAGACTTTAGGACAATGTCCTCACAGTGTGGACCAACTTTGAATGTTGACTGGCAAAAAACACAAGGAATAATAACAATTTTAAATTAAGAAATTAATAGAACAAGTGCAAAAAAATTGAAGGGGTTGTGGAGTACCTGAATATCTATCCAAATCTTTGATTTTAATTCAGGATCTACACTTGTCCAATTAGCAATATCAATTGGAATTGTAGTCCTGGCCAACATATCGATATAGGACTACATTCGGGCCCTGGTTTCCCCGTTTGGAATTCCCCACTGATCACATGTGACTTTAAATTTTTTCCCACGCGCTTTCTTCACAATTACTTTGTGCATTGCGCATACCCCTCGAGTACCTCCAGAACTTCTTGCCACAACACCAGTTGAGGTAACTGCAGGTTGCTCGGACTCCTCCAGTTGAGGTTCTGATGCCTCGGGTTCATGATTATCACAAATACCAGGTGCTCTAACCTCGGGTTCTGATGTATTTTCTGTTTTATTTTCTGAGCCTACCTTTGTTGATTTCTTTTGCTTTTTTGGTGCCATTTATCTCGTCTTCCTTAATCTGGACAAGCTATCAAAATTAAAACAAGTACACAGTTATGCTATAATTCCATAATATTATGCAAAATTTAAGGCTAATTATTATAAAAAATACCTAGAATTCTAACATAACTTCAAACAAAACCCAAAGAAAAAGCAAAATAATTATAACATTAAACTTAAAGCAAAATCAAAATATTATAATGAAACAAAGTGCAAGTACAAGTCATTATAATCAGGGAGCCAAAAAGGTGCAAATACACGTAATTCTATCACATAATACAATAATTATAACTACAAAGTGTAATCAGGGAGCCAAAAAAGAGAGTTCATTGAAATTTAATTTTAATACAACTAATTAAACAAGTACCAGTCATAATAATTATAATTCTATGACTTTTTCACCTAAATACCCTATACATTTTGTCTTTTATTGCTAACACTTGCATCATCATCACAAGTAGTAGGATCACACATAGGGATATCATAACAGGATGGGGGAGGATTTCAGGAGGTCTCTTTTTCCACATCTTCATTGTACACGTCATGATAATCTCGAGTTGTTGACGATAACACAACTGACCAATTCGCATCACATGGATCCTTGATATAAAAGACTTGGCTGACTTGATCAACAGAGGCAAATTTGTCCTGTTTGTGGCCTGGTCGATTGAAGTTGACGAGCGTAAAACCAAGATCATCAGACTTGACTCCTCTATCAATGGCTGCCCATGTACACAAAAATAAAGGGGCCTTGAATGCGTGGTAATCTCTCTCCCAGATTTCTTGTACAATCTCATAGAATGTTAACTCACACTTTACGGGATTTACATCCTTAGCACTAGACACTTGGACTGTCCTAGAAACTAATGAAACACCACTATTTTGAACTACCCTAGCATTATCTCGCTCATTCGTATGGTAACGGACCCCGTCAACAATATAGCCTTCGTACGTCAGCACTGAAAATGAAGGCTTTCCAGGCAACCATCTAATTATTTCAGACACGGCTTCAGAATTTTCCCTCATTTCTATACTTACCTACACGTAAAGTAAGGATGCATAAAAGTTAATTTCAATTAAATGCACGACTTGCATAAATTTGTAATAAAAAAAATGTAAACTAACTTTTTGTTAAAACCAATCGGGAAATTGTCGATTGTGCTCTCCCAAAAAGCCACTGTACACTCTTCTTTTTTCCTTGGTAAATTCTTTCCAAGTGTTCCTTATGCAATCTGAAAATATTGCAAGTACATAGAATGAGCCACCTACTAAAAATAACTAATACACTTATAAATATACTTATAAATATTATACTTACTGAACGTATGGTTCCACTTCAGGATTATTAAGAAGGACCGCGAGATGTGCCTCATCTCGTTCTTTTTCGGCAACAGACTTCATTGTCACACGACCTACTGGACCGGAAAACTTGTCATCATCTTTCTGAAGACCTGCAGTTCTACTACTCTCGCTAAAGAACACCGTGCAAAACTCGGCTGCTTCTTCGTTCAGATAGCCTTCAGTTATACAACCTTCCGGATAAAATCGATTTCGGACATTGCTCTTTAATATTTTATTAAATCTTTCAAATGGAAACATCCATCTATAAAAAACTGATCCGCATAACCGCAATTCCCTTACTAAATGGACTGTGAGATGTACCATAACATCGAAAAAGGATGGAGGAAATATTTTTTCCAACTCGCATAAGATCAAAATCAAATCTGCTTGGAGTTTACTCAATTTTGACACATCTACGACTTTGTTGCACAAGGAGTTGAAAAAAAAGAACAATCTTATTATACTTACCCTAACATTTTTGGGAAGCAAGGAACGAATACAAACCGGTAGTAACTGCTGGAGTAGGATATGGCAGTCGTGCGACTTCAGCCCATACAACTTCATATCAATCAGTGATACACAGTTTCTGATATTTGATGCATGTCCATATGGAAGTTTCATATTGGATAATGATGTCAACATAGTTTTTTTTTCTTTTTTAGACAGAGTAAAAGGGGAAGGAGGTAAGTATGTCCTCTAATCACCTATTTCAGGAGCTAAATCAGTCCTTACACCCATATCAATCATATCAAGACGAGAGGCAACACTGTCCTTAGTCTTGTATTTCATATTAAGTAGTGTCCCAATTATATTATCGCACACATTCTTCTCGATGTGCATAACATCTAAACAATGACGCACGTGGTGAAATTTCCAATATTCCAATTCAAAGAAAATTGATTTCTTTTTCCATGCATACTCTACCTTTTTCGCCTTCCCCCCCTTCCCCAAACTAAATTCAAGTTGATGTTGTTGCATTAACACTTCTTCTCCGCTAAGTGGCTCAGGTGTGTAACCAAGTTCTTGTTGTCCATCAAATGCTATCCGCTGCCTCCTATAAGGATGATGCTCATCTAAATACCGACGATGGCCTAGATAACACATTTTCCTACTATGACTTAAATATCTAGCGACAGTATTATCACCACATACTGGACAAGCCTTATACCCCTTATTTATGCAGCCTGACAAATTTTCGTATCCCGGGAAGTCGTTTACTGTCCACATCAGAACTGCCTTTAAAGTGAAGACAGATTTGCTATGTGCATCATACACATTTGGTTCCCCTTCCTCCCATAATTTTTTTAAATCATCGATCATTGGTTGTAGATATATGTCAATGTTATTTCCAGGCTCATACGGGCCAGAAATCAATGTCGATAACATCATAAACTTCCTCTTCATGCATAACCATTGAGGAAGATTATACATTACTAACATGCCCGGCCAACAGCTATACCGATTGTTTAATCCATTATTGTGTGGATTTATACCATCGGCCGCTAATCCTAAGCGAATATTTCTAGCCTTGCTACCGAACTCGGGCCACCTACAATCTATATTTCGCCAAGCAGGAGAATCAGATGGATGACGCATCTTTCCATCTTTAGATCGATTCTTCGCATGCCAACTCATTAATTTAGTAGTAGCAGCAGATTTAAACAGTCGTTTAAATCTAGGGATTATCGGAAAATACCACATCACTTTGGCTGGAATATTAACCCTAACTTTACCATCTTTCCCAATTTTCCAGCGAGAAAGATGGCATTTGGGACACTCTTATAAAGACTCGGCAGCTGGTCCCCTGTATAACATGCAGTCATTTGGACAAGCATGGATTTTGACATACTCAAGTCCTAAATCAGTTAAGGTTTTCTTAGTTTCATACATACTACCCGGAAGCACATGCTCTTTAGGAAGAAAAGATCCAACGGATTCAGGAAGATCGGTAAAGGCTTTATTACTAACTCCAAACCTAGCCTTCCAATTATTTAAATTTGAGGACTGACTCTAGTTTAGTGCACTCGCTTCCCTCAAAAAAAGGTTGTTCCGCATCAGCAACATACCCCTTAAAGTCATCGGATTCATTATCCCAATATTCATCATCATTATATGTTGCTTGACATACATTATATATTTCTGAAGGGGGTGTGGGCTTTTTAGCAGGACAAGTACTACCAACTGATGACTTAGTACTACTAGCAACCCCTTCTCCATGCCAAATCCAATCCAACTATCCTAAACTAAAACCAGATTCATAAAGACGACCCCTGATTATCTTGACAATAAATTTTTTGAAGTTAACGCAGCGTGCATAAGGGCACGGTATTTTTTTGGGTTTTTAGCATTTTTCTCGGCAAATATCAAGAAATTTTCGACACCAATCTCATATTGCAAAGAATCCCTATCGGCTTTTATCCAAGACTTGTCCATATAATACCACATGTTATATCACTAAAATTTCGATCTTATAACTTATATGATTAATATTATTTAATATATTCCTACTATTTTTTTGTACCACTGTCTAATTTTAAAATAAAACAAGTAAACATAAATATCAAACTTAAATTAGGATAACAATTGACAAAATTGTTATCAATGTTTTTGTACCACTATCCTAATTCATTGCTAACAGAACAACACTGAAAAACATAGAGATACAATTAAAATACAATTATCCTATAAGTAATTACAGATATCGAAACAGAGAGATACAATTAAGCACAATTAAAATTAAACAAATTTAAAATCAAAACCAAAATTTACAAGCAACAAGATAATTACAGAGCAACATCCACCTAGTATAAATTAGGGTTTCAATTTAAAAAAACCCCAATTTTCAAATCTAGGGTTTCAATTTAAAAAACACACAATTTTCAAATCCAGGGTTTTCAAAATTCTAAATTAGTGGTTAACATGCAGGTTAATACAAGTTTATAAAATGAAAAAGGAGGAGAAATAAACCTAATTTGAGTGCAAATGTGAGAGTACAAAGAGTGAGCGCAGTTGCATTGGTTGAGTAGATTGCAGCAGCGGCGAGAGGTCGGAGAGAGTACGACCGAGACCACGGCAAAACAACGGCGAGACTCCGGTGAGAGTTTGAGAGCGAGAGAGAGAGAGAGATCGTTTGTGTGTTTTAGAGAGAGGTTGAGACGGATGAGAGAGAGAGATGGTGAGAGAGAGGGAGAGAGAGTTTGGGTGGGAGAGAACCGGTGACGGGAGAGGGTCTGAGAGTTTGAGAGAGATTGACGAGGGAGAGAGAGTTTGAGAGAGAGAGAGCAGTTTTTAGTTTTTAGTTTTTAGTTTAGATTTTTTTAATTAATTTTTCTGAAGAAAGGGAGAGTGAATTCGTTAAGGGGGAAAATTGGCTAAGGGGGGCTTTGTCGCGTTCATTTTTTTTTCAAAATTTAGACATCGGTTCTAAATAAAGCGATGTCTCTTAACAACATAGACATCGCATTTTTGCGGGATGATGTCTATAACAGTTTAGACATCGGTGGCACATTCGACCGATGTCTAACATATGATGTCTATTCACCTTTTTCTTGTAGTGCATCATATCCTCATAGATAATCCTTGTTTTGTTACTATTAGATACAACACTCTACAAACATTATCTTCTTCTCTTCTTTTAGGGCCTACCTCTTAATTATTTCTTAATTTCAGGTGATAAAAACAAATCTCCCTCAACATCTTCCCAATAGTCATCACCCCTGATTACATCCAAACAGTAAGAATATGTTCTCATGTAAGTTTCTTTTGAATAGCATTTATCAACAAAGTCAATATGGTTCTTTCTAACTTCTTGAATAGCAGCGACCCCATGGCAACAAGGAATGCCTATCAAATTTCATACTCTACATGAACATGTGTTTTATTTTGCAGGTTAACTTAGCATGATATACCATTACCTTTAACTACATAAGTCTCCCTCTCATCGCATAAAAATGTATATTCAAGTGATATTTTTACTGCTTCATCTAATATGTTTAGCTTTAGAAACAATAACAATATCTTTTTCGGTCATTCTGTCTCTTTTTTATGCACTATTGTCATAAGCATATCTTGTATTTCAATCAACATATCAATAATAGGCATATATATTAAGTTCAAAATTCATGAAGTGAAACGCTCACTAATATTATTTTCAGTGAAAACAATCAGTAAGTGCGTCTAGAAGTAGGCCTTGAACCAAATTTCTGGATGTAATTCACCCATCTTCTCAAAAGCACCCTTTGATGCACAAGCCTCATCCCTCATTGATTTTTTAAAAGTTTAAGGGTGAGTTGCACATGATGTTTCCCAAAAGGCATCTATCATAATGTTACTTGGATGTTTGTCTATTAAGTTTGAAGACGCGTGTCTTGTGCAGAACATATGGTCTATTTAAGGTAGCAATTTCCTTACAATTTTGTCTAACACTTGATTACAAGCAAGTAAAAATATAAGTAACACTGAAAGTGTTAAAATGAAAGTAAGTGAAGATAAGCAAAATTATTGTTAGTATTTGTGCCCTAGAGATAGCACTATTATGTTTATATTCTGAAATATTTGGATTATTAATTATGATTATATGGATTATTCTTTAGTAATTTATTATATCTTTATTTTCTGCGATAAGATATTAGATTAATAAATATCCTTGGAATATGATATATAAATCTATACCTCTAAGTACGTGACTTAGTAATGAGATTATGAGAATAGTATAGATATTCCTAAAGGTCCCTAGTCAAGTATTATTTATAAGGGACGATAATAAATACATTGAGACTAGTGTGTTTGTTGACTGATGATAGCATCTCATTGATCATAGGTATGGTGATACTGAAGTCACACAGGCACATGTATTAAATACATGGTGCTAGATTGACCCGTTGTGAGATACTCCATGTTTAAAGTGTCATAAGTTATTCTCACAGTGATAATGATGTATTGGTCATTTGACCTGAAATCATTATATTTCTATACGAGAATTAATATACTTTGATACTATTGAAAATTATTCTTGACCGGGTAATAATAAAAGGAGTGATATTATTGGCCTCTTGATTGAGTAAGACCATAAAATGCATGGTCGTGCTCAAATACTGATTTGTTTAATAGTTTACTCATTGATCAAGGAAAGAAGGATTAAACGTTAACAGAGGATGACACAATGCATGCCTCGAGTTTGATCTATAATATAAGGCTAAAGGGATTATATTACATTGTACATTATTCACGAAAGGTTTAATCGATCACCGATTTAATTATTATTACTTGGGTAGCAATGATGTATTACTAGATGCCATTCATTGTTTATAATTTATATATGAGATATTTAAATTATTGTCAACGTAATAATAACCTATAGCGTCGCACAAAGAAAGCATGGAGGAATATTTAATTCAAATTCGGATTTGAATTAAAAAGGGAAATTTGAATTATTTATTATTAAATAAGTTGGACTTAATTAATGGGAGAAATGAATTTCGAATTTATATATTATTAAATCCGAAATTCAGTTGTTATTTAGTAATTGAGTTAAACTTAATTATTAAATAAATAGAATTTCAGATTTTAATAAACTCAAACTTGGATTAGGGTTAGGAATATTTTTGGCCTCTCTATATAAACATCCTTAATGCTAAAATTAGGGTTACGTTTTTATTAGATAAAAACATAAAACCCTAGCAGTTAGAGGTGAGAGAGAGGGGAAAACAAGTTCGTTCTTGGTACTAGTACACGTCTCCTCCGTATCAGCATTCGTGTGGATACCTCTACGGCGTAGATCGTCAAGCCGGGATACGTGTTGTTCGGTTAAAGCTAGGATCTTTTTTTGACAACGATAATCGGAAACATCTTTAAGGTAAAACATCTATTATCCGTTCATTATACATAGATCCTGCGGTAGGGATTCGAAAATTTTTGTTTTTCCGTTGCGTTTTTATGCTCGAATCCCTAACAATTAATAATAGTAAATTTTGTTGATCATAAGTGATAGTTTTCCTATGTCCATCTTGAAGATCAAGATCATCTACCAGCTACTTCAAAAATCACTTCCATAAATTATAGTTTACACTTTACACTCTCACAACTACCATTACCACTGATATAGGGAGTATTCAACATTGTTTTCTACTGCATAAAAATAATTACTCAGAAGTAACAGTTTCAACCTTTCTTTAAGGTTGCATAACACACATAAAATCTTTAAAATCTATTTACATCTCCTTCCTACCCTCTGTTTGAGATTTTGGTTGTGTTATTGTTGTTATTTTTTAAAATATCTCCGTCAAACTTTCTAATCTTGACAAAATATTTTTCTCATAATCTAAGCAACACCACGACGTACAGCCATAATTGGTCTGTGTAAAATTACATAAAAAATTAAAATCAATTTTTAACCAAGAGTTTATAATTTGAAGCAATAATTGATTTTAAAATTATAATTAAAACCATATCATTTTTAATAACAAACATGAATTTTTTAACCAAATCTCAAATTCGGTTCAATTGTAACTTGAGTCTGTAAAGTTGAAAATGATGGGATTCGGTTCAATTGTATTTTGAGTTTGTAAACTTCAAGATTTAAACATGGTCAGGGGCGTAACTACGTTATAAGCAGGGGTCACTTGCACCCCCTCGGTGCTCTTAACTGTCTTCTTATTTCTATTATATAAAATTTAAATATTTTATATTTGACCCTAAAATAGTAATATTTTTTACCCTACTTAAATTTGTTTGTTAATACCACTTAATAATATAACTTGTAAAGGGGTGCATAACTTTATCTTTGAAGTTCAAAAAAAGAGGTTAAATATATCAGATAAAAGATAAACCATTAATTATATTCCTATTAAATATAAATCGAAAAAATTATATTTGAAGATATTGTTAATGAAGCAATTGTGTAAAATATTGTTAATGAAGTAATAATATAAGTTATTGTTAAAATTGACTATATTTTACATTTTTATAATTAAAATTTAATTTGCCATTTAAATTTTTGTTTAGACCCCATGACTGGGTGGCTACACCTAGGGCGGGCCAGTTGGGCGGTCCGTGCGGGTCGGGCCGTGTTGAACACGGGTTGAACTCGTGAAACATGAACACTAAACCGACACACATGATTTACGAACCAGGTCGGGCCGGACCCGAATAAAGAAAATAAGACTCATAACTGACACTGAGATTCGCGAGCTCACGTGCTTGTACGAGTCGTGCGTGCCGAATTTTGGGATTCATACACTTTAATTTTGCATCATACAAAATTACACTTGAAAGTATTATTCTGGTGCACAAAACAAAAGATATCACGGGTGCTTCTTATGTTTTTTGTAGGATATTAAATATTTTTTCAAGTTAATGTCCAGTTCCAAATCAAGAAAAGTGGATTGTAATTTTTTCTCAACAACTATTAATACCCAACCTTTAATCTCTATGCAATAATAAGAGACAAACACCACCATGTACAAAATTTATTAACTAGAAAATGCATAACATGCGGAACTAAAATAAAAAAACAATCAAGACATAGACATTCCATCGAGAAAGACTAAAGTGGAGAATAGAAGAAAAGACTCTATTAATATATAAATTTGAGCTCAACAAAGTAGTTAGGAATGTTTCACTATAACCGCCGGTTGTGTGGGTTGTGCGTGCTGTGCAGCTCGTTGATTCGAGCGGGTTCGTGCAGACTAGGCCGGTCTCTCGATTTTTTAATTCTGTATTCGTAATCGGCTCGCAGTTTTTAACGAATTGTACGGATTTGAACCCCCGATTCGGATCAAGTAATTTTGGATTTCTGTACGAACCGGTCCCAAGCGGGCGGTTCAAATCCGCACAATTGGCCGCCCATGAACATGGCAGTTGTAATAAAATTACAATTATCGTCGTGTTGTCATTTTTTAACATTACACATTTATACTACCTGACATGTGTATTTACCTTGAATCCCGATGTTAAGAGAATGTAAATAAACCCTGCAAGGGCTGCTGCAACCGATCGACCAAATCATCAAATAATCAATACCGCTGCTCAGAAACATTTACTTCAAATCCTCCTCATACTACCATAAATATTACCGTACACATACATAGCCATCGCGCCAAACATACTTTGCACTTTGCAGTTTGCATACATGCATGCAAATAGTACAACTACTGCACTGCACTTTCTGATCTAGTGATCTTACATAAATAACCGGATAAAACATTTGTCCAGAGGACACTTCAATACATTACTAGATCCTAATACATTACATAAATAGATCCTAGCACATAAATAAACTCCATCTTAATTTTAGTACTTTCCTAATACATGCATGCATGCATGCATTTTTGAAAAGTCTTTTTCAGTAATTGAACAGATATGATTTGATTAATTAAAGGAGCCCCTCCAGATGCAATCTAGCTCAGTCATTCCAGCCTTTTGTGTCTCCATCACCGGAAAGTCTGATGCATACATGTTTCCGGTGACTGCCGGAAACATGAAGCTAGGCTGGTGATGGTTCAGATTCAGGTTCAGATTCTCTTCCAGTGACCTGAGATTGGGAAATGTGGATGAGGGGGAGGGGTCCACCATGAGCGGCGGAGGAAGGCTGCCGTCGAACAAAGAGTTGTAGTTGGAACTGGAGAAACAGGGCACGTGCTCGTAGTTGATCACGTGATCAGTTGGTTTTGGTGGTGTGTAAGGAGTTGAGTCTAGTAATGGTGGCATTGAAATGGAGGAAGATGAGCTCATTTCTGAGTATGGATGAGTCATGCTTGAACTTGGTCTTTTTTCTCCGGTAGTTGCACCGCCGGTTTTTTTGAACAACCGGGATATCACCCACTCGTCCTGTAAACAACAAATTATTTATGATTTTATGAGTGGCTCAAGGAAAAAGTAGCATGTACATTGTAGCCTGCTAAAATGTATGTTGAGTTGACATGACTATGTAAAGATAAGTAAGACTACTAGTCTAGATGTGTAGGATACTATGAAAGTGTCCAATGTTTTTATCTTAGTCATGAATTAGGTCAAATTATAGCTAACTAATTCTGCAAATTTAGCTTACTGCAGTTTTTTAGACAAGTTCACAAAAATACAATAGCTAACTAATTCTGCAAATTTAGCTTACTGCAGTTTTTTAGACAAGTTCACAAAAATACAATCAGAAACAACAATAACCTAGACCCTAGCTAAGAACTGTAACATATACTGCATAGCTACTACTCATACAGTAAATTTTAAGATCTCTCTCCCCCTCCCTCCCTCCTTCCCTCTCTCTCCCCTCCCACCTTCCCTCTCCCTGATCTCTCTCTCTCTCTCCCTCTCTCTCTCTCTCTCTCCCCTCCCTCTCTCTCCCTCTCCCTCTCCCTCCCTCTGTATGTATGTTATGTGTCTGTCTGTTACTGCAGATTCTAAAGAGTTATGTACCTTGGAGGTAGTGGAAAGGTAATTGTAAGCAAGCTTGCCATCAAGGCGAAACTCATGCATGACCCAGTTGGTCTTCTCTCCTTTAGGAGCACGCCCTCTGTAAAACACTAGGGTTTTCTTCATCCCCACCAAAGATGAAGTTTTTGAGCTGTAAATCTCCCTGTCTTTCCCTGTTGCCTTCCAGTACCCAGCTTCTGTTGCTCTGTTTGTCCTCAACCCTGTTGGATACTTCCTGTCCCTCAAACTATAAAAGTACCACTCTTTCTCTCCCATCTTAGCTTTCTCTACATCACAAACACAAAATGGTAAGAATTCAACAAAATTAAAAAGAGTAATTAAGTTCAAAAAATAAAGTCAGGATTTCGGATAAGTACGAGAAGAGTTGGTTGATTACCAGGAAGGTGCCAAGGCTCACATTTGTTGAGGTCAACTTGAGCAATGGCTCTGCTAATGAAGTTGTGATCAAGAACTTTTTTGAGGAGGTAGTAAGTGATGAGTTCTTCATCTGTTGGGTGAAACCTGAACCCCGGAGGGAGTTGAGCATCCACATTGCTCTCCATGTTTTGGTAAAAATTGTCCATCTCTCAAGAAGTTTGTGTCAAAAGGCTACAGCTGGAGTGATGCACAAAAAAAGGATGGTGTTTGCATGTATTTATAATTGGTGAAATGACAAAGATTGAGAAGGGTGTGTGAGTAGGAAAGAGAAGAGTGAATCTGTGGACTGTGGAGTGTAATGTGGGAAAAGAGGGTAAAATAATACTCATAGTTAAAAGAAAGTAGAGCTAGCTGGAAAATTTTGTGCTTTCTGGCTTGTCCTCTTCTGATACGCTCTCTCTCTCTCCCTCTCTCTCATATCTCTCTCTGCTACTTCTCTCTCTCCCTCCCTCCCTCTCTCTCCTTCTCTCTCTCATATCTCTCTCTGCAACTGCGGCCCTTTATGATAGCATCCATCCATATGGCTAGCTAGGCTAGGTAGAGATGAGTAGAGAGGGGTGACATACGTGTGTGAATATATTATGATTAAAAATGTAAGTACTGGATATGAGTGTATCTGAGGAGTGGGCTCTGGCTCTGTTTTGAGTATGCGTGCGTGTGCGAACAAATTTGCAGGTATCCCACTTGTCAGAACTCGAAGAAAATGAAGGGGAGGGAACAAAATGTAAGTAAGATTTTTCATTAAATTTTAACATTTTCTGTTGAATTATTATGAACTTCTTTTTGCACATTCCAACTTATACCCTTGCTAAAATGTTTTGGAGGTGAGCCTTACATTACACCCATCAATTCTCAAATAACCGAAACTCCCAAGATAAAAATAATTTTTTCTTATCATTAATTTCAAGATTATAAAGGATTCAAATTTATTTAATGTTAATTCTACCCACTCGTATCGGTAGATATATCAGTGACAAATCACATTTGTGGTACGTCCCGCTTGCCGGGATTAACATGTGTCTGCACACGTGACTCGTGACTCTGACCATCAAATATGGTGTGTTTTTGGTCAATTTTGACTAATTTTGTAATAAACCGACCAAAAACAATCCGATCAACGTTTACGATCAAATTCATGCAAAATTGACAATTTTTTGATGAAAGACGGTTGAATTAGTGATCGATTTTGACTCTGTTTCTTGAAGTGTTAGTAACAGTCGAGTTTTCAGCTTAGCCACTCTCTCGTAGCATTACAAAATTCGCAAACTTTTCGAAAATTCGAGATTAATCCTGAAAATTTATTCGATTCTTGAAATCCATATCTACAAAATTATTTTTGAATGATATATCCTACTATTAACTAGGCTAATTTGTTAAATATTATTCAAATATTAAAATCTATCCAATTTACGTTTCAAATCATTTTTTGATTTGCCGAATGCTTAGTCTAGAACTCAATCGATAAGTTTCGATTCTCGATTTTTACAACCAGATTCGAACAACGACATTATAATTTTAAAAAGACTAATTAGCACTTTGCATCCCAAAACTTTGGCTGAATCTCACTTTGGTACTATTACTTTTAACCTTAACAGTTTGCATCCTAAACTTTAAAAACGGTGACTTTTTGCATCCCTTTGGTAGTTTTGCTGTTAAGTCAGACGTTAACGTTAATTGTCAGAAGGGCATTTTTGGTAATATTTTTATATTTCAGTTTGCATCCTAGAATTTTCCTCAAATCTTACTTTGCATCCTAAAGTTTTGTAATTCAGTTATCAAAAAATAATGGTAATTTCAAATTATCAAAAAATAAATCGAGTTATATTATTTTTTATGTTCATATTAGGATTTTAAAATTGTACCATTAGTTAATTTGGTCTAGTTTATATAATTGTTTAATGCAGAATCTTTACTATATTTGTTGTATATTAAGGTCTAAAAGTCAATTTATAAAATTTTATGACTTACACAAAACTCATAAAATAATAATTAATTCAGTGTTATTTTCACAATTATAATATAGCTGAAATCAGAAAGAAAATAGAGAGAAAGATGATTAAAAATTTTATAATACGATATTACTTTATTTATAAAATTTACAAATTATAAAAGCATAAGTTATTTATAAATTTAAGTATAAATTTTAGGTATTGTACAGGTAGATATCATATAATATTATATAATCTTGTCCGTTTAAATTAATTTACTATTTTATTTAAGTTACGCTTATTTTATTTAGCTAATAATTATTTACTATTTTTTCTTAATTTAATACTCCATATGTCTCATAATTGAGGCTATTACAAATTATAGAACCATAATTGATTTTTAAAATTTTCTTTTTTGTATAAAAAATTTAACATTAAATTTTTATTTGGAATAAAAGATTTAAAAAAAATGAGGCAACTATATTTCATAAGAGTTTTAAAATGCGTGTCGAGCCCTCATATTCCAATGTAAAGAATTGAGTGGGATAGAAAGAATATTATACTTCGACTTATTATATTTTATTTTAAATTATATAAATTTGGAAAAAGAGAATTGAATTATTTTAGATAAATTGAATTATTTGTTTAAAATAATTGTGGGATGAAAAAGAAAATTGAATTATTTTAGATAAATTTATTTATTTATTTAAAATAATTGTGGGATGCAAACTCTAATAGTTTAAAGTTATAGACTTAAAATGAGATTCAAGATAAAATATGAGATGCAGACTGTAATTTACGTTTGCATAATTTTTTTGAAAATATACATTACCAGAAATACCCCCCTAACAATAACGTTAACGTCTGACTTAACGTCAGAAACGTTAAAGGGATGTTTATTGACGGCGTTTCTAAAGTTTGGGGTGCAAACTGTTTTAGTTTAAAATATTAAACCTAAAGTGAGTTTCAGCCAAAGTTTTGGGATGCAAATTAGTCTTTTAAAAATTTGAGAAGGGGAATGGGAGAGGGGTAAGCTAGAGAATTGATCATGCAAAAATCAAGAAAGCTGAATAAAATCTTAAATGTCAGCAGAGTACAAGATTAGATAATCCCACGGACAAAGACAGGGTGTCCGTTTGAAACAATTGTTTATTTTTATCTATTTATTTTTACTTGTTCCTCTCTCCATATCGTTGTACTATTTGATTCACTTATCATTACCTCTTGATTCAGTTCTTTTGCCTTATGTTCTCCCTTTTTCCTCTTTTCTATAAATACATAATATGTCAGCTAATCCGATTATCAGAGCATTGATTATTGCAATTCTCTGCGTAAAACGATCACACATTCAAAAATAGTAATTGGCACATGCTTCTTGAAAAATATAGACCTTTCTGGTGGCTCGGAGAAAGGCGAAGTCGATAAATATTACTCCATCCGTCCCCCTCAATTCTCTATATTGGGGACGGGAGTTCGGCACGCACTTTAATATTCTTATTAAATGTAGTTGCATATTTTTTTTTAATTTTTTTTTAATTTTTTTCTTCTAAATAAAAATATGATGTTCAAATTTTAATACAAAAAAAAAATAAAAATAAATTACAGAAATATATTTTATAATTGCCTTAAAATACGTGTCAAACATGTGAAAAAAACTGTAAAAAATTGAGAGGGACGAAAGTAGTATAAAATATCTTACAATGTTACTCGGTCAGATAAAATGACACGTGTAGGATTATAAAAATTCAAAAATCGGTTCTACTCCGTAGCCTTTCCGAAGTCTGAGTAATCGGTTAATTTTTTCGATTACTCATCTAAAATCTTAATGTGTTTGAGAAAGATCCTAATGTAATCATATATTTAACGGTTCTTTGGTATCAGAGTATTTCGGCCGAATACTCGTTGAATTCGAATCAATTAGTCTCTTATTTTCGAGTATTTGTTCGGATTGACCAATTTTAGAACTCTTAAAACTATGAAATTAAAATGAAATTTAAAGAAATAATTAAAATATATCACCCCAAATACACCACTTAAGTTGTTTTTCTAATAAAACATATAAGTAAATATAGTAACATTAATTCTGAAATATTTATAGAAGAAAAGAGAATCGAATTAAGAATCTGAAATAGAAAAATTAGGTTAACTTTAAGCGGCCAGAAACACTCCAACAAGAAACAAATCTACCAATCTACTACTATGGTTAGAAAGTTTCTTAAAATGATTACTACAACACACAACATCATCAAAACATTACCCAAAATAAATCATCTCGAATCAGAAGAATGACAAGTCGTTACACGAAGACTTTCAATTAAAACAGTAAAAAGCAGCATTTGCATTTAAGGTCTTACCAGACCAAATATATGTACTGAACCATGGCTGCACAATAACCTCTATACGTTACCACTGTATTATTTACTGCAAGTATTTTCACTGTAGAGAAAGACAAAGAGATTTGGAATTGGCAGTTCACTAAAAACAGTGAAGAAAAGAAACAAGAAATGGCAGCCCCAAGTAGTACTAAACCTAGTAATACGTGTTTGTCAAGGAACATGCATGTCATGATCTTGAAGCTTCAAATAAACTATGGCCTGCCTGGCAATCTCTCTGGATTTTTGGTGTTTTGTATTGTAACTTGGTATCATTCACTCGGCGTGGTAGTCTCGCACATATTGACACAACACAAGTACTGTGTGTATGTTTTTGAATTTTGAATCATAGGCATGTTTATGGATTTCGGAAATCGAAATTATTCGGTTGAGTTACTGATTTACGATTGAAGGAATGTCCAAAATATACCACTTTTCACCTTCAACTGCCCGAAATATTGACACAACACAAGTACTGTGTGTATGTTTTTGAATTTTGAATCATAGGCATGTTTACGGATTTCGGAAATCGAAATTATTCGGTTGAGGTACCGATTTACGATCGAAATAATGTCCAAAATACACCATTTTCACCTTCAACTGCCCAAAATGCCCAAATACGCACGAACTACCCGAAATACCCACAAAATACGCATTAAAGAGATACGTATTCAACCTTCTAAAATTTAATAAATAATAAGCATGTTGAACATTCACTTTTACTTTTACAAAGAATATGCATATTCAACATGTGTATTCAAAAAAAATAAAAAGTGAATACGCATATTGAACATGCGTATCCTTGTTAAATTTTTAAAAACTAAATACGCTTCCCCCACATGCATATTTAATGGGCATTTTGAGCGGAACATCCCGCCAATATGCATTTTGGGAAAATCTCCCCAAGTGGTGGGTATTTTGGTTTTTCTTTACGATCTATCGGGTGATTTTTTTAAAATTGAATAATTTATCGACGATTTATCGAAAATCGGTAAAATCAGATAAATATTTTTGATCGATTTTTGAGTAATTTATCGATCAATTTCTATAATCATGATCATGGGTATAAAATACTGTTGAAAACTAAAATTGGTATTTTAGGACCTATTTTTTAATAATTAAGTTATGCATTACGGATTACGAGAATATTTCTCTGTTCTAATAATTCTCGGAATGAGCAAAATTAGAACATCATATGATAAGAAATAAGTTAATTATCATGAAATCTCATTTGGCTTTCTTGCTTTTTGATGACACACATTTTTTTTTATTAAAAGTCAATCAAATTTTTAAAAATATGTCCAGATATATTAAAGTTCAAAAGCAGTAATATTCGTTTGCTTTCATGTTTTTACCACGCAAGACGGCAAGAGTAGAATAAATGAATGTATAAAGTGACCGTTTGGGAAATCTTAAAATAAGTAACTTATGACTTAAAATTAATAAGTGACTTAAAAGTGATAAATATATGAATACTTATAAGTTATGTAAGTGTTTGGTTAATTTTACTTATAAGTCAAAAAAATTTTAACTTAAATAAATTAAAATAAAAAAAATTTAAATATGATTATCTTAATTAATGACTTGTAAATTAATTGAACATTTAAAAACATATATTTAAAAACTAAAATTAATAAAAAAAAGTGAAAAATCAAAATAAGTTGAGAAAAAGTACGTCGTTACTAACATTCAACTTATCAGCTTATAAATTATAAATTTCACTTATAAGCTGGGTTGACAAACAGTCCGACATAAGTACTTACGGGCTTATAAGCTATAAATAACTTATAAGCGCGCAGACAAACAGGCTCAAAGATCCGAATTGAATTTCAATTTGGTAGATACACTTTTTCAAGTAGGATGTCAATGTTGTTTTACACCTACAGGCTACAACTACTACATCTACAGACCTCACAACATTTAAGAGTATCATAGTTAAAAAAATCAAATTTTATAATTAAGTTAATCAGAAATTAAATCACACAAATCTTTCAAAAATTGATCAATAACGAATATTCAGGTCACTCAACAATACTATAGTGGTTGAAGCACCGCCCCTCGCGGAAGGTCACGAATTCGACTAGTGCGACTACTAATATATATGCATGTGTGATTAATCATATAAAAAAAATCATGTTTATATAAAAGTCATCACTTGAATTTTATATAATAGACAGTATTATAAAAATCTTCGATTAATCCTTAAAAAATATTTGGCCGGTTTATTTTTTGAAATTCGATTAATATTTATAAATTATTTTTGAATTATATATTTCATAATAAATAAGTTAAATATATTAAATATTATTAAAATATTTAAATATATCCGATTTTTGTTCCGATTTGCCGATTAATCCCTAATCGGTACCTAAACTGAATGCTACCGATTACCAATTTTTACAACCTAGACTATTAATCTGCGTCTGCTTTATAAAAGTAGACCGAAACGATACAATTTCATTCGTCGCATAAAGATCAAAACCCATTTTACACGGATCGAGTCAAGCCGAGTTCAAGAACAGCCAGAACCGAAAAATCGACAACACAAGAAGCAGGGAGACAATGTTGTAAGCACATTAAAAAGCACTTATGAGTTGTATTAGTTAGGTACTTAACGAGATTTAATAGCTAAGAAGAGGCAGATGATAATGGCATAATAAGATCAAATAACAGACAATGCATGCATGAATCAATTCAGCAATCACATCCATCCGTCACCATCTGAAGAAATGGAAGAGATGGAGCTGGGTAATTAGACGGCTCATGCATTTTCGCAATTTGATGGACAAGCAAGCAAAGCCCCTCAAAATTAACTATCTTTTCGACCAGTCCCTTTCTGCCTCCTTTCACTGCCTCAAGCCTGGCCTTCTTGTAAGTGTACCTGTGCTGTTTTTTCCCCGTTTAATTGCCCAAAATAAATTTTACTCGTTTCCATATACGTCTCACAATTCTCCCCGTACCCGGTCCTTCCGGTTCTTTATATCGGTGGACGGTGATCGGTACTTATTTTAAAACTCTCGTAAAGTATGATACTATATATAATTTTAAATATTTTTTATACAAAAATATAAAGTTTAAATTTTTTTACAGAAAAGATTTTTTTTTTTAAAAGAATTATAAAATTATAATTTATAATAATCTTAAAATGCGTGTTAAACTTGAGGAAAAAATATATAAAGAAATGAGTACGAGGGAGGGAGTATATTGGACCTTATTTATTTCAACGAGTTATTTTTGAATGAAAAATGATAGCTATCACAAATTCGTTTGAGACTGTTTCTCCAATATTGTGGTATCATTTTAATTTGTTTGTACGTTATCATTTTGAATGGAAAAATTTAGTTATCCCAAATTCGTTTAAAATATATCTTGAAATATTGTGTATATTATTTTAATTCGTTGTGATAAGACGGGCTCGGTTACATTCACAACACATACTCCGATTAAAACTTTTCACTGGTGGTACCATTTTAATTTGTTTGTACCTTATTTTTTTGAATGAAAATGTTAAGTTATCACAAATTCGTTTAAAATATATCTCGAAATATTGTGTGTATTATTTAATTCGTTGTGATAAAGACGGACTCGGTTACATTCACACCAAATACTCCAATTAAAACTATTTGAGAAAATTTTTGGGAATAAATTAGGTGTACGTAACATTAAAAATTGTCATTCTTCTGTCATAATTTTTAAAAAGAAAAAAAAATAATTGGGAACAAATTTGATCGATGTAAGCAGCCATAGCGATAAAGGCTCCGTTTTATTTCTAGGCAAGTTGAACAGAAGATTTGTGAAACTAGCCCAGCTGAACATAATCTTGCAAAAATAGGCCATTACGCCACTTCAAGTGGTATTGGACCAAAATTAATAACATTTTAACAAGGTTTTTGGGAGCAGCATGACATAGCCTTATAATTTTAATTTTTTTTTGCTTAATGTTGTAGTAAAAGTACACTACTTTTATTTGATTAAAAAATTTCAGGGAAAAATATTAAAGAAGCTATATTTATATGTACCCGAACATGCTTGCTGACAAGGAAATGTGAATTAGTATAACGAATAGTGATTTTTATAATTTTTAAAAATATAGTTATTTAATCCAAAAATTAAATTTTATAACCGGATATAGTAATATTTGTACCCTACTTTGACAAAAAAATTGAAACTAAGAAAAAAAATTGAATAAAAGGTTTTTAGCCACCCGAAAATGGTACGGAAGCACGAGGAAATATTTGGATGAAGTGGGTAATTTATAATATAATTGAAAAAATATAAATATATGAATTTTCTACAAATTGGTTGATGAGACATACATATGTAATTCAAAAGATTGTGTTCCCGAAAGGCATTTTCATGGATGTATAAGTATTATCACAATTAATACACGGTAGTTTAATAAGACTTGCAAATCTGAATATTCTATCAAATTTCCTCAATGGTAGCTTAATAACATTATCACAATTAGTACAAAAGTTTCTGTAATATTGTAGACAAATAAATGTGATGATGAGTGCATTTTTTATTGAAATGGGGAATAAAGTACAATTCTAGGGAATATCAAATAAGTAAACATAGAATGAGAAAAATATATTACAACTGAAAATGGGAAAATGAAAGAAACTCTCAAATATTTTAGTCATCTGTAAGATTAACTACGTATTGATCAAACTCTGTGTCCTCATTTTTGTTAGCAATCTCATCATCTACATCCTCATCTTCTTGTATCTGACGGGATGTATGCATATGACCTCCCTCCCCATGTCCGTGGGCTGAGGCGTACGTACTCGCTCGTGTATGACGCGATGGCCAGGGGTCGGGGCCCTTTGTGCTATGACAGATGGTTGTAGCCATACCAGCATCATCGTGGCCTTGAGAAAAATCCTCAAGTTTGTGCTATGACAGATGGTTGTAGCCATACCAGCCTCACTTGCAGCTATATATTCTGCTTCCGCTGTGGAGTCAGTAGACTATTTGGAACTCTTCCAACTAATCACACCACCATTAAGAGTAGACACGTACCCTGACATAGATTTGCTATCACTTTCGGATTGAAAACTAGAGTCAGTATAACCCTCTATTTTCAACTCAGATTCACCACCAAAAATAAGAAAAATGTCATGAGTCCTTCGCAAGTACTTAAGGATGTTTTTCACTGCTTTCCAGTGGTCTTCACCTGGATTGGACTGATATCTGCTCGTCACACTAATTGAATAAGCAACATCAGGCCTTGTACACAACATCGCGTACATGATAGATCCTATTGCTGATGCATAAGGAATCTTACTCATACGCTCTCTTTCCTCAGGTGTCTTAGGAGATATTTTTTCGGAAAGGGACACTCCATGGCTCATCGGTATGAGACCTCTTTTGAAGTTTTCCACGCTAAACCTTTTAAGCACTTTCTGGATGTATGTACCTTGGGTAAGACCTATCATTCTTCCAGATCTATCTTTATAGATCTTCATACCGAGAATGTAGGATGCTTCTACCAAGTCCTTCATGGTGAAGTTCTTTGATAGCCATACTTTGACTGATTGTAGCATCGGTATATCATTTCCTATAAGAAGTATGTCATCTACATACAATACAAGAAATGTTACCGCGCTCCCACTAACCTTCTTGTAGACACATGGTTCATCTATATTTTCGATAAAACCAAACTCTTTGATTGTCTCATCAAAACGGATGTTCCATCTACGAGAAGCTTGCCTTAAACCATATATGGTTCGCAGCAGTTTACACACTAGGTGTTCATTTCCCTTGGAAAGAAAACCCTCTAGCTGTGTCATATACACTTCCTCCTCAAGTTTCCCATTGAGGAAGGCCGTTTTCACGTCCATTTGCCATATCTCATAGTCGTAGTAAGCAGCAATCGCAAACAAAATCTGAATTGATTTTAACAGGGCTACAGGCGAAAAAGTTTCATCAAAGTCAATCCCTTGCCTTTGTTTGAATCCTTTTGCCACGAGCCTGGCCTTATAGGTCTCCACCTGGCCATCTGCTCCAATCTTTCTTTTGTATACCCACTTGCACCCAATAGGCTTAACACCTTCAGGCGCCTCAACCAGAGTCCATACTTGGTTGGTATACATAGATTCTATTTCGGATTTCATGGCACTATGCAATTTCTCTGAGTCAACACTACTCATAGCCTCATTATAGGTCATAGGGTCGTCATCATCAATGATTGACAACTCATTGTCATTCTCAATGACAAGGCCATAATACCTCTCCGGTTGGCGAGACACTCTCTCTGTCCTACGAATGGGCTGTTCCACAGAAGGTTGTTCAGTCTGAACAGGTGTTTCCACTTGATCCGTAGTAGTTTGTGCTTCTTGAACTTAATCAAGTTCAATTTTGCTCCCACTGTTTCCTCCAAGGATAAACTCCTTTTCCAAGAAGGTAGCATGTCTGGAGACAAACACCCGATGATCGGTGTAAAAGTAATACCCCAAAGTCTCTTTAGGATATCCCACAAAATTACATTTTACGGATCGAGATTCCAGCTTATCTGGGTCAACTTTTTTGACATAAGTTGGACATCCCCAAATCTTAACGTGTTTAAGACTCGGTTTCCTTTCTTTCCATATCTCATATGGTGTTTGAGGAACAGATTTGGAAGGCACCTTATTCAGTAAATATGCTAAGGTTTCCAATGCATAACCCCATAGGAATACTGGAAGATTCGCATAGCTCATCATGGACCGAACCATGTCTAACAAAGTTCGATTTCTCCTTTCAGATACCCCATTTAACTGTGGAGTATATGGAGGAGTCCACTGGGAGACTATACCATTTTCTTTGAGATAATCTAGAAACTCTCCATTCAAGTATTCACCACCTCGATCTGATCGAAGAGTTATAATACTGTGTTTGGTTTGTTTCTCCACTTCATGTTTATATTCTTTGAACATTTCAAAGGCTTCAGACTTGTGTTTCATCAAATACACATATCTGAATCTAGATCTATCATCTATGATAAATCGTGATTAAAATCGAGGGATCGATTTCTAACCTTTAAAAGCGATCCAAGAACCACGAGCGGAGATCCTTAGCAGCTGCTCCTCAAGTGTAAAGCACTCCACCGGTATCCACCAAGAAAACGATGTAATGAAGGAGGAGGAGGTGGAGAGAATTAGGGTTTTGTAAATCTTTTTGGTTGAGGCAAAAATAGGGTCTATAATAGTATATTTATAGGCAAAATTTACAGCTGAAAATTTTCCCATAAAATATTATTATTATTAACCCTTTATTATTCTCACTAATAATTAAAAACACCTTTTAATTATTAATCCTTTTTCTAAACACTTTAGAAATAATTCTCTCACTTGATTTAATTTCCAAAAATTAAATTCTTAATTAATAATATTAAGAACTTTTTCTTAGTTAATTTATAATCAATTAAATCTCATTTAATCAATTATTAAATTTGCCAATTAATTATTTATTTCATAAATAAATAATTATCAGTCATTATTAATTAATTTCTCCACCATTAAATCATTCTCTTTTATGGTGTGACCCTGTAGGTTCAATATTAAGCCAGTAGTAGAAATAAATAATAATAAAACTATTTTATCATTATTTATATAAATTCTCTAATTCATTAAATATGATTAATTAATTAATCATATTTATTCTACATCGTGAGGGATACTTCTCAGCATATCGCGACTATCCGGATAATACGAATTCACTGCTTAGAATACCAAGAACCTATTCAGTGAGTAGTTACCGTACAATTAATTCCTTCTACCCTGCAATGTCACGATTAAATACAAGGCATGGAACTTGTGTCAAGCCTATCTTATTTAATCACTTGTTTTCCCATTCACTATGCTTAGTTCTATTTAATGTAAATTAGAAACTCCTTTCTAATTTCATTCACTCTGGCCAGAGATTCCTGAACTAACATAAGTGGATCAGCATTGAACATTCTCTTCCTACACTGGAAGGGGTAGATCCTTTATTGATCATACACTATCTTCGTGTACAAATTCCTATACCCAGTAGAGCCCTTATAATTGTCCCTTGAGACTAAGAACTAAACCAAAACATAGTTCAGTGTACACAAGATGACTATGATGACCTCAAGTCTAAGGATACTTGTACAACTATCACTATGTGAACAACTGCTGACACGTGAGTGAACTCCATCAGTTGTTCAGCTGTGTGAGTCATGTTCAGTGAACTTATTCTATAATAAGCACCTACATACTAGCTATAGTGTCACCACACAAATGTCTATGAGAACAGACAACCTTCATAATGAAGCAAGCATAGTATGTACCGATCTTTGCGGATTATTAATTACCAGTTAGTAATCCTACGACCAAGAACTATTTAAGTTTAGAGTTATCATCTTTTAGGTCTCATTATTATGATCTCATCACAATCCATAAAAAGCTTTACTCTAAACTGTGGTATATCTTATTTAAATATTTAAATAGATAAATCTCGCAATAAAAATAAAACAAGTCTTTTATTAATATCAAAGAAATCAAAACAGATTACATAAAAGTTGATCCTCCTCATACATGATTGGACTTAGGACATATCTCTTTCACAGAATTCTTACAGTCTTGTAAAATAGATACTCCATCATTGCTGTAACAGGAAGAAAACGAGCCCGTCGTATGTTTCCATTGAAGCCTTCCATGATGTTTGTGGTAGTTTGTCCGTAACGATAACCATTTGTGTCGTAAAATAGTGTCCATTTTTCGGCCGGTATTTTGCGAAGATATTCCAATGCCGGAGGGGATATCTCACCAATACTCTTCATACAGGCTTCATGTTTCCATACTTGCGTGGTACTTCCAGCTTTCCACATCAACTTTCGTAATTCACCGCCCGGATGCTTCGAACTGAAGTTGCTTCTGACATGGAAGAGGCAAAACATTTGAATGCCGAAAGGCTCAATGAATCCATTATGCATACGCCGAGTCTTTGTTGGCAGACATGTCTCCGCAAAAGTTTCAGAAACCAAGACCAATTGTCATGCATCTCCTCATCTACCAGGGCATAATACAGGGGATAAGGGTTGTTGTTTGAATCGACACCCATAGCAATAAGTATCTTCCCTCTATATTTTCCCTTAAGGAAGGTTCCGTCAATTGAAATGACTGGTCGTGCATGTTTCCACCCATCCATCATTACTTTGAGACACCAAAATATACGCTTGCAAACAGACGTACCCCGTTCTTCAGAATAAGGAACAACATCAATCTCAACATCAGATCCGGGATTAGCTGTTAAGATTGCTGCGAAGAACATTGGAAGACTTTCATATGTTGTAGCCCAGCTGCCATATACTTCTTCAATTGCTATATGCTTCCCTCTTCATGCTTTATTGTAATTAACTTGGTGATTGTATTCGTATATTACAAGTGGCAAGATCGTTTTGATTGCTATTTCAGGAGTCTGTATGACCAGTGATAGGCAATCATGAATGTCATCTAAAATTAATCCTGCAATATAAAAAAATAACATATTTAACATTTTACAGCTAACATTGGTTCTGAATTATGTAAAAAAAAACTTACAAGGGGTTTGACAATCTTGGAAATCATTCTTGCAGATAATTTTATGTGATCCTGCAACGGCTGATTAACCATGCAAACATGTTGATCTTTAATAACAGTTATCTCAAAACATCCATGTGTCTTCTTTTTCAAAGCCGTTAACCTCCAATTACAGTCGGTCTTCGTGCACTTTACAGCTAACAGAGACTTATTACTCTTTATCACAATATAGTTCCTATCTGTCACTATATGTACCTTCCTTATTGCATTTATGAGGCTCTTTTTGTCAGGAAATAAACGTTTACAATATAGTTCCACATGATACTCATCTCAATTGAGATACATGTCGTTATGATTCTCCACTGTAGGAGCTATGTATTCCTCGGTGACAAACCATGGCACCCTAGCAACATGATGATGAGGGACAACTGCTCTAGTAATTTGTTCCCCCTATTAGAATTTCCTTCCTCATCCTCACTCTCAGAATCTTCATCTTCATCGTATGGCTCAAAAAGGTCATCACTAAATTTATCATCGTCCTCTGGATCCAAACCCTGAAAATTAGGTTTAGTAAGGGTTAACTGCTTACCTGCACTTATTTGAGCTACATTCCTCGCCGGAGAGATATTCATGTCATATATCCCCCCCTTCTACCTTGTTCACTAGAACCATCTTCATAACCTCCATAATTTGGAGTGAACTCCCTTCTATAGCCACCTTGTTGGTTCAACCCCCCCCCCTCATATCCTCCACCTTCTGGGGTATACTCCCTTTCGTATCCACCTTGTTGACTAGACCCCCGTGCACCCCTTCCATAGGTTTATTGAGTAAACTCCTCTTTATACGCACGATGATGACTAGTCCCCCCTCCGTAGCCTTGAAATACTTGATTTGACCACCCACTGGAAGGGTATGCAGGATATTGAGATCCCCAATTCTCTGCTTCCAGATGGGGCCGCGAAGGTTGTGACCCCCAATTTTGTTGAAACGAGTAGGGCTCATCGTTATGTATGTAATCAGCTTCAATGAACAACTAAACATCGCCACATCCATTAAGCATATTCTCAAGAATCCTTAACATGACTGTGACATCACTATCACAATTGATATCGCCAAGATAAAAAGCTTCAACAAGGTTGAATTTTCTTAAGCGAGGATACTTAAAACGCATCTTTAAATTCCAATGATGAGGACTAATTTGCATTAGACCGTACACAATATTTCTAAGCTCGTCATATGTGGTTCTAGGTGTAACATACTGCATTTTTTTGGGATCGATAGAATAATGGATATTTCCATTATTTTTTACCTATTTGCATGGTCTATTAGGTTGGATATACGAGCATTGCTCAAGGCTAGCTCCTAGGCATCGAGGAAATTATATCATGCAACATCCCCGTACACTTAGGTAAATAACTAAACTACAAAAATTTCCTCCATTATTTACTTCAACTAAACATATCTTAGAAAAATGCAATATTATTTTAGGTGGATGGTCCCAGTGGAGGCTGTACATGTGCAGAGACATTCAGCTCGTGGAGTTCGTTACGAGCTTCACGAGCTTGATCACATGGTTGAGTCTTCCTTCATATAGATGACCTACGTTGACTCTGCAACACAGGCCCATGACATCCCAGCCGACGAGTTGCAGCTGACGAGCGCCCCCTCTCCCTTGATATACATGCATGTTGTGGAGTGATGTTATACTGATCGCGTCACTCGGCAGTTTGGTTTTCTGCACCGCATCCCTACTGCCTCCCCACAAATTGGTCATCATACTTTCCATTACAGTATCAGTAGGTGGCACTTGAGTACAGAGACTGTTATTGAGCTCTGGGAGCATCGACATGAGGGAATCATTGTTGCACCGACATACATGCCTAACAGGAGACCCATGTCCGTTGATGGATATCGCACATGGTATGACAGGGTTACTCACCGATACATGATAAATCCCACTGTCTGGGCCTCTGAAGAAGGTTTTTTGGGGTCGCCGGGGGCTTCTTCCCTTAGCTGTAAGTCTCGACTTTTTACTTTCATAGTTGTATATTAGAAATTCTCGTCATATCATGCCCCTTTTAAAGTATTTTATTCTTTGTGAAACAGGCTGAGGGTTTTTCCAATGCTTACCATGAGATACAGAGTTCTGAGGTGGCAGCTGATGATCCTATTATTGATAGTGCACTACAAGGCATGGAGGTCACACTGGATGACACAGGTTTCCATGTCCTACAGGATAGACGCCCCCATCCACCTCCAATGGTGCCTACTGGACGTAGAAGACCTCGTACTAGAGGTGGGAGTACTAGTGTAGCTTTTCCTCTCCCTAGGCCAGCTCCCTTGGATGGATATGTACCGTGGGGTCAGGCCATGGCTAGTGATGGATCAGCAGGACATGGTTTTACTGGATCTCCTTGGGAGCACACTACGCAGGGGCATGAGCATGCATCTACTGGATCTACTTCGCATCATACCTATCAGGGGTTCGGACAGACTTCTCAGGGGCATGGGTTTACTGGATCTCCTATGGAGCATACTTCTCTGGGTTGTGGATCTACTGGTTCTCATATGGAGCATACCTATCAGGGGTTTGGACAGACTTCTCAGGGGTTTCATGGTACTCATCCCTCCACTTTTCAGCATTCTCAGACAGGTGAGGGTTTCTGGGGAGGGACATATGGTAGTGGTTCTTCCTTGGAAGCTGCTCACCAGCTTTACGAGGAGATGGACAGGAAACACTATAACATGAAAATGGAATTGTGGGCATATTATCAGGAGAAGTTGGTTGCGATTCGTACTCAGGTGATTGAGAAGGTCCGGGAAGTGGAAACCACCATCAACGATGCTCGAATTTAATAAATCTGAAGCTCGGTTATTCCCCATTTGTTTTCAATGTAGAAGTTGTATTTTTCAAGTAGTGTTGCTTTCAAGTTGTTGTACTTTCAAACTTTTGTTTTCAGGCTAGAACTTGTATTTGAGATAATACTATAATTCCTACATAGTAATCTCAACTTAACTATTTTATATTCCCTTCTTTCTGTTCTTGAGCTTATCTAACATTTTCTTTACTTACTTACCATTTTTGGGTGTCTACAAACCACGCATATAAATAATTTTTTTCTTCATTTGAATTTTTTTGTCAAAGTAGTGTAGAAATATTACTAAATAAAGTTACAAATTTTAAATTTTGGAGTAAATAACTATATTTACAAAAAATATAAAAATCACTCTTCCTTAAAATAGTTCACATTTCCTTTTCAGCAAGCATGTTCGGGTACATATATATATAGCTTCTTTAATTTTTTTCCCTAATTTCTTTTATCAAATAAAAGTAGTGTACTTTTACTACAACACTAATCAAAATAAAATAAAATTATAAGGCTATATTACATTTTCTAATTCTCCTAAAAACCTTGTTAGAATGCGATTAATCGACCAATCGACCAACAGGGAAAGCACAAAAAAGGAAAAAAAAATAAATAAATAGAGACTACGCCATTTCAAGTGGCATAGTTTGGTCCAATGCTACTTGAAGTGGCGTAGTGGCCTATTTTTGCAAAATTATGTTCAGTTAGGCTAGTTTCACATAGTTTCACAAATCTTCTCTTCAACTTGCCTAGAAATCAACGGAGCCGGCGATAGATATATATGACACACATATGATTGTCAAATCTGAATTGGGGTAAAACAAAAAGACAAATAGCTCTTAAAAATTAAAAGAAAAATATTAGAGTTCCCAAACATTTTTATAATTTTTTTCCAATCTTTTCAAATTGAAAATATTGGATTCGCGTGTATTAATATGTGCCAGCGAATTAAATTTCAATACTTGTTCTACCATATCATTTTATAACTATTTTGATATAAATTTCCGGTTATCTAACATTATTTAAGTTAAAATTATATGGAAAAAACACCTACACATAGCGGGGCATGATCAAATACAAACCAAATTTAAAATATAAACTTAGAACTAATCTCAACCATTAGATCAACATAATCTAATGGCCCCCCTAAAAACACCCCACCCAACTACTGTACACCCTCCCACACCCAATTTCAATTTTTCCCCTCCATTTTTTATTTGATTTTTCCCGTTAAACCGTATGTTTTTTAAAAATTCGATCTCACTGTATTTTTCTACATCTCTTAACGATCTATTTACATACCATATGTGTTATATTTCAAAGTAATTTTTTTAAAAAAAATGATTTCTAGTTACTATTCTAAATAGGTTTCTATTGGAGTAGCCCCACACACACACATATATATATATATATATATTCTCATTCCGTAATTTCATTGATAAAATGCCCGATTGGTTTGGCCTTAAATGCTTATGAATGAACACTCATCACAGCGAATCTTACGGTCGATTCACTTGTTAAAAAAAATTATACATTTGAACGATTGATATAACACTGCACCATTCATATAAAAAAAACCTTACAAGAAGCATTTCAAATTATAGAACATCGCATGATGCTCCAAGAGGCAGTAAGCTGCATACAGTCCCCCAAGCGCTCCTCCAGGTATGAACGACGACGCAGCTACAGTCCGCGATCTCCTGCGCGTGACAGACGTCAAGAACGTCGCCGTTCACCGCCTAGTCATACTGTCGAGCATCAACCAAGGGACAGAAGATAGAGAGACTGGCAACCCCGCAGTCGACTAGAAAAAGAATTTGCCAAGCTTAACACTGAGAAAACGGCCATCTTAGCGGTCCTAAAGACAGAGTCGGACTATCGTCCTCCAAGACCCATGAAACTCGGTCGTTCTCCAAGCTCTAGATACTGCGATTACCATGAGGATACAGGCCACACAACTGAATAATGCTTTCAACTAAGCAACCTCATCGAGGGGAAAATTCGTCGAGGACAGCTAGTGCATTATGTACAGCGGGAAGATTCTCCTCGACGCCATAGACGAGTTGAAGAAGATCGGGTAATTGACGTTATCTTTGGTGGTGTGGCAGCCGGGGGACTCTCTCATAATTCTCGAAAAAGCTATGCCCGTGAGGTTTTTAATGTCAACCCACCGACATCCAAACGCACCCGGACAAATCCGTCCCCTGTCATTTCCTTCTCAGACATTGATTACCGCCCTGGTCTCATCGAAGGCCATCAGGACGCCCTTGTCATCACGACCCGGGTGGGAAACAACACGGTAAAAAAGATGCTGGTCCACAACGGCAGCTCCGTCGACGTTCTATACCATCATGCCTTCTCCCTAATGGACCTCGGGGATCGACGGCTAGAGAATGCCCGAACGCCTCTATATAGTTTTACAGGGAATGAGGTACATATAGTTGGGACAGTCGACATGCCCGTGCTTTTTGGTTCTCCCCCATGTCAGATTTGGAAATGGTCAAGTTTCATGTGATCAGCGCATCCTCGAGCTTCAACGCCATATTGGGACGACCAACGATCACCGCCCTTCGGGCCATTACTTCCATCTCCCATTTGAAAATGAAGTTCCCCACAGACTTTGGTGTAGGAGAAATGGTTGGTGATCAAGCGACGGCTTGGCAGTGTTACCTAACCACTGTTTCTCCAAGGAAAAGGATAGATGAAGAGTTAGAGGTCAATCAAGTACTTGACATCGACCCAAGAGAATTGATCGACACATCCACAAGCAATTCATGCTCCCCTCTCGAGGAAGCAGAAGATATAGAAGTATTTGAAGGAAACCCCGATAAAACAACAAGAATTGGCAAGAATCTCTCCTCAGATCTCAAAAAAGAAATCACGAATCTCATCCGGGAATTCTCCGACATTTTTGCTTGGGTCCCGAAGGACATACCCGGTATTCCAGAGGCCATTGCTCGACACTCGCTGCATATTAATAAGGACACCAGGCCTGTGCGACGGAAACAACGCATTTTCTCGGCCGAGAAAAGAGCAACCATCGATCAAGAGGTCGAAAGACTCCTTGACGCCGGCTTCATCGAGCCTGTGCAATTCCCCACATGGATATCGAATGTGGTCCTAGTTAAGAAAAGCAATGGGAAGTGGAGAATGTGCATTGATTATTCAGATGTTAATAGGGCGTGCCCCAAAGATTTTTACCCTTTGCCCAATATCGACCAACTCATCGATGCCACAGCGGGAAATGAACTCATGTCCTTTATGGATGCCTTTTCAGGGTATAATCAAATTAAAATGGATTCCCAAGACTGGCAACTAACCGCTTTCATCACACACAGGGGAGTCTTTGGTTACAAAGTAATGTCCTTCGGATTAATCAATGCAGGCGCTACTTTTCAGCAGACGATGGATAAAATATTCTCCTCGCAGATAGGAAGAAACATGCTGATATACGTCGATGACATGATTACAAATTCAAAAGTTGCCTCTGATCATGTGACAGATCTTCGAGAAACGTTCACCAACGCAAGGGCAAACAACATGCGACTAAACCCTGCAAAGTGTTCATTCGGCCTTACAGCAGGTAAATTCTTGGGGTTCCTGGTCACCCAGAAAGGCATCGAGGCCGACCCAGCTCAGACAAAAGCTATTATGGAAATGAGCAAACCAAGATCCATTAAAGACTTACAAAAGCTCACAGGGTGTATAGCCGCGCTTCGAAGGTTCATCCCTCAATCCTCAAAGAGGTGCCTCCCATTTTTCTCTGCAATAAAGAAAGCTTCTAAATCATCACAGTTTGAATGGAATAAAGATTGTGAAAAGAATTTTACAGAATTAAAGATATTTTTGACAAATCCTCCAGTTTTAACTCGGACCTTAACAGGCGAACCTCTATGAGTATATCTCTCAGATACCGATGAAACTGTTACGGCAGTATTGGTTCGTGTCGATAAGGGAAAAGATATCCCTGTATATTACATCAGCCACTCACTCCGAGACGCGTAAACAAGATACTCACAAGTCGAGAAACTCGTATACGCACTTGTTGTCGCGAGCCGTAAGCTTCGTCATTATTTTCAAGCGAGAGAAGTCCATGTTCTCACCAATCTACCTCTGAAAAGAATCCTGCACAAGCCTGACATAACAGGCAGGCTTGCAGCCTGGACCATAGAGTTAAGCCAGTTCTACATCGAGTACAAACCTCGAACGGCGATCAAGGCCCAAGTTCTCTCGGATTTCGTCGTTGAATGCCAGTTCAAATCAAAGACACATAAACCTGAAGACGACCAATCTCGCCCGTGGCTTTTGTTTGTTGATGGCTCCTCGACATCCAACTCTGGAGGAGCAGGGGTCATACTAATCAGTCCAGAAAGATTTAAAATCCAACAGGCTCTCAAGTTCGGGTTCTCCGCCACAAACAACGTGGCCGAGTATGAGGCACTCATCGCCGGACTAAAGCTCGCATCCGATCTCGAGGCGGAGGTCATTGACATATTTGGGGATTCTCAGTTGGTTTCCAAACAAATAAGTGGTGAATTTAATACGCATAATGAAAGGATGGTCCGATATTTAACAAGAACACAAGAGCTTCTTAATAAATTTTCTTCATTGAAAATGTCAAACGTCGACAGGGAGGAGAACCAGTGGGCCGACTCTCTGGCCAAACTGGCGTCTTCCAATCTCCCTACTAATCTCAGCCCAACATACCTCGACGTTTTGGAGACCCCCTCCATCGATGAAGTGTCAGTTAATCAAATCTAGGTTAGGCTCGATTGGCGCCAACCTTTCCTTGAATACATTATCGACAACAAGTTGCCTGAGCATAAGACCGAAGCCCGCACTCTTATGTTCAAAACCAGGAACTACTGTGTTGTGGGTTCGGTGTTATATCGACGTGCCCTCTCTGAGCCTCTACTCCGTTGCTTGTCTCCAGAAGAGGCCCTCCAAGCGATCGTAGAAATACATACGGGAATCTGTGGTGAGCATCTAGGAGGGAAGACCTTAGCCCTTAAAATTATCCGACAAGGTCTATTCTGGCCCACAATTCGAAAGGATTGTGAAGATTACGTCAAAAAATGTCAAGCATGTCAGCTTCATGGAAATGTAAACCGTTGACCCACGACTGAGCTAAATTCGATTCTCAGCCCGTCCCCCTTTTTGTACTTCAACAAAAAGGTCAAACCCAAAGACTTCAAGGTCAACGACCTCATTTTAAGGGATTCTGCGGCATCGCAACCCACTGTTTTTGGAAAATTCAAACCAGCATGGGAAGGACCTCATCGGATCTCGAGACTGGTAAGTGCGGGGACCTATGAGCTTGCACACCTCGACGGGAAGCCCATCAAAAATGCCTGGAATGGGATTCATCTCAAAAAGTTCTACCAGTAATTCGATTTCAGTTGTAACCTGTTACCTTGAGGCAGCTAATGCCATATCAAAGACAAACTCTCGATGCAATGAGGGTCGTTATGAGACCCCCATCGAGGGGTGATTAAGTTATGATGAACGAATTTCTTTAATTTAGTCCAAGGAAAATAAACTTCTGCTTTATTTATTCATTACAAAAGTAGCAAAAATAAAAGGATAACCTTCGAAAACTTTCACCGACATAAACATTTCAAAAAAGGGATTAAAATAAGCTTTGGCTCACAGATTTATCTGAAAATACCCAAGCAAACAATCAGAAATACAAAACCATTCAATTCTAGGCAAATATTTATACAGCCTCACCACATCAATAGGCTGGGCTATAAAATCTCTCTCATAATATAAACACTCGACCACAAACAGTTATGATCTGCGACTTGGATGATCCCAAACTTGATAAACGGCGTAATATTTGAGACTCAAGACAAGTAGATGATAAAACCAGTCAACATGCAACTCCTTAAAATATGGAAATAAACTTAATCATGAATCACGTGTCTAAAACTTGCTACGAATCCATCATCCGGTGTTATCAATAAAATTCTTAAGTACATAAAAATGCTTAAATCCAGTTACAAAGATCGACGGGGCATACCCCGTCTTCACGCATTATCACTCTTCGATGCAAGATCCCGAAGATAATTCTCGAAAGCATGACCCTCGATGACAAAACCAGCATCTTCCATCCGTCGGTAACATCGTCCGTAACCATCGCCCAAAGCATCAGCGATATCTTCAACAGCTTTCTCTACTTCTCGTTTCAAATTTTCATTCTCCTTCGCTATCAACTTGTAAGAGCTATTCATCCCCTCGACCTGTCAATCCAAGCCTTGGCGCTTGTTCTTCGCCTCATCAAGCTCTTTCTCGAGTTCCCGCACCCTATCACCCGACGCCTTCTCAGCAACTTCCATCTCAACCATCTTCCTTGAAATGACAGAATTTGCCTTAGCCAAATCACCCACTCTATGCTCGAGTTCTGCAAAACCAGCCGCGATTTTCTTCTTTTCCCCCTTCAGAGCAGCAACCTCAGCTTCGAGCTTAGAACAAGCCTCCCGTCCACCAACAAATGCCTCATCATCTTCCCTTCGAAGACGCTTTCGAGGGTTACCTTCCACACGGATGAGGTCCGACACAACCCTCTCATTGTCTTCAGTCACCTTATTCCCCTGATCATCGAGCAGCTCAATTGAAACCGAATGGGGGACCCCCAATGGTCCAGGCCTCGCCGCATCAGATGGCTTCCTCGAGGCACGTTGCAACAGCATCATCATTGCCTTATCCATCTTTCCTCAAATCCCGCCGTCTAAAACCTTTTTCAAGGAAGCGCCTCCCACTAAAACACAAAAACACAAAAAAAAAGCAAGTCAGTAACTCTATATATAGGCACATACGAAAATAAATAGACAAGAATCGACGATAACAACTACAAAAACTAGGTACATGAACAAAATAAGGGCAATAACAAATAAAACATCCCCCTTACAATTGTGCATCTCTAAAAAACCAGAATCCTTCAAGTCTAAATGCGTATACCACGTCCTCGACCCATGAAACTCATCGAGATAAGCAATATCGTGCTTCTCCAAGTTATTTAAATAATCAATCGTGCCCTGACTAACTTTCCCACAAGGCTTTACAAATTCCAAATCAGGACCCCCAACGAACAGCCATTGGGAGTGGTAACCGGAGTTCGATGATCTACCGCTAACAATCTTCATCCTCCTATGTCGTGAGTCGAAATATACTTGACCGACATAGTAACGCACACCATAAATAGAGAAAAACAACTTCAGAGTCGGGGATCGACCCTTATCACAGCACAACGCCACAAAACCACTTAACTGAGCAATGGAATTCGGTGTCAACTGCCCTAGGCCACAACTGATAGCCTCATACATCGTCAGGAAGAAGGGATGCATCGGAAAACGAAGACCAAACTGAAACATAATCATCGCAACCCCATGCATCCCGAACTCGGGCATCATCCAAACCCTCTCATCTACTGTCGGCACTCGACACCGGTAACCGTTAGACAAGTCGATGTAACTCTCCAACTTACTCACAGGAGGGTCGACGGTGATGTAGTAACTAAGATAATTTAGACTAGGTTTACTCTCAAATTTGATCCTACCTAACCGAAGACTTTCCTCGACTACTCTGTTTCTGAGCTCTAGGGTACGGGGGCTTAGGGGAGGAGAGGGCAAGGGTCCAGTAGGCATCCCCTTCAAAAACTCATCGCTCCCTAAGAAATCAAAAGGTCCACACTGACCTAAATCCGGGATTTCAAGATTATCCAAATTCAAAAACAAACTCTTCATCACCCTCCTCTAAGGGTCGCTTCTCGGGGTCTCGATTGGAAGCACTATGCGAAGACGACGACGAGGGAAAGTCGGCCATTCTAAATTCGTAAACTATAGACAGACACAATCGACCCGCATATAAGAAAGGAAAAAGAAGGGTGAAAGAGGGTAACTTACAGTTTGAACCAAGGACGTGCAACAGCGCTTTTTAGATAGCCTGGGAGGAAGCCGAAGAGTCTAGCCCGCCAATCTGCAAAGAAACCTGAGAAAATAAATTCAAAAACACACATGAACGGATATATATATATCTCCAAAAAAAAACAGAGAGAGAGAAAGGGAACAGCAACAAGACAAGAAAACATTGCGTTCATTTCTTTTCTTTTTTCAGGCTCCCACATTCGACTCCTATCTCGAATTTACAGTTATTTCTTATTTCTCTTTTATTTTATTTGTTCGTTTTTTTTATTATTCCCCTTCATTTTATTATCCTATCCGATCACTAACTTTATTCATGTATCAAAACAAAAATCTCGAAATTCAGAACACAAGAGTGAAAAAGCAAAAAAAACGCAAATCTAAAGATATTGCGCAAAACAAGGAGGGGGACAAATGTTGGACCAAGACAAGGCGGCCCAAAGGAATCATAGTTAGAATAATTATAAAACATAATGTAAAGCCCAAGAAGGCCCACTTTGTAAGGAAAAAGCCCATTTGGGACTTAGTATAAATACAAGACAACAACCCCATTTGAAGGGGTTGGCAAATTATAGCAAAGAGACAATCTCCTAAAATTATAGTCTAATAATATAATATTATTGGAACATCAGGTTCATATGTGCACTGTGGCCTGTAAAGATATCCACGGTCTTTATTCCCCATTTTCTGTTTCAATTTTCATAATTTACTAGCTTAAATCCCGTGCTATGCACGCACGACACAGATTTTTTTTAATATTACATAATTTTCAAAAAAAAGATACTTGAATTCAATTATTAATTTTGTTCATTTAAAACTTTAAATGATATGACTTCATGATAATTATATAAGTAAATATATATATGTTCACAACTTTTTAAAATATTTAAACTTATTTAAAGTGATAACATTAGTAGGGGAATTATTATTATAATGAAATTATTATTTTATTAAGGATAAAAATATAATGTCTCCATTATGTTGGTACCTTAAAAACTATTATTCTAGCATGGTGATTACTTAATCGATTAACTATAACTCTATAAAAGATATTTGAAAAATGCAATATTACTGATTGAACGATATAGTTTTATTGATAATTTTAAGTGTATTTAAAAAAGTTATTTTTTAAATAAAATTTGATTTTTTATTTCACGTGAATAGTATACGAATTATACTTAGTCTAATATTAATTTAATTTATCTCGGATCAGTGATTTACATTATTTTATTATAGCCCGATGCCCAATACACCGATCAAATCAAACTAATTATTTTTAGTTTAATTTAATTTTTTAAATTTCGGATCAATAAGATACTTTTGTTTTAGACTGAATATTTAGTATATATGTTTTTTTGGTCCAATTGTATTTTTATTTTAATTTTGTGTTAGTCTGAATCAATTGTATAATGTATTTTTTTATCCTCGAGAAATAAAATATATTATTTTGTTTATCCAAGTCGGAAGGAACGGCGAATCAATTACGTCAGTCAAAGAAAGAAGCAAACGGGTCCTCCCCAGTTAGGAGCAAACTTGCGCTTTCACTTAATCAAAAAGTATATTCCGAATTCCTATTCCTACTCCGCCTCCTTCTCTTTGCACCGAGCCCTAACCCTTGCCAAATAGAGGATTGATTGAGCCACCCATCGTTCCCTGGCCCCTCTTCATTCTCTACAGGGTTCCAAATCTTTCTTCAACATAGGTGACAACGAGCGAGGCGGACACGGGGAGGGAGCAGACGAAGCGTGTCGTTCTCTTGGCGCGATACAAAAGACGACTTTTGAGAGTCACTTGTAGTATAATTTTTTTAGGAGGATTGTTAGTATTATTATTTTATCTTAACCCGAGTCACATTATATATAAACCGAGTCTTAAGAATTATATTTAGTTTGTTTAAATTTAATTTAGCCCGAAGTAACAAATTCGAATGATATAAAATTCGATATGAATTAAAATTTAAATTGGTAGAAGAAGTTAAATTTAACATAAATTATAGTAATATAGAGTTCTATATAAAATAGAATTGAAATTAGTAAATTAATAGAGGAAGTTGACTTCAATATCAATTAGAATTAAAATTGATAGACCCAATAATTATAATTAGAATAATTAAGTAATTTCAGTAAGTACCGACCGACCGACCGACTACCAAACTTTTAATATTTCGTCTATTATAATATAGTATAGATTATTCATTTTTATTTTGTCACATAGCCTATATCGTGTTGCACTAAAATTCAAATAAATACGATTAATACTAGGTATTAATAACAAACTATGGTTATTTATTTCTTGGTATATTTATAATACATATTTTCTTAATTGTTAAAAATTTAGTACATCCAACATTCAGTAGTATGTAGATTTTTAAATTTTGTAATTTATTAGACATAATTTTTTAATAGTTAATCACAAAATTTATTCATTTATATTTCATAAAAGAAGAGTATATGTCAAACAATCTTATTCATTCAACATTTAGATTTTTGAGTAATTCAAATCATTCGAAAATATTAATGACTCAAATATAAATGTTTCAGATTTACCAAATAACCCCTGCTGCATATATAAATGATTTATAAATATTAATGAATCAGATATAAATAATTTATTCAACAAATCTGAATCGTTTATATATGATTCTTTAATGGAAAATGTTATTTTCACAGCAACTTTCTTATTTCGAGAGCAAAGAATGAATGAAAAGACAAAATTAACCCCTGCATTCACAATAAAAACTCTTGAAAAATATCAAAGGCAGGGGTAATTTGGTAATTTCACGTATTTTGTTCTGGAAATAAAAAAATGGCTTTGAAAATAACATTTTCCTTGAGTAATATTTCAGATATAAATAATTTGCGAAATCTGAATCATTTATAGTTCAAACATCTTGAAGATCGTTGTTCGTTGACGACTTAGCAGGGCCGCCTTCCCCTGCTTCTGGATTGTTCAGCCAATAGCCCAAAGCCATTTACAACTGGGCCTATAACTTCTTTGAAAAGTATAGACCTGGATGTCCTATTGGCTATAAGCTATGGAGTGTGGAGTTGGACACTACTCAAAGATGCTAAAAAAACACTACTCAAATTTAGGTTTTTCGGTTTTTCGGTTTGAATTCGGTTTGATTTTAATCTATTCAGTTTTAGTCAGTTTTTACCAATTTCGGTTTCACTTCGATTTCTATCCTCAGCCCTAACTCAAATATACGCACGTAAATATGTACACACTTAAAATACACTCTCTCGGTCCCATTTTAATTGATTTTTATTTTTCTTCATACAAATTAAAGTGTTAAAAAAGACATAGTCAAACATATTTAAAGTTTACAATATAAACTCTAATTTGAAATAAAATTTATATTTATTTATCAAATGTAAATAATAATTTCCGTTACCTCGACAACCTTAAAATACAGTATAAAAAATTCAAATATCAGTTAAAATGAAACGAGAGAACAAGAGCTTCCGGATAGAAAGGCCGTGAAAGCTGAACAGGCAGGGTTAAGGTCAAATGCTACACAGGATTGAGTTCTCCAAGATACCTGCTACAAAATCGTGCACGAGATTTTGTCAAATCCAATTGATAATAAATTAATAAAATAATCAGTTGTCATCTTGACTTCATTTATGCTCCTGTGAGCCTGCGTTGCGTCACTAGACTAGAAGATACATAAACCAAGTCCCTCCAGAAATGTTGTGTTAATAAATGTAACTTATAATAATATAAGAATTTTCGATTATGTTGTTTCATGCTGTTTCAGAGTAAACGATTGGTGATAAATTGATCAATTAATCAACTGTCTGTATCCGATAAATACTATTTAGGACAATGTCTGTGGAGGATATAGCGTAAATATATCCGTTTGTATATACACAAATATGTAAAAATGATAAACAATGATACAGTAAAAGTAAACGAGACAATATCTCGATTCATAGTTTTCTTAACGTGGAACTTACCTATGCCGTAAAAATGTTTGCTTATTGGATCACTTAAACTCTTTCCTCCCGGCTGGCAAAAAAAAAAAAAAAACTCTTTCCTCCCAGAATTGAAGGTCAATAGTAATTGTCGTAAATCCCTTCTATTTCTCATATTACACTCATTTTGATAGCTCAAATTCAATCTTTTCTTCAGAGATCACACTCCAAATTAAATGTTTTGAATTTACCACATACCTGTCATAAAAAACTGAACTTAGCGAATAAATCCTGCAAGATTTTACGGAGTTCATCTATACATAAAAATTCCTTACATATAGCAAAAATTTAAGCAAAGTAAAATGACGTGACGCCTAATTAATAACAATTTTCTTTATTAAATTTAACGACGACTTTTTTAATGAAAAAATGATTACAATAATCGGTGGATCGAAACATGACTCATATTTAAAAAATTACGAAGTAATTAGCATTTACTAATTCGTAACCCTACAATATCTACATAACTGTTGATGTGGAGCCGAGATCTGTATCAGCTAGTTGATGAAGTGAACGAATATGAAGGGCAATGTATATATAATCTGTACCCTGCAGCCATCAAATTTTCTAGACAAAATATATATATATATTATATATATATATATATTTAATTAAATTTACACCCAGCTCTATCCAGATAATGTCCAAGTCCGGTCTCTAATATGCATGTACTAGTTGGTCCAACATATTTGTCTTTGCCTCTTTGGACTAATCTAGAACATATACAATTTGAATCTTCCCATATCATTCTTGTAACTAAAAATTTATAATCCTTCCTGGTAATACAAAGTAATATTGAACATATATTTTGTGTGATGTTTGAATGTTAAAATATTAATATAAGATCTTGAAAGAATCTTACTCTAATATTTTGATATTTTAGAACGACTGATTTTTTAAGGTGATATTAGAGCAGAGAAATCAAACATGAAACATGTCGTCCCCGTATTCTGACAATTTATCAAGACTCGAAAGACAAATTAATGTTTCAAATATAGGTGTTCATGATTCACACTTGACAATAAATGAAATTTCGAGTGAGAAAGAGTGTCAGGATTATAATATAAAATTTTGGAAAAAAATTCTGTTGGATCCGAGAATAAAGAAGAAAGAGGAGGTAATATAGATAGGAATTTTAGTATATAAGCTTATAATAAAAATAAAAAACCCAATAGAGTCCCAGTTGTAAAGGGAAAAACTCCTATTAAAGGCCCTCTATAAATAGAGACTAATTGCCCTGCTCAAAGATTGAAAAATAAGTATCAATAAAAAATATTATTTTTCACGTAAACATGGCTCATATTTAGGGTCATCAATTTCCTCCGACACCTAGATTTTAGAGCGACCGATTGTGTGCCCTTTCTGGGCCTGCAAGTTCTCGTAGATGATGGCTCGTGTTCATTGTGTGTGAAATTATTTGTGAATGCAGCTTATGTGGATGTAATTCCGTTAACCATTGTACTTGTAAAAGAAGTTCAATTAATATTTTGCAAGAAAATTGCTATTTAATCGGAGAATTTTGTTTGTGTGTGCATAAGGCTATTTCCAACTACAGGACAATTATACAAGATACAATGAACTCCGAAATGAATGATAAAAACGGTGGGGGCAAATGAGTGCCATTCCAAACGACACAAAATTTGTTGGTTTAGTGGGGCTTAACCTAATTAATTATGTTTTATTCACAGTGTTCTAAAAATTCTCGATTCAACTGATTAATCTTCGATTAATTTTGTGTAACGTATCCAACTGATTCGATTTTTGAAATCCGGTTAATCTTTACTAATATTTCTTTATTAAAATATTATAATTATTTATCAAAATTTAAATACTATATTCATTTAAATATGAATAATAATAGAAATTATGATATAATAAATATATATTTGTTAATAAATAACTAATATAATCATAATAATATATTAAATATATTTTAATATTATAATATATCCGATTTTTACTCCGATTAATCCGTAATTTTTAATTAATTCTAAATCAGTAACTTGACTGATATAACCTAATTCTCGATTTTTACGATACTGCTCATCCAGCTTAAAAACTGCACTGTTAATTAAATTCAGCTGAGTACGATGGTGGTTTGGAGCTAAATTTTGATAGGGACAGGTGTGTAATTCGACTTTATGTGATAAATTCACACACCCTAGCTACAAGTGGATAGTGTATTTGTTGGTGTACTTGTACACAAGTAATTCAATATTTGACTTTGAAATTCAATATTCTGTTTTCAGGTGCAAGAAGCCACCACCCACCACCAACTTGTTCTTGTATCGCCACCTTTTAATGGCGGTGAGATTGTTTTATATATTTAACATATATCAACATTTAATTTAAATTTTTATGTGGCACGATATTAAATGATACTGTATGTCTTTTTTTATAACCACGTGTTTAACCAACTTACACACATCTCAACTAATTTATACGCCAACTAATTATGAAGATAACTAATATAATATCTCATCGTCATGATCCCATACTAAAATTCGTACATTCACTCTTAATAATATTAGTACACGGTGCGTAAATTTACACATGAATATGTATAAAGAAAATATTACGTTATAACCGGATACGTTTGATTGCGTTGAAACGTTAGCAATAGTGATATGTATTCCTATTATAAAAATTAGCCGATATTTCAAAAATTGCCGATAAATCGCTTAAAATTCGGTCAAAATGATTGATCCAATTTGACCGATTCCCGATAAATCGCCGATAAATCATTCGACTTTTTAAAAATGGTCCGATAAATTGTAAATCAGTACCTCAACCGAATAATTCCGATTTCCGAAATCAGTAGGACCGATATGTACATTTATTAAATTCTTTGATGAATTACTTGAAAAATAAATTTTAATATCTGAAAAGAGAAAAACTGCCGTATTACAATAAATATTGTTTATAATTGTTGATTACATATTCTTCCCAGTATATTGGGTCTGCGCAAATTAGATGTTTCCATTGATTGTGATAGACTGATAGTATTGACCAGTGACTCTCTATTTCTGTCGATATATGTTTATAGTGCAAATGTATTGACAGTGTAAAACTAGCTCTCCGTATCCATAGCCCGTACGAGTCACGGGTGTTTTTAAAAATATTACAATATTTTTTAGTAATTTCGGTGTATTTTTGGGATATTTGAAAATTTAAATTAGTGATAAATATTAGTGGTTATCAATCTTATTTTTTTATTTGTTGTATTTAAAGAAGTTCCCAGTAATTATATTATTGTCGACTTATTTGATACTCCATAATATGTTTTTTTGTATTTTGTATTGTATTGGTGGTAATTTCGTGCAACACACATGTATAGTGTATATGTGACTATATACTATCGACGTAGCAATATATAATTTAATCTGCAAAAAATATTTTTTATATTGTATTAATAAGAATTTCATGTAATATACGTGCATGATGATTTAAATGTAATTATGTTATTGTCTATTTTGCAAGTAAGTATTTGATACTCATAATATGTCATAAATAATCGTATTAAAATTTAAACAGTTTTAAAAAATATTATGTTTTGCAAGTATACTCTAAAATTAGTGAGTGATGTTTTTTTTATCAGCAACTTAAACCATGATTAATATGATACATGTTATTAAAAAATTTGATGTAATTTAATCATGTTTATATTAATAAATATATGAGATATCTAATTCTTAATTAAATTAATAACTTTTTAACTCATATATATTATTGAAAGTAATATATGTATGCATATATACGTAAGTGTGTGTATATATATAACTATTAATTACAAAATAATTAATATACATTAATGAAGATTAGCTATTAATGGATATTAACTACGAAATAATAAATAGGATAAGGGTTAAACTTGTCATTTTACATTAAATAAATTTTCTCACCCAACCCCCTATTTGACAGATGATTGAACACGAAGGATCCATATATTAAGAACCTGTTTGAGCCTTCACCTAAGTTGCTTATAAATTAAATTTTTTTTGATAAATAAGCGAAAAATTTATTGAATATCAAAATTCGACTATTAAAAATTTATGAACTGTCAATAATAAACTGATTGTTAAATAAAAATAAACTAAATAAAAAGTTGCTTGCTTTCGGATTACTTAATTAACACATCAAATATTCAAATTTTTTGAACTAAAATATATTATAATGAAATTTCGAACAATATAATCTGCGTGAAACTAGTAGCATCATAATTATAATTGACATTCATACAAGTACTTTCACATAAAATGATACTTGTCATCCATTGCTTAATGGCGAAATCAATTTAAAAACCGGATCAATTATCATATGTTTCAAATGTTATTTTTTTTTAATTTTTATAATTATCATCTTTTTAAAATACACCGTCATTAAATCGAACTTAAAGAATTTGAAATTATATTGCAAATTAATTAATTAATCAGCACTATAACAAATTTGATCAATTACGACAAAGGTACTAGACGCGCCAGCACTTTATAAGAAAATAGAAGAAATTGTCATAAATACTGAAGACAGAGCCAAATATCGACCGCAAACAATTAAAAAAGAAGGAAAAAATCAACTTAAAAGTAACTACGTCCGTTCCAAATTTCCAACGGATTAAACATTCCGTCGAAAGCTTAATATTTTATTTCATCCATTAAGTGTCATACATGTAGATCCATAACTTTAAATAGCTCGTATAAATTAGGTTACAAACAAATCCAGTTTATGATATACGAAGATATGGTCACTAAGAACAATGGCGAAGTCTCGCAAAGTTGGTAATCATATCTATTTTAGTGGAGCAACTAAAAAGATGTCTACATACATCTCCAAACTCCTTTTTAACACATTATTTAAGCTTTCTTAATCTCATGCTCTAACAGATAAACTTCAATAATACCTCTATGTTCCCATAAATTAATTAAATTAATATTTTTACTAATTTTTATAAGTGTACAAGTTTGAATGCGTAGGACCATTTCCACGTGAAATATAACCATGCTCATGCAAGTCAACCTGTCCTACCACAACCCTACTTTTTTTTCTAGTTTTAGAAATTAAGGGCACAAATCTCCGTCACACCGGATTCTTTATATTGGGGGCGGGAGATTGACGCGCATTGTAAGACTTCCTGAAACATGGTTCCCTAAATAATTTTAATTTTTTTATATAAAAATATAATATTTAAATTTTTATATAGAAAATGAAAAATTTAAAAATAAATTATAAAATTATATTTTATAGTATCTTAAAATACGTGTAAGCAAAAAGTATATAAAGAATTCAGTGAAAAGGAGTGAGCCAGTAAAATATAGAAAATATAAAAAAAAACAATTTGACACCCATATAAAATACCAGTGCCAGCCTGCATCATTTCATCCAACTCAAACCAATCTGCTTTCAAACCTGCAACCGGAAATTTCTTTCTCTCTGCATATTTTTCGTAAATATTGTATAACGTCGTAAACCCGTGCCCTAACTGGTATATGATGAATAATTTCAGAAACTCCCAAAACCAAAAGCACTATACTTGTAACAGCAACAAGAAGAAGAGGCTTACAGAAGAGCAAGTAAGGCTACTAGAGGAGAGTTTCAACGGCAACAACCGGCTCGAACCGGAGCGAAAACTGCAGCTGGCACATGAACTAGGCATCCCTCCAAGACAAATTGCCATCTGGTACCAAAACAAGCGTGCTCGTTGGAAGAATCAGAGCCTGGAGCTGGATTATACCGCGATTCACATTCGTTTAGAAGCTGCACTGGCTCAAAAAAGGCAGCTAGAGAAGGAGGTCCAACGGCTTCGAGTTGAGCTGCAGAGATCACAAGCACAATTTTTACCGCAAGAACAAGTGCAGATGGTGCAAGCGCAACCTCCTCCTCAGCTCGTTTCGGTTTCTTCGATTGATAGTAATTGTGATGAAGTGGGGAGCTCGAGCTTGCACGATGATCAGGTGAATTGTTCGTGGATGAATGATCATGAACAGGCTGCTTTGCGAGTTCAGGAATTTTATGCGTGTTTGATGGGCACAAATGAATCGAATTTTAACTGAAGTGTGTTACTGTTGCATGTGTTTGATACGCTACAAGAAACATGGTCATTTCTGACGGCAAGCAAAAAAGTCCGTCGGATCGTTGAGAACCTTATATATTTATATATGTGAAATGTATGTTTGGTACTCACCAAATTAACAGAATTGTGTTAAAGTTGTAGATGTATAATTGTTATTTTCTGTTAATTGTGATGATTTATGTATGCGTGATTGTTGTTCTTGACCTTCCTTATGTTTCGTTAATAATTTTCGATTGGGCAATTACTTTAATTAATTGTAAACTTAATAACCTTATATATCCATTCTTCAATCATCGTTCAATATTGAAAGAAGATAATTTGATGGCTAAACTACAAAGACATGCAGCATGTCTAGCCCCTACACTAATAAATTTAGTGTTCTTTATTTTGGGATTTTTTCAAAAATACGCGGATTCTAAAAATATTTGCAATACGGATCAATCTCATATGCAACTTTATATGCAACCGTTGCAACCTCATATGCAACCCGCGTCCTTATTTTTACAAATATTTTGCTAAAAAGTGGTATTTTTGGTAAATTCCCTTTTATTTTAGTATCCACTGTTTTTAACTTTTTATAATCCTATTTTTGCTATTGGGTCCAAAAAATTATGAATAGTGCTACGTAAACGTATTTATTCATATATTTTTCCCAAAATATTATAAAATTACGTGACATGATAACATGACCGGCCTCGAGATATATAATCAAGTGAAATATTTTTTTGTGTCCGGTGATAATAAATTGAAAGAATGATAAAAAAAAAAATTGATAGTGTTTATGTTGGTACAACTAAGCGAAAAATATTTTATTTTTTAAGTGGTCTTTTATAATAAAAAATAAAAATATGCCCCTAAAATTTATTTTATGTCTATATTTTTTTAAAAAAAAATCTTTTTTTTCATATATATAATAAAAATGGGTTCCTAAAATCTATTTTTTTCGATGTCCCGTTCGTTGGCATAAAGAGTTTGGACTGAGGGCAGACAGTACCCGACAAGCAAGGAATTTAATTTGTGAGCCTGTGGATGCGGTCCAGGTACGAAAAGTCAAATATAATTCAGATATACGAATTTTTGATAAGTTATATAAATACAGACATAGTCAACATATATTGAGCAACTTGGGGAAGAAGATGAAGATGTGCACTGCTACTTCATTCATCATCTCTCCAATCATTTTGGATTTTAAGCGAGCCAGGTTTGACATTTCATATAGTCATGGTCTTAAGTCTTGTGAGCTTTAGCCCCCAACAAGATCAATAAATATCTGACAAATATTTATTTTTTATCTTCAATTTCTTTGGACCACTTCTTCTTAATTAGTGCTTGTGGATAAGTGGAGGGGGATCAAATTTAGCCCTGTATAAAACAGTTTGGTTGGTTGCATATAAACACTAACGACTTGCTGCCGAGTTTTTTAAGGGAAAGAAAAAGAATGGTCGGCAGTTAAAGTACTTTCATCTCATTTTGAATTGGAAATTTTGAAGTGAAAAATTGTGAAATTTATATACATTCTCCTTCTAAAAATTCGGAAGCACAATTACAAAAGAAAAAGTGAAATATTTTTTTTTATCCTACACTTACTTTTTTTCTGACTTTTTAAAACTTAGAGAGTTAAGGGTAAAAGCCAGTATGATTCGAGCATATAAAGGTCGCGTCAGTGAAGTGATTCAACTAGGCCAGTACAAAAAAATATGGGTTCCTTTCACCGTTCGCAAATAAATGGATCTTAATATCGGACAGGCCCAAACTTGGCCTAATTGAGTCACTGGATTCACGAATTGTTGCTGGTCTATATATCTGTATATCTATATCTATATATATTATAATATAATAATCGGAATCGGAATGAGGTATAATTTGGTATATTCCTATTTTGGTTGATTTGGTTATCCTTTCAATCATGACCGTCAGATCTTTTTAATCATATAATCAGGACCGTTCGATCTAAATATTAAAAGAATACATTAATCATGTTCTCGGGTTTTAATCTCACTAACGACAAATATTTATATTATTATTTACGTACTATTAAACTTTTCATGTTCGAATTTCACCAGCAACAAAAATTTATATTATTTATATATACTATATACGCTAAACTATAATAACCGGTAATTTTGTTCAACATCTTGGTTTAGTTATGCTCTCTTTTTAATATCTCTATTATTCAAGACTGTTAGATCTTTTAAATTAAATGATCACATTTTCTCTCTCGCATGAGAGTCGTTCGCCCTATTTTCTTCTAACCCTAGCCGGCCTACCTTCTTTTTTACCCTTTCTACCCGTCGTTATCTCCATATTCATCTCCATCTCCTCCTTTTTGTTTACTTTTTCTTCAATAAAATCGAGATTTGTTCCACAAAACTCGAAAATTCTATTACGGTACTTTACTTTAGTTTTCAGATCTACTAAGGTAAGAGCTTGGATTTTATAATTAAATTCAGTTTTTGGATTCAAAATCTATCATTTAACAACATATTACAATTTGGTGTTATTCCAAGATTTTTGAATTTTGGATTTTTTTCGTATTGTTATGTTTAAGTTATTGTTTGTGTATTTGATTATCTCGCTTTATGCGATGTGTCTCGTTTTGTGCGATGTAGTGGTTGCATGATCAGTTGGGGATTTGTCCGATTGAATCTCTTTCAAGTTATTAATGAAATCTGCTTTAAATTTGGCAAAAAAAATGATCATATAATCATTTGATTTTGGTACTAAAAACATAAAAAAAAAAAATTAGGTTCGAATACCACCATCCACATTCAAAATTAAACATTCATTGAAAACCAATCAACTACATATTACAAATAAAAAATAAAATGCCACCTGATCCGAAATTTTATTAAATTAAAATAAATAAGTTTTCTGGTCAAACCAGAATTAATTTTGTTTTTAAGAAAAATAGGTTCGAACAAAAAATTTTAAATTTGATTATTTAAGACTTCTTTGAACATTTAAATCGAACTAATTTTATTGAACCAAACTAATTTATTAATGGAAAAACATATCATCAAGTATATCATGATAAGTAAGCTCTCATGTATCTCATTAATAATAACTAGCATAACAACCCGTGCGACATTTTCTAGCGATTCTTCCCTTTTTTTGATCCATTGCAATATTCATTTCCGATGTTTTTGAATGCTATGAAAGTTGTATGGCTGTGTGTTTTGTACATGCAGATTACTAATTTATTTTAATGTCTTCTCCTAATTAAAAACCATGTCTGGATGAGGTTTAACCGAGTTGAGTTTGCAAAATTTGCTTTGTTATGTTTGAACCGCGGTTGAGGATAGATTCCCCTTTAAACTGAAGCAATGTAGAATAAAGTATAAAGGAGGGAAACATCTATAATACTAAAGAAGATGTAACCAAGGGATGCTAACCTCAAATAACAATTAGGATAGCAGAAAAAGAAAGCGCGATTAAACCTGAAACTGCTGTGGAACAAATAGGAAGTTGAGAAACTGGAAACGTATCCACAGTTTCCAGTTTGCAATAACAGAAGGGAAGAACACCTACAAGAGTTCTAGTTTAGTAAAAATAGATACGGACTCCCTTCAAACTCTATTTCCCACTACTAACAATATTCAAATAATTCTGACTACTTGCATAAAGAACATGCTAGATACATTTAGCACGGTTTAATTAAATATAGTTTATCCAATTAGTTGATGAATGACTTGATGATCGTGTTTGACATAAATGTAGGTCAACTGGTGGATGAAGCGTTGAGGTAGATGATGTTGAAATATATTATGATCCAGGTGAATTATTTTTCAGGACTCCGATTGGTCCGCCATTATCCGGTGATAATGAAAAACTCGAATTTTGACATGATAATGTTGCTGCTTTTAGTAAAACAACATCCACAAACAGTCGCCCACTTTACTAAAACCCCGGGCAAGAAGTTTCATCATAAAGTTCCGATATAATAAGAATTTTTTTATTTTGAAGTTCTGTTCAATAGGTGATTTTTTGTGTCTTTCAGCAAAGAAAGATTAAGGTAGAGGTACAAGGCTAAGTGATGGTTGTTAGAAAATTAGGATTTTAGAGCTTAATTTAATTATGTTCTTGATGTTAATCCTAAAATCTAATGATTGGAAATTGTTCAATGATATTTGAACTTAAATTTTCATGTATGGTTTTAAGAATTTTCTTAATGAAATTCATATGAAATGAGAGTTGAAAGTAGCTTGGAAAAGCTTGGAAAAATTTGAGAATGTTTGTCCCACATTGAAATAAATAAAGGAGGGTGTGTGCTTTATATGGTATTTCCCACATGAGTAGTATACAACTACTAAGGTGTGTGATGGTCCATTGTGTTGTTGTGTGCTTCACGCGCGCCCCGCCCCGCCACGCACCGAACCGGGTCGGGTCGAAGGGCGATTTGGGCGAATGTCTCGGCGTCTCGCGTACGCGAGGCGACCTGGGCGAGGATTTTATTTATTTGAGAATTATTTTAATTCGAATTTATTTATCGGTGACTGGATTATTGGGCTGGGTACTGAAATAGGCTAAGTCACTTTGTTAGTGGGCTTAGTCTAAATATATTGAACCTGCAAATAATCTGATCTGTAACAAGTTCTGATATCAGAATCAGAACTTAAGAACTGATGAATAAAATCAGAACTTAACAAGTTCTGATATCAGAATCAGAACTTAAGTACTGATGAATCACATCAGAACTTAACTTAAGTTCTGATAATAATGTGGGTGTTAATGTGAAAAGCTGTTACAAATAATTTAAATTCAAAAGCTGTTCAATTTTGATTTTTTCATTAATGAATTCAAAATCTGATCAGTTTTGTTTTTTTCATTAATGAAGCAGTTTAATTCAGACATTAAGTGTGTGGACAGTTTCATTTTTCCTCTCCTATAAATAGAGGCTAAACTGAATGAATAAGTAAGAACACACTACATTCTCTTCTCTTCTCTTCAACCTCTCTGCATTTCTTTCCCAAAAGTCCTGAAGTGCTGATATTTTCCGGCGACTGAGGTGCTGGTCGAAGTGGAGCTTTTGTTGCTGCTGTTAACATAAACTCCGAGCTGTTTTATCCTGGTGGAGATATTGTGCGCATCCCAAACGCAGCAGGTAGGGGCAATATTCTCTTCAAGAGCAGTCAGGACTTCGAGCAAGGCCTGGTGACTCAGCTGTGATCATTTTCTTGGCATTTTGTATCTGTGAACCTTTATTTCAGTCACTGTTAAAAGCTATGGTTTCGGGTACATCTTTCTTTCTCTCTTCGTTATTTCAGTTACTGATTTTGTTTACCTGCATGTTTTGTTTTGTTAACTGTGGTCTTGGCCTAAACTTGCTAAATTCTTTATACACTTGCTTCTATGTTGCTATATTTGTTAGTGAGATTTACAACTTTCTTGAAGAGAATATTAGTTATATAGAATTTAGCATAATGGTTAACGAAAGTGAGGTTATCGTTGGTGGTGGTAGCAGTTCGGGTGCAACTGCTGGGGCCATTGATTGGACCACCTATAGTTTCCCACAAGCTGTTGAACTAACCGGTTTACCGGAGAAATTCAACGGTGGCATTGGCTTTTCTCGCTGGCAGAAAAGGATGAAGTTGTGGTTGACTATAAAGGGTCTGTGGCCGGTTGTGGAATATGAGAAACCAGTAGTGGATCAAGAGAAGGCTGACACAGTTAAGGCTTTTGCGAAGTGGGCTGAGAAGGATGGAGTGGCTAGAGCGGCCATTCTGGCGGCACTATCAAACACTTTATTTGATGTCTATTCTTTTGATGCCTACTCTGCAAAACTCTTATGGGAGAAGCTGGACCAGACACATAATACTGACTGACAAGGTCTAGAAAAGTATTCTGCGGCAAGGTTCCTCGAGTTCAAGCTGGTGGACAATAAGTCCATGACTGAGCAGGTGCATGAGTTCGAGATGATAGTGCATGCTTTGAAGGAGTCTGGAATGAATCTCCCGGAGAAGTTCAAGGTGATGAGTGTGATTGAAAAACTCCCGAAGTCTTGGGAAGAGTTCTCTCTCTCCCTGAAAAGATAGAAAGGAGAGATCACCTGGACCAACCTTATGCTGGACATCTCGGTACAAGAACAACACAAGTCCAAACAGGGACATGTGATGCCAACTGAACACGGTACCTCGAAGGTAAACATAGCAACTGTAGGACAAAAGAGGAAGGCTTTTGCTAAGAAAGCTAATAGTAATAAACCTAAGAGTGACAAGGACAAGGCCAAGAAACCCAAGGCAAACAAACCATGCTGGTCTTGTGGGCAGGTTGGGCACTGGAGTAAGGACTGCCCTACGAAGAAAGCGAAGAAAACCGAGGTAGCGCAAGCAAATGTTGTGCTTGGAACCGCAAGTGGGCCTGTAGTGAACATGGTCGTTAGTGAGACTACGGCTTCTGAAACCGACGTTGACCGGTATGTATCCTACAACCCTGTGATATTTTCTACCTATCTGTCAAATGAATGGTTGATAGATACTGGGGCTAATGTACATATTTGTGCTGATATTAGTTTATTTGTATCTTATCAACAGAGTCATAGCCTGACTGTGAAGATGGGGAATGCTAGTGTTGCTCAAGTACATGGAGTTGGAAACGTGGATCTGAAGTTCCCTTCAGGACGTATTCTATCTCTGACGAGAGTGCATCATGTTCCCAACATGCGTAGAAATATAATAAGTGGAAGCTGTTTAGTTTCTAGTGGTTTTGAAATTTCGTTCAAGTGTAATAAAGTAGTTCTTATTCACACTGGTACATTTTTTGGCAAGGGTTACTTGTTAAATGGTTTATTTGTTATTAATGCGGATCCCGTTTTGGGAAATTTGAATAATAATGTTATTCCTACTGTTAACTGTATTGAATCCTCAAATATATGGCATGCTAGACTAGGTCATTTAAACTTTGGTGCTCTTAAGAACATGATGAACTTAGAGTTGATTCCAAAATATACCATAGAAAAGAATTCTAAATGTCAAGTATGTGTGTCTGCTAAACAGATAAGGAAACCTTTTCATAACGTTGTTAGGGATTCAGACTTGTTAGATTTAATACACACTGATATTTGTGAATTTGGTGGTGTGTTGACCAAGGACCAGTTTAGATACTTCATTACTTTTATAGATGATAGTAGTAGATACTGTTATGTTTATTTACTTAGACATAAGGATGAAGCACTTAGTAAATTCATTATATATAAAACTGAAGTAGAAAAACAAACTAGTAAGCTACTTAAAAGATTGAGATCTGATAGAGGTGGTGAGTATACGAGTAATGCTTTTAATGAATTTTGTGCAAACAATGGTATAGTTCATGAAGTTACTCCATCATACACACCTGAGTCTAATGGGGTTGCTGAGCGAAAGAACAGAATATTTAAAGATATGATTAATAGTATGCTTATTAACTCTGGGTTGCCTAAATACATGTGGGGAGATGCTCTAAATACGGCTTGCCATATTTTGAATAGAGTCCCTCTGAAACACATGGATAAAACACCCTTGGAGTTATGGAAAGGCAGGATGACTAGTCTTAAGTATCTTCGTGTGTGGGGGTGCCTTGCTAAGGTGCTTGTTCCTGAACACAAGAGAAAGAAACTAGGTCCAAAGACTGTTGACTGTATCTTTCTGGGCTATCTTGAAACCACTACAGCTATGAGATTTTTAGTGTTAAAATCTGACATAGATGGTATAGTGGCAAACACGATAGTTGAATTTCGAGATGCGACATTCTTTGAGGATGTCTACCCTATGAAGACTGGAATACCTGAAACGACTTCTGAGGAAGATCCTACTTACACATCAAGTTCTATTCCTGATCATGTGGAAAAGATGACAAATGTGGGGGCGGAACCTAGTAGTAGCTCTATTCCTAAGGAACTAGAGGAACCAAGGAGAAGTAAGCGTGCAAAGGTAGTCAAGGATTTTGGAGGTGATTTCATCACTTACAATATCGAGGACGAACCTTTAACTTTCCTGCAAGCTATGGATTCTTCTGAGTCAAGGCACTGGAAGGGCGCTGTCAAGAGTGAAATTGACTCTATTGTTTCTAATGGAACATGGGAGTTGGTTGATCTCCCTCCTAGGTGTTCTACTATTGGGTGCAAATGGGTCTTTAAAAGGAAGTTGAACCCTGACGGCTCAATAGATAAGTACAAAGCTAGATTGGTAGGTAAGGGTTTTAAGCAAAAGGAAGGAATTGATTATTTTGATACATACTCTCCGGTTGCAAGAATGGTAACAATCCGAATGCTTATAGCATTGGCTTCAGTCCATGGTCTTATCATCCATCAGATGTATGTAAAGACGGCTTTTCTTCATGGTGAACTTGAGGAAGAGATTTATATGGATCAGCCTGATGGATTTGTTGTATCAGGAAATGAAAGGAAAGTATGTAAGTTGATCAAGTCCATCTATGGCTTGAAACAAGCTCCCAGAGATTGGCATAAAAAGTTTGATGAAACTATATTGCCTTTCCGTTATAAGATTAATGAAAGTGATAAGTGTGTCTACACTAAAGTTAAAGGTAATGAGTGTGTTATTTTGTGCCTATATGTGGATGACATTTTATTGTTTGGAACTAATATTGAGATTATTAACGAGACTAAAGAATTCTTGAAAAGACATTTTGAAATGAAGGATATGGGTGAGGCAAGTGTGATTCTTGGAATCAAACTGGTTCAGTCCACTGAAGGAATAACCTTGACTCAATCTCATTATATAGAGAAATCTATACTTGAGAAATATGGTTATTCACAGTGTAGAATCGCTAGTACACCTTATGATTCGAAAGTTGTCCTTGTCAAGAATACTTCAGGAGTGCCTGTATCTCAGTTAAGGTATTCTCAGATTATTGGGAGCTTGCAGTATCTTGCTAACTGTACTAGACCAGATATTTCATATTCTGTGTCTAAATTGGCTAGATATACAAGCTGTCCAAACAGAACTCATTGGGATGCTCTTGATAGAGTACTTAGATATCTAAAAGGCACAATATACCTTAGTTTACACTACAGGAGATTTCCTGGTGTGCTTGAAGGGTACAGTGATGCAAGTTGGATAGCTAAGAAGTCTGGTTCCAATGGAGTGACTGGATACGTGTTCACCTTGGCCGGTGGAACAATATCCTGGAAGTCAAGCAGACAGACTATTGTTACTCGGTCTACTTTTAAGGCTGAGTTGTGTGCACTTGATGCCACAGGGACGAAGGCTGAATGGTTACACAGACTTATGTCTGCAATACCTGTAGTAAGCAGACCGCTTCCTGCTATTGCTATTCACTGTGATAGTCGAACAACTATCGACAAGATTAACAGTAAAAATCATAATGCTAAAACTAAGAGACACATCCAAGTTAGACTCAAGTCTATAAGGGGTTTAGTGACTGATAGGATCATAGCTATAGAGTTCATAGGAACTCAGAATAATATAGCTGATCCTCTTACTAAGGGACTAGAACCTGCAGTGGTCCTTAAGTCAAGGTTGGGGATGGGACTGTCAACCCATCATAATTCATCAACAGTGGGAACCCAATACACATGAGAGGAGATCCCTCGAAGTGTATTCAATGGGTAATAACAAGCTGTAAGGATGAGTTGGTAGTACCTTTGCTACATAGATGATATTATAGTATCTGAGTCTATACCCTGTAAACCTAGAAGGTACTGACACTGCCAGAAAAGCAAGAGTGTTAAAACTCTGAATGGGATCAAGTCATTTGACGAGATAGAGGCAGTATATATCTGGAGATGCCCAGCTAAGCGAATGTAATTGTGTGGTCGCAATTAGGGGATAGGGTTAATCCTTGAAGCATTCGACGAACAGGATCGAGACATGACCATTAATGTCTCAAAGCCGTAGATTGGCACCATAACCTTTGACTTGTCGTCGTCTATGGAATATGGTTATACTAAACGGATTAAGATTCAAGGTGAAACATTCCATCTGAGTCCGATAGTCATTGAAGTAGAGGAATTAGGAGGGTTCAAACCCGGAAGGGTACCGACTCTGAAAAACAAGTCATGATGGGAAATTGATCACATTTCTGTATGGATTTGTGGGGGATTGTTAGAAAATTAGGATTTTAGAGCTTAATTTAATTATGTTCTTGATGTTAATCCTAAAATCTAATGATTAGAAATTATTCAATGATATTTGAACTTAAATTTTCATGTATGGTTTTAAGAATTTTCTTAATGAAATCCATATAAAATGAGAGTTGAAAGTAGCTTGGAAAAGCTTGGAAAAATTTGAGAATGTTTGTCCCACATTGAAATAAATAAAGGAGGGTGTGTGCTTTATATGGTATTTCCCACATGAGTAGTATACAACTACTAAGGTGTGTGATGGTCCATTGTGTTGTTGTGTGCTTCACGCGCACACACACACACACGCGCGCCCCGCCCCGCCCCGCCACGCACCGCACCGCACCGCACCGGACCGGACCGGACCGGGTCGGGTCGGGTCGAAGGGCGAATGTCTCGGCGTCTCGCGTACGCGAGGCGACCTGGGCGAGGATTTTATTTATTTGAGAATTATTTTAATTCGAATTTATTTATCGGTGACTAGATTATTGGGCTGGGTACTGAAATAGGCTAAGTCACTTTGTTAGTGGGCTTAGTCTAAATATATTGAACCTGCAAATAATCTGATCTGTAACAAGTTCTGATATCAGAATCAGAACTTAAGAACTGATGAATAAAATCAGAACTTAACAAGTTCTGATATCAGAATCAGAACTTAAGTACTGATGAATCACATCAGAACTTAACTTAAGTTCTGATAATAATGTGGGTGTTAATGTGAAAAGCTGTTACAAATAATTTAAATTCAAAAGCTGTTCAGTTTTGATTTTTTCATTAATGAATTCAAAATCTGATCAGTTTTATTTTTTTCATTAATGAAGCAGTTTAATTCAGACATTAAGTGTGTGGACAGTTTCATTTTTCCTCTCCTATAAATAGAGGCTAAACTGAATGAATAAGTAAGAACACACTACATTCTCTTCTCTTCTCTTCAACCTCTCTGCATTTCTTTCCCAAAAGTCCTGAAGTGCTGATATTTTCCGGCGACTGAGGTGCTGGTCGAAGTGGAGCTTTTGTTGTTGCTGTTAACATAAACTCCGAGCTGTTTTATCCTGGTGGAGATATTGTGCGCATCCCAAACGCAGCAGGTAGGGGTAATATTCTCTTCAAGAGCAGCCAGGACTTCGAGCAAGGCCTGGTGACTCAGCTGTGATCATTTTCTTGGCATTTTGTATCTGTGAACCTTTATTTCAGTCACTGTTAAAAGCTATGGTTTCGGGTACATCTTTCTTTCTCTCTTCGTTATTTCAGTTACTGATTTTGTTTACCTGCATGTTTTGTTTTGTTAACTGTGGTCTTGGCCTAAACTTGCTAAATTCTTTATACACTTGCTTCTATGTTGCTATATTTGTTAGTGAGATTTACAACAATGGTAACTGTTGAAAATCTTAAATAAATCTTAAGGTAGAAAGTAATTCATTGGATTTGATTTCGTTGTAATATAATTTAGGGTATGCAACCTTTTTCATCAACCGTAATTTATATATATCAAGATGTAAACTTTATATAGTATGATCAGTTATATTTCAGTTAGCATGTGTTTACTATGTAGCACAAACAGTTGCACTGCCGGATCTTTTAAGGTTGCAGGGACAGAGATATTAGCAGATCTAAGTCTTACAATATTAATGTATAATCATAACACCTATAATAAAAGGGGTAAACTTTATAATCAACATGGCCGTATAAGCAGTTTCATATGGGTACATAAATAACCTCTTTAGGCCAATGCCTGAAACCTATTTTTTGATATAGTAATAGATAGCTAAGCCACTAAATTTCACAGTTGCGAGACATATATACTAACATCAAACATTAAGATGACAGCACCGTAAAGCCTAATTGAACCATCAGGGAGCGAGTGATATTAATGGGGAAAAGACATAGTCTATAAATGATTCATAGAAATGACAAATAAGATGGTTGCAGCAAGAAGTCTGTGCACCATTTTTGTTCATAAATAGTGAAAGTTACTTGAGGTTTGCATACTGACCTAGTCGTGAGAGCATGCAAGATGAAAATTAGAAATAAATTATGATAAAATAAAAATCAACCCATAAATTGGGAATTTGAAATGTAGTCTTGAAATATTTATTAGATGGTCTTGAAATGCTTGTTGGAAGTAGTTAAGTCACCTTCTGCTTCTTCCTGGAGTTGGGTCTGATTGGATTTCCAGCACTTGTAGAATGAGATAAAATGTCAGTACCGGAATCAACGCAAATAAGTTCAGACACCCTTGTGACTGTACTCCTCGTATCCCTGAATAATGTTGTATGGGGTGATTTTGAGCTGAAAGGCGCATAATTTTGCAACGATATTATTGACAGCAGGAGGAATGACTGCCAATTCCTGGAGAGAAACATAATAGAAATTTCATTAGTAGGTTAATGACTTAATTATAGACCTATGTTATTGTAAATTAACCGGTCTACCTCGCTGGCCTCTGCCATGAGTTTCGTAAAGGAACGCCTACAAGCTTTTCTGCTTCCTTATTGAACAAGGTTACGGCTGTTGATCCATACTGATCCTCAATCTGCACCACAATCTTGAACCTGCAAAATATTAAGCGTCAATATAGTATGTGAGTATGTCCTAAATAAAATGTTTTATTCCGTTTTTGTTTGGTATTGATTAATTTTAAAGAAAGGGGTGGTATCATTATGGGTGTTGTTATAGGTATTTTAATAGTCAGTTGGGTATGAGAGTTGTTATGGATTGTTAGTATGTGTATTAACTTTGTGCCAGTGAAGGAATTTCTTCATCATATGCCAAGCAGAGAAACGCTCCATACAAGGCTCGAAGTGCGCGATCACAAGTAGGGCAAAAATTGTAATACCGGCCATTCATATCAAGTATCCCAACTATTTTAGCACGACAGATGCAACAGACAACTTGCATATTAATAGGTTTGAATTTTTGATGCCACTTTGGCAAGTCTGACAACTGATCTAAGTTGGCACAGAAAGTAAATTATTGAAGGTTACTGAAAAGGCTGGTTGACCTGTGTGCCATCTAGAATAACCGTTTCCAGTATAGAACCTATTGTTAACTCCTCCACACAGTCTCCGTTTGATGTGACAAATTGTTCGACTGTTGGAGTAGGCAATGACTCATTTTTCCGGTGCTGACCGTTGTGAGACAATTTTAAGGGCATTCAGAGGGGGGGTAGTCAATGTTGACATAAGAACGAGTGCCATCAATACTTGATAAGGATGCTGCATCAATATTTTAACTTGTTTTTAGTCATTTGAATATATAAATAAATAAATAAATTTAAATTTATTTATTTATCCATATACATGGTGTTTTATTTGATAACTAATACATGTATGTATATATGTATATGCGTATATCTATATACATGTTACTTTTTTGGTAAGAATGGTAATTTGATATGCTTCATGTGTCGGTTTGTTGGGTCATGGTCTATCTATGCTTATCAAAAAGTGTAAGTTATTACATGAGAATTTCTTTGCAAGTAGTCCGGTCATGACTACAAAAACAGGCCCGTCATTTAACTGGGTAATACCTCGAGAAATTGTCTTGCTCTGACCTCCCATAAAGTAACCACTATGGCCTCATTCCTGTAAGACAACGAAAATATGAAAGAAATTTGTGTTGGGACTAGGGTGTTTGGGGCATTGCTATGCAAAGTATTTGTTGTGATGAAGACATTAACTCTCAGGTCTTAAATTCAGAGTTTATTGTTAGCTACACTTTTTAATGAAATTAATAGTGGTCGATGAATTTCTTCTTGAAATCTTTGTTATAATTCAAATGGTTTTTTAAACTTGTGTACACGGTGTTTTATGACTTTGCTTGGATCTGTTGGTAACCTGAAAGCGTGCTATAAAAATTTTTTTGTTGCCTTATAATGATCTTTTTCTAGGTTTGTGTTATATGATTGTATCCATATATACAGTTATATATGAATACCTATATCACCCATTGCAATAATTACCTATAAGTTGATAAATAACATGTTACCTAGCATAAAATATAAATATAAATAAATAACATGTTTAAAAAGTTCTCACTCCCTTTCCTAACTGAATTTAAATGTTGCATCTCCACGTAACAATCATATAGTTTAACAGGAAATGGTACAAAAGGTAGTAAACGGGGTTTTTTTGCAGTAAGAAGAATGTGCATTGGCCAGTTCAACTCTTAAAACTGAGAAAATAATTTGACCGCATCAGAAGTATCATTTGGATAGACATTAGATGATTGGTGAGTCCAACAATTGAAAGCAAACATGTTTTTAAAAAGAAGAAGTAGAAAAAGGATTTTACAGCATCCCGAGTATATGTGAAAGTGTTAAAAGTAGTGTATTGCACATCTAATGTAGGAAGTGGTGATACAAATATTGTTTACTTTGCAGACATAAGAGCTTGTGCGGGTTTGTAGTAGATATGCAATTTGAGGGTGCTATCACTTTTCTATTGGAAAAAAAGCAAAATAAGAAATACGGCAAGACTATCTTTACTTTTATGTGTACATTTCCTGTGAGGTGGATACTTTATATGGAAAAACAAATGCTTTATTTTAAACTAAATTATAAATTTAAAACTTAAATTGCAATCATCAACATATATGTCATCTACTCAGACTGTATTGTATAGTACATGGGGTGGTTTGATATCATGTAATTAGAGGGCTATGATATCCCTTATATTTAAAAGCATGGACCGATGTTCATCAAAATAAGTTCTTAATGAATACATTAGATGACACAATAGGTATATTGTAGTTTCATACCAATTTTATCTAGGAGCAATTACCAAGTTAAGGATAATAGGTACATCTGAATTATAACTATAATGTTAGTCACGAAGAGTTGCAACTAAATGCTTAATTATCATTGGTGAGGGCGACATTCATCTTTTCAGCACCATTGGACCTCTTTTCCATCTGTCCTTAACTGAGTATCATGCCAATTACATCTGAAAAAGGATATGATTAGTCATCTATACTCCCTTCGTCCCACTAGATTCTTTACATTTTTTCCTCATGCTTGGTACGCTTTTTAAGCCTACTATAAAATTTAGTTCTATAATTTATTTTTAGAATTTTTTTCTGTATAAAAGTTTAAACATTATATTTTTATTTAAACGAAAAAATATTTAAAATTATTTAGGGAACCATATTTTACGGGAGCATTAAAATATGTGTCGATTCCCCGTACTCCCAATGTAAACAACTCATTGGGACTGTGGGAGTATGTGTTATAACTCTAACCTAGGAGACATTTGACCTGTCCAACCAAGTTTTTCACTCTGTCAAAAGGTTGAAGTTCGAATTTATTAAGGGGAATCTCGTTCATGTCTGTTTTTTCTTTGTTGTTAGTCCTCTAATAGAAGTTGATTGCATGGTCTCTGTCAACATTTCTGTACAACGCAGGTGCCGGTACAACTTTGAAGTTGGAGATGTTGTAGACACCTTCTTCCTTAAGTAGTAGTAAATAAACCTGCTTTTGATTGTTTCGAACAGTTGCCAAGATATGATTATCCTACAAAGCAATTATATCTAGGAATAGCATATGAGTAATTTTCTTTGTTTAGGGACATATCTTAAAGTATTTCCACCATAATATGTTAATATGATTGAATAGTAGTAAGGTTATTGCATACCTGTTCATCAAGTAAGATGACATTGGTGTGCATCAACATCTTTGTTTTCTTGTTAATAGCTTCCCATATTCAGCCAACACGAACACGAATTGTGTGATTATCTGTGTTGGATGTTAAAGTTGATATCATTGTACTTTGAGGCATGATTGATTGTGCAGTGTATCCTGGTAGTTTGTAAGCGAAATTCTTATATAGCGGGGTGTTGTATGACAAATGATTCCAATCTTTCCTATATATATAAGAGGGAGTCGTAACTGCATGAATAAGAAAAGGGTTGAATAAAAGGGTGTGTTATGAGGTAATTAAAATAAATTAAAATGGCCGAGGGTGTAGCATTTAAATTAATATTTTATGATTTATTTTGTATGTGTGATAAGTTTTATGCTCTTAAAGGCTGGTTTCATATATTTAATTAAATTTAAAAGTAAATTCACTAATTTAATTCCAATATTGTAATGTTTTATATTCTTTCAACATGAATGAGTAAAATATGATGAATAACTAACGAAATTTAACATATTAGAATATAATTACATATATTATTATAACAAAATCAATAATATTGAAAACATCAAAAATTAAATAGATTATTTATATATATGTGAAATTAAATTAGTATTAACTATTCAAGAATTTAAGATGTAAAAATTTATCCATATGAGATAAGATTTATAAATAGTTACAGAGAAATATTCGAACAATAAAAATTAAAATTCATACGGAAAAAAAGAGTGCAAGTTAGTTTTTTTTTATTCAAGTAATGAAATAATTGAATCAACCCGTGTAAGTTAAGTTTGAGCTGTCTCTGAAGAAGAATTGTATATCCAGCTGAATCCCCATTTTTTACTGTACTGAAAGCAAAAGCAAGGGAGCTCGATGGATTTTTGGAATGTCAAAATTAAATTGCAAAGTAACGTGGGTTATATATAGGAACTTGGTATCCTAAGGGGCCTTTTACAACTTCTAGCATGAATATAACCTGAATTGAGCGGGTGTAACCAATGAACATTAATGCATGCATTTAAAGTCATATAACTATATATTGTAATGAGTTTTTTTTGCATATATATATATATAAAGTTTGTCATCATAACTTATCCATCGTATTTGAGTGTTTTGTATCCAGATTTATACACTATCTAGTTCCTTTTCCAAGCAATTTTTTTCTTAATACAATGAAGTACCAATCTACAAAGCATGCCCACAACTATGATTGTTACCATATTGCAGCTAATGTTGTCGAGGGGTTTTGAAGATTTTTTCAATTTTTTTATTATCCGGGCACAAGCGCAAATACCTGTTGTTATAATTTGGTTGCTGAGGAGTTTCCTTCACGTGAGTTTTATAAGTTCAGTAAAACCGGAAGTGTTTGTGATATTGATTGTTTTGAGAGATTTTTTGATATCAGCAACCACTTGGTAGTTGATGATGTTATAATGTATGCGTGATGCAGGAATCTTATTTCTGGTGTTGGAAGCACCAATGACCAGTGCTTCACTGTTTGACCTATGATGGTCATTTTTTTATCGATGGTTGCTAACTATATCTTAAGGTTTTTTTGCAGGAAAAATCAAAAAATTCCTATACCGCAAACTCTTGTTGCTATATATAACACTCCTCTCCATGAAAGAGATATAATTTATGCACTGAATTATCTCCGGGCCATATGTTGCAATATGGATGATTCAGATATTGCCATTGAACTTAATATTGAAGTGGCATGTGCGATTCACTTGGGTGGTTCAGAACTAACATTGTTCAATTACATGTCTTCGATCGATGAGTGTTTGTTCTGCAGTCTTTGTAATGACCACGATTTTTCAAAATCTGTTTATTATTATTATAAAAATATTTAATCAGTCGTTAAATGAGAATTATGTGAATTATGTGAGGGATATATCTTGTGAAGTTAAGATATGTGTGAAACCATGTTTATTTGATTATATGATGATTGGTGTTTTTTTTTTATCTGTTTGTCAAGCTGTGTTATTAAATCCTATTTATTAGGGGTTGTTGTAGTGTTTAATTTCTATAAAATTGTGTACTGTCCATAAAATTATTTTTGTGGCTTTATAATTTCATTAAATATTTATAAAGATTTATAAAATTTAGAAAATAATATTTTGGCAATTATTTCTTTTTAAATGATTTTCTGTGTGAATTAAAGTGGGGTATTTTTATTAATTTCAAAAATGATTCAAAAATTATGAAAATTTTATTTTATATGTAATTAATTATTTTAGGATTTTTAAAATTATTTTGGTATTTTTACAGTGTATGGTTGCCCGTGCATTTGTTCGTTATTTTGCAAATCAGTCCGAGACCGGGCCCTAAAAAGGGGTACGTGTCCTATTTTCTAAAACTTAACAGTTTTTAACAATTCAGTTTATTTTTATTTTTACAAACAAACATCAATCCCTCTCCTGTTCTTCATCTCATCTCTCCTCTCTCGCAATCTCTCTCTTTCTCTAATCTCTCTCGTTGTCTCTCTCTCAATCTCTTCTCCCTCTTTTCTCTTTTCAGTTTTTATTTCCCCGAACTTTCCCCTCTTTCCCGTTCGTGGTTGCTCCGGTTGGGGCGAATTTTTCGGCCGATCTTGGCTGGATTCTGTTTGGCCTCTAGTTGTGTGCGAGTGTATGTATATATGTGTTATACGGTGTGCGTGTGTGTGTTTATGTGTGCTCTGTGTGTGGGTTGTGTATGCGTGTGTGTGTGGGTCGCGTATGTGTGTGTGTGTGAATCGAGTATGCGCGTGTGTGAGTCGCGTGCGTGGGTGTTCGGTTGTTGTGTTGTATTGTATCTAAGTTTTTGAATATAATTTATGCCTAATTAGGTTTATGCATAGAATAATTGATTTTATTGATTTGGTAGTATATGTAATTTAGAGGTTATATGAATATAAGATTTGGCTAATGATGTTGTGAATTATGTTGTCAAATCCGTTTAGAAATAAGCTGAGTTCTTGTTAAATTCCTAGATTTTAACTAGTTCATCGTATGATAATGATTTTGCACTCTCTGGAAAGATAATGGAATTATCTACAATTTTCATTCTTTGTGTTTTTCCAAATTTGGCATGCAATTATGATAAAATCTGCCATTTGTAAAATTTGTCCTGTTAATTCCATTTGATACATCCTGACTTCAAATATTCGTAGTAAATTAATTATTTTAGCTATGACTTTAAACTATACCAATTTGGAAAGCTTAATTCAGGATCTACAATTGTTACTTATAGTTCATTAACCAATTCCATGATTTAAGAGTCTCAAATACTAAGTTACTTGCGAAAACAGGGCTGAATCTGCTTGTGCAGCTGTTTATTTTAAAGTTTCTGAATTCGTTACTTGGTCATTTTTAGCAAGCCTTACCATTTTGGAAAGGTTGTGGAATATCCTACAATTTTGTGTTTTGAACTTTTCTGTTTAAGTTCATCTAGGTGTTGTAAAATGTCATTATTTCGAGGCTGGTTAACTTAAATTTTAGGTTCAAAAGCTATTTTGTATGTTATAACTCGACATACTGTTTTGTGCTAATATATGTGATTGCTAGTTATTTTTTAATAGATTAAATATATGAACCTATAGTATAGAAGGGTTGGTTAGTGTTTGGATATGTGCTTTCTAGTTTATTAAAATATAGATTTAAGTTAGCATACTTGATGACATACTTGACTTGTGCACATGTACATTGACTTGTTATTTGTATATGTGATAGCAGCGATATGTTTTATGGAAATACATGTTAGTATATGCCTATTTGAGATTGAGTTCCATTGCTAATTATTAGAGTGTGATTTGAATATGTTTATAGTTACTAGTCTATGTGATATATATGCAAGGTGATTTATTTAATTGTTTAATCGAGTTGAATTGGTGATACTAAATTATATAACTGTAAGTTTAAATATTATAAATTTTTAAGTATACTTAATTGTTTAGGTGCCGCAATTCTGGGCGGGTACTTTTCTTTTTTGTTTACTTTTATGTTGCTGCAAGTTGAGGCAGCTTTATTTTGTATGGTTATAAGGTTAAATTGTGGAATTGAAAAACAGGTGGATAGTCCTAATTACGAATACTTCATGCCAAAATTTTCTAAAATTCTCCTGTATCTAAATCTATTTGACTTATTTGATTTCAATGATTTGAAAGCATGTTATGGTTGTTAGTTGTAACACGTATAGGATATGTCTGGGTAAGAACATTGAAATGACTTGTGGGTTGTATTTGTGGTGTGGTTATTCAGGGTACTGTCCATATTACGAATAGATCATGCCGAATTTTCCGTAGAAATATTATCATAAGTTACGCGTTCTCGTGTTAAATAATATTCTGAGTTGGTAGTAATTTTTAAACTATAATGTATGCTACTTGTTATGTGCTATATAATGTGCCATGTGTATATATATGTGTATATATATATATATCGCGAAAGGGTAGAAATAAGATAGTCGTTTCAGAAGGATACTAAAGTAGTATCTTCTTGCTTATGATATGATCGGGCATTAAGGGCGTGAGACCAAGCAAAAGAAAAGAAAAAGGGAGAGTTGCATAGTGGTTCAGTAGTTACGGATGATTCGAGAGGAACAGAACCAGACGTTGGGGATCAAGACTGAAGTTGGATAAGATTGCGTATCAGACCGCAGTAACCGCATTAGCGACATATCAAAGAATTAAGAATAGGAAATGGTGACGTCTTGAGAAAGCATCATGAGATATTTGTGTTATTGCGAGTGTGTATGATTGCTAAGGACCAAAGGCAAGTATCCCTATCATCACTTATTGTTCAAGTGATATTTATTTTAAATCTTCTTATGCAAGTATTGTTTTCCCTATTCTCAGTTCTGAATAGATAAATGTTTTACATATCGCTGAAATAAATGATTCTGTTTATAAAAATACTCTTCTGCTATTCTATGTTCAGAATAGCTAAGTGATTTTACTTATCAAATGAATGGATTTATAAATATTTTGGATTTTGAGCAAGATGACGTTGTTTTGGTTTTTCTGCCCAAGTAAATGGGCGAATAAAAGTTTATAAGGGTGTCGAGTATTATGACCCCTTTCAAAAAATGTTTTAAGATTGGATGGTTGCGTAAGAGGCCGTGGTGGCGGTCCAACGGAGATTTAGGTATTATACATGATATAATACCTTTAGGCCGATATGTGCCTTGGGTGCCCCATTTGTTTAGTTGGATATGCTTCGACATACCGGTGTTGCTCCGCGGCTGATCACCGGCGGCAACACACCGTCGTTCGAGCATTCCAATCTAAATTATTAAATTGTTTTTGATAATCTTATAAGGAATGTTTTATCAACTATTTTGGTTATGAATAAAGGTGGAATACAGTTTTGATTCGGTTGCTGATTGATGTTGATATTTAAGTTGTTGTTAAATATCAAATGTGGTATTAATGCAGATAATTGATGTTGACTTCCATATTTTAGCGCGGGTAGGTTGTGAGCATCAAAGTTCGTATTGATATCTAATTTGATATGACATCAAAATGAATATTAATATCAAGAGTTGAGTTTTGAATAAAGTTTATGACTCAATCCATAATCATTGTTTCATATTATTGTTGTTTACGATATTTCCGTAAACACTATTTTACGAGTTTATTCTCATTGAGATTCAAAGTATTGCTGAAGCATTTCGCTCGAAAATATATAAAAAAAGAGTTTTGAATACAAGGAGAAACAATTATTCGATTCTTCAATAAATTTTCTGTTTCAGCAATTATGATTTTAAAAATGTTCTGCTCTAATGCAGATGTCGATATTATATCAAAACGACCATATATATGCTATAATGAACTTGCTGAGCATTTCTTTCGCTTATACTTGCCTGTTTTCAAATTTAACCTCCAGTGAGGATTAACTTGCGCTATTTAGCCGCGTAATTCGAAGAAGCAAAGAAGAAGCTTTTGGAAGGTGGTTGGTCTAGGGTTTGCGGACTAGTGTAAGTTTTATTGTATAAAGTTGTTTATATTATATTATATTATAGTTGTGTATTTTATAGTTGGGCCTAGTATACTTCTTTTCGAAGTTATACTAGCGGGTTAGTATTGAATAGGTATTTGTTGAAAATAGTTTTAAAAGAAAGTGAAAATTTATTTATGTAATTTGGATTCTTATTTCTAGAACTGTAACCTTAAAAGATCTTGGATTAGTTTGGGGTCATAGATGCTAAATATATTTCGCTGGCATTTGTTTATTGATTAAACAGGTTAATTTGGATTGAGATTTTATAGTGACGACCAAATCCTATGACCCCGGATTTGGGGGCGTTACAGTCTTGCTAGGATGACAAATATGTTTTCAAGTAGTTCATGCTAAATATTTTTGGTGTGTACGAAAGTAGTTTGTTGATTTTAGAATAAAAATTTGTGATTGTGGTGGAGTTTGAAAATAGTTCTATTGGATAATGGGTAGTGGTCTGTCATTTTTGTTCTGCAAATGTTACCTCTAGGTGTCATTAATTGATCTGATAAGTAAATGAATGATATCAGTTTTATTGTAACAACGCATACTGGTTTAGTATATTTTTAAGGGTTAGATGGTTGTGAATTTGATAGGAGCTACAGTTCTTCCTATAGCAAGTTTAGGTAACTCTGTTATAGGTTCTATTCGATTCTCAACAATTGCTATGTTTCTACAAAATTATCAAAAAATTAAAGTGTAAGCAATTCCAATCATTAGGGAACTGACCATTCCTCCCCAGAAACCAGTATTTAATGAATACTCCAATACATTAGGGATATCTACAAGTCTATAATCAGCATAAGAAATTTCCCTAAAGAAATTACAATTGCATTTAAGTTAGGTAATGTAACAACAACACTTATGCAAAAATATACTTTAGAAAAAAACAATTAATTGTAATTTCTAGGCATAAGTGTTTTTGACACAAGTGTTTTTGTATAAGTGTTTTTACAAAAACACTTATACCAATATGATTGCTAAATTTTACAAAAACACTTATACAAAAACACTTGTGTCAAAATTTAATAAGAAATAAAATAAATGCTAGGTGCGGCTATGGTAAGGACGATGGCAATGAAAAGTTATGCCTAGAATTTAAAGTCCTTCCATGCAACAGATTAATTTTTGTTACCAAAGCTAGCAGGGATTCATGTTTTAAGTGAGATAAGTTTCTTCTATGTTTTAATGCGGTGATGTTCTGGTGAAGATACAATTAGCTAAAGATTTTAAAAATTCTTCATCTATATAACTTAAAGGAGAAATGGGTGCCATCATAAAAATTTAAAAGGACTTAGAACTATTATGTGCATTGTCAATCTGTCATAAAACACCATTATTTTCCATTTATGAGCCTAAAGTAATAAGGGTGGGACACCAATTTGTTATCAAAAGTATTCTGTAGATGGTAATCCTTAACATGTTACATGATATTTAGCTAATTCCTTACATAAGTTATTCAAATGTCGTGCGGAAGTTAATGTCGTTGGCATAAGTCGCAAATTTTGTAGGAGACAATCATGGACAATAAAATAATAGGAAAAAGTTGGATCATCTTCTCATACGATATTAATACCAGTTCATGTATGTCACATAATTGGTAACAAACATCTGCTTTTCTATAGCACATGCAAATTAAAACAGATTTTCTACATCTAGATTATTATGCCCTTTACAGATGCAATACCACTAATATCATTTATACCATTAAATTAGTTCGATAGAAGCCAAGCAACGTGGCAACCCACCATGAACCTGACTACAAGCTAATAAATTAACTGAACAAACATTCTAAATTGGTGCACCTTCTCTTATTATAAGTAAATAAAATTACTCACGCAGTGATTAATCATGGCATCTAAGAACCAAATATCAATTATAGTGATTTTGCAATATCTAAAAATCTGTAACCGAAGGTGTGGAAAACTGTTATGAATTTTGATATCCCTGATAGGGACAACGACTACACAAGATTATCAAATACCTCACGGTAGACAATGTTTTTGGTATAACCCTTGGTGACCTCGTTATCATCAATCGTAACAATTTTTAATCCATTTAGAGAAGTAACTCGAGAAACTACGACGTACATCTGGCTGTGCCCAAATTGAAGGTTCAAGCCCACATTCTGGACCGTTTGTCCCTGGCTTTTGTTCACGGTCATTGCAAAGCATACTGTAATTGGAAATTGTTTTCTTTTTAAGCCGAAGGGCACTGTCTTATCCTCAGGGCACATTGTTATTCTAGGAATGTATGTTGTATCGCCAATCCTTTACCCGTTATAATTAACGCTTCGATTAGAAACGGGTATCATCGAGTGCCATTAGAGCATCTCCAGTAGGGGTTGCCAAGGAGGTTGTCAAACTTATGTGGCATGGCACCTTTGGTTGCCTACCTAGTAGACTATTAGAGTTGGGAGGTTGCCAAAAGGTTGCCAAAACTTGGCAACCCCTTGACAACTTCCTAAATTAACAGAAAGTCATAAAAAATATCTAAAGTGTATATTACTCAACCCACTTTTATATTGAACTAAATATAAAATTAATATAGAGGGACCACGTGGACAACCTTTAAAGTTGCTTAACTATTGAAACAAAATTTTAATAAATGTTGCCAAGAGTGACATGGATGTGAGAGACAATTAAAAAATAATATATTTAATGATTTGTCATGGTTTGACAATTTTGTTAGCAAGCTCTATTGGAGATGCTCTTACACAACCCCTTTTTGGCATTGACATTACACAGCAATATTATTGGTGCACCAACCTTAACCGCAATTTCATGATTTGGCATGTCACTAAATTTTAGTGAGTTCAGATATTTGATTGGATATAACACCTCGTCAGCCAGTGGACGAACCTTTACAGTTTTTTTAGAAATTGATAAAATCGCAAATAATTTTGTAATTAATTTTATAAAAAGTTGTATTTTTGATAAACCCCTTATTACCATCTCCCCATATTTTCTTATCATATTATTAAAAAAAATCCTATCTATTTTTAAAATGTATTTTTCTAGTTTTTTGAAATTGTAAAAAAGTTATTTAAAAAAAATAAAAACTAATTTGAGATGAAGGGACGATAAAGATAATGCAACATAAAATATATATTCAATCCATAGTATTTCCATAATTTTGTTACTCACTCAACTCTAATTAGTCGTCATATTTGATTTTAGGGTGATAAAATTAGTCAAAGTTAACTGAAAATTATAAATATTTTGTAACTTTCTTGTAATTAAAAATATCATTAAAAAGTATATTGAATCTGTTCTAATATACTCCCTCATTCCCTTCCAATTGTTTACATTTCTGAGAAAGTGTCCGGCACGCATTTTAAGGTGCATAAAAAGTATAGTTATGTTACTTATTTTTACAATTTTCTTTTTATGAATAAAAGTTGAATGTTTTAACTTTTATTCAGAAAAACAAAATTGTAAAAAAAAATTACAGAACTATACTTTATATGCATCTTAAAATGCGTGTCGAACACTCTCTAAAAAATGTAAACAATTGAAAGGGACGGACGGAGTATAATTTTTAATTTCTAAAATAAAAAAAAAACATTTTTTTGTCAAAAATTAGATCAATCAAACAATACAAGTTACAACCAACTTGAGAAGAAGGGATATTAATATTAAAAAAAATGCCCCATCATCTCTTTGAAGCCATAAATAATATCCAAAATATCCATAAAAATCCAGCAAGTGCAGCAAAGATAATGTTGGGACTCTCATGAGTTTGAGCCAAACTGAGTCTCTGAACACAAACACTTTAACACAAAAAAAAAACACAATCCATTATAAGAGTGTTTGTACAAATTGAGTTCAATGTTGCACTCTCATCATTTCATCTCATCTTCACTTCACTCTCCGTCTATTTCTCATCCTCATTTTCATATTCCCTCTTTTTCTTTCTCCCCACCTCTCCGTCGGCCCATTTCGTTCTTTACCCGACCCGGACTCAAGTGTCTGGCCCAGCCCAATGAAGATGTGGGCCCCGTTGAACTCCCGCCAGAATCTAATTCAATATTTGCCACGGATGATGACCCCACTAATCTCCAAGTGGCTACGAGTGTGCTACTCACTGGCGCTATTTCTGTCTTTCTGTTTCGGTCTCTTCGACGCCGAGCTAAGCGTGCTAAAGAACTCGTATGCATTTTCCCTCTTCGCATTTATTTAGTTTGCGTATGCTCTGTTGAGTAACCTGCTCATCTAAAACGTTAAAATTATGGCATTAGAGTAATGCTTTACCAAAATCTTATATTAGTATTCTAGCGGGCTGGCATGTATTCGTGTACAAACTATTTTAGCTTACAAACTCCGTAGACGCTTAATTATAAAATTTGATTGTAGCTTGTATTGAATTATATGTGTTAATGTGTAATGTTGGCATAGTACTTGCAATATTATGCTTTAAAACTAGTACCAATTGCAATACTAAAGTTCACATTTAGTTAGATTTAGGCATATTTTATTTGTGGTTGAGGCAAACATTTATAAATACGATTGTAGTCTTCAAAATAGGACTTGGATAAAATGATTCTCCCAAAATTGGTTGAAATAGATGAAATATAAACTTCCCTATTGCAATTGATATGCTAGCCAAAATGCAGGTATACAAGATGTACAGTCCCCTGTGTATTACGACTTACGAGTTAGGGGACATCTGTAATATTGGATTACAGCCCGGTTAATGGGAATGAAAATAAAACTTCAGTACAAAAATGTATTAGAATCTCCCATTCTAAAACTTCAGCCCGGTTAACAGGATCTTATATTATATTCTAAAACATAGTGGCATGTGTTCGTGTACAAACTATTTTAGCTTACAAACTCCGGAGACGTTTAAATTATAAAGTTTGATTTTAGCTCGTTATGTTGAATTGTACTATGTGTTAAGGGTAAAGTGTACAATGTGTAACGTTGACATACTCACTTGCGATATCAAACTTAAAAAACTACCAGCTGCAATACTAAGGTTCACATTTAGTTACATTTAAAATGATTTTATTTTGGGGTGGAGATAGGACTTGGATAAAATGATTCTCAAAAAATTGGCTGAAATAGACGAAATGTGAACTTTCGTATTGCAATTGATATGCTGGGCAAAATGTAGAGTCCTCCGTGTATTACGAGTTCGGGCCATTTGAAATATGGAATTTTAACTCGGTCAACGGGAACGGGAATGAAAGTTTAGTATAACTCGGTTAACAGGAACGGGTGTGAAAGTTTAGTACAAAAATGTTTTAAAATCTCATTCCCATTGTAATGCCACGATCCAGAATCTAGATTTCGCATACCTTAATTGTAATTTCCTCTTTATCACTTAAGTTTATATCTGTGAACTATAAACTAATTTTTAATTTTCAGATTACATGCTAAGAGTAGAACTCTGCAGGGATCTAGAGACCCAAAGATTTTGCAATTTTTTGCTAGTTCTGCAAAATTTGTTGACCCTTGGTTCTCCGTTCACATTTGAGCCAAAACCTATATCATAAATTGATATTCTAATTTTAATGTATTTTTATCTAGTAAGTTTTGAAAGCTTATCATGGTTTGTGGTGAAATTGTGATCTTGATTGCAAGTATTTCCATCTTGCTTCAGTCATTCATTTTTATATTGGGTGTTTTGTTTCCTGAAATGGAGTTGTTATGGTGGAATTAGAAATTCAGGTCAGATGGAGTGAAGAAATCAATAAAGGAAGAGGCGTTGGAGAGTTTAAAAGCAATGACACCAGCTGCCTCACTTGAGGCTGATGCTAATTCCCCTCCCTCCGTTGCACAAACGTTGTTGGGTGGGATATCTGCTGGTGTGATTGCTCTTATCCTTTACAAGTTTACAACTACTGTTGAGGCATCTCTTAATCGCCAGACCCTTTCCGATAATTTCTCGGTTTGTTTCTCCATTCCATTTATTTTTCTTAACTTCTCAATTTGAGCTATGTTTAGCTGATAAATATGCTTGTGCATTGTCATCTCTAATATAGACATGAAAAAGGAGATCACCCTCTATTGGTCTGATGCAGGTCTTCGATATCACTTTTGTATAGTGTAGTGTGTGACATATTGCATAATCCAAATGGTAGAGATTTGGGAGGGTTGTTAAAGAAAAACAGGCATTTAGAAATTATCGATTTCATTGACCCTTTTCTTAATAGCAAGCATCAAGCACCTTAATCAAAGACTCAAATAAGCTGAAATTTATTTTTTTCGTTATCTCAAGTAACATATTGCCACACATTATATCATTTTTAATTTATATGTATGACCTCATAAGTGGGGTTTGCATCTAGATAAATTGAAATTTTCCAAGTCTCTCTTCTTTGGCTACGATTTCATTTAATAGCCATTTTAGCTTCCTGCTTACATATGTAATATGTTATAATAACCAGTTAAAATGAAGGGGGAAAGCATATTCCTGTCAGCAAAGAATCCCACATTATTATGTGTTTATAAATGTCATCACCTTTGCTTTTCCGTCATTGTTGTAAAATGTAACCCCTGTCGGCATGTCCCATCGTTTTACATATAGTGTCATCTTTTAGGTAATCATTCACTATATGTCGCTAATGATGAGCCCCTACTTATTAGAGAAACATTTCTTCCTCCTGAAAGGTTTGCTTGTACTTAGCCTCAGGAGTAGCTTATCCCATGACAAAAAATAGTTCACATGTTTTCAAGAAGTATTTGACCTTCCCTACAGACCTGGCTCAAATACTTGCTACATTATTAATTTGACTTTTCTAGAAGTGAAAGCATACAGTGCAGTTTGAAATATATAAAATTTAAATGATATCAACGTATTCTATACTACGTGCAGTTTAAATTTGGTTAGTTGTTCTTTAACCATATCTGCTCAGTTGGCGAATTGTGTACCTCTAGTGATTTATTTCACTATAATTTTAAAAGTATTGAAATTACTCATAGAATATGCTTGCATTTAGATTACCTTCAGCTTGTGATGATGAGAAGATAAACCTAATTGTTACCACTCTACGGAAACAATAAATCCTATGCACTTGAGAATTTTTATAACATTATGAAACTGATAATCCTCTCTTGCGATCTTATTTCTTGGTGAAAATAAGTTCTCATGTTTGTCTGTTTATGTATTCTATGTTTTTCATTGCTGCTTTTGCGGGCCATCATCCTTATACTGAATCTATTCTTCCTGTACAAATTTCCAGGTCCGTCAGATTACAGTAACCATAAGGTATTCTCAATACTCTGTTAGTATGATTTAGTAGGCTTTACTTAAAAATGCTGAAAGAAAAATATCTCTACTTCCTGCAGGACTATAATAAATGGGATTTGCTACCTGGCTACTTTCGTTTTTGGCATCAACTCTGTAGGTTTGTTCCTTTACTCGGGACAGCTGGCCCTCAACTCTTTAATGGGTGAATCTACAGGCGAGGAAACTGCTAAAAGAGCAGAAGGAAGTTCAAATCTGACAGAAAGTGATAGCTCTGAAATGAACAAAAGTAGCGGGGATAACAATGTAGATAGTATGAAGTAAAAAAAACAGGTTCAACTGGCAAAACAAATTTTGTAGAGATGTTGCCAGAAACTGTAGTTTAGTTGCAAATTTGATGTGCAGTTTCACTATAATGGTTCTCATACATGATTGCATTGTGTTTAATATGGGTGATTCTGACCCCATAAGTCTATTATAAGAGGAAAGTTTTTACATTTTGAAAATGCAGAAATGTCCTCTGATTTTTATGTGCGCGTGCGTGGACACACATATCCTTATCCTAGTAAGTTCTCTTGCAGTTATTCTGCAGTCCTTTTAAAGTTACAAATATGGCAAGAGATTTGTAGATTACACTCCTTAGGTAGCAGCCATATTTCATATTTGGATAAGTTTCGCTTTTCTTATTTAAGCAAGGAATGGTTTAAACTAGATATTGTCTTTTTTTTGACTAATTTGGCTTATGGCTTATATGCCTTACAATTGAGTATCTGTCCTAACAAATCTCGGGGGTGAGCGAGAATCGAACCCAGAAACCTGGGACGACAAGAGATACTGTCTTGGTTTGGATTTACCTAGTTGAAATGATAAACGCTGAATCCTACAAGCTCTACTTGATTCAAGCAAGATTACACATTTGTATTCTTACAGTGCTAGATTACATCGGACTTCCTACTCTAGTTCACATTTGCTCCTTCTTGATGCCTTAAACCCCTTGTCACGGAAGCTAGTTCCTCTCCAATCTTGCGGAACTTGGTGTTGTGCAGCTGTTGTTGAAATTGGTACAGTGGAGTTAGATTCCGGTCTAAGATATACAGGATAGCTACCAGAACTATCGAGGAAACAAACATTGGTATTGGTCCGAAAATCCACATTATCAAAGTGGTAGCAATTTGAAGTGCTCGCATCCCCGCCATATAGAAATGACTTGCTCTGATAAACGGCTTTTGTACGTAGTCAGCTGGTATATCGCAGTTTGGAATGCTAATCAGAAACGCAGCAAGGGCATAGTTTCTCGTTGTTTGTATGAAAGCAGCGAAACCAACAAGGAAGCAGCAGAGCAGAGCAATGTACTTGATTGAAACAACGGTTGGACTCGAGTCTCCGTAGATGAACCTGCTTGTAAAGATGTCTTTCTCATTAGAGCTTCCTATCAATGCTCCAATCAAAGAGCTGAGTACAAGAGAAACTGAAGACAGGGAGCTTGCTGCTGAAATGTTGCTATTGATCACAGCTACAGTTGTTCCTTTGTCTTTGGCCTCAAGCTGAAATTTTCGAGAAATTAAGCTAAACTCAGGTAATACACTCGGTTACTGCTAAGGTGGTAGAGGAAGACCCGAACATGATCTTATAGTCTTTAACAGTTACAACTATCTGATGCAAAAATACAGATGGTATGTATATAGTCGACTTTCGGGTAACTAACCTGCATCATTTTCTCAACCCAGATTTTCTTGTAATAATTTTCGGAGCCCTGTGCGGTAGTCAGAGGAAACTTCAGGTATCTGTAACAAAAAAAGACATGATAAATGAACATGATTAGTATCCCAGCTGGTACCAGGACTCTATCCAGGTGCTCTTCATGCCATTTCCAACTCATTTTCCTTATGCAGAGTATCAATGTTCCTCAGAAAAGTTGAAAAATCTTGATTTTGGTGCTTGACAAATGACATTATGTTTCGTGTAAAATTAAAATTTCAAGATTATTTAAAACTTTAATACAAGTGGGGGATAACATGATGTTGAACTTTGAGGGTGTGCAAGGATTATTCTAGTTGGGCACAAATGCAAAGTGTTTATAAAATGGAAAATTACTGTGCAGTCACAAGATTCAAGACTGGGAAAGATAGCACTACAAACCTTTTGAATAAGCTCGTTAATATTTTTTTATGAATTTAAATTTGAAAAATACATGGTAGCGGTTCAAATTTACAGACAGTAGCAGATTCCAAAGAAGCAATACTTTCGATAGAGCGGGGTAAACGAACCGAACTCGGACGAACTTTTAACAAACTCAACAAAATCTTAACGAACCGAACACTGTGCGATAAACTTATCGGATAAAATTTCTTGTCCGAACTCGAGTTCAGTAATATTCAAACCGAACACAAACTGTTCGCGAACATATCGAACCGAACCAAACCGAACACGAACAGTTCGCGGACATCATTTATATATATATTTTTTAAAATAATTTTAAATATTATTGTAAGTAAAAAATTATATCAGACTATTAATTATATATTTTTTCATAAATAAAATATTTATTTGAAATAATTATAAAATCTATTTAATATATATTATTAATAATACATATATTATTTATACATATAATATTAAAATATACTATTTTTTTCGAACTGAACTCGAGTTTAACGAACGAACCGAACTCGAACCGAACTCGAGTCGAACACCTTAAAAGTTCGGTTCGTTAAGATTATCGGTCAAGAAATGTTGTTCGAACTTGAGTTTGATAAGTTTATCGAGCTCAATCTCGAACGAACCAGACGAGCTTAGCGAACAGCTCGTTTCATTTACAGCCCTAACTTTTGATATCTAAGTAGAATTATATTTCGTCCGGGAAGATGGTCAAGAGAAAACGTATTTTGCAGTATCGTGATAAATTTTCGTGTTCAACACCCTTTCATACCGGTGGAAATTTCATAGATATATTATTTTCAAAAATTAGGTCTCGGGGAAGAAATAAAAATGTTGAGACACCAAAAATAACAAAATCCATTCGAACTCAAAAAAATCAAAATGTACAAAATACACACCAAAAACTCACCATACTACAATTTCCACTTAATTAAAAACAAAAAATAAAATAAAAACTACGCCTAGGCTTGGCTGGGCTCGGCTCAACACCCAGCTTTATTCTTCCAAAAACAAGCCTCTTGAGCCAGCTTAGAAGCCGTCCTCATCGGCTCAGACTTACACCTAGTCAACACAAATGGCTCATAAGCCACTGCATCCCCTAGCTTCTGTTCTATCATACTCGCCATGGAGGCACCTCCACGCGCTGCCGGTAAACAACACGACGCCCTCCCCGGCTGTATATTTTGTGCCGCCGGGTACGGCGGAGGCAATGCGGCAAATGGGTTGTGATTACATTTAGAGTCCACACTGTTCCTTTTCTTGATCACCGGGTCTTCATATTCGGGGGTGGATTTTTTAAGTGGCGGCGGCGCGTGAGGCGCGTGGGGTTTTTTCTTTTTCCTAATGAAGTCTGTACTGCAAACCCATGTTTCTTTTGACACCTCCATTGATAATTTTGGCTCACACATCATTAAGAGCAAACATTCCGGCAGCCCTTGTGTTGTTTCTCTCTCTCCTTTCTTGATTTTCCGACCAGGTTCTCTCTCTAAAACTTCACCATTTGCCTTGCCTTCTAATGCACCATCTTTTCCACTTTCTTCTTGCACTTTTTGTAAAATTGAATCATTTTGATCAAATACCAATGCATCTTCTACATCTTGTTTTTCTTGCTCTTTTTGGCCATCTAAATGTACCAAAACATCACGTTCTTCACTTACAAGAGCTTCTAGTGTACTTGCAAAACTTGATTCTTCCTTTTCTTCACCATTTTGTACTTCATGTGAATCCTCTTCTTGTTCACTCTTCTCATGCATCTCTTCATTGACATGCAAAGCCTCTACAAACTTCTCTTTATCATTGCCTTGTACCTCAATTTCCATCTTCGCATCCTCTTCATTTTCTTCAACTTCATTGATAATATTATAAGAAATTGAAGCTCTTCTTTCCTCAAAAACCTCCACAACTTTAACCTTATCAAAACTAACCACTTGCTCTTCTTTACCATTCCCATCCAAAAACTCGCAATAATTGGTTTTAGCCCCGACTGTTTTGAAATCCTGGTTCCGATACTGTCCATCATCATTTTCATCATTAAAATCACCACTTTCCTCATCTTCATCTTCATCAATTTGCAACTTAGGTTCCCAAACCTTACTAGCCAAAGCTTCCATCTTAACAGGATCAGATCTACATCTCATCAACAACAATGCATTCTTAGGTGGAACACATAGACTCACTCTCCCACCTTCATTAAAATCCTTAATCTCAATTTCATCAAACACATGTCTCCTAATCACCTTCTCATCTTCATAATCATGATCCTCATCATTTAACCACTTCACCAAATGATCTCTCCTCTCTCTCCCATGATCTCTCCCATCTCTCTCCCCAGAAAAACAAGAAGATTTACAAGGAAACAAGCAACTAAACTCTGATCCAAACCCTCTCAATGTCTCACATATAGTCAAAGGCAAATGCACCCATCTTTGATTCCTATGTGAAGAACACTCTTGCTGATGATGAATACTATTCACACTACTTTGTCTCTGCACCTCAATTTTTCGAAAACTCATATCCCCACTTCTCCTTCTAGACAAATGCCTCATTTTCTCACCCTGTTTCTTAGTCTTAACTCTCACTTGCCCAATGCATGTCACTTTTGGTGACGAGGGTTCCGGGTTCGAGCCAGAATTCTCGAACCCGGAACCTCGTTTTTTAGTCTGGAACATAGGAGAACCCTTGCCAGGACTCAAAATAGATGGCTTAGAGGGTGTTTTCATTAAGTGAAACAAATGAAAAGCTCATTGGATCTATGACTATGAGTTGGTGCATGTTCTGTCAGAAACAGATGAAGATGACTCCATTAAAAAATGGTTTTTAATTTTTTTTACTTTTTTGTTGTCGTGGATTCTTGTTACGGAAATAGGCTGAATTTTCAAAATTTTTTGATAAACCGCTCAAAAATTGGTTAAAAATATTGATTCGATTTGACCGATTTCCGATAAATCATCCAATTTTTTAAAAATCGTCCGATAAATTATAAATCAGTATCTCAACTGAATAATTCCGATTTTCAAAATCCATAACACCTGCATGAATTGTGTTAAAGAGGGTGCTGTAAAATTTAGTTGAGGGGTTTAATAATGGTAGAGATTCTTGAATGGGGTGTAAGACCATCCACAACGCGGTCCCGGTTGATGTATTGGGACACGCGAAGTGGGTCTCTTCCCTCAAGTGGGACTCCAGTACCACTGTATGGCTGCATATGAAATGGGAGAGTCCCACGGCGGTGGGCTCGTCCCGATTACTTTCTTTTTTGTTTTTTAATCTGACTCAACAGCAGTTTTATGACAAAAGTGATTGACATGTTTTTATTTTAATAAATTTTTAATATTTTTATTCATTATAATTGATTAATATTAGATTTTTAATTTAAATAAATAAACTCTAGAATGTTTATGTTTGCTATACATTATAATAAGAATAGAAAACATAGTGGGAAGTGGGCTTCCACTGCATCAGATTGGCCATTTTTTTCACAGACCCGTTTGAGTGCTGACATGGCAAGAAATTGCAGGTGGGATAGTTTAAAATGGGACTAAACATTGCACATCCTCTAAGGAGCAGCTGTCCTGTGTAGTTGCAGAGATTTACAGGGAGAACGAGGGGAGAGTATTATTTTAGTGTACGTTACGTTATAGGAAACTACTACTACTGTATAATTATTCTGCCTTTCTATGCAAAATCTATTCATCTTGTGCTTTTTTATTTCTTGACTAGAGTGCCCTCCCCTTTTCGAAGTAACGGGATATACGGAGTTCGAATCGAATTTAATCGAGTTTATATTTAAATATCAGATCAAAGCGAGTCCACTATCGTTATTCTGGAATATTTATTACTGTAGAAAAAATTAAAAAATAAGATAAAATTTAAATGTACGAGGATATGAAGCCGTGTTTTAAAATTCGGTTGATTATGACTAATACCAGAGTGAATACTCGAAATTTGAAAATTAATTATATTTATATTTAAACAAATATTGATATCGAAAACGAGTACTTGATGAATCTAACAAATTTATTCCAATCAACTAATCAATCAATCCACCGTATCCAGTAAATACCGTCTAGAACAGTGTTTGGGGAGGGTATCATGTACATAGGCTTACCCTCGTTCCAAAGAATGAATAGACTGTTTTCGCAAAAGAACCCTGATTTGTGTGTACACAGATATGTGTGTTTTACGTAAAAATAAGCGGGACAATATTTTGATCCATGATTTTCTTTATATGGGACTTATCTATATCGTAAAACCATGTAACCGATTTTCACTTTAAGAACCTTGGGATGAAGGGGTAAAATAGGGAAAGGGTAAATTACACATGACATGTGCAGTTTACTGTACATGGATCCAAAAGATGCATTTGAACGCACGTGCCTGGCCTGACCCTACCCACTTTCTGCTTCCTATTTACGTAAACCCCTATGATTGAAAAAAATGACTCACGCGTCTGAGTAGTAAGTGGAGAAAAATCCAGTTTTTTTATTTGGGTTAGATGATCACGCGCGTGAAGAGAGAGTGAGTTAGGAAGATACTGAAGGCTCAATCCCAGCTGGCAGAGATCTGTGCAAGCAGAGGTGGCCAAACGTGCCGGTTCGAACCGCACATTCGGGACCGGCTCGTACGGAAACCGTAAAATATTCGGCCCGAACAAACCCGCCAAAAGAAGCGAACCGAATACGAATTTAATTTTAAAACGTTAAAACGTAGATATACATGCAGTCTTTTTACTGTTAAAACGTAGAAAGCTGCGCACCTTGAACGCGTGAGAATTAAACAACATATTGTCCTATCTAGTAAATTTTGGAAACGCAACTTATTTTTCAAATTTTTTGTGGAATTTTTTTTAAAAATAATAATTTTTTGATCTAAAATGCTGAAAATACCAATTCTGATAGTGTTTTGGTAGTGTATTGATGAAAATACCTATTCGGATACGCATTTAACATTTGGATATCCTATTTTGTACTAGATACTCATTTATCTAATGGGTATCAATTTTTTTTGATACGCATTTGGCAAATGCGTAACTCAATGGTAATACCTCAACTAAAAATGCGTATTTTTAGTAATTTTCTTACATACCCAATTTTGAAATGCGTATTACACCTAACGCAATTATGAAATCCGTAACCAAAATAATATTTTCAGCATATGTTTTGAAAATTGGTATTTTGAATAATTTCAACCCAAAAAATGGGTATTTTTAACCCTCACCTGTTTTTGTGACCATAGTTTCATATAATTTTAAAAAAAATCAAGATAAAATATATCAAATTTTGTTTTGAGAAGAACATGTGTCTCGTGTCTCATTAGATCCGTTCTTGATTGTATGCGAAATTTACTCTTAATTTTCGTTCGCGTCCATCATCTGCAGAGTCGCTCGTAAATATCGTTATCAAATACGAAAGCCAATTATTTTTAAAATCAAATTTATAAAATATTTTTTTTGGGAAATTAATTGATAATTTTTAGTAAAACAAAGATTTTTCAAAGAAGTAACATAATGGCAGGAGTAGTATAACTTATAAGTATCTGACGAATTATGTTCAAATGTTGTTACATGTACCATGTGATCTGATATATGGTGAAGTTTTTCTCCGAATCAAAATGAATATCTATCAAGCATAATCTTTGCATTTTGAATCGAAATTTGATCCTCGACAGAAATCCAAAATTCATACTGTATGGTTTTTGGAGGAATTAGAGTTAGGTGTGGAGTCACAGAACTGAAGTAATAATGTGTCCCCAACTCACATGGGCTGTTGTGGTCCTTTGCACAAATAACATAAGCCTTACAAACCTAGCCCACCCCAACAGCATTTGATGAGACATTACAACTTAAACTCCCTAATAGTGATGATCTTGTGTTTACAAGATGCTTCACCAACTTCATCTTTGATCTTATTCATATGAGAGAGACAGATAAAATGCATAGAAAAGTGTATCATGCAAGTAGGACTGGAATTCCGGTCGAGCGAGCCGAGTTTCGAGCCGGACAATTGTCTACAACTCCCAATACCTTTCTCTCAAGTTCGGATTCAAATTCGAATATAATAATATTTTCCTAATATAGGATTGTTGAATATTTGCTTTATTCTTTAAGGTCTCTAGGACTGTCAAACTAAAGTGGAGAGAACAAACATATTTTGCATCTACTTCAAAAACTGTTGAAAAACCCATTTACATAATGATGGTTTGGCATTCTCAGAATCTACTACTAAAACTAGAGTCCGGGAAGGTTTAATGGATCAGTCAACTTCGAGCACAACTTTGCCGATGATTTTTCTCTGATCTTTGGCCTCATGAGCCTCTCTCACTTGAGTGATTGGTAAGATTTTCTCTACTGGTATCTTCAACTTTCCAGCCGCGGACAATCTGTGAATCTCATGTAAACCTTCAGAATCAGCTCGCATATATGTCCACCAATATTCTGTAACATGATGAACATTGAACTGTAAGATACTGGTGTAACAATAAAAAAAGGAAATGCTACAAGATCTGGATATCACATTTCTTTCTCGATCAAAGGGTGGTCACAATCACTGTTCAGCGTACACTCAAATGTTGTAAATAGTACGCGACTACGAACTAGTAAGCAAAGCATGGAATATCTTACCTTGTCCATTTGTTTATGGCTTTATGCTGTAAATTTGACCAGTTGACAAGATTCCATTAAATTACCATATAAATTCTACAATATTTTTTTGATGAGAAACAGTTAAGGTGAACATTATAATTGAGTCTAAAGAGTTGGTAAAAGTAGAACCAATGAAAAATCAGGCTGCAGATATATAGTGAAGGGCTTCACTTAGAAAATCAAGTACTGCAGCACTAAGATCATTATATAATGCAAAACTAGTAGCTAGGATCTCGATTATCTACCACATAGTAAAAAAAAGAATGCAGACAAGTCTAAATTACACCTGCTATTCAGTTCACGATTCAACAAAGTAACACTCTAATAAGTAATAACAATTCACATCCAACGGTTTTTTTTATGGAAATGAATTTAATGTTCTTCAACTTAAAACTTTGGCTTAATCATACTAAATAATTAAATTCGAATATAACACTGTAAACATATATACAAATTATTCATTGTATTACAAAAATGAAGTTTATTACCTATTCCATGAGAGTATCGGTATTCCAACTGTTTCTTTACTAATATGGCTGTAGCCATCGGAAGACCAATAGCCACTCCATATCTATCACTCAATGATGCCGTCTCTCCCTACAGCAAAACATGGCGAATTATCAGATATATGATAAAAGAAAAGGGGAAACAATACATTTAAGATTTCTCGTAATACTATAATTTCAAACAGCATTTTCTCCTACTTGCAATGTCATATAGTGTCCACCTCGCTTTAAGAGACTTATTGCTACTCTTTCTGTCTCTTCCACACCAATTGTGTCCAATGCAGCATCAAAATGCCCTTGTAAGGATACTTCAACATCCTGTTATTAGGAAAGACATCTTATATGGTACAGATGAAGGTAAAAAACACACAACCAAACAGAATCATGTTGTGCAGAAAATTAAATATGGTCAATACTACAATCAGATGTCCTAAAGGGCTAAAATTAAAATCATATGTACCTACCTCAGATGTATAGTCAACAGCCTGTTCAGCACCAGCTGCCAAAAGCCGATCAATACTTTCATCAGCACATGTAGTCGACACATGACAGCCTGCAGCCACAGCAAGCTGAACCGCAGCAAAACCAACAGCTCCTCCTCCACCTATCACCAGTACTCTTTGCCTATGGGAAATAATAAAGAACAATTCTTTGTTAAGATTGCCATTTCATGACTATATGGACTCTACACGGATATCTATAGCAGCCCAAATAAGTACTAGTTATGAAAAACTTATTGCTAACAAAAATAATCCATGGGCAAGCAATCCAATAGAATTTCAGTTTTTTTTCCCCATTACAGATAAGCTTCTTTTATATTTCACTAGATTATAGAGGCAGCAGGCAGCCACTAGTGATGATGTGTATTGTTTTAAATACAAACTAGCAACTCCATGCTTACAATGTTTTCTAAAATAAAAAAGATTGTCATAAAAAAAGAATTATAAACATTAGGACCTTGCATGTAGACATTGTTCAGTTTTTTCTTTTAAAAAAACCACACGTATATTTAATGCCTCAAACTACTGCCTAGAAAGTTGATAATAGTTGCTCTAGTCATACCCCTTTGTTATTCTCGCAGTACTTTTTAGTGCACGCCATGCAGTCAATGCAGCAAAAGGAATGGCGCTTGCCTCCTGAGAACCGAAAAAACAAATTGCAAGTTAGGGATGGGATTGAATAAGCACATGTTCGTTCTTGATGGGATTGAATTTTGGTTCTAGTTTGTAGAGGGACTAGGAATGCACAATATTATGAATGTATGTACTATGTCCACAAATTAGTACAAATTGCATTCCTGTATCCATCTCATTCATTTACTTACATTTGAACTGCACTTTAGGATCAAGGTCATCTGTAACCCATAGAGTTCAAACTTTCTATGAATAATTCTGAATTCCCTTCGTAATATATAATTTTTACATCATAAGAACACAAGCAATTTGTGCTCCTTATCGAAACTTCATATTATTATATACAAAAAAATAGTTAAAAGGCACAGAAGATCCTTAATATTATGGTTATGGGCAGTAATTTTCCAAACATAGCACATTTGGCAAAACTTCTAGCCTGATGAAATTAACATAATATACATACACGCAATGTAAAAAAGTATTGGAACCGCCTATTTAAGAATTAGAGCTTCCTCTAATATGATGACCTCGACAACATCAATTTTAGATAGAGCAACTTCATACACACTTTTGGAGAAAAAGCACATTACAAATAAAAGAATCACAATGATCACTAATGTAATGTTAGCACCATAAGCTAAAGTCTCTAAGAATTACCACATGTGAAATTGATGGTGGTTTTGGAACAAGTTTATCTTCCGAAAGAATAACATAATCTGCATAAGTACCCCTCGCAGCTGTTGGATGCAGTGCACCAAATACTTCCTGACCGACACGGAGTGACTTGACAGAACCTCCCACATCAACAACTTCACCGCTAACATCACGACCCAGAATTATTGGTAATAATGGTTGAAAAATTGAACGCCCGTAGCCAGCTCGCATCTGAAATGAAAAGGTTTGCATGTAAGATACTGATCCTGAGTAGCGAAGTAATTTTTTTTCCTAAATATATCGAAGTAATTTGTGTATGTGGTAAGAATAAAGAAAGCAAATTCAAATTAAAAGCAAAACATCATAACTTACTGTATAGGACTGGAAAGCAAATTCAAATTGAAAATAAACCTATGTTACCCCAAATCTTCAATTTAACTTCGAGTACCCGTGTCGGACATTTGACACTCGGACTTAGACACTTATTTTAGGCCAAAAACATGTATATTTTTCAAAAACTTGTCGAGTCCGATACTTGGACACGTGTCCATGTCGGACACTTCTAGCCGAGCCTGAGTAATATAGAAGTAAACACCATAGTTTCCATTATGGAATTTTGTTTTCAGTGGCCTCGAGTGGACACCTTGCACTTGTATTATTAGAAGATAAAATTAAGTTTTACAAGTCTTTAAAAAAAAATTGGCATCCAGTTCACAAAGAATAGAAAGGGAATCACTTCCCTTTTGCTCCCAATCTTCCCAAATGTGGCAAGAAAGTTCCGGAGACATACATGTAAGGAAGTTCAATTCCTATCGTCCCCTTCCCTTCCAACATAAACACCTATGAACACAACTACCAGAAGTAACACCCTTCATTACGTTCTCTTTCTCCTCAAAATTAAACTCAGGAACGCAGTGTAAACCTTGAGCACATTATTAATTCCCATACTGAGCAAAATACACAAGCCTTTTACATACTCGAATAAATCTTCTTCACTTAAGTTTCAATAAACACAAAAATGTGCCCGAACAACCTATTCCTACTTCCTAACAACATTCTCCGCTCCAATCAAAATCGCAACATAACCTCCTCACACATTACATAATAATCTACCACATTCCCCTTCATAATTTATTTATTTTCGATAAAAGGTATTACAACAGTGATCAAATTCTTCATTAAGTTTCAATCAACACAAAAGAAAGTCCCCAAGCAACGTATCCCTACTTCCTAGTTCCTACATTCTCCACTCCAATAAAAATCGCAATATAATCTACTCACACATAACATAACAGTCTACCACATTCCCCTTTTTAATTAATTTAATTTCGATAAAAGGCATTACAACAGTGATCGCATTAGATAATTAAATAAAAGCATAATCGAAAATCACGACAGACATAAAGAACACAAAACTAAATAATAATCGAAACATATCGAAATCGAGAAAACTTAAAAACACAGTGAAAAGGACAGACAGACCCTAGTATCGAGAGGATTGACGGAGACGGCACGAGCTCGAACGAGGACCTCATTAGGGTTCAAATTAGGCAAACTAACATCATCACGAAGCTCCATCACCTCTGGACCACCGAACCGTGGCAACACCACCGCTCTACAGCTCGTAACGATGCATCTCAATTGTCCTAATTTGTTCGAATTAGTTGTATTATACTTTAATCTATTGTTTCTCATTAAGAACCGCATTTTTAGTGTGATTGCAAAAAGAGAGATTGTGATTAGTGAATTCAGTAAAGTAGAAAAATTAGGGTTAAAATTTAAGAGAGAGAGAGAAGGGGAGAGAGAGAGAGAGAGAGAGAGAGAGATTTATGAAATGGAAATTTTAGAGAGAGAGAGATTTATGAAAATACGAAATATGAGAGAGAGAGAGAGAGAGGAGCTACGTGGCAGCCGCTCAGCTACGACTATTCTTTTGATTTTTATAATTTTTTGAAATCATTTATTTTTTTTAAAGGAAAATAATTTAATAATAAAAAATTATACGGAATCTACAAATCTAATCAAAATTGAACAAATGCATAATTATATTGCCGTTGAATTATTCCTTCTTGGATAGGTAACCGATCCTTCTTGGATAGGCAACCAATCGATTTTTTGAAGAGATATGTAAATGTTATAATCTTCCAATTGTTATTTTGAGCAATCGAACATGCATCACCAAAAAATCCATATCATTGAATAAATATTATCTCACATTTTTTTTCTTTTGCTATAATCGACTCAAATGACAGAAAATAATTATTGAAAATCAGTTTTTTTTGGAAAATAATTCTATCTGAATTACTTTTCTGGGATATTATTTAAAGCTGAGTTATTTTTCGACAAATAAACGGAACTTAGGTAGTTTCGGATTTCAGAAAAGAATAAAACAAAACCTTATGTATGTGACTAATATGTAACCCTAGGATAAAGTTAAGATCAGTGCTGAATTGAGTATTATTACAAACTTGATCTAGAGACAAAGAAAAGTTATCAAAGCCATCCTCAACATTGCCTTGTTCACTATCATAAATCACAGCAACATACATAGCCTGGTGTCGCTGGCACTTCCGTTGATTGCAGCGACATTGCCTACGTCGGACGTTTTGATTTCCCGTAGTGCTGGAACTACTCTTCTACATTGTGTTTTGGTTGCTAAAGTTTTTTACCTGGGGAATGAGTTTCCGAGGAAAACAGCCCCCGTGTTGATTAAACTTCATTAGGCGGTGGAGTGTCTGCACTTTCCAAACTACGAGGAGTCTCTGCAACTTCTGATTGAGGTGGAACAACTGGATTTCCTAGTTTATCATTAACAGGTGAGACGGGTGAATTTTCAACACTAGCAGCACTTGCTATCTGCGCAACTTCTTCTTGCTGCATTGCATTTGTGGGGGCGACATTTGAACCATCTAGATCGCCACCGTTTATGATCTCAGTAACTTTTGGCAGTTGATCAACAGTCACAGCATCTGAAACTTCTGCAGTATGGGGACTGGCAACTTCTGGTTGCAGAGAATTATTACCAGCATCCGATATTTCTAAATTACTGAGACTGGCAGTCTTTGTATCTTGTGTTTGCAAGGAACTATTAGCAGCATCTGAAATATCCATGGTACGGGGACTGACAACATTCATAACTTCTGGTTGCGAAGAAATATTATCAGCATCTGATATTTCCAAATTACTGGGACTGGCAAGCTTCACATCTTGTGTTTGCAAAGAACTATTAGCAGCATCTGAAATTTGCGTAGTACTGGGACTGGCAATCTTAATAACTTGTGGTTGCAGGGAGTTATCACCAGAGTCTAAAATTTCCACAGTACTGCCACCGTCAGTCATCAAATCTTGTGGTTGTGGAGAATTATTGCCAGCATCTGAAGTTTCCATATTACCGTGGCTGTCAGTCTTCATATCTTGTGGTTGTGGAGAATTATTACCAGTGTCTAAAATTTCCATATTACCGGGACTGTCAGTCTTCATATCTTGTGGTTGTGGAGAACTATTACCAGAGTCTGAAACTTCCACAGTACCAGGACTGTCAGTCTTCATATCTAGTCGTTGTGAAGAATTACTACTTTGTGGGGTACTCGAATTTCCAGTACTACCAGCATCCATGATATCAGCAACATTTGTTTGCAGAGCTTTGATCTCCGTCCCTGCAAGTAAATTCGTTTGAGAAGTGCCAGGCAACACAGGTCCATTATTTAATAAGTCCTCAATTTTGCGCTGCTTTTGCTTTGGTTCAACTGGTGGATAGACCCTCAAAGTGTTGTTTGTAGGTATAGCGCCAGCTTTAGACTGGTTTGTAGATGCAGGCTCGTTTGAAGCATAAAGTTGCTGCAACCTGTAATCAGTCTCAGGTCGACGACAAACCTTTCTCAGAGGCACAATTTCCTGAAGTTTAATAACAAAGCAAGTTAATGGGGTACACTTTAAATGTTCCAAAACACTAAATTCCACTGGTCTTTCAGATGCCATTAAAAGCAAACCATATGGGGTTCCAGTAACAAATTTTTGAAAGAAAAAAACTGCTCAGTAGTGTAAATGTTAATTCCAGAACATTTGCTAATATGCAACCACATGAGTGGTCATGTTATTCTAAAGTTCTCGTTTTAGTATTAATCGTATTAACGTGCATAGAAATTTTCAGGGTTAGTCGATATTCTTATTCTGATCACAAAATACCAAGGCCCCACAAGGATGAATAAACCCTCAAAACTATGATATAAATTGAAAATTATTGAATAGCAGTAAAATTCCAGGTTATATTTTAAATATTTACCAAGTATACTAGTGAAGAATGTAAACCAAAATTTTAAAAAATCTTGATTTGTGATGGAAACTATGATACCCAAAATGTTTTTTAAATAATTAATTGTATAACATTACACTTTTATTTCATAAAAATTAAAAGTTGATTTTATAATATTATTTATTTTCTATTTAATGAGTGTTATCCATTAAAAGAAAACATCCTAGTGGTTAGTTAGGATAAGAACAATTCGAATTGTGATAGAATTACCTAGCATATTTTTTGTATTTTAAATCAAGCCAGTCACTCTCTTTTCAGTCATTATATAATCATGAGTTCATAGTTCAATTTGGTACTGCAAAACAAAGGTACGCTCCTCATCACCACTTCTCATATATATGTAATTTACATTCTTAGTTATACAAGTCTGTAGAGGTTATTTAACTGATTTGCACATGTGAACACTAATATTAGCATCACACATATATGCTTAACACGTTAATTTACTCACGAGAACTTTTTAAAATTGGTTATTATTTTATAAAAAAATTTGTGTCTGCTTTATTAATCTATATTTTCAAATTTGATTATTTATACGAATCGAATATGAATAAGGAACTGCATGTTAAATTTTATATTTGTTTTGAATTATATAACTATTTTCATTATATGTTTCATTTATAGATATATAGACATTTTGTTGAATATTTATTTTGTTAACAACAATAATAATATTAAACTAAGAATGAGTTTTTAGGTACTTAATTAAGGCAAGTTATCTGACTTGTATAAGTTGTTTATGTTTTTTATTAATAGTTACCATGTACGCATTTTTATTAACATAAGTGCCGTGTAATTATATGTAATGTTACGTGAGAGCAAGCATGCATGTGGACCTTGTACAAGACCGCGGTTATAATATTTTGTTTGTGAACTACTTAGTTGTTAAGTCTGAGCCCCGGAAGTGTACTTATATATGTTTGAATTTACTGATTCGTTTCCAGCCCTTCGTGATCTAATGTACTGTTAATTATTTTTTAATTTCATTTAGGTTTGATTCGGCTTTTAGTGAGTGTGTGGTTATCGTTGTTAAGGTAAGTTAACTTTTCGTACTCGCGGGATATTTTAAATTGTTTTATATCCAAAATATTTTTAAATGTTTTTAATATTGTTGTTACGAAAATTTAGATCAAGAATGCTATTTTATATCCAAAAAAGAATGCTATTTTAGATATAAGGATTCCCAGCTAGCTATGACTTATGAAACCGTTAGTAATTGTGTATAGTTCTGGAACTAGATTACGATACCTTACTAGGGCGTGCCTAGCACATTTTATGATACCTTAGTAAGGGAAGCATTACCGACACCTATGAACCTATGATACGGTGTCACCAAGTATTTGTGACCTTAGCTAATTGCAGAATTTATAATATTTTTTATTTTGAAATTATGAAACTATGATTTACGAACTACGAAATATGTGAATTTTGAACTATGAAAATTTATCAAATATTTTGGAAACATACTTGATCAACTGGTTAGTTCGATTAGTTTTCTCGCTAGGCTGTGTATCTCATTATTTCTGAATTTTCAGGTACCAGTGGGGGTACTGCGTTTGGATCGGATTAGAGTGGAACTTATGTCACTAAATAATGTTTTAGTTGTTAGCTATTTGGATTTGAGGAGCTGCATCTCTCCGATTTTGGTTTTTAATTTGAATTATGTTATTTTCACTTCTAGATTTATAGAACTTTATGCTACTTTGAGATTTTGTTTTAAGAATTTATGAAATTCAACTTTTATTTTTAATTATATCACCGAATGATAATAGTCCAAAAAGTCGGGCTGTTGGAAAAATGAAATCAGTCATATCTCAAATTAGCAAAATAAAGTCAAAGCATACAATAGAAATTTATATAATTTAAACAGAAGGATTACCATGATATGTATTTCAGAATTTTAAAAAAAAATGAATTACATCCATGAATAGAGTAAATAAGGGCGGTTGTGTACCTCAGACTGATCATGATCGTAGCGCACAAGAAATCTGCAACGGCAACCTCTTACATCATGTCTCCGTCTTTGTGCATCAAGGACATGAGCATCATAGTAGAGAGCCTGCTCTTTGCCTTCCTGTTTTGTTCTTAATCTTAAGAGATGACTTCTTTTACTCATACATAACAATACAGAAAGATGAAGTATAGTCTTTGTCATTTTGCAGAGGAACCAACCTGAAAACAGAGTATAAGATCTCCTTGAAGAACTGCGACGCATTCTGAGGATTCACATGGGAGAGACCGTTTTCTCACAAGCCTACCAATGTCCACCCATTCATCCTCCTCAGCTCCAAATCCAGCAAACCTCACAAGAACTTCCTGAAATATCTTTCAAATACCGTAAGAGGAGGGGAGAAGGCAGAAAGAATGTCAAGGAAAAGAGTGACCTTCAGGCTTTAGCCCAAATAGGTAATTTAACTATTAGAATCTGATCCTCAAATTGGGAAAAACAGTAAAAATAAATAACACCATATAAATTTATGACTAGCGTTGCAATGACAATGTTATTAGCTAACTGAAGAATCGGCCAAGGAAAACAAAGGAATTGGAGTTATTTTCATCAAAATTTACCACAATACAGACCCTTATTTCAATCTATTAACCTGCATAAGATATACATTAACCACAGCCTCGGTGAAGTAAAAAACAAATGCCAATGTGGACAAGAGGTTTAATGTTATTTGAGATCATCATGAACTTACAGTAAATTTGTCAGAATATTTACTGTTATGTATTGTGAAGAATCCGCTCACACATAGACCGGTAAAAGAAAAGAAAACACAAATTGATCAACTTTCAGTATTTACCGGGTCAACAGCGTCAGAACTTCTATAAGATAAAAACATTGCAACATCGTACCTGAGAAGATCCACATAAGTAAGTAAGTCACTCCGGAGTATATACTTATTCATCAGAAGATACTTATACTGGCTAATAGACTTTCAAAAACTAGAATACAAATATCCTAAAATACTAACCATGCACCATCTCGCGCAGATTTAGCTTCAAACTCCATTGAGCTACTGTCTGCTCCATTCCTGCCTGTACCTTGAACCAGTAAGTAAAAAAAAATTAAGTAACAAACGAAAGCACGGAAAATAAAGTAGCCATCTAACAGAGTTTCATATAAAGACCGAAGATAAACGAACCCAACCCAGTTTTGACAGCTTTAGTAAGACTTATGAGATTCACAAATTATGTTAAAATCATAAACATTAGGAACTGGCTTATAAGATGATTTAAACTCACATCCGGTAGAAGGCAAACTTTGAGGGGCTTCAGTCACATCTATCTTTGTATCTGTAAAGGCTAAAACCTTAAAAATGAATATAATATAAACACATTCACAACACAAAACAGATTTGCTAATATAAAGTGCGTTGACACTTCAACCAAAAGGCCGAACTGAGTCACCTCGAGGCACTGGTTTTGATTGAGGGGCTTGGGGCATATTTGTCATTATACTAGAGCCGTCCTGAGTTAACGGCGATAAATTAGATGTCTCAGGAGCCCTAGAAGCTTTTGCTCTATGTGCGTAACGCCTATTCTGGAACCAATGCCACACCTGTACAAAAATATCCAAAGCACATAAGCCGCAGAATCTTAAGAGTAATCATGTGTATGTAAAAAAAACGTGTCTCACTTGTTTCATTTGAACTACGGATTTTCCGGACCTTTCAGGTGCAAGGCTATAAACAAGGCAATCACATCACAATTAATCTCAATCAGTAATTATAGTTGAGGTTATTCAAAACAAATATCAAATGCATACCTAAATTTCTCAGCAAGGGCGTCAAGAAGCTCACGTGAAGGCATAGCAAAATCATGTGCTACCAACATTGCTTCCATATCCGAAACCTTAAATGTGCATACCAGACAACCAAATAACTAATAAGCATGTGAATGAAACTTTTTTAAAATTGCAGTTGTAGCAGTATAGGCATATAAAACTATGAGCATTTAGCTTCAATACATATAAAAGACATCTTATGTCTTAACAAGACAACACGTTGCATTGTTAATATATAAATCTAGCTCACTACAATGTCACTCCTTTTTTTAATAAGTAGTATCCATTCTTAGATAAATCACAAGTTGAGTGAGAATCGAACTCATAACCTGGAACAGACCACAAGAGATAAACACGTACCACTTGGGCCATCTCATCGCGCTCCACTACCCTGTCACTCTTAACTAAACCTCATATTCTCATCTTATTCCAAGTAGAACAATCTCAGCTATTTATAGCAAGGCTAAACTTCTGTTAACAAGTCAAGAGTTCGAGTCCTCGATCAAACCAAATATGTTCGAGTCCTCGATCAAACAAAATATGTGCATAAACATTTAAATTTCTAGTAATTTAACTTATCCTGTCTTAGTCAAACCAAATATGTCCCTAAGTATCTAAATTTCAAGTCGTTAAACTTAAACGATCAAATGCGGGCGTGAGTATTTAAATTTCCCGTAATTGAACTTTTCGAGTCTCGGTACGTGCACAAGTATCTAAACCTCTAGTCCTCTAGTTTTAAACGACTAAATATGTCCCGGACTTGTTACATGTGCGTAAGTATTTAAATTTCTCGTAATTGAACTCGAACACAAAAAGGACCGTGTAATGTTCATAATCATACTTTTAATTATTGTTAAATTCGAAAATCTATAATTACGAAATTTATATGAATAAGCAGTGTAAATAACAATGGAAAAAAATATGAAACGAACCTCAACGGCGTTAAAGCGGAAGGAGGGGACGCCGTTACTAGGTGGTCTTCCCATCGGCGCCGCTAGTCAAGTCTGACAGAGAGAGATAGGTTCGGGTTGTCGGGTCGGAATTTTACACCTGCTTTCAATTCAAGAGTAATAATAAGTACGTATGACTTTTTATCTACTCGAGTCCATCCAATTTTTTTTAATTCTTTTCCAAATAAACTGAATTTCAATAAGAATCATATATAAGGACTAAAATTTTACACAGTCACCGTAAACGGGAGTCCTGGAGTTATATATGTTTTTCAAATAATATATTACGAAAATATTGTAAAAAATATTATTTTTTGAATCATGTTTTGCAAATATCAATTTTTTAATGATAATCTTGCATATGTTATATATTTTACAAGTAAAATGTTGTAAAATATATTATTTTAAAAAACAAACTTAGTTTGTCGAATATTCATGTTCAACATAAAGTATTTTGCAATATTTTACTTATAAAATATATGAAATTTACAAGATTTTTGTTAAAATAGTAATGTTTGTAAAATATACTTCACAAAATAATATATTTTGCAATGTCTTATCTATATAGAACAAATATGAACTCCACGACTTAGTGCTGCACAAATGTCAAAACCCGGACGGAATCGGACCGATCCGTACTGGACCGAAGACCGGAATTTTTCAAAATTAAGGATCGAGGACCGGACCGGCTCGATCCGGTCTTGGGACCCGGACCAGACCAGACCGACCCGAACCGGACTGAAGATCGAAATTTTTCAAAATTAAGGACCGAGGATCGGACCGGCTCGATCCGGTCTTGGGACCGGACCAGACCGGAAAAACCCGGTTTGGACCGGAACCAGACCGGTTTGGACTGGTTTAATTAATATTTATATAATTTTATTTTAATTTTTCTTTCAAATTTATAGACATTAAAAAGTTTGTTATTTGGTACGTCAATAAAAATTTAAAAGTAAGTATATATCCTATTATTTTAAAAATAAATATTAAATTTTAAGTGTATGAATATCAATATTTTATCACATGAAGTATGAAATTTAGTAATTTAAAGTGTAACATCGATCTATCTTATTATATGATTTATTATCCATTAATTTGGTCAATAAAATATGATATGGGTGAATATTTAATATTTATATATGATCTTATAAGAAATAAAGTAAAGATAAAATAATTATATATATGAATTCAGGTTCATTTAGGTTTAGACCGGATTTTTCAGGTCTTGGACCGGACCGGACCATAAACCGGATTTTTTCAATTATAAGGATCGGGGACCGGAACGACAATATTCGGTCCGGTCCGGGTCATGGACCGGTCCGGTCCGGGTTACAGGTCCAGACCGGAATTATGTGCAGCGCTACGAGGTTTCCAATGAAACGGTGTCATCCGTAAAATTTAACTCTATATATATATTACAGGCATAAAAGACCTCTTTTAAAAAAAGGATGCATGAAAGGGCCGCTGAAGTAGATTTAAGTCATGCAAATATTATTGAGTTCGTTTAAATAGTATATCGATTTTTAATTAATATTTTGGAAAAATAAATATATTCTTAATAAATATAAGGATCGGCGTGAAAAATTGATTAAAATATAACACTTTCAAGAGTAGATGTTCAAAATATCTGTCGGCATGAAACACTAACTAAAATACCCGTCGAACATGCATGGAAATGTAAATATATTTTTTTGAACCACACACGTATGAGTTATGCGTATTTAGTGTATTATTTTTTTTGGTTTAATAAACATTTGGTATTAGAAAGATGGGAAAGAATCCTGCCAAAGATCTTGTTTGATATCGTGGTACATCTATTCATTATAAGAGTGACTATTTTTATGAAGTAGATTTTATGCGTAGCCATTATTATAAGAGTATTTTTTATTTTAGAATTCGTTGTATTGTGTAGATCCATATACATTTTAAATTTGTGCATTGACTGAGAGTTATTTGTTGAGGTTAGTGAAAATGAATTCAATATTATGAATACCGAAGATTTCTTGGCGATGGTGACGCGCAACAGGGCTGTTATGTTTTCTAGTGAAGTGAAGTCGTTAATTGCGAAGGATAAAGAGAAGAAAAGGCACCGGGACGATGGCTCCTCGTGGTCAATCTCATAAGAAAACTAAAAAAGTGGCACCTAGCTACGTCTAGAAGATAGCGTGGGAGTTGCGCCCCTATTTAATTGTACAGTTAGATGAAGAGATTTCGATGTACTCAAGATATTCAATAATATTTTTCTTATTTTATTATGACTCGTATATCTCTTTTTCAGATATTTTCTTTTCAAACCTTTAAGTTTATTGTCTAAATTTTAGGAGACATCCAACATATGTTTGACTTAAATCCTAAAATTCTCTCAAAGCAGCCTCCCTATCATCTCTGAGGGGTTTCTATCGACTTTCACCGGTGTAAAGCCTTGATCTCTTCTTCTTTTTATTATTCTTAGTTCATCTCTTGTAAATCTTCAATAATTTCCCAATTTATTTGGGTTTTGTTAGTCTCTCCTTGTGAGAGTTTGATTTATTTGCAGTTCATCATGCCCGAGATTGCAGATCGGCGGATTTTTCATGGTGTTGATACGGTGATAAAGGTTTTTATGGTGATACATTTGTGGTCGATTGCTCAAAACAACAATTGGAGGATTACATGTAGATATCACTTCAAAAAATTGTTTGGTTGCCTATCCAAAAGAAAGGATTCAACATCGATATAATTATGCGTTTGTGCAATTTCGATCATATGTGTAGATGCCGTATGGCTTTTCATTATTGAATTATTTTTATTTTTCAAAAAAAAAAAAATCCTGTAAATTTGGTGAATATGTATCCCTTGAAAAATAAAAATGAATAAAAAAATAATTGTATTTGAAATATTCATGAACTTTTATATCTTTAATCACTTGAAACACATCCTCACTCCCCGTTCTTGCCCCCAAATTTGTCACACACAAACACACCTTCTCCGTAAACAATCAACCAAACACAACCCTAAATTCACACAAACCCTAGAAAAAAATGGAATCAATTGGAGTGCTAATGGCCTGCCCAATGTCAACATACCTCGAACAAGAGCTCTCCAAGCGATTCATTCTCTTCGAGTTCTGTAACTTTCCTCAAAAAGCCGCCTTTTTGAAAGAAAACGCACTTTCAATTCGCGCAGTGGTCGGCAACGCCACGGCAGGGCTGACTCGGCGTTGATCGACTCGTTACCGAGTTTAGAGATCGTTTCGAGCTTTAGCGTGGGATTGGATAAGATTTATTTGGGGAAATGTAAAGAAAAGGGTATTAAATTTTTCGTCTTTTTTCGTAAAGTTAATTGTTTGATATAAAAATGCTTGGTTTTGTGTTTAGCGTTTCTCGGGTTTTAATTTTTAATTTATGTTGTTTGTTGTTATTATGTATGTGTTGTGTTTTGTAATTGTTATTGGTAATTTGGTATAGAGGTAAGGAATGTATGCATGTAGGGAATTATGCGGTGTTTGATTGGTTTCGAGGTAAATGGTGTTCTTTGTAATTAGGGATAAAATACAGCTTCTATTTTTATTCTAGGACTAAAGATAAGGTCTATGTACATTATAAGAAGATAGTGATGTTATATGTGTTTGATGACATTATGGATTGTTTAGTGTTGATTGCTAAGAAGTGCAAGTTTTAATGCTTGAGTGAGGACTGATGTCGTACTTTGTTACTTTTTAAAAGTTTTTTAAAAGATTTAGTTGTATGAATCCGAGGGATTTTAACTAGGTTTTGTTTGGCAGTAGTTATCACTGTTCACTACTGCTGCGGTTGAGCCCTAAGCAACCTCTGCTTCCCCTGATTCGACCAATGCAATTGGGCAGTCAAATAGGTCCGCCTTGCTGCCTTTCGTCCTCACCAAAAAACGGTAAAGCTTGCTGCTGCTGCTGAATAAATTGCATCGGAGACACTGCTCCCTTCCTGCATAAAATCAAAATGCACTCCACTACTCCCCCAATTTCCTTATTCCACTGCTGCATTTCCGTGCCCTGACCACTACTCCCAGTCTCCCACCAATTACCTCTTTCCGAACTTGCTGGATTCCCAAGCCCTCGAAATGATTACTACTTCCACTACTCCCACCAATTACCTTACTCCCCTCGAAAAGACTACTACCCCCACCAATTACCTTATTCCTTCCATGTTGCATTTTTGTTGAAAAGAAAAAGGCTACGGTTGCTGCCGCTTTTTTCTTTCCCAAATCTGTGGCTGCTACTTCTTTAATTCCCGCGAAATATGTGAGTACTAGTACTTAACAATATTTTATGTAATAATTTGATTAGATGTAGTCAATGATATTTTAAAAAAACATTATATTGAATTAGTTGGCCATGTACAGTAAATATGTGTTTAATTGTTTTTGAGATTGATTGAAGTAAAAATATTTTGTTTATTTTTTCTTAAATGACTAGCAACATGAATTAGAGGTAAAGGATAGGTAAACTTAACATATTATTTGTTTGTCTGTGTTCGTTAAATTGTGTTTATAAGTTTGCAGATAAATGTTAAATGTGTTTTTTTATGTGTGTTTGTTCATGAGTAGGTATGTATGTGTCAATTTTTTGAGGTTAGTTTGTTCCATGAGTTATGACGGTCATAATTAGGTAATAAGACTAATGATTTAGATTTTTTTGATGAGGATTTGAATGTTGTACGTGTAATTTTATTCATTTTGAACACTTAAATTTAAATATAAGTGTATGATTAATAGGAACAATCGAACAGTGTAGAATGTAATGTGGATTTCATGGTCGCTGATATCAATTATGTTAACCAACTAGCTCATTAAGGGTAAAATCAATGGCGAAGAAAATGTAGAATCAAGTTTGAACTGGAGAATGGGTCTAAATGATACAGACCGGCTCACCACTCCTCCATTAGCATGATCATAATGCATTTGTATAATGCTAATGGAGGAGTGGTGAGTCAGCATGTATCATTTATACTCATTTTCCAGTTCACACTTGATTCTACATTTTCTTCGCCATTAATTTTACCCTTATGAGCAATACAATGAGGTAGCTGGTTAACATAACTGATGTCAGTGACCATGAAATCCACATTGCATTCTACATTGTTCGATTGTTCCTGTTAATCATATAATTATAATTAAATTTAAGTGTTCAAAATGAATAAAATACATGTACATCATTCAAATTCTCATAAAAAAACATTTAAATCATTAGTTTTATTACCTAAATATGACCGTCATAATCCATAGAACAAACTAACCTCAAAAAATTTACACACACATACATACTCGTGAACAAACACACCTAAAACAACATATTTAACACTTACCTGCAAACTTATAAACACAACCTAACGAACACAAACAAATAATATGTTAAGTCTACTTACCATTTACCTCTTATTCATGTTGCTAGCCATTTAAGAAAAATTAAACAAAATATTTTTACTTCAACCAATCTCAAAAACAATTAAACACATATATTTACTGTACAGGGCCAACTAATTCAATATATTATTTTTTTTAAATACCATTGACTACATCTAATCAAATTATTACATAAAATATTGTTATGGGGAATATAAGTACTAGTACTCACAGACTCCGCGGGAATTGAAGAAATAGCAGTCACAGATTCGGGAAAACGCAACCGTAGCCTTTTTCTTTTTAACGGAAATGGACCTATATGATTTTTAGCTCGTTGAATAAGCTTTTGAAGATTGAGGGTGATATTTCTGGAGTCCAAAAGATGAAGAGGGAGCTTGATGGGGTTTTGGCATCAAAAAGGGAGTTGGAGAACCGAGTTTGTAAGTTGACTGGGAAGGAGAAAGAGTTGGAGAAGAACAATGCTTCGCTGGGTACTGAAAGTTCGAAGTGAAAGGTGATTTTGCTGCCATGGAAACAACTATGAAGAATCGAGATTTGGAGTTGCAGGGAGTCAAATAGGCTCTTGAGGAGTCGAAGACCAAGGTTGTTGATGTGGCGAATGTATTGACTGCTGAAAGAGATGAAGCTTGACAGGAGCTCGGTGTTGCTCGTGCTGAATGTGCTAGGCTTCATGAGTCAGCTGTTAATGCTTTTGAGTCGGGGTATGGGCAGTGTTTGGGAAGGATGGGTTCCTTTGGTGTCGATGTGGCGGGTCATGATATTGACAGTTATTTTGCGAGTCTTCGGGGGAGGTCAGGCAAGGATGGAACCGGGTCTTCGAACCATCCGGAAGGGGGTCCTGAGACTTAAAGTCTTCCCTTTTCATATTTAGTCGGGGAATGCCCCTGTTGGATTTGTAATCGTTGGCTTTGAACCTTTGTTATTGATTTTGAAATCTTTTTACTTGATAAGTTAGGAGCATTGCAGTTCTGCAATTTTCGATTTTTCTAAGAACGAACTCTTTTATGATTGTTACTCGTTGGTGACATATTTTTATTTTCTTATTATGTTCGAACAGGTTTAGTCATCTGCCTGTTCTTGAACAACACGGACGATCACAAAATCTTGAAATCGAGGGAAAGATATGCATTTCACTATTGTCCCGGAATACATTCTATACTGCTTACCTATTATTTAATTTCACAGTCTCTTATTACTTCACAGGATTTGGTTACAACAGTTAGAAACTTTTGTCGGGATTGATGGTTATGGCGAAAGCGATAACAGACTTGTTTATATTATATACCCGGATTTGATCCAAAATGTGATGGACCTGATGATCCTGTGTTATTGGTCCCCAGTATCCAGTATTGTGAAAAGACGGATGGTACGAAATTGGATTGGGCGACTACTTAAACAAGGAAGGTGGCGACAGCCATGAACTGCGGATGAGCTTAAGGTAAGTGAAAGATAAGAACTCAAAGGGTGTCATCGTTAATAAAGGGATTGAGAAAACTAGTTAGATTCTTGTTTTTTTACATCAAGGATATTTTGTTTTATAGCTCTTCATTTTGTGCGTCTGTTTGCAGTTCTTTCGTAGTGAGCTGTTAACGTTATATATAGATTTTATTTCAGTCCTTCGCAACCTTGATATAATGCATTTTGGCCAACTGCTTTCATATAGAAATTTGCAATTTCAATGTGTCATTTTGGAGAAAATTTGTTGCAGTTCTTTTAGTCATTTCCGCATTGAAGATGTTGCAGCGTAGAATGCTAGAATTTCACCAGAAGTTTATTTTCACTGAATGACTTCACCGCAAACTTTGGAGCATCTTTGATTCTCTGGTTCTTTCTGTTTTGAAGAAAGAATTATTAGTTGCCAGGTAAAAAAACTCAAGGACTTCAAATTTGCATTCATCTGTAAAAGTGCTCTACACTATTTAGTTGCAAACCTGTGATCTTTTAGGACTGTTTTCGCTTTAGACCAAACAAACAAAACATGAATGTCCCCAGTATGTTCAACACCATATTCACTTTGTAAAGTATATATCAAGAACATACAACAGAAAGAGCTTGGTTTACATTTTTTTCCCCTGCAACTTCTCGTCTTCCAGAATTTTAATTTTTGAATGGCATAGCAACGTAGTTTGCCTTACAATATTCGCCCATTGCGGAAAATTCCCCACTGCTGCCTCCCGTAGGAGTCTGGGCAGTCCCAGTGTGGCTGATCATCCTCTCGGACCAGCTACCTCCTGATCATCGCCTTGGTAAGCTATTGCCTCACCAACTAGCTAATCAGACACGAGCCCCTCCTCGGGCGGATTCCTCCTTTTGCTCCTCAGCTTACGGGGTATTAGCAGCCGTTTCCAGCTGTTGTTCCCCTCCCAAGGGCAGGTTCTTACGCGTTACTCACCCGTCCGCCACTGGAAACACCACTTCCCGTCCGACTTGCATGTGTTAAGCATGCCGCCAGCGTTTATCCTGAGCCAGGATCGAACTCTCCATGAGATTCATAGTTGCATTACTTATAGCTTCTAAGTCATTAAATTAAGTTCTATGCAATAATTTAGTGGGTTTTTTTTCAAAAATACCCGAGCTATAGAAAGTATTTTCAAAAATAAGTTGCAACCTTATATATAACATAAAATGCAACATTTTACCTAATATACAACTTCGAGCAACTCCTGTGCAACCTAATAATTTAGAGGGTCATTTGTAACTTTTATCGTATTTTTAAAAACATAGGTATTTTTCTAAAAAATAATGACCAAAATAATGCAGAGCCGGGTAAAATCTTAATAAATTTGAAACCGATTAAGATTAAAAAATTAAGTTAATAAAAATGATTTTTTTCAAAAATGCCCAAATTACAGAAAATATTTTCAAAACTACGTACGTTGCAACCTGCAACATTTACAATCTTGCATGCAACATTAAATGCAATATTTGCAATCTTGTACTCTCCCGTCTCAAAATAAAAGTCCATTTAACTTTTTACGCGTATTTTAAGCTGAATAAAAAAGATAACTCCGAAAATCATATTTCAAATTTTCTTTTTCTGAATAAAAATATAAATATTAAATTTTAATTCAAGAAAACAAAATTAGAAAAATATATACGGAACTATGACTTTTTATACACGTTAAAGTACGCGCAAAAAGTCAAAGGGACTTATATTTTGGGACGGAGGAAGTATACATCTTCTAACAATCTCCTGTGCACCCTAGTATGCAACTTTGACCATATTTCTTTAAATAAGTTCAGAAATATGGGTATTTGTGATAAATTCCCTATTTTTTTAATCTTAATATTTGTTTATTTAATTAGTTCAACTGTATTCAAATGAAAAACCCTAGCCTTCTCATGTTACTTCTTCCCTGTACTCTGAAGGGTTCCTGCAGTAAAAGACCGCCTATGAGGGGTGATACGAAGGGGATGAATGCGTTACCACAAGACCTAATAGAAGAGATAGTGTCCCGTACCAGCCCTGCGCATACATGTGGTAAGCTATCACTTTTGTCCAAAAGTTTCCGGTCAGCCGCAGAATCTAACAACGTTTGGGAGAGATTTCTGCCGCTTGACATCATCTCCCGTCGGACAGTGCAAAATCAAAGGTGGTATAATGATCCTTGGAAACAAATTGGTTCAGATACTTTACGTCATTTTCCTGCCAAGAAAGATTTGTATTTCTTTCTTTGTGACAATCCTCTGTACATTGACAATGGTGCTATGGTAATTTATTATGCGACCCCTTTATCGAACGTTTTTTACTGTTATTTATGTTTTTTTATGTAAACATGAGTCTCTCCCTCCCAAATTACTAGTTAGTCGTCTTGTCTAATGAGTTCTGATATTAGTTAAGGCTTCGCTTGATATTATTGTTGTTACAAAAAAATTTTGCCGAAAAACTGTTAGAAACATGTTTGATATATTTTAAAAACTGCCGTCTCGAAAAATACTTTGGGTCTAAAAATTAGCAAAAGTATGTCCCCTCGTGCTTTTTGAAAAAACTGTATTCACCTTTTGCAGCACCATCAAACCTTCTCAAAATATTGTTTTTATATATTATATCTAAAAATATGTATAAGTTTAAAAAAAAACATCAAACAATTATATAATTTTTCTGACAACATTTTTTCTCCTACCACAACAATTTTCAAAAAGTTATTTGGGATTGTCGTTAAAAAAATGTTGTGCGGTTATAAAAAGTGCTGAAAACAGTTTTTTCTAAAAGTAGGGTGAGACTTACTTTCTCTAGCAGTTTTTAGACTAAAAGCACTGTTCTGAACAATATGGTGGGACTTGCTTTCAGTATGGTGGGACTTGTTTTCTCTAACAGCTTTTAGGTCAAAAACACTGTTCCGAAAAATAATTTTTAAATTTTACTAAACATGTTTTTAACTAACTTTCATCGAAAAGCTGTTGTCAGCAACAACAATAACAAACACATCCGAATCAAGACAGTCAAATTTATTTGAATTTAATCGTCTGCCATTAGCTCCGTCCCATATTAATAGTAATCATTCTGACTAATGAATTTTGACATAGACTTATTTATACGTCTATCATCTGAGCAGTACATTTGGTTAGACAAGCTTAGCGGGAACAAGTGTTTTCATATTGGACCAATGAGTCTCACTTTAGGTCATCTAGACGGGTGGAAAAACTCATGGCTATGTAAAGCCCAGAGGTACAAGATCTCGTAGGATACTTTTGACTTACTTTTAATTTATGTTTTTCGAATTTATTCGAAGCACAGACTCTTTCATGGTTGTTACTCGTTGGCGAAATTTTTTGAATTTCTTATTATCCTCGCACAGGTTTAATCGTGTACCCGGTCTTGAACAAAATCTTGAAATTGAGGGAAAGATAAGCACTTCACTATTATCGCAGAATACAACTTATACTGCTTACCTGTTATTTGATTTCACAACCTCTTGTTGGTTCAAAGGATTTCGTAAAATAGAACTGTTAGAAACTTTTGTTGGGATTGATGGTTATGGTGAAAGCGATAACAGACGCGTTAATATACCTGCACATCGTCTAAAGTATGATAAACCTGCAGAATTTATCGGTCCCCTGGTACTGAGAAAAGATGGACTGTATGAACTTGAATTGGGCAACTACTTGAACAAGCAAGGTGGTGAAAACCGTGAACTGCGGATGAGGTTGAGGGAAGTGAGAAATAAGGATTCAAAGGGTGGCATTCTTGTTTTAGGGATTGAGATCCGACCTAGCAGTTCTATGAAAACTAGTTAGATGTCTTTCATTATGTAGCTCTTCATTCTCGATATGTTTGCGTTCTTTTTGATGAGCTGTTAACTTCAAATGTAGCTCTTATATCAATCCTTGAAAATCTTGATATGATTCTTATAGAAATTTGCAGTTTCATTGTGTTGTTTTGGAGATAATTTGTTGAAGTTTTTTCTGTCATTTTTGTATTGAAGATGTTGCAGTAGAATGCCTTTCAGCTTGTGATTTCATAAAGCAGGCGGACTGCATTCAATTGACAAGATTTATGGGTGTTTACTGATTGGTTTGGTCCGAATTCTTATTTTTTTTGAACGAAGCCAGTAAGAACGGTTTTTTGAAAATCAAATCAAAACCAAACTAGTTAAATGCTAAGATCAAACCCAGCCAAACCGAACCATTAAAAACGGTTTTAGCGGTTTTGGTTTTACTTGGTTGGGATTGCCATGGTCCGGTCGATATTCACGGTTTAACGGATTTTTTAACACCTCTGTCAGGATTTCACCAAAAGTTTATAGTTTCTTCATTGAAGATGTTGCAGGTTAGAACAGGCATTTATAAATATTTCTTACAATTGCCAAAATCCAAACCAGTTATCCTCTTCTCAACTTGATAATCATCATCATCCTCATCTTCATTGTACTCATCAGTGACTATCTTATCGTGAAGATTCATAGAAAGATTCATGAAGTCTTTAAAGTTACATTTTTACAAAATACGATTTGCAACTCCCGCACCCTAAAATGTTCTATAATTTTATTTTAATTGATTTTAAGGTTGTTTTGGTTGCAAGGTGCAACTACAAACGTTAAATTAGCTTTAAAGTCAACTTCTTCAAAAATCAAAATAAAGCTGCATTTTACATTGCAAAAATTGGAGATTGTATTTTGAAAGTAAAAATTTTGTCGCGGTATTTTAAAAATAATCATATTTTTAAAATAAATTTAATAATATAGATATTTTATTATTTTCTAAATATACCGGTTTCTTTACTCTTACTCCCGAGTTTTAAAAAAGGGTGGAAAACAAGTGAAAGGTAAACAAAATAGTTTCACTTTCATTATTAATCGTAGGACTGTCAAACGGATAATTCGGATACAGATATGTCCATATCCGTATCCGCATCCGCAATTATCGGATTCGAATACAGATAATATCCGCTTTATTTCGGATACGGGTAATATCCGCTTTTTCTCGGATACGAATATCAGATTTTTTGAATTTTTTTGTTGCCCCTGCCGTTTTGACGAAGATTATAGAACATTTTCTACGATTAAATACAAATAATGTATTTATATATGTATAAAGTATGTGTACAATTATATAAAATTTGTATAAACGTATTATTTAATACTGTTACATACACTATAAACTAAAAAAATAAATTTTAAATTATATATAATTATACGCATACTTTATAATTCGGATACAGATAATATGTATTTAGTTTTGGATTTGAATATCCCGTATTCGGATACGGATAATATCCGCTTTTTCTCTTATACGGATAATATCCACTTTTTCTCTGATACAGATACGATTTTTTCGGACGACTATAGGATTTTTCGAATTTTTTGGCAGCCATAATTAATCGTACTCCCGAGTTTTTCAAAGGAGCGAAAACAAGTGATGATAAATATAAATTTACATACTTTACCTCATCTCATTTTTGGGACGAAAGTACTCCGGGCCTTAATAAGCCCATGTCACACAATCGATTTTAGGGACCTATTAACCAACAATTAGTCTTTTAGCAGTTAGATTAAGTCTCCAATTAAAGGGCAAATATTAGGATTGCAAAAACCCTAGCCTTTTCCAATCTTGTCTTTGCATAAACCAACAACTATAAACAACACAATACTCGCACACAACCATTCTGTTCTCTTGACGTCAGGGATGGATGCGTTACCACAGGAACTAATACAAGAGATAGTGTCCCGTACGAGCCCAGCGCATGCATCTGGTAAATTATCGCTTTTGTGCAGCAGTTTCTGGTCAGCCGCAAAATCCAACCTCGTCTGGGAGAGGTTCCTGCCACCTGACCTCATCGCCCGTCGGGCGGTGCAAGATCAGGTGGATTACAATGATCCCTGGAAAAATATTGATGCAGATACTCTACGTGCTTTTCCTAACAAGAAAGATTTGTATCTCTTTCTTTGCGACAATCCTCTGTACATTGACAACGGTGTTATGGTAATATACTCACTCCGTCCCTAAAAACGTTTTCTATTTGTGTTGGACATGTTTGCTAATGCACACTTTTGATTGTTAATATCTTTAAATTCGTATTAGTATTAAATATAAAAATTTCACTGTATTAAAGTACTGATAAATACGAATCCAACGAGATCACTCGTGACTATGTTTGATATTATAAATTAGACATAAATTAATAGTATATCGCTTACCGTGAACAATACCGAAAGTCAATATAGGAAAAACAAAATGGGACGGAGGGAGTATTATTTTACCTCCTTAATTGTTTTTACACTTTTTTTTATGTAAACAACTCATATTAGGAGTCAAGATCTTGAGCGATGAGTTTTGAGAACAATATTATGTTAATACTCCGTCCGTCTCAATTAATCTGTCTTATTTGATTTTTGATGGTTAAATTGACTCAACTTTGACTGATGAGTTTGACAACGGTACTTTGATAATATAATACTTCCTCCGTTCCTTTCATTTGTTATTGTTCCTGAGATACTTTACGATGAACAAAAATTATAGTTCAATAATTTTTTAAAAAAAATTATTTTTCTGAATAAAAGTTTAAAATTCTATTTTTATTCAGAAAAAGAATTTTTTTTTAAAATTTTTATATAGAATTATACTTTTTAATTGACCTTAACATGCGTGCCGGATATTTCTTTAGAAACGATTATAATGGAGAGGGACTGAGCGAGTATTATTTTTCGACGGTGCCATGGTAATATATAATTTTACTTCTTAATTATTTTTACACTTTTTTATAGGTAATCAGGTCATATTAGTAGTCAAGATCTTAACTGACGAGTTTTGACATTGATTACGTCACTTTAGCTACAAATTTATCTGACTTATTTGAATTTAATTGTCTGTATTTCGAGCAGTACACTTGGTTAGACAAGTTGAGCGGGAACAGATGTTTTCATATTGGACCACAGAGCCTCACTTTAGGTCATCCAGATGGGTGGAGCGGGGTACACTTTTGGAGAGACTGGAGGTACAAAATTTTATATTCCGTACGTCCAATTTAATCGTAAAAAATCAAAAGTCAAAAATTATGAGATCGAGTGAGTAGGAAACTTTTAATTTGCCTTTAAAAAAGACTTAATTATAATTTAAATCTTAAAGTATGATATTATATACACATAAATCTTTAAAGAAAAAAATAATATACATCGGCTTTTAATGTATCAAATTTATACATCATGACCCTTACTCCGTCAAAAAATTATGAATTATAAAATGTCACAATTTCAGGCACAATAATGTGGATAGAAAATGTTTTTATCTTATTTATTTTGAAATATATAATTCAAAAATAATTTATTAATATTAATCGGATTTCAAAAAATAGATCGGTCAAATATTTTTTAAGGATTAATCGGGGATTAATCGATGATTTTTTCAAAAATCGGGGATTTTTAGAACACTGGTTGTTACATGTTCATGACATTTGAATCATGACATTTGAATTTCGTGTTATTTTCGCACAGGTATAACATAATACCCTGTCTTGACCAAGGTAGACCAAAAAATCTCGAAATTGAGGGAAAGATGAGCACTTCAATATTGTCCCAAAACACAACCTATACCGCCTACCTATTATTTAATTTCACAGGATATTTTTACTTCAAAGGATTCGGTAAAAAAGAACCGTTAGAAACTTTTGTTGGGATTGATGGTTATGGCGAGAGCGATAGCAGACTTGTTTATATTCCCACAGATAATCCGAAATATTATAAACCCGATGAACCTGGTGCATTTATCGGTCCCCAATATCCAGTACTTAGAAAAGATGAACTGTATGAAATTGAATTGGGCAGCTATGTGAACAAGGAAGGTTGTGAAAACCGTGAACTGCGTATGAGCTTGAAGAAAGTGAAGAGTAGAAGGGGAGTGAAGAGTGGCATCTCTCTTTATGGAATTGAAATCCTACCGGAAAGTTCTGTAAAAACTGGTTAGATGTCTTTTTGATTTTTAAGTAGCAAGGAGTTGGGCTATGTTTGTTTCGTGGAATTATAATCCTGGGGATGGGGATAATTAATCCCTTCAAATTTAGTTATATGGATTAAATAATCCAATCATGTGTTTATTTGTTTGGAAGGATTAAATATAGAATTGAACTATAATCTTTTAAAATTTTATCCTATGTTTGTTTTGAGAGGTAATCCTTGGGATTAGAATATAATCCTTAAAAAATTTCAATTCTATGTTCGTTTCACATGGAATAACGGGATATAGGATTAGGCTCAAATGACAACTAGTTCCCCGGAGAACTGTTATGTTCTGTAATTATGTTTTATGTGTTTTGCAAAAAAAAATCATTTTTTTCTTGAGTTGCATAAAAAATTCTCATACATATATATATATGACGTCAAAATTTTAATAAATATTGTCATGATTACTATAGAAAACTAAATAAAAACGTATAGTATGTTCAGTGATTTGTGCATAACATATGTATATGTTTTCTAAAAGTTTTCTCATATTTTTTTATGTATATACAAATTTTTGTTTTCATTAACATAACACATGCATTTGAATAACATATACAAAAAAATATAAGAAAAATGAAGTGTTCTCTGTTGTTCTTCCAATTAAGGTGTTCTCCAGGGAACCCAACCCTGGAATAACGGGGATTTTAATTTTTTTAAAAATGACTTGTAAGAGAAGATAAACAATACCTCTTCCCACCAAGTATTAAAGGAGATTATATTGTGATAGGATAATTTTAATCCTTACATAACCCTTCACTATTTTTTTAAAAAACAAACATGGGACGGGAATATTTAAAGGATTACAACTCTTCTATGGAGTCCATCTTTAATTGGAGTCTTCGGAATCCATATATGTTCTGCAAGTAAAATATAGCTTAAAATATTACAAAACATATTATTTTTCGACAAACATCACTATTCTATCAAAAATCTTGTAGATTGCATACATTTTACAAGCAGAACATTGCAAAAATATATATTCTACAAAACATGTTTAGTTTGCAGAACATAAATGTTCATGTTGCAGAATATATTACAGAACATACATATTGTACCGTAAATATATGAGATTTGCATGATTTTGTTGAAGTTATGCTATTTGTGTAACATGTTTTGCAAAATAACACGTTTTACAATATATTTTATTTGCAGAACGTAGATGGACTCCGAGGACTCCGATAAAAAGGTGGATTCCATAGAACTCAGCCCTACAACTATATCCCCTATTTAATGGCATGAAACAAACATAGCCTCAAGGTTAATGTGTTTCTTTGAATTGCCAAAGAAATCATTCTTCTTCTCAAATTATTTGTCTAATGTTTTGCGATGTGTACAGAACGAACCTTGAAAATTATGTTCAACCTCGGCTCGTATATAAAAAAGCACAACCTGAGGAGACACACACCAACACCTAGTAAGTTGCTGAAACCAAGTTTGAGCCCATCCAAAGTACTTCATTAAACAAAATTTAGACTAAATGATTACAGAAACAAACTGAAGATTGAAGAAGGCAATAAACAATGGAAATCTTATAGTATCAGAGTATAAGCCATTTCATCTATCTTTTTTTTAACTGGGTTTTTTTGATTTAATCTTACAATTGTTACACAATAATTCTCATGTTCCAATGGAAGGATGGAGAGGGACCTGCGACGCGCAGTATTAATATGGCATCTGACTTGCATTTTTGCCATTGATGCTAAGACGCAGCATTATTGTTTACAATTGATAACCTCCCTGCAACTGATCCTTTTTTCTGTTTCCTCTTTTTCATCTTCTGTGTAAATCGTATACGATCCTTCATACTCCTCTCCCACTGTTTTCTATTTTTCTGATATAAGAGCATTGCAGCACGGGCATCTTCAATCTAAAAAAGAGAACATCAATCAAATCAGAAGTGTTGTGAAAATAAGTACTAATGCAAAAGTCAACATGAGTTTGTAACATAACATTCCAAAAAGGCAAGCAAAAAGTAGGAACTAACAGGGCAATGCTCTCCATTCTGGATCACTACATCAAGAAACTCCGATGCAAGATGCTTTAGTGCTTTACTCCGGCCTTCCCTGATTCCATATCCACACAAGAACACATGTTAGCAGGAAGTCTAGACAATTGTTAAAACGTCTAGAATATAGGCAAGCGTCTAGAATTAGTAAGTAAACACAGTACTTCAAAAAGGGTTGATACTCTGCTGTATCACGTATATCCGTCTTTGGGTGGCTTAACAACAGTGCCTGTGAGAAACATATCATATACATCAACTACTCAGACACCTAATCATAGTATGATGTTGGAAGATGACAATAATAACAAAAAAACCTCCACAAATCAATTATTTGGCAAGACGCACAACCTTAAGATCGTTACGCAAGGCATGACCAACCAAAATTCTTCCTTTCAACAACTCTGCCACTTTATTCTGGACCACACGGAAATCTTTTGCTGTCAATACATTACAACGAGTGAGCCTGTGTCAAATAGTTGCATAATTATTGTTCATATTTTCTATTTAAATTACAGCTACACACAGGATATACATCATGAGTAAACTGTACAAGTTAACTGTGTTCCTCTGGTTTTTTATGAGTGAGCTGACCCGTACAACATGGAAGATGGTAAATAATTCACTCTTTGTCTTACTAAAAAAGAAATTATTGTTCCTTCTAATGTCTTAAGACATTGGGTGTGTTTCTGACTCAGAAATTAGTTTCCGTGTATACTCTTATTTAAAGAGAAAAGATTATGAGTTCTAATTTCTACTATTAAGTATAATTTCAAAAGCTTATTATTGATAGATGAAAGAAGGTATTTTAAAAATTCAAACCCCCAGCTAAAGACTTGAACAAGTAAAAAAAAGCTAGCCGCAACACAAAGATTGTCCTTCCAGAGATTCTCTTTATAACATCATTTTGGTTTCTCAGAACTAAACTTAAGAAGTACAATGAATGGGTAATTTCTAAAACAGAGATACTAAAGAGGCATGCCCGAACAAAAACCTTGCTCCTGCTTTACTATAGTAGATAAAAGGGAATTAAAACAAACACTAAAATTTCAAGTTCACAATAGCTTATCAATTTAATTGCTAGAAATTACGATCCATATTCTGCAATCATTCAAAAGTGGGCAGCGGGCAGCCTGAACCAACCTTTTTTTAAATCACTGGGTCGAATTCCACTAATTTGGGTACGAAAATCAACAACATAATCCACTGGACGAACAAACTCGTCATATATTACATTTCCCCACTTGTTAACCTGTCATATATCGCATTAGATCAGTAACAACTAACAATCAAGGGTAAATAACTTTATGCTCATCCAAAGGGCTAAGCCTCACATAAGCTTCTGATCATCATAAATAAGCAAACAAAAAGTTAACCAAGTTCATTACCTCGGAAAATTAATATAATTAAGCTCCTTCTGACTTTCAGAACCAGTGATAAAATCCTAGTAAAGCTGATTAAATTTTTATGAAGGATTATTTCAAGTACAGCCACAACTATTCTTAAACAATACACCACTCAGATTCATTTTGAAAGTAATAGACTAACATACAAGTAGACCCGGAAATTTTTCACACAACACGAAAATTTAGTGTTTGTGTTTACATTTTGAGTACTCTACACGAAAAATACACGAATACGAGGTACACGACCGAGATGTAGTGTCGGTTTTGTATTTACCCTTTGGGTACACGACACGAGCTACACGAAATAAACTATATTTATAATTAAATATGTATATTTTATATTTGTAACAGATATATGTATATTTAACTTTTAGAATAATACATACTTTTATAAAGTTTGCAAGTTATAAATGATTTAAATGCATATATTTCATATAATATTGTAAATTTTTAACTTCAAAATATAATATTTATATTTATTTATTTATTTATTTATTTAAATTTATATTTATATTCTATTTTACACGAGAACGACACAAAAACGGAGGTACACGAACCCTAAATGGGTCGGTTTTGTGTTTGACATTTGAGTACACGACACGAAAATGTAACACGACACGAAAGGATACGATACGAAGAAATTGCCAGGTCTACATACAAGGACTGATGAAGCATAACACGTCAGTACCCATATAACAAACAAAGATTCAACTATTTCTAAGCTATTATAAATCCTTTACAACAATAGACTATTTGTTAAAACTGTCAAGGCCATGCGGGAAGACATGCGGTGGACTACCTGTCAGGCGATGTTAAATTATGGAACTCTAAAACAGCCAGCAGGACTCTATTTACATATGCCACAATCTAAGTTCTCCCCATAGTTCATCTCTTTCTTGTGTTATTATAAATAGAAGTATGCATAACGGAATATCTCAACCAAGCACACCATACTTATACACTAAACTGTATATGAATATACATATATCTATTCGTATAAATACATATACACAGAAACAGACCATGCGTACATAAAGAGAAAAACACACAGAAGGCAGTGTTCCTGTTATTTGCGTGTTATTAGGTGTGTTTAGACTGACTATCGTTTCAGGTTTCTACTCTTCTAAGATTGCCGTAGGCTTGTTGCACATTGCAAGCTTATTGTTCAATTCAATATTCAAGGTGCCACTGTAGGGAAAAAATACGATGTGTTTAACGTAATAATAAAATCGGTCTGCAGGCAATACATTATTCAATAATGTCTGTAAGTATCATTATCATACAACAACCACTGACATGTAATAAATAAGTAAATGATGGATACTGCAATGAGAGAACAAAGTTATACCAGTGTGGCTCTTCCAAGTGCACTTTTATTCCCAAGAGGGCTGACACCAACCATTTCGCAATCCATGGCTATAGTATCTGTGACACTGACAATTATTTTACCAGTTAGGAAAGAACACAAGTATCACCAAACAAAAATACAAACTTTATACTTTTCCGAGTATTACGAAGTACGAACTTAAAGACAACTAGTACAAATATGGTCATGATGCAATCCTATTTTATCCCTACAAATTTAAAGCTTGAAAGCAGTTATCTACTTAAATTTGTTTGGCACTAATGTTGAAGGTCAAATTCTGGTTTCTAATTTGTAAGAACATAAATATCAATACTCCTATTGCACTGTCAGACACACACACAATGCTTAAAGACAACAAGTACAAGTATGTGCACAGAGCAGTCCTCACTCTTATGTGAAATTAAAAGCTATAAAGCCACCATGTATTTACATTTATCAAGCACTATTTTGAAAAGCTAATCCTAATTTCTAAACATACACAAAAAAATTTGATACTTATCAAGCATTGTTTCAGATACATACAAGCAACGAAAATAAACAAAATGAGCTAGGATAAACAAAAATGAGCATCGCTTCACATACATAAAAGCAACGAAAAAAAAGAAATGAGCTAGAATAATAAAAAATAAACCTAAAATCAGACGAAGTAGGAGTGAGAGGATTCGGATCCCTATCAATAACCTCCCGTTCATCGAACTCCTCCACTGACCTCTCTTTCCGCTTTCCTACAATCATCACTCACTTAACATCAACAAAACAAATCCAATTTCACCACTCCAACACACACAAACACGAAAGACAATAAAAAAATACCTAAAACAGAATTCTCATTGGGCGTATTTGACTTCTCACGAGGCTTCGTAGAAGCACCCTTAGCAATAAGTTTCTGCACCGCAACACATAATATCAATAATCTCCCATAAACTAATAATCTCGGTAAATAAACAAAATTCTCCTCTCCCGAAACTATTTATTTCCAATAACTTTATATTACTTAAATCCGATAAACTAGTAATCTCAATAAATAAGTAAAATTCTCCCGGTCCTGAGAGTATTCAGAGTATTCATTTAGGCTAACTTAACAATATTAAAATCCGATAAATTAATAATCCCGATAAATGAATAAAATTCTCCTGTCTCGAAAGTATCATTTAACCGTAAACTAAAACATACATACATAGAAATGTTAATACTAGAGAGAGAGAGAGAGCAGGAGAGGGAGAGAGAGAGCGAGGGAGAGAGAGAGAGAGAGAGAGAGGGAGGGAGAGAGAGAGAGGGAGGGAGGGGGGAGGGAGAGAGAGGGAGGGAGGGGGGAGGGAGAGAGAGAAAGAGAGATAGAGTACTTGTTGGAGGAGGGCCCAGTTAGGGTTTAGCTGCTGTTGCTGCGGCGGTTCTTGCTGGTGTTTAACAGAAGTATTATTCTTGTTGCGATTAATATCAATATTGCGGCTTTTTTTCTCATTATTTTTATTTTTCATTTAATGTTGCTTCTTCTTTATCGTCTCTGATGTTTAACAAATCGGTGATTTCACGGCGAATGTGAGAACGACGGTGTTTCTGATTGAGGGCCGCGCGACGGCGGGTTTGTTTTGTTTTAAAGGCTCATTTAGGTTGAAGGCCCAAAACAGTGACAGGCCGGTTCGGAACTTAAAACTATAATAAATGGAAGTTTGGTTTTTCTTTTTGATAAATTAAATTTCATTTTTATCATTCAAGAAAAAAATAATTTAAAATTTGATTTTTAAATAGAGAATTATGTTTTAGGCTCCGTTTGGGATTGTTGTTAAAAACTGCTGTGCTATGAGAAAAAGTGCTGTCAGGAAAATTAGATGACTGCTTGGTAATTTTTTTTTAATATATGCATATTTTGAGAAATAATATATAAAAATAATGTTTTTGAGAAGGTTTGATAATAAAACTGATAGTTATTTCTTGCAAAAGCTGTTTTAGACCAAAAACGTTTCTCCAAATAGTAGTCTTTTAAAATTTTCCAAAAACCTTTCTAACTGCTTTTCAGCAAAAACTGTTGTAGGCTGTAACTGTTTGCAACAATAATACCAAGCAATACCAAATGGGTTTTAAATTAATAATAGGGGCTATCAGGAAAATATAGCTTATCCTACACGAATAATTCTAAAGGTCCCGGAAAGAATCAAATGACAGGTGAAGTGGCCTCATTCACTACAAATCGATTAATAATAGCAGATACCATACATTCACATAAATTTCATCAATAAATATATTTCAAATTAACAAATAATCGTTACTCAATTTCAAATTAATATCCCAAAAATAATTCAAAAATCTTTCCCAAATAACCGGTGGCGTGTTTTTATTTGTGGACTCATATTTCTGCACGAGCATCAATATTATGAAATAGTAACCAATAAAATAATGACAACTAATAATTCGGGAACGGGTTTGTGAACCATTTTGGGAACTCTAGCATTTTTCGACTATTGATTGCGACTCGGCTTGAATGGCTTGCAGTTCAACTAACAAACAAACTCTGCGGATTAAGCTAATGGTTAGGTAATAGTATCGTCAGCTTTCACTCACTGGTAACTGATCAGATCATAAACCAGCACTTAAATAAAATGGTATAAAAAAATTTATAAGAACTGAATATATAGGTGCTATAGAATACAACATCATCAGACCATATCTTTGAAGAAAGTAAACAATGCAGATGAATTAAAATCTCGAAAAGACAGCAGTGATCAGGAAATGGCCTTGAATAAGCAATTGCTTGTTTCCTTCGAAAAATAAAAACAATTTCTCGCTTTCTGAGACTCCGAATCAACAACTATCTCGAGATAATGTCATACCATCAATGGCAATAGGTACTAGTTGAGACAGATCGGAATTAAACTTTTCTGAAGGTCTGCAGAATATGCAAGTCGCTAGGAAGAAGCCGAGCTAGACAGAGCAGCAACCGATTCTTTTCACTGCAGAAGCATCATTTTTAGAAACAGCGATAGTTTGTCCCTTAGGTAATACAGCAGGATCATCCCCCATTTCAAGTGCTTTTCGGCTAACTACATGATATATTTGGCTGAGAACTTCTGTGAAGGAGTTCTCCACATTCATCGACTCCAGGGCCGATGTTTCCATGAAATACGTCTTTTCCCTCTCTGCAAAAGCCTTTGCATCCTCGGTAGAAACTGCACGTAGATGACGCAAATCAGCCTTGTTGCCAACTAGCATTATCACAATGTTTGCATCAGTGTGGTCCCTCAATTCTTTCAACCATCTCTCGACATTCTCAAAGGTAACATGGCGAGTTACATCGTAGACAAGCAACGCCCCAACTGCCCCTCGATAGTATGCACTAGTAATTGCACGATATCTAACACGAAAAAATTATAAGATCTTATTAAGCCTCAATTATCGAACAGCCAGCACATAACCACAGCTAAGAAGGTCCATGAGCAGCAAGGCCACTCAAAGACACCTAAATTTCGAGGCTAACAGGGGATTAGTAACAAATACCATCTACTTATCTAAGCAAATAACACCATATGATCTAATTGAGTGCCTTCTTGAAATATCCTATCAAAACTAGAACAGAATAACCGGCCCTGCTCCCGAGTTTTTATTAGGGAAGGAAGTAAGTGATAGGGAAGTAAAGTACTTTCATTCCAAAAATGAGATGAAAGTTTTGGAGGTAAAGTATGTAAAATTTACATTCATGACCACTTGCTTCCGTTTCTTTTAAAAACTCGGGAACACGATTAGGAACGAAAGTGAAACTATTTTACTTACATTGCACTTGTTTTCCACCCTTTTTCATACTCGGGAGCAAGGGTAAGAGTTCACTCAGACAAAAGAGCTTGAAATCATATCAAAAGGTCGAATACCATGGTAAACAAAGGAGAATTCAGAATTGCATTTTCTCTTTAATTATATCCTGCGAAATTAGAATCTAGCTATTTGTAGCATTGTAAACGAGTGGATACGACCGTTCTCTTTGTAAAACCAAATAACGATTCAAGCGTGAGCGAATACATGGAGTCATTTGTGCGTGAGTATTCAAATTCAAAACAAAAAAGACCAAAAATATCGTAATTCACACACTATAACTGGATCTGACAATCCTACAAACTAAAAACGCGAAAAAATGAAAAGAAAGAATCGAGGCTACCTTTCTTGGCCAGCAGTGTCCCAAATCTGAGCCTTAACGACTTTATCATCGACACGAATACTCCTAGTAGCAAACTCAACACCTATAGTAGACTTCGAATCCAAACTAAACTCATTCTTAGTAAATCTCGACAAAAGATTCGACTTACCGACACCCGAATCACCAATGATAACAACCTTGAACAGATAATCATAGTCATCATCGCCTCTATACGCAGCCATTGCACTTAAACTAGCTCAACTTCACTTAGTACGTGTATGTCAATATTATGAAGAGTAATATTCAGAGATATGTAGCAGAAGTGTTAGGTGTACAGAATTTCCGAGAAATGAGAGCAATGGTGTTAATATTGCTCGCATTAGTTGTCACACTTAAATTTTGTGCAATGGATTCTTGAACTGCAAATCTTGAGATAGTTAGGAAAATGATTTTTGGTTGTGCAGTTGTGGAGATAATATGTGTGTGTGTTGTGTTTGTAGGATGTGTAATAATAGTCATTCCCAGCTGGATCACTAGTCGTTGACACCAGATCTGAAATTGATGTTTTTTATGCTATGAATTTGGGATGTACTCCTAGTTTGACCTTTTTACTAGTATATTTTAAAAATGGTTTAATACTCGTGTAAGTTGGCCGTTAGCAAAAAAAGTAATTTATTGAGCTGCTCTTGTTGGCAGCCGCCTTTTAAAATAATTTTTCATTTTTTTTTTGTTTTTTATCTAATCTTGATTATATGAAAATTATAAATAATAAATAAATACAATAAATTAAAAAGTTTGAAATATCAATTTGCCTTGAAATATTTTATTCTGATGAGTCGCTCTCTCATTATTCAAAAATTATCATAAAGGATAGACCGGGAACCTCAACCTAGCCTCGAAGGCTCCTTTAAAAACAAATAGCCTCACTCGATACCAGTTACAAATTCTATCGATATAGCTCGGCTCACAAAATTTAAATAATAACTTGGAAAGCTATACTTTTCCTTGAGTTTCCTCATATCTGAATAACTCATTTTACATGAATGATAGAATGTTTAGGGAGGCATTCACCCTCCCGTCCAACGAATTCTTCAGAATATCAAAGCAAGGATTACGAAACAAAGGCTGGACATGAACTCTACCTTTATGAAACAAAGCCGGGACATGAACTATACATTTACTTGACCTAGCCTTGCCTCATTTGGCCATCATCTTAGCCACGAAGGCTAGAGGTGGTTGAACATTTTCAGACATCTTCGCAAATTACAACCGAAAATGGCTTTTGAATTGAAAACTTTTAGAGAGTTCAAAATAAAGTAATTGTATATAAAGTTCAAGGCCCGCCATGAACATGAATGTGGTAATTCATGATCAAGGCCCATCACGGATATGACCGAGACATGTTATCCCAAAAACTCAAGATTTAACCTTGATCAAAGATTAACTGCGTTAATCGTCAATATTAGTAAAAAGATAAAGTTCAAAACTCGATATTCGAGTTATTGGCCAACAATAACCATGTCAGAACATCCTCGTTCATGACCAAAGGTCATTGAAGAAGACGCCGAGTAGCCTCCCGGGACGGCCTTCAGCCGACCATGTATCCATATTCACGGTCGAAAGTTCTCGACCTACTAGGATGTCCACGGTCACGACCAAGTGTCAATAAACACCATCATGATCAAAGTGGGCATGGGTAGACCTGGCAATACTGGTATACGACACGTGAATACGGAACGAAACGACACGAATAATTAGTGTTTGGGTTCGAAAATTCGGTACACGAACACGAAAGTACACGAACACGAAAAAACACGGATATAATTAGTGTCAGGTCTGGGTTTCCGATATAGGTACACGACACGGAACGAAAATACACAGAATAAATAAATAGTTAATTTTTTAAAAAAATATAATATATATATATATATAAATATATATTACATACAAAATATGCTATTTATTTTCAGATTCGTGGTGATCGTGGATGCAAAAAGGAACAAGGAAGATCAAGTAGTTGACTTTATGATTTTAATTTCTTTTGAATGTCGAACCATTTGTAATTTGTTGTACGCAAAAACTTTTTCACTTGTTTCGTACTTTTGTATTCAGAACTTTGTTGTTTACTATTTAAGACCATTTGGTTATCTATTGCATTTTTTAATATTTAATTTTTTTCGTATATAATCCGTTTACTTTAGTGTACCAAAGCGGGTAAACACGAATATATTGGTGTCGGGTTAGTGTCACCAAATTGGTACACGAATCCAAATCTGGGTCGGGTTCGGGTTTAAGGTTTGGTACACGAAAACACGAAAGTACACAGAACATTTGTATATGACACGGAACGTTGCCAGGTCTAGTCATGGGGACCATGAACAAAAACTCCCAGAAGAGTAAACTCAGTCGAGTAGGCTCATTGGAAGGCTTTGTTCAGCCGACTAGGACACCTACTCCGCTTAGTTTTGGAAGAGTGATATTACATTTAAAGGTTTTTCAGCCAAGGGCGAGACCTCGCTTACTCCAAGAAGAATAGTATCAGAAGAGTAGGATTATTTTTGAAGGCTTTTCAGCCTAACATATAGTCAAGATCAGGGTAAAACTTTAAGGTCGAGTACCCTCGGCCGAGTAGACTCCAAGGGAACCTCTCGCGCACCGTCGCCTAGACGGCGACACAAAAAAGTAAAGAAAATAAGAGAAGGGGGAAATCAGCCAAGAAAGCCACGACCAACACCCCCCAACCGACTAGGTGATATGGTGAACCCCCTAGGCCGAGTAGGGTGGGCCGAGTAGGCTCCAGGGGAGCCTCTGGCCCACTGTCGCCTAGACGGCAACACAAAAAAAAGAGAAAAGATGAGCAAGGAGAAGAAAAGCAGTCGTGGAGGCCACGACCTCACCCCCATCTGAGTCAGGGGCATGATGAAAACCCCAAGCCGAGTACGGTGAGCCGAGTAGGCTCCAAGGGAGCCTCTTGGGCACCGTCGCCTAGACGATGACAAAAAAAAAATCAGCCAAGGAGGCCACGTCCAACACCCCTCAACCGACTAGGGGTAATGGTGAACCTCCTAGGCCAATTAGGGTGGGTCGAATAGGATCCAGGAGAGCCGACAATGACGCAAAAAAAGAAGAGAAAAGAAGAGAGGGGGAAAATCAACAAAGGAGGCCACGGCCAACATCCCCAGCCGATGGGGCATGGTGCACACCCTAGGCCGACTAAGTTGGGCCGAGTAGGCTCCATGGGTGCCTCTAACCCATCATCGCCTGGACGATGACGCAAAAAAGGAGTGAAAAGAAGAGAATGGGGGAAATCAGTCAGGGAGGCCACGACCACCCCCCTCCACCCCTAGTAGGGGGCACGGTGAAGACCCTAGGCCAAGTAGGCTCCAGGGGAGCCCTTCGGCCACTGTCGCCAATACGGTGATGATTTTTTTTTGTAATTTAGTTGTGGAGGCCACGACCACGCCCCTAGCCGAGTAGGGGCGGTTCACCTCGGGACGAGTAGGGTGAGTCGAGCAGGCTCCAAGGGAACCCCTCGGCCACCATCGTCTATACGTTGATGAAAAAGGGAAAATTTGTTCTGGAGGCCACGACCACACCCCCCCAGCCGAGTAAGGGGCGCACGGTCAGTGTTCTGGAAAGCGCATTAAGCGGTCGTTTAAGCGGAATCGGATCATTAATCGCTTCGATTTTATACTAATCGGATAATTAAGCAGCCTTATAAACGGATTAAGCGGTAATTAAGCGGTCAAACCGATTTTGACTTGTCAAATTTTTAATTTTAAATATTAATTTTTATTTTAATAAAACAATGATCTTGATTAAAAATTAAAATTATATAAGTTTTTAAGTAAAAATTATATTTATATTCTTGATACTTTATTTATTTTCATTATTTTAGTATTACACATATTATTATTATATATAAAATTTTAAATAAATATTATTTATCCGCTTATAGACCCGCTTAAAATTTCGCTTAAGCGTCCGCTTAACCGCTTAAGCACTAGAAGGTTTTCCCGCCGCTTAGGACCGATTTGCGCTTTTCAGAACACTGTGCATGGTGAAGCCCCCAGGCCGAGTAGGGTGAGCCGAGTAAGGCCAATAGCGTAATATAATTTATAATTAGACAATATTAAGGTTAACTAACAACTTTAGCTCAATAATTAGCCCCGATTAACCGCGATTAAGGCCAATTAGCGTAATATAGTTTATAATTAGCCAATATTAAGGTTAATTAATAACTTACGCTCAATAATTTGCCCCGATTAGTTGCGATTAAGGCCTATTATCCCCGACTAGGGTCGATTATAAGATGTCACCTTACAATTAACCTTTGTTAAGGTTAAAAGATGATTAACGCTCGATCATTAGCCCCGATTAAGGTCGATTAGCCGCGATAAGGCTAGTTAGCATGATTTAGTTTATAATTAGTCTATATTAAGGTAAATTAACAACTTACGCTCAATTATTAGCCCCGATTAAGGCCGGTTAGCCTTGATTAAGGCCGATTAGCGTAATATAGTTCATAATTAGCCTATATTAATGTTAATTAACAACTTACGCTCAATGATTATCCCAAATTAAGGCCTATTAGGCTTGACTAGGGTTGATTATAAAGTTGTCAACTTACATTTAACCTTTGTTAAGGTTAAAAGGTGATCAACGCTCGATTATTAGCCTCGATTTGGGTCGATTAATCGCGATTAAGGTCAATTAGAGTAATATAGTTTATAATTAGCCTATATTAAGGTTAATTAACAACTTACGCTCAATAACTAGCACCGATTAGCCTCGATTAAGTCCAATTAGCGTATTATAATTCATAATTAGCTAATAATAAGGTTAATTAACAACTTAAGCTCAATAAATAGCCCCAATTAGGGCCGATTAGCCTCGATTAAGGCCAATTAGCGTAATATAGTTCATAATTAGCATATATTAAGTTAATTTACAACTTACGCTCAATGATTAGCCGGATTAAAGCCTATTAGCCGCGAATAAGGTCGATTATAAGATGTCACCTTATAATTAACCTTTGTTAAAGTTATAAGGTGATCAACACTCGATTATTAACCCCGATTAGGGCTAACTGTTAGGAATATATGTGCATTAGTTTGATGATATGTTTAACAAAACACTTAAGTAGAAATTTAGTGTCTGTAGCCTCAACGGATAAGACCACTTTGGCTATCCGTTGATGGTGTAGCTTTACTTAGAAATAAGTCTAGTATTGTAGCATATTTCAGTCTCTGTATTTAAAATGTAATTCTTAGAAGTTGAGAGAAACTATAAGTCATGTTGACTACTAGATGATATGCAGATAGGAAGGCCAATTGTAAATATTTCATGCCTTGTAATTTTGTATAAATGAAGTGGTATCAACGGATGACTTAAAGACCTTCAACGGATGAGAAGCTAAGCTTCAACGGATGTCTCTAAAGCTTCAACGGATAACATCCTTCAACGGATGAGAGCATCAACGGATAAATGCATCAACGGATGAAAGCTTCAACGGATAACATCCTTCAACGGATGAAGTCATTAACGGATGAAAGCTTCAACGGATGTTCTGCTAATTAGCCGTTGATAAGTGGTAGTTGTACCTACAGACAGAGGCACATGGGTTGACAGAGAAAACTGAGATGTGGTAGCCGAATTTCAGGATCAACAGAAAAAGCAGCCGTTCTTCTTTAGTACAAAGATGCAATAGTCAACAAAGTACTGGAGTGAACAGGAAAAGAAGCAAGTGAAGAACTTATTTTACTATTGTAATTTTATATTGTTTTTCACTTGTACACTTGGTAATATATAAACCAAGAAGAAGCTAGTAATTAGAGAGAGATTTTCCAGAGCTGTTAAGAAATATCTTGAGAGAAAATTCATCTAGTTTGTACTAGGATGCAGCTGTGATCAACATTGTTGAACACAGATTTTCTAATATACCATCTCTGGTGGAACAACAAATCCACCAGAAAAGTTTTTAAAGTTTGTTGTGTTCTTTACATTTTGTGTTTGAATATATATCTGTCTGCATTAGCTCAAAGCAATTCATACACTTGTTCATCTAGAACACACTGCTTTAATAAACTTCTCAAAACCTGAAAAAGTTTTGAGATTTACATTCAACCCCCCTTCTGTAAATCTCATTGTTAGTCCTCTAGGAATAACAATTGGTATCAGAGCAAGCTCTTGACACACAAAGAGTTTAAAGATCTTGGAATCTAACAAAGATGAGTAAGAAGGATATTGGAGTAAAGATCCCAGTTCTTGACAAAGACAGTTATCACCACTGGAAGGTGAAAATGCACCTTCATCTACTCTCCCAAGATGAAGGTTATGTAAACTGCATTGAGAATGGTCCTCACATTCCCCACAAAGTAGCCACAGTTGCTACGGCCACAATTGCTGTTGGTCAATCCATTCCAAAACCTAGAGCAGAATGGACAATGGAAGACACAGAAGAAGTCCACAAGGATAAGAAGGCTATGAACATTTTGTTTAATGGTCTTGACAAGGATATGTTTGATAATGTGATAAATTGTTCAACTGCCAAAGAGGTTTGGGACACAGTTCAGTTGCTGTGTGAAGGTACAGAACAAGTAAAAGAGAACAAAATGCAGCTTCTCATTCAACAGTATGAGTACTTTCATTTTGAAGAGAATGAATCTTTAAATGACACATTTAATAGATTCCAAAAGCTGTTGAATGGACTGAAGCTGTATGGTAGAGTGTACCAGGTGAAGGATTCAAATCTTAAATTTTTGAGATCCTTACCAAAGGAATGGAAACCCATGACTGTTTCCTTAAGAAACTCTCAGGATTATAAGGACTTTACTCTTGAAAGATTATATGGAATCTTGAAGACTTATGAACTAGAGTTGGAACAGGATGAGGTATTGGAGAGGGGGAGAAAGAAAGGAGGTTCAGTTGCATTGGTAGCTGAAAATGAGAAAGAATGCAGAAAAGAAACTGTGAGATCTACATCAAGCTCCAAAGATGGTGTAAGAAATCCAGAATCAGACAAGGGTAAAGAGCAAGTTGCTGAAAATGAAGACAACTCCAGTCAAGATGACTCTGATGGTATTGATGAGCATCTTGCATTTCTGTCCAGGAGATTTGCAAAGATGAAGTTCAGGAAAAACACTAGAGCCACTAAACCCTATAAGAACATGGTGGACAAATCCAAGTTCAAGTGTTTTAATTGTGGTATAAGTGGACACTTTGCAAGTGAGTGCAGAAAGCCAACCTCTGAAAAGAAGAAATTTGAACAAGTAGATTACAAAAAGAAATATTTTGATCTACTCAAACAGAAGGAAAGGGCTTTCATCACTCAAGAAAAGGACTGGGCAGCTGATGGAGATGAAGAGGATGAAGATGTGGATTATGTCAACCTTGCTCTCATGGCTGATTCTGAAGAAAACGAAGTTAGTTCATCAAGCAATCAGGTAATCACTACTGATTTAACACAGCTTACTAAAGAAGAGTGCAATGA